>NC_136061.1:1898524079-1899124079 GCF_964261635.1 Lissotriton helveticus
TCCGGGCCGGCGGAAGCCACCGCCGGCCCGGAGGATGCGGATTCACCGCTGCGGCCACATCAAACACCCACCGCTAGATTAGGATGGCGGTGGGAATGTGGTGGGACCAGCGGCGGACGGCAGGTCTGTCAGCCACTGATCCGCGGGTTTTTCCCGGGCCATTTGGTGGCGGTGACTGCAAGACACCGTCAGCCAAATTAGGAAGCATGAGTAAACATGCTTTTCCGCGGCGGTTTTTCCGCCGTGGAAAAGCATGTGGACCTTTGCTTCTGGGGGGCCCTTGCGGGCCCCCAGGGTAAAGGGGGGGTGGGGGTGCACATAGGTGTCTGCCGCTTTGTGCATGTAAATGTGAAACATGCTTTTTTAACCTTGCGGCGGGTGCTGCTTCAAGCGGCACCCGCCGCAAGGTTAAAGATCCAGGATGTGACCGCCAGGGTGGCGGTCACATCCTAATTTGCATGGAGGGACCGCCGCTGCCCATGCGGACGGTCCCTCTTCCACGGGGGTGGCGGACGGACACAGGTCCGTCCGCCATCCTAATGAGGCCCCAAATATGGTCTATAACCTATGGTTTTTTCAGTGAATTTCAATGGTTTTTTAATAGCAAATATCAAAAGCTTTTAAATGTATTCTTCTTTAATTCAAAAAATATATTTTATATGTTTTTAATACAATTTTTTTATGTATTTTTTTTATTATTTTTTTTTGTTTCGCTCCCGGCCCGCGAACCGGGTAGCTTCCCGTTAGCTCAATTTGGTGCCGCGACCCGGTCCGCGAACCGGTAAACGTTCTGTTTGCGCAACTGCCGCGTTAGAAAACAACATCGTGACGCGTCGCGCAAGCGCGACATATGGCGTTCTCGCGTAATGCGTCTTATGACGCGCCGCGTTAGCGCACCCGGAAGTGCTCCGGAGCACGAACCGAGGCGCGAAGCGCAGCTCCCCGGAAGCGATCCGGGGCGCGGCGTGCAGCGCGTAACGTAAGCGTAACAGGTCATGTGACTTGTTATTAAAACTTTTCATTGGTTCATTTCACTTTTGGTTTCCTAATGATGTAAGGCTAGGTCATGTGACCTAAAAATAACACTTTTCATTGGTTTAGAACTATTTTTTTTCCAAAATGATGAAAGCCCACACCTTTTTTCTCACTCTGACTTTCAACTTTGTGAGAGGAAGACCTATTTTGCTTACTAACAAATGGCTTCAGTAGTAGCTGCAGCTGGTGCACCCCCACCACCACCACCACCTCCTAGGAAGAGAGGACCACCTCCTCAGGTTATCCTTCAGCAAGAGAAGGAAGAAGAGGAAGAAGAGGAAGAGGAGCAAGGGGAGAGGCAGTTTTTGCCTGAAGAACCAAGGAGGTCCCATGTAAAAGAAGATTACATCTGGCAATTTTATTCATTTCCCCGGGGCCAAAAGAAAGTAAATGCCCGCTATGTTACTTGTCTCATCTGCAAAAAAGATTTGTTCAGAGGGACTGATAAGAAATACAGCTATGGCAATTTCACCATGCATCGCCACATGGAGAGGTGGCACCCTATTAATTATAGTGCTGCGCAGGTACGTCACCTGTAGGATAACACCCCTCCTGTGGCCAGAACATCAAATGAAGAGGCAGTGACGGGACCGGAGGCGAGGGAGACGGTCTCAAATATCCAGCTGAAGTTTGGGAATGTGAAACAAGTGTGCGTTTATTGCGGCCAATTGATTTGCTACAGGGAGAGTAGCATACATTTAATTAACGTTGCTATTGACAATCATAATTGTCCAAAACGCCCCAGAAAATAAATTATCTTTTTTTTGTTGCTCCTGTTGAGCCCTTAATAATGAATCATTTTCGTTCCCCCCCCCCAAAAAAAAAACAAATATAAAACCGTTCAAAAAATACAAAAAAGTAAAAAAAAATTCAGAAAAATAATAAAAAAAATATAAAACAACAAAAATAATAAAAAGAAAAGTTCTTTTCAGAACTACCTCCCCTTTATAAAAAATTGCTAGAATGTTTAGCACTCTGGCAACCTCTATTTCTTTTGATTCGCTTCCCGGCTCGCGCGCCGGTACGCGAACCGGAAGCGAAACAATTTTTTTTTTTTAAAAAAGGAAGAGTGAGTATAAGGGAAGGAAACAGAGAGTAATGTTAAAAGAAAGACAGCTAGAGGGAGTAACACAGAGATACTGTTTAATACATCTATTTACCAAAGAAAAGATGTAAGAGGGTATAATTGAGAAACACAAAATAGATAAGGAAGTGAAAGAAAAAAAGGAGAGTAGAAGAATAATAAACAAGAGTTTCTTGGAGAATATGAGTGAATGTTCAAATTAAGAAGAAAAACAGTAAAGGATGTGGAATGAGAGGTAGGGATAGAACCGGACTAAAAGAACAACCCTGAGGGAAAGTGTTAAGAAAAGAGTGAGTGAAAGTAAATAGGAATAAAACAAGATGTATGACAGTGACTAAGGTTAAAACATGTGGAATAACAGAGAGAAAAAACAGAAAGCAGAAAAGCAGAAGTGAGAGAAAAGGAATAATTGAAACAGCAAAGAAATGTAAATAACATAGTGTGCTTGAACTACAGGGAGAAAGCATAATGAACAAGTAGTGAAAGAGTGATCAGTCAGAGACAGTAAGAGTAATAGAGACGGAGTGAGTGAACAGGAGTGAGGAACTATGAGAACAGAGGGACTGAGAAAAGGAGTGGAAGGAGTAGAGTAAGTAAGTAATAGAGAAAGGAATGAGGGAAGTAGCAAAGGCAGGAAACTGAGGGTTAAAGAAATGAAGCAGTGGAACTAATAGAAGTTAAATGTGATAGAAATGTAACGAAAAGAGTACAAAACACTTACCTTATAATTGTCGTTAACTTAGTCACTTGTTATTTTTATATTTTCAATCTGTGAAAGAAAGAACAAAAATTTGAAAAATATTCAAACATGTATTTAAAAATTAGAAAAGACAAGGAAAAAGATTGAAAATCATCCAATTTTACAAAGAAATAAAGTTAGAGATAAACATGCAGAAAAAAAGAGAAAGAAACAGTGATAGACAGTCAGAGACAAAAAGAAATTGTAATAGAGTAAATTAGTAAGAGAAAAAAAGGAAGATACTTTCAGTGACAGAAAAGAAGGATAAAAGAGAAAACTAAATTGAAGTTGTGTAAGCTACTAAAAGAAAGTGAGTAAGGTAAACTATATAAGGAAAGGGTGAATAAGGAAAAGAGAGTGAGGGAGAGAGGGGACAGAGGAAGTGAAGGAAAGAGTGTCAGATACAGACTGAGTGAGGCAACAAAGAAAGATAAATGAGTGAGGGTGAGTTATACTAACTGATTGCACCAAAAAAGGAGAACCAAAAATATTTAATTTAGAAAACAAAGGGAGGAAAGATGGAAAAGATAAGCGAAGCACAAGGTCTAAAAGCTGAAAAATGGTGCAAGGGAGAAAAGAAAAAAGCAGAGTTGGATAAGGGAAACAAAGGTTGAAAGATAAGTGGAGTTAGATAGCAAGGGTGAAAGAGAATAAAACAAAAGGCAATGTGAGTATATAAGGAGGATTGATAGAAGGTAGTAAAAGATGAGTGAGCATGAGATAAGACGAGTACAAATTAAAATTCACTATACAAAGTACAGTATTAATTATACATGTTAAATGGTTTATTTTTGCTGTTCTCAGAATATATCAAATTTCACTAAAAACAGTGAGTTGAAGGTATTCATCATATAACAGCGGGGAAAAAAAACACAATCAAAATGATTGTGTTTAAAAAACCCATATAGCATAACCAATCAGAAATCAGAACTCCTTAAAAGTAACTTACTTTCCATGACGTCGAAGGATGTCCTATGAACAGCTTATACTCTGTTGTGCTGTTATTATTTTCAGCCCGCCACTTTCTGAAAGAAAAGCTCCATCGTTTTGACAAATATGTTACATACAATAAATGACTTCTCGCTCTCTACCACACTTCTCCTCAAGGCCAAATCGTATAAGAGCCATTTATAACTCTTGGAATTCTTCTAAGCAAATCCCGTCATTGTCTTTTTCCGCAACTTTCAGAAAGAAAACGTTGAAGATCACTTTCACAATCCTGTACTAGTAATATCTCACCCTTCTTGCTCACTCATGTTCCACATTTCCTATGACACTGATACTGCTTACTATGAGGCACACTTACACTACCTCTATGACTACTACAATTATTTAATTCTCTACATTACTTTTAATCACAAAGCAATTTAAAACAGTACATAAAATTATATCAACTCCTAGAATCATTATAGGCCAGTTACCTACCCAAAATTCTCTCTTCTGAAAACAGAAAGTAAGAATATTTTTAAGTCAAAAGGCAACATTGTTTCATAGTCAAATGTGAATCATTTCCGAAACATCAGCTTTTTTACATTTTAAATAAGCTGTGTAATAAGCGGATGTTGTCAAAGGACCATTATGTCATATAATAGCTGCAGTTACATATGTTCTTCCTAAAATCAACGACTGTGTAGCCACAAAATTTGTAATTAAAGTTGAAAACTTACTTTCATCAGGTTTATATAGTTGGAATTTTAAAATGACATTATAACCAAAAGTTTGTACAAATAATGTGTACAGCATTGCAGACTTACATTACCTCTACTCCATGTTTTGATTGGCTGCTTGAATTAGCTTGTTAAAAGAAACAGTTTTCTGAACTCATTCAAAGTGCAGTTATTTTTCCATGACGTCAAGTGTTATGGTAAGAACACCGTTTGCTTTGGGAAATACTCTGTTGTCCTTTAACTAATCCGTGCCCACCACTTTCTGTAAGAAAACCTTCTTTTTTTCAGGAACTACTTAAAACTCAAAAATAACTTTTTACTCTGTACTACACTTATCCTCAAGGCCAAATAGTGTAGGAGCCATTAGAACCTCTTGAAATTCCTCAGAGCAAATCCCGAGATTCTTTCCCTAAAATTTTGGTTGTAAAAACACCAGATAAGAATTTTTAAGGTCAAAAGGCAATTTTTTTTTTAAAGTTAAAACAGAATCATTGCAGAATGACCAGCCGTTTCTAGACTTCAAATAAGCTGTGTAATGTCCTAATGTTGTTGAAGGACCGTCATGATATATAATTGCTGTAGTTACAAAAGTCCTTCCTGATATTGACAACTGCGAAGCCACAACATTTTTAATTAAAGTTATCAATTTTGTTCCATCAGGCCTACATCGTTGAAACATTAAAATGACATACTGGCCATATGTTCGTATAAATAATGTGGACAACATTGCAGACTTACATTGGCTACACTCCATGTTGTGATCGGCTGCTTTTACTAGCTTACTAAAGGACACTGATTTACTGTCTGGCAAAGTTAAATATATAAATCTTTCTGAGTCTACACTAGTAGTACTTGATACCCTACAGTTCTCACAGTCATGCTGCCATTGATAAGAAAGGCCAAACAGATGATCTACATCTACACCTTCATCTTGCAATACATCAAGAATATACATTAAAAACTCCTGACAATCTTGCTGAATATTTTGAGAGAATTGCGTTTCACCTGAACATTTGTCTAACAGATTTCGAATTTCAGACACACTTTCTATTTTTGTTCTATCAGTGCTACGTTTCTCTAACACAGAGTTCAGTAAACAGCAAAAACTTTGATCCGAATCGATCACAATCTGTTCTTTTACAGTTTCTAGAGAAAAGACAACATTAACCACTACATTAGCATAGCAGTTGACACCAGAACTATTTTCAAATTGAAAACCAACAACATCTTCAACGGAATCCATTTTCTTTCTGCTTATAATTTCGGGTTCATCGACTTTTCGTCTTTTTGTTACAACCTCCCTACTATTGGTCACATTTCTTCGTTTCCGGCCTACCACACGTTTCTCAAACAAAGGATATTGAGGCAAATGTGGCGCATACTCTCTTCTTAACCTATTGTATTCCTTAACACAATCTAGATCCGCACAAATGTTTTTGACATCACAGTCAATCAAGTATAATCCCGATAAAGTTTTGACTCGTGACAATGCCACATATGCCAATCCCTCCTTGAACACAGAACTGCCAATATTCACCAATGCACTGTCTACACTTAAACCTTGCGATTTATGGATTGTCACCGCATATGCCAAGCAAACAGGAAACTGCTTACGGCAAACATATAAGTCTTTTACAAGCAAAAATCTAGCAGAGCAACGACCAATTAACTGTACTTCCTCAATGCCATGAAATTTAATTTTTAAAAATTCATTTCCATCTCTATTTCTGTATTTCTCAAAATCAACAACATTACCCATTGATCCATTTACCAGACCTCTTTCAACATGTAAATTCCTTCTCAAAATGATACGGCAATTTAAGCACACATTCAGAGTCTTTTCAAAACCAGCAGTTTTAGATATAGTCTTCTCTAATGAATCCAATTTTGATTTCAAATTCTCAGACAAAATAATTGTTGCTCCCATATGCTCTATTCTGTCAATAGCTTCCAGTTTCACAATCTCTTGGTTTTCTAAATTCAACATTTTGTTGTTGAAGATGGCACATTCTGCAAGAGTTGGCATCAAACATATTCCAGATTTCTTCTCAGTAATTTTCCGAAAAATATTCTCTGGCACAACGTCTTCTTCTGGGTACAAATTTGACAGTAATCGTGCATGTAAAGCTTCTTTCCCATGCTCTGTCACTTTTCCGATTCTAACATCTTATAGAATATTCATATAATCTTCATCCTTCGCTTGACGCATATTTTCACGCAGTTCAGCATAATTGAAGTTTAACCATATATTAACGTTGCCAATGCTCCCTAGGCACTTCCTGGTATCTTCATGTGTAAGTAGTTTAAACACTGGTTGTCCTTTCACTGGTGTCAGCTGCAGAAGATCACCGAAAACAATGATGTGTTTGCCACCAAATACCACATCATACTCTGTTTTAAGAACTTCTTGCATTCTCAAATGCACAAAGGCAAGCATGACATTGGAAACCATGCTTACTTCGTCAATGATAAGAAGTTTCATTTTCCTCAAGACTCTTGAAACTTCACAACAAGCATCTCCAGATAACTTGTGGTATTGTAATTTGTTATCATGCTCCACTGGCAGCATCAGTAGACGATGCAAAGTAATACCTTTAATGTTATGTGCTGCCAGTCCAGTTGGAGCGGTGACAACACAAGACAGCGATGACTCAGTCCTTTTCTGCAAATAACATGAAATTGCTTTAATGAGGAAACTTTTTCCAGTTCCTGCTTCTCCACTCACGTACAGTCGGACAGGCTTCAACGACATACATGAGCACTCTTTCTTCTCATGACTTAATCCATGATCAATTTGGTTGGTAACTTCGTCATATATTTTCCTCTGCTCAACGTTGAGTTGTCTTTCCAAATCTTCTAAGTTAACCGCATCCTCCTGAGCATGTGCCATGGCTCTTTCCACTTCAATCATGGCAGTGGCAGCTTCATTTTCGATAACTGGTCCTCCTAGTGGATCCTGACTCAATGAAACAGAACTCTGACTGTCCTGAGAACTGTCTCTAGCAATCTCGGCTGCAATTGTTGCTTCCTGCTCGATTTCCGCATTCAACATTTCTAGATATTTTGGAAAATCAGGACATTCTATGGTCTCCTTGGCGGCATTGAAAGAGTCTTCGTAACAGAGGAAATCTCCAAGCAGTTCCTCTTCTGCACGCCAAGGCTTGAAAAGTTGCAAAAGAGCTAAATAGAAAAACTATTTTCTTTCAGGAGATTCGCCACTCAATTTTCGATGATTTACCAATTGGCATTTTCTTTGCTTGACCAGACATCCCTCACTTCCAATTACAGCATACACTCCTTTATCAATATCTTCTTTGATGTTCCTCTTGAATATGTAATTTTGTAGAACCTCATACAGACAAACATTCTCGAGGTGACTGCTTCTATTTGGATAATATGTATCCAACATGTTGGTCTTCAAAATATCTGTACTGTTTGGCTCCTTTTCCGCCAAATACTCCCGTACAGGTTTCAGAACTCGATTACGTTTTGCAGCAAGACCAAGACTCGCCCAAATGATACTCCTAGATTTGGCATAGAGACTTGCTGAAGATAACCGGTCAGAACATTCGTAAGCTCCGATTTCTCGATGCGACAACATCTTCAGACTGAAACTGTACAACTTCTTACTGAGGCTCTTTTCATGGGAAATGTCCTCCCACATATCCTTCAATTCTGTCTTTTATTTTTTTGTGATGTAAGATGTCACATACCGAGCCACAGCCATACAGTTATCAGCCACAAACTGTATATCCATGTTAGCATTCCACATGGACAAAATCACTGGGTTGTAGTCGTTGATGTACTTGGACTCTTCGTTTCTTTTCAAATTGTATGTATTTTTGGGTGATTTCCTCGTCACATTATGTCGCAGCGAAGACATCAAACTGTTCACTCTTCCTTTAGAAATCACCGGTCGTGGAAAGCTGAAACGACATTTTGTGTAGAACTTGTCCTTGTTTCTGAATTTACGACGACAGTACTTTCCACAACGATGGCTTTGGAAGCGTAAAACTTGTTCTCTTAGGCTTTTGTCTTCCTTTGTCTTTGGAACAGCAGATGTAGAATACTGTTCTATGAAACTCATCACTAAGTCATCCGGATCTGTTGCAAATTTGGGTGCATCTTTGATCCATAGCAGCATATGTATATGAGGAGCACCTCTTGCTTGGTACTCCTTTCTTCAGAAGAAATCCAACACCTCTCCAAGAGTTGGATTTTTCTTGTTCATGATGAAAGACATCATAGCTTCAAATCTATGATTGAAGTACCTGCATACATTCACTGGATCCAAAGAGCACAGTTCTCCGGGTGTCTTGAATTCGATATTTTCAATGTTTCCATTTGCCTCTCGTAGAAATTCAAGTAAGTCTTCCCAGCCATACTCGGCACAGCTGAGAGTGAGGAACCATGTGGGAGTTCCTAAGTTCCTCAGCATACATTTTAAATCTCCATGTCGACGGTACCGGTACTCATTAGTGACATGCCATGAGATTAATCAGGTGAGAATCCAAAATACTGTCTTGCACATTGACTTTATCCATAAAGTCCCTTGCTGAGATATTTTGCATCTGTATACCACTTTTCAAGATGTGGTTCACTGCATATGACAGTCCAGACAGATCGCTTTCAAACAGTAGATGAAACAAATAGGGAATGCATTGACGAAACCTAGGATCTTCTGCATACAATCGTAAAGTCCGGTATTCAGAAGCAGGAATTTGATCAGGTCGCTCATCATATCTTCCTCCTTGACCTGTTGGAAATAGTTGTGGGAAACACCGAGCTTCCAAACTTTCCTCCCAAACACTAATGGGACTCCCTTTGGCTTGTTTCATTTGAAACAACTCAATAGCATTCCCCATGACTTCCTTGGAATGCAAAGGATGAACACTATAATGTTCATAGATTTCTTCATTTTTAGAGGCTTCTACTTTCTCAATTTGTCCAGCACACAAATCGCTGTCCTCTTCTTCACTTACTTCCTCTTCTGCAACATATACATTCTTGTAGTACTTATTGTTTTTCTTCAAATACAATGTTGCCTTTTTGACTTTCCTAACATCCACTAAATCTTGCCAGATTTTCTTACTCTTTGTTGGAACCCCATTAACTAAGATAACCAGAGGTTCCTCTTCCACTTTCTCTACTCCAATTGTATTAATGTTTTTCTTCAAATCTAGAGGCAAATAAACAACTCTTCCCTTTAATCCTCTCTGTAAATCTGATGGAGGCAATTTCCCTGTCTTTGGCTCCATTCGTACAATAGCCTGAAAGGGATGGACACTTTGAATCAAAATAGATTCATAAGTATTCAAATCCTTCAATTCAGAAGGAATCCCAACCAATTCCAGAATATTTTGAAACCGCTCTAGCAGGCATCTGGTTTTTATTTAATTTGTTACAACAATAAGTACACACACGTTGATCCGATCCCAAATCAAAACATTTTACTACCATCAAGTATGTTGCGAAATCCTTCCATTCACTATTATTTTCCCTTTCACTTTTTGCATATAAATCCACTAACTTAGTCTGATTCTTATAATAAGTGCGTCGACAACACACACAAGTGAAATTAGGCCTCTCACTTGATTTCACCTGAAACGTGGCAATTTCCTTCTGAAAATTATCTGTACTGGAAACCTGTACACTCTCTTCCACATTACCTTCTTCTTCTGGGTCAATTTCAACATTCTTCTCTTTACTTGCAAAGTAACAAAACTCAATTTCTTCACAAATATTCTTCACATCTACTTCAGAACCATGCAATAGAGCAGTGCATAATTGTTTAAGCATAATTGCTGGACTCTTAGCATAATACAACATTCTAACTAATTTCCTCACTTTATTATGATGCACTGCTAGCATCCTGAAATGATGAAAAACACTCTGGCATACTCTCCTGGAAAGACAAGCCAGTGAATGACCATGCAAACCTGTCACTTCTCTCACTCTATCTATCCTCCGGAACAGAACCCCTTCCGAGATACCCTCACACTCTGGCGTCGATACATTGATGACATTTTAATCTTCTGGAAGGGTGATCGGGCCAGCTGTGAGGCTTTTTGTCTTTGGATCAACCAACAGAACCCCTTCCTGAAATTTACGGGTACCATCTCTGAGAAATCCATACCGTTCCTAGACCTTACAATCCAATTGGGTCCATCAACTGTGACTACCACTCTGTACAAAAAGAAGACAGACAGAAACAGCCTGCTCCTTTACAACAGTCACCATACGAGAGCACTGAGGGAGAATTTACCCTTCGGGCAGTTTCTCCGTATACGGAGAAACTGCAGCTCTGTCCAGGACTACAAGCACGAAGCAAGTATACTCCAACATAAGCTGCAAGATAGGGGCTACCCCACTCGGCTACTTAAGACATCATGCAAACGAGCACTTAAAAATAACAGAGAGTCCTTACTTAAAGTCCACACCAAGGAAAAGGAGGATGTAATCACATGTGTCACGTCCTACACCAAGCATTCGACATTTATCAAAAAGGTTGTGAATTCACATTGGGGGATTCTCAACACAGCTGGTTTGGAGTTACCTCGCCCGCGGTTCGCATTCAGGAGGACGGCGAATCTCAAAGACACCCTGATTCACACTCGCCCGAAGAAATCAAGTACACGACCGGTTAATACCTTGTGGGACCTTCCACCGGTCACTGGCCATTACCGTTGTGGATCGTGTGTAGTCTGCCCCCAAACAATCCAAGGCAAAACCATTGAGCTGCCCAGGAACTTTACTTGGATCATCAATAGACACACTAATTGCAATAGTTCACGTTGCATCTATGCACTGACATGCCCCTGCAAGATGGTCTATATTGGGATGACGATGCACCCGGTAAAACTACGAATCATGGAGCACAATAGCAATATTCGCTGTCATAAGACTCATACCAAACTATATGAGCACTGCAGACAACAAAATCATGTGGCTGAGACCTTGAAGTGGACTGTACTGGAATGCCACCCCTCAATAAACCAACAGGCCCTCTTTAAAATGGAACAAAGATGGGTCCATCGCCTTCATACGGATGAATTTGGCCTTAATGATGCGGTGCCCTGGACTATGCTGACCAGATAGTTTCTACTGCCTAATTAAAGAATACCGAGTTCACAGTACCATTAACACACTCGGTACCTAACCCGTTCCAAGATGGCGCTCATTGTTTTGAGACGATACTAATAGGGACATCATTGCTTTCGGTGCCCTAGCGTGCCTCGTCTCCTAGCAACGCCTACGGGACACGCCCCCCACGGCGCCCGCGCGACCGGCTATGTTTAGCGGCGGTGAAGCAGTTCGCTTCTACCGGCGATCCTGCGGCATTTCCGTTGTGGGCGGGGTAGGTGACACACGCCTTGCCAGAAGCTTGCAGGTAAGGGAGGCTGATCCTACACGATCGCCACGATTCTACACGGATTGAGGCATGTATCAGAGGTAAGCTCCGCCCCTTACTTTGCTGACGAGCAGGACGCTTGATCTGTTCCCAGGTACCGACCTCACAGCACTGGCCCCACCAGGTCAGCCGGTTTGAAATCCAACCAGGGACCACGGGTAAGCGCCGCGGTTCCGCTAACACCTCATGCTTTTGACTCACCTCCCACCCGGTGCATTTTACCTGAAAACGTTATCACTATATGAGCATGACTGATGCCTTCCAGTACACTACTAGCTGTTTTAGTGGTACCTTGAAATTTTACTCCTATTGTGGGTGTGTAAGCACATACCTGTAACACGTGCATGACACACATGTGTCACCCATTCTGGTGTGGTACGTTTCTGAGCTGTGATCATACTTAATGCTTGCCAAAACGCGAATTACCAATGGCGCATGTTGGTAAGACAGTTCTCCACTTTAATTTAACTTAATTTACACTCCCTTTTACCCTCTCTGACACAAGTGTGATAATCTCACAGGGGTTGGGACCCCCCACAATACACAATGACTTGCATGCTATTTTCATATGCAAACAATGTTTCGGGTTAACAAACCCATGATTGATGGTACCCTCTGTTTGTCTCCTTCTCTAGTCCCAGGGAGGGCCTCAATGAAGGGTTGATTCTGCGACACCTCTCAGGTCGTATACTTCCTTAACTTTTGAGGAATCCATGAGCAATCTTATGAGCAATTGGTCCTGATGAATTGCCTGAGAGGCAAGAAACATGTTGACCAGACCCGGACTGAGGGTTGAATAAGGCCTGATTACCCTAACCGTCACGCCTTAATACCCCTCAACTTTTCACGGTTTTTATCAAGGCAGAGAGCCATGCTATTAAAGGTTTCCCTGTTGGACTCTACTGACCTTTTTTAACCTCACTCACGCTCACTCATTGCACTCCCCAGGTCCCTCACACACATGCACTCATTGGCTAAAGGAATAAAAGATCTCCGCTAAAGTGCAGCACTTTGGTGCTGCCCGACGGGCATTGCATCGCCAGCCTGCCGAAGGAGCAGGATAGCCAATGATGACACTGGACAATCATCGGGTGGGGTGACAGTAGTCATCCAGCCTTTGACTTGTGTGAGGCATCCTTGATTCCGATAAGGGACTCCCACTTTCCCTGCTCTATCACACACTTAAGAGAGAGGTTTTAATGGGTTAATTTAGTCAAATAATCTGTTTTGGGGAACTCTGTACATTCTTTGTTGTTATCTACGTTATAGGACACGTACATTGGACCCCGTTAAAAATTGTCCAACCCCCGTTCCCCCTTCTTGTGACACTTCTCTCACTCTGCAAGGATCTAATTCTTGCAACAACTTCATTTTCTGTTTTAAAGTTTTCTTATTAAATGTCCGTACAAAATCACAAAGCAAATTGATGGAATCCTGTCGGACACTGCAAATACTACTACACTTCCAGGTGTACACTGGTCCCTTAGGACGTCTTCCTAAAACCTCATTACCTAACACCTCTTCTGCCTCTGTTGACACAAGTTTTTCTTTTTCAACCGGACAACCATCTTTCACCTCATATGCTCGACCACTGGTGTCAACTGCATGCACCAAATCATTATCCTGGAAATAACTCTCCTCATTAAAAAATGCCTCACAACTTGAACTATGCATCCATTCTCCTGAAAAAACTTCACAAAAATTACTACGATTAACTGTTCTCTTCCATCTACTATTTGTTTTGAAATCATAAATTACCTTGTTTAGTTTCCTAATTCTATTGATTATCAAAAAAAATAACATTCGCTTAATTTCGAATGCCTGATCAATAATTTTCTCAATGTTTCTCTTTCTCTTATAAAAAGCCACTTTCTGTTGACGTTTCTTAACATTTTTTAACAAATTGCCAATTATCCTGTTGCGGAACATTCGTCTACGAATGTCCCTAAACTGATTTTTCCTTCTACTACCATCCACAGAGTTATCTCCTGCTCTAGCAGTAACATTTTTGAGTGGCCTTTCCTTTCCGTTTAAATTGGCTCTCTTTTTCTGGACTAAAACATGTTCTGTAGTGATACTTTTTTTTCTGGAAATGTTTCTTAGGAAAGATTTCGTTCTCTTACCCTGACCTTTTTTGGTGACTTGACTAGTTTTTATTGTAGAGGACTGCTGCAAGCATGTAGTAAGCTGCTGTGTTTGACGTTTTGTAGCCTTTCTCCTTCTTTGCTTCGAAGGCATTGTGTAATTTTGAAATGATCTGCAGTTGAATCTGTGGTAAAATATAATAAAAAATTTTATTAACCACTATTACCAAACAGTAAATCAATAACAGTCGTCAAAAAATTAACACACTACTTGTCAATTCTACATACAATAATTTTTAGTGCATTGGCAAATTTAAAACTCACAAATAGTAGCAAAGAAATGGAATGCTTCTACATTTGACCTGTGCTCTTTTATATGTGAATCTGAACTAATTTTATTAGCATATTTCACTATTTTATTAAAGACACTTCACACAAGCTGTTTTTGAAGTTGTGTTTAATTTTAAATGAAACGGTTAACATGGTTACTTTTCATTTCCAGTAACTTTTAAAAATAACTCTTTATAGTTCCATAGGCTCGAGCAGGTCAGCCTCCCACCCTATGTCATACAATTCTGACAAATCGGCATCCTCATCATATTCTTCATCATCCACAGGATTTAAATCATCCAAGGGATCTACTTCCACTGATGTTTCAATGACAAGTTCAATGATAAGATCGAGATCAACAGTTTGCTCATTATCACTCATGCTTGATGTTGTCGTTATCTTTAAAAAAAGAGAACAACAATGAGATGTTGCAGAGTAAGAGACAAATCTCAGAGACTATAATAGTAAAATTGTTTAACAAGAGTAACATTTTGCAGATATTATTTAACCATGTCCAGCGATGCTGAGGAGGTGAGGCCTATGTCCAAGTTTTCAGTGAACAGGACTCATCTCTTCTTAACCTTGGATAAGCCTCACCAACTCTGTGTCCCCTGCTCATACTTAAATGTAAAGGGGCAGATTTATATTAACTGGCGCATCCCCAGGGATGCAACAGTTAACGTGCGCCGCTGCTCTGCCACCCATGATGTGCCGCATTTACAATGTGGAGCACCATTGAGCAAAAATAGCACAGATGCGTCACGCATCTGTGCCGCAAAAGCGGCGCATTGCAGGAATCACGTCGTAAGCGCGACATGTCTACTGCAATGCACAGGGGCAAGCCACACATTGCTTGGTGCATCACTCCTTATGCCTGTTTCAAACAGGCGTAAGGATTTGATTCAGCAATGCCATAAAGCTGACTCAGTGAAATCTTCTAAATTTCACCGTGTTAGTTTTACAGGGCTTTCATGCAAATGAATGCCCACCCTGCAACAAAACGCCCACATGAAACTTGACGCAGGTTTCATGTGGCACAGGACTTTACACCGTGACACATCTGCCTAGATGCATCAAGTTGTAAATATGTCGCAACATAGCGCATCTTTTGCGCCGCCGCTGCGTCACAAAAGTGACGCAACAGCGGCGCAAAAGAGGCACACGGCCATCATAAATCTGCCCCTAACATTTTAAATGATTGGTTCAGGATGCCGATAAGGTGTGGCCTATCCAGGGGTTTGTTTGACGTGA
This sequence comes from Lissotriton helveticus, assembly GCF_964261635.1. Taxonomy (NCBI): domain Eukaryota; kingdom Metazoa; phylum Chordata; class Amphibia; order Caudata; family Salamandridae; genus Lissotriton; species Lissotriton helveticus. The sequence continues at coordinate 1,898,539,681 of NC_136061.1, forward strand.
GGCCTACTCAGGGTTACAGATGAAATTTAGGCTTGTTGAAGAGTACAGAGGAGATAATACATGTGCATGCCTACCAATGAAGTGAGTCATGTCCACTGCACTCTTTAACAAAGGCCAGACCTCCTCTGTCTCCCTGGACAGGCCTAAACCTGATCTGCACAATGTGATTCGTAATGTTAGGAAACACAGGTGATGTAATTGAAAAACGTGCAATTTTTTTTGCTCATTTCACAATCACATCACTTGTGTTTCCTTTGCTTAGGTATCTCATTGTGCAGATGTAGTCTAGCATATCAAAGAGTACGCAGAAGGTGAGCACTGTATGCAACAATTTTGACACTTACAGAAGATTCAGCTTCTCCATGCCCACTACACAGTCCTAAATGTATACAGTTTAAAGTGACGGTATCTTGTTGCAGATGAAGTGAGGCCTATCTTGCAACATGGTGCATCTTTTGCACCACTGCTGCGTCACAAAAGTGACGCAACAGCGGCGCAAAAGAGGCGCACGGCCATCATAAATTTGCCCCTAACATTTTAAATGATTGATTCAGGATGACGATAAGGTGTGGCCTATCCAGAGGTTTGTTTGAGGTGAGGCCTACTCAGGGTTGCAGATGAAATTTAGGCTTGTTGAAGAGTACAGAGGAGATAATACATGTGCAGGCCTACCAATGAAGTGAGTCATGTCCACTGCACTCTTGAACAAAGGCCAAACCTCCTCTGTCTCCCTGGACAGACCTAAACCTCATCTGCACAATGTGATTCGTAATGTTAGAAAACACAGGTGATGTAATTGAAAAACGTGCAAATATTTATGCTCAATTCACAATCACATCACCTGTGTTTCCTCAGCTTAGGTATCTCATTGTGCAGATGTAGTCTAGCATATCCAAGAGTACGCAGAAGATGAGGACTGTATGCAACAGAGCAATGTACATTACTCACAATAAAGCATTTCTTTTAAAAAAAAAACGATTTTCTGGTCATAATTTGAAAACACAACACAGCTCCTATGTAGAAGCACACCCTGTCAGTACTTAAATTTGCCAAGCACACATGGGTGCGTATTTACAAGCACCTTGCACCACGGGGAAATTACTTAAATTAAAATGGGGAAAATAACGTCAAAGTGACTCAAAGGCCTTGTAAATATGCCCCAAGCAGCCTATGAAACTCTAGCAGTACATATCAAGAAACCTAATTGACTTCAAGAAACGTTTTTAAACACATCAAGTAAACCAATTATTCACCCACATTCATGGGGAAGTGACTTAAAATGCCCTAACACACATGAAAGCGTATTTTTAAGGGCCTTGCACCATTTTTGCGTCACTTTTAACATGGCCATGTAACTCAAAGAAACAAAATCTTAATTTGCCAAGCACACATGGGGGCGTATTTACAAGGACCTTGCACCACGGGGAAATGACTTAAATTAAAATGGGGAAAATAACGTCAAAGTGACTCAAAGGCCTTGTAAATATGCCCCAAGCAGCCTATGAAACTCTAGCAGTACATATCAAGAAACCTAATTTACTTCAAGAAACGTTTTTAAACACATCAAGTAAACCAATTATTCACCCACATTCATGGGGAAGTGACTTAAAATGCCCTAACACACATGAAAGCGTATTTTTAAGGGCCTTGCACCATTTTTGCGTCACTTTTAACATGGCCATGTAACTCAAAGAAACAAAATCTTAATTTGCCAAGCACACATGGGGGCGTATTTACAAGGACCTTGCACCATGGAGAAATGACTTAAATTAAAATGGGGAAAATAACGTCAAAGTGACTCAAAGGCCTTGTAAATATGCCCCAAGCAGCCTATGAAACTCTAGCAGTACATATTAAGAAACCTAATTGACTTCAAGAAACGTTTTTAAACACATCAAGTAAATCACTTATTTACCCACATTCATGGGGAAGTGACTTAAAATGCCCTAACACACATGAAAGCAAATTTTTAAGGCCCTTCCACCACTTTTGCGTCACTTTTAACATGGCTATGAAACTCAAAGAAACTAAATCTATTTATAAAACACTTGACACAAAGCAACATTTTAAATACACAACTTTCTTCATAAATGTATCCCTAAAGCATACTATTCTCTATCTAAATTAAATGAATCTTTTCTCACCTTAGCAAATACTTTTTGAGTTTCAAAACAGTCTCAGACACACACCAATTTTTCTTTAGCAGAGCAAAGGGTATGCACTCCAGAGGCTGCAACCAACAATGGCACAGAAATGCTGTAATTCATCACACATATCTCTCATGTCACCCAATCAAAACTCTTCCCTCACTTTTTTCAAATCAACACCCTTCCCCCCTCTGCCCTTTCTGCCTTTTTTCCATAGCAACCACCTCCTGAAAGACCTGTCATGTTTACAAGTTCACACAACAATGTTTCAATTGAACTCTGAACTCTCAGTACACCTGCGTATCCAGTGCAATCTTTCATAAAATGATTTTTTCTTGACCATTCAAATTATATCTTTCAAAGAACTCATCCATGCACCCTAACTTTCTGTTTTCAGCAATCAAAATCCACCAATCACTGCTACTGAATTATTTGCACAGAAACTCCACAGTTTTTTTCATTACATACTCCTACTGTTTCAACTGCCATTTGATTCCCACACTTCATCTGACTGCAGCAGAACCTCCTCTCGCCATGTTTTCTGTCTGGATTGTTGGACATAGTTACATCCACTGGGCTCAAAGGTATGCTGATAACAGAAATTTACACAACCTCAATTTACAAAATGTGGAAATCAACTGGATTGGTCACAGAGGATTAAGATGTCACCAATTGATACCATTGGTGAAAACCTTTTTGCATTTGCCAAACCCTGACTTGTTAATTGTGCACTGTGGAGGAAATGACTTGGGTACTTTGACTGGGGTAGGTCTGGAAATGCTTTTAAAGGAATCCTTTGAGCAATTGATGGCACTTTTTCCTCAAACTGCCTTGGTATATTCAAAGATATGCCAAAGACAGAAATGGAGGTGGTCCAACCAATTTTGTCCACAAATTGAGAAATCAAGGAAGCATGTAAATAAGCCTGTTTCAGCTTACATGAGAGACCATGGAATGGGCTCCATCTACAACAATAACTTGCGTTACTACATGCAAGATATCTACAGAGGAGATGGAGTTCACTTCTCAGATGAGGGGAACAGAGTTTTCATCCTGAATTTAAGACTATGTATTGGTAGCTACTTATAAGTACCTAAATCTACCACATACCCAAAAGCTGTTCTCAGAGCTACCCTAACTATGATCACTCTAAACAAATTTTAAATGTAACTCTTTTTTTACTAATTTTCACGATTTACGCTTTCCGGAGCGCTACCCGGTACGCGCACCGGACGCTAACCGCGCGAAAATTTGAAAAAAAATGGGGTTTTTTCGCATATATGGGCCTCCTCAGCCACCCTCAGAAAACCTAGGGGGTCAGGATACGTCTACTGTGCCCCCTTCTACCCATTCTGAACATTATTTGCCCTCCATCTTGTATCTCAATTCTACCGAAACACAAAATGGAGGACTCCCGTAACGCTGCCGGTTAGCGTACCGGGGCGCGCACCGGGAAGCGCTCGCTTAAAAAAGGTGGGAAAGTAATTCACAGAAAAACCACTGGAGACATTTTCACCAAATATAGATTAGCTCATACTACATACCAATCCCTACCATTTTCACAAATTTGATTGGAATTCCATTTAGCCATTTAGCCTGTAGACCTCTCTAAATACCCTGAGGTAAATTACTTCACAAAACACATCTGAAGTGTTGGAATTGACAACCAATTAAAATGTTACTTTCATTTTCTACTTTCTTTACCTGACATTTGATTGGTTATGTACCTGAATATATATAAAGAAAGAGAGAGAAACACAGCCATTTTGACTACTACTTCCTGAAGTACATTGCAAGAGCCTTTTCACTGACAACTTAAACTTGTTTTTAAAAGGTAAGATGTTATTTTGAAAACTGAAGTATATTGTGCACTTTAAGTTAATATGGAAAACTTTTTCTGATAGTTATATACTATCCCTCTGTAATAGTTATAGATTTAGATAGACTTCTCTGTTATAGTTATGGATGGATTTAGGCTTGTCTTGTATAATTATGAATTTACTTAGGTTTCATCACATACACTTTTTTATATTTCTACTTCCAGTCTGATACCATACACTGCCCAAAGATAAATTCACTGTTAAAAACTACCTATCTAAAATTAATCCCAACAGTGCCCTATCTCTACTGATATATATATTTTTTTATGCAAATTTCAGGCAAAATGGAAGGAGAACAAAAATTGTCATTTGAAATTGTCCTTGCAGAGACCAATCAAGAAAACATTGAACCAAATGACATTGAATTCATGGATGAATCACGGGACCATGAACTACTACAATGTGTACAATCTGTAGATTTCCTCCTTCAAAATGAGGACATTTCAGACACTCAAATGTTGCAAGTTATGTTCACTCAAAATAAGGACATTTCGGACACTCAAATGTTGGAAGTTATGTTCACTGAAAATGACGACATTTCGGACAGTCAAATGTTAGACGTTCTATTAAATTTTGAAAAACAATCACAAAAATAAATTTATATTTAATAATCAAAAATTGTTCGAGACTTTAATCATTTTTATATGTAATTTATAAACTAGTACCAAATTGATTATAATGTAAAGTCAGACTTATAGTATACTGTGCAACTTTTTTATGTTACATAGTAATTTTACTCATAGTTACTTCCTTTCTCCAACTGTATTATCTCCAATGTGTATTTAACATCTCTTTATCATCTCCTGCCTCCATATTGTTTCTGCTTTCCTGACACACTATGGTATGAATTCTATATTCCACAATAACTTCTGAAACAACATGCAAGATATCTACAAAGGAGACGGTGTATATTAATTTTTTAACTCTGCATTGGTACCTACATATTGCTACTTAAATAAAAAAAACAAAAAGAAAAAACAACAAAACGAACAATCAATAAACATACAATATTTGAAAAGTCTATCATTCTTTTTCCTCATAGTACGCTCCCCGGAGGCCCTTTAAAAGCCTCCACATCAAACCTAGGGGGTCAGGGAGGATCTACTGTGCCCCCTTATGGTCATTTCCCCCTTTGTTTTGGCCTCCTCTTGTCTCTCGATCCTACCGAGAGACAAGATGGCGGCCGCTCCCGACTGTTTAGAATGTTGACAGACACCGGAGAGCCAATCAGCTTCGCTTCGCGAAGTTCCGTTACGCGTCAGGTACGCGAACCGGGGCGCTAACCGGAGCGCTGTTACAGATATATATATTTTTTGGAACGTTAATTTATCAAAATCCACTGGAGCACATATATTGAGACCTAGCAAAGGCACATCGGGCAAACAATATCTACAATTTTGCCAAGTTTCGTGGAAATCCATTCAGCCGTTCGAGCTAAAAGTGAGTCCAACCGCCCTATGGAAAAATGAATGGGAAAAACGCGTTTTGGGACCCCCCTTTTTTCTCGGCCCCCCCCTTGACGAAACCCCCCCAAATTTTCGGGGGCTGCTCAGAAACAAAATGTGCCATTTTCCTGAAAATTTCAGCCAATTCCGTCCTCAAACGCCAAAGTTATTCGACATAGAATTTTCAAAAATCCCATAGAGAAAAAATCCTAACTATATATACCTACTGCCAATATATATATATATATATATATTACCTACTGGCGGTCGCCAGTAGGTATATATAGTTAGGATTTTTTCTCTATGGGTTTTTTGAAAATTCTATGTCTAATAACTTTGGCGTTTGTGGACGGAATTGGCTGAAATTTTCAGGAAAATGGCACATTTTGTTTCTGAGCAGCCCTTGAAAATTTGGGGGGGGGTTGTCAAGGGGGGGCCGAGAAAAAAGGGGGGTCCCAAAACGTGTTTTTAACATTGAGTTTTCCATAGGGCGGTTGGCCTCACTTTTAGCCCGAACGGCTGAATGGATTTGCACGAAACTTGGCAAAATTGTAGGGACTGGTAGCCCGATGTGCCTTTTGTAGGTCTCAATATATGTGCTCCAGTGGATTTTGAGAAATTAACGTTTAAAAAAAGATATATATCTGTAACAGCGGACCTGGCAGCGTCCCAGGACGCGTACTTTACGCGCAACGGAGCTTTGTGAAGCGAAGCTGATTGGTTCTCCGGCGTCTGTCAACATTCCAAAAAGTCCGTAGCGGCTGCCATCTTGTCTCTCGGTAGGATCGAGAGACAAGAGGAGGTCAAAACAAAGGGGGAAATAACTATAAGGGGGCATAGTAGATCCTCGCTGACCCCCTAGGTTTGATGTGGAGGTTTTAAAAGGGCCCCGCGGGGCAAAAAAAAAACAAAATAATAATAATCGAACGGCTGAATGGATTTGCACGAAACTTGGCAAAATATTAGGGACTGGTAGCCCGATGTGCCTTTGCTAGGTCTCAATATATGTGCTCCAGTGGATTTTGAGAAATTAACGTTCAAAAAAAGATATATATCTGTAACAGCGCTCCGCTTCGCGTACTTTTCGCGTTACGGAGCTTTGCAAAGCTGATTGGTTCTCCGGCGTCTGTCAACATTCCAAACAGTCCGTAGCGGCCGCCATCTTGTCCCTCGGTAGGATTGAGAGACAAGAGGAGGCCAAAGCGAAGGGGGAAATGACCATAAGGGGGCATAGTAGATCCTTCCTGACCTCTTAGGTTTGATGTACCATTTTGCCAAGTTTGGTGTAATTCCGTTCAGCCATTCAGGCTGTAGACGTATGTAAATGTCCTATGGAAAATTGCATGGGGAAAACACATTTGAAAGTGTTGAAATTTAGAACCAATTAAAATGTTACTTTGGTTTTGTATTTGTGTGTGATGAAAGTTAATTGGTTATGTATATATGTCAAATGAGAGGAAACCACAGCCATTTTGTGATACTACTGTCTGAGGTACATTTGTGAGGAATTTTTGGTGGTGAATTTCTGGTGTTTGATTTACACAGTACTAACACTTCTGCTACTTTTAAAAAGGTGAGTTGTTAATTTGTAAGGGGAACTATGTTGTACACTTGAAGATAATTTGAAAAATGTTTTCTGTTATTTATTTGCAGTCCTTCTGTTATACTAAATACTTGATAAAGTTAGTTTTATATTATGTATTACTAAAAACGATAAATGAAAGTGATTATTTTTTTCTGCAATTTACAGCAAGCAATTTCAAAATAAAATGGCTCACAATGAAGAGACCGTGGCAATTTCTTTTGAATTGTCCAACACATTGATTGAAATTGAGAGCACCAATAATGAAATATTGTCACAAGGAGGACATGACTTGTATGATTCCATTAGATTGATTGAAATGGACAGCACCAAGAATGAAATATTGTCACAAGGAGATGACTTGAATGATTCCACGACATTGATTGAAATTGAGAGCACCAATAATGAAATATTGTCACAAGGAGGAGATGGCTTGTATGATTCCATTAGATTGATTGAAATGGACAGCACCAATAATGAAATATTGTCACAAGGAGGAGATGACTTGAATGATACCACTACATTGATTGAAATTGAGAGCACCAATAATGAAATATTGTCACGAGGAGATGACTTGAATGATTCCACTACATTGATTGAAATTGACAGCACCAATAATGAAATATTGTCACAAGGAGGAGATGACTTGAATGATTTTTCTGATCAATCTCTTGATGGCGAATTTATCGAGTGTTTGGAGACCATAGAGTTACAAGAATCATCATTGGAGACTTTTAATGAGGACATTGCTGATGAGGACATGTTACTAGTTCTTTCAAATTTAGAAAATTCTGAAGAATAAATTTATATTTAGAAATCAAAAATTGTTTGAGACATTATTCATTTTTATTTTTAATTTATGAGGTTGTAGCGAAGTGATTGTAGTATAAAATGAGACTTATAGTATAGAGTGCAACATTTTTATGTTACATGGTAAGTTTACTCATATTTACTTCCCTTCTGCCACTATATTATCTCCAATGTGTATTTGACATGTCTTCTTCATCTCCGGCCTCCTTTCTCTCACTGTGTGTCTCCGATGCATCTTATCGCTGCTATTTTGTGTAATTACAGAAGAGAGTAAAATAAAATAGTTCGGAACGTGAAAAGGGGGCAAAGTAGAGTACTCCTCACCCCCTAGGCCTTTTTAGGCGGTCCCAAAAGGATCAGTTTCTGCTTTCCTGAGAGATTATGGTATGAGTTCCATATACCACAATAACTTGCATTACAACATGCAAGATATCTATCTCCTATTACCAACTTTTGGAGATATTCGCGCTAAGCGCGAATATCTCCAAAAAGTAACACCTGCCCTGAGCAGTTCTTAGCCATGTTATCCAATGGGAGGTGGATAACATGGCTAAGAGCATTAGCTCGGTAATGCATGAATATCGCTGAGTTTTTAGCGATATTCATGCATTGCGGGCGTTTATTATCGCATTTGCGATAAACCTTGATAATAGTAAGGTTTATCTTCGATAATTTCTGACGATGCTTAGTGGTAAAAAATTGGTTGGTAAGCATCGTTATCGATAAATATCGCTTAACTTTGGTAATATGCCCCAACGTCTGTTAACGTTCGATTAGAAGGAAATGAGGAAGTGTTGAAAAACATTGTCTGCGCCATCTTGCCTTTTTTGAAATGCCACACTTTTGTCGTGCACGGCAGCCATTTTAGATGTCTTGACCAGACCCACTCTCTGCACGCTGTCGATTCGTAGCATGGCTCCTCACCCACGCAAGCATCTTCCCTAGGCACTGGTCACCACCGCTCTCTGTCTTATGCATGGGCAATAAACCTCCCCCCATCTGCGCTGCTCTTCCCTGAGAATCACACTCTGTGCCCGCCCGACACCTCCCTTTCGCCCTATTCACTACCGCACCCTCTGACACTCCTCTTTCTCTGTGTCCGATTGTCCAGGCTATCAGCTAGCCCTGCAGATGTAGTTCATGGCCCCAGCTGTAAAGAATCACCCCTCTTCAAAGGAGTTATAGTAGATCAAGGCCCACACCCGATGAGATCCGTCACAGCACACGTGTTCCTACTATCTGAAAACCATCCTGTATTGTGATTGGGGAGGGGACCGAGCCTGAAGCGGAAGATTCCAGGAATGACTCTTTGTACATCAAAGTTTTTACAATTATGTGTCACATTAAAAATATATAGCACTCCAACAAAGTAGTAGGAATATAAAACTTTAATAACATATAAATATATACAAGAAAACAAAAACAGTAAAAACATTTAAACAACGAAGAGACCGTGGCAATTTCTTTTGAATTATCCAATAGATTTATTGAAATTGACAGCACCAATAATGAAATATTCTTGTCAGTAGCGGTCTGTTGTGCGAATAGTTCCAAGGCAGCAGAACGCGCTGAAATCTAGATGGCACGAAAGTGATGTCTAGTAAGTTGCCGCCCAGCAAAAAACGGCGTGGGGCGCCGCGGGGGTGAGTGAGTCCAGTAGGCACCACAGCTATTCTTACCGGCATTGCAGAATTACTGCTGGGGACAATGCCTGTGCTGTAGCAGGGTCACAGCAGAAACAAAAAGGATTCTGTTGAAGATGTTGTTGGTTTTCAATTTGAAAACAGTTCTGGTGTCAACTGCTATGCTAATGTAGTGGTTAATGTTTAGTTTTCTCTAGAAAATGTAAAAGAGGGGGAGGCAGTCCAAAGTTCCGTTAAAAGGGCAAAGGAAAGGATCGGTGGTTTGAACTATCAGTCAAAAAGGGGAGGGGGTGCAATAATTTTTCCTACCGGGTCACACTGTGCTTTCACCGGAAGTGAGGTCTGCAGGATTCTAGTAATTCAAAGTGAGGCTGGCGCCAGCATGGGAGCGCCGACGTCCCGCGGATACAGTTTCGTCACTCCACGGGCGATCATGGCAGTCATTCCCCATCGGGGGTCGGAGACTCCCGCGGCTCCTCTAGAATCTTCAAGGTCGTGGAGGACTACGGTGGTGGAGTCAACCAGTGACCGGGCCATTTCTTTATGCTGGGCCCGCTCTTGCCAGGTCGACCGCCATTTTGAGAGTTCGGCAGCTACCGGCGATCGCGGGGTCACATGAGCGGACGGGCTCCACCCTGCCGGGCGAGACGTTGCAGCATGGCCACAGTGGAAGAACCGTTTTCCGGGCGCCTGGAGCGCTGAGGGTGCAGCTGGGAAGTCTCCACCTGGGGAGGCGGGAGAGGCCTGTTCGCACCGTCTCTCCCTCCCAGTGCACCCCACGGCGTCTCGCTTGAGATTTGTTATGGCCGGACCAGGCGATGAGGACGAGGGGGGGGTCGGAGGCATGTGCAAGACATCCCCCCCCAGTGTTGTCGCAGCCATTATAAAAGAAAGAAGTGTCCCGTCCGTCTTCGGGCCGGGCTTCTGGTGGATGTCGGCCGGACGCCCCTGGCTCTGGCCCCATGAACGGGTTTCTTGGTTTATCGGCTGCAGCCGGATCCCGTCGGCCTCGGCCCCCCGACCGTTGGTGGTCGGACCGGAAGAGCATGTGGCGGGACTACCTGCAACTCTCAAGGGCCACCGCGGCCGGACTGGGAGGGAGAGGGGAGGGTCGAGGAGACATTCCCCCCCCCTGCAACTGTTCAGCGTTGTAAAGGCAATCCCCTGGCCGGGTCCCGCTGGCCTCGGCCTCTCCTTCGGCTACACCCTACGTTAGGATCTCCTGGCCGAGGCGTGGCAGCAGGACCTGCCTTATATGGGCTGCTCCTGGCTGGGCGTAGCCGGAACCCTGCCCCACCTTGGAAGTTTCCAGAGTGGGGGTGGATGTTCTACTGACTTGCATTTTCCCTAGTCTATCGATTTTTTTGGCGTGGCAGGCGGTGGGACAGCGAGGGGTGATTTGGTTTCTCTTACTGTTTTTCTGGTCTCTCACCACTGGCATATTTTAACGTTTTCTTGTTTCTAGGACATTAATAGGTTTTATCATTACGTTATGTTATCGTTTCTTTGTTCGTTGTTTAATAAAAGTTCATGTTCATCAGTGGCCTACTGATTTTCGTTTTCCTATTTTTTTCTTTCCAGGTTGTTTCATGGTAAAGTTTCTGTTGACAGGATACAGTGATCTCTTCGTTATTATTGCATATGTCCTTTTCACTAGGGGTGCTCTCTGGTCGGGCCAGATGACGTATCTCTAGTAAATGGTCCGGGTGAAAAAGGTGCATCAATCAGTGGGGAGTAGATAGGCATGACAGATTACAACGGGGGAGAACGGTCCGCATTACGTACCCTTTCACTACTTGCAAAGATTTTCCTACGTTTATTTGCAAACAGGGAATACCTCCAAAAAGAACTAATTCCCAAACAGTCAATGTTCGGACAATCAATCAATCAATGAGGAATGAAATAGGTACGACGTGTTAAAGGCTTGCGTTACCTACCCTTCACTATCTGCAAAGGGAGAGAGAATATTCCTATTCTTCCTCGTTTGCAGGTAGAGAAGATCCTTAAGAGAATTAACTTCGAACAATTCAATGCTCGATTGAAACAATCAACAAGGGGTACTGTGAACACAAATGAACGCCGCTTATATACATACGCATTGCTATTTTCAACAGGTTGTTCCTAATGTTTCTATTTTAGCGAGGTCAAAAAGAGATCCCATTAGTGGCCTACTGATTTTGCTCGATTCCTTTTGTTTTTTTACACGATTTTTCGCTATCTGCAAAGACTAAACAGAGTATTGCGACTCTGTGCTTGTTTGTAAATAGAGAATGAACCAAAGAGAACAATCAATCAAATGGAGAGAGAAGCAGGCACGACGGATTACAAAGGGGGCAAAGGGCTGCGTTAACTACCCTTCACTATCTGCAAAGAGAGAGTACTCCTAATAGAAATGAGGGGTGGGGGGCAGCATTCAAAGCAGATCAGTGTGCATAAACACGAAAATGTTTTTACTTACCACGTACTTGACATTCGATAGCTTATGATATTTGCTATTAAAAAACCATTGAAATTCACTGAAAAAACCATAGGTTATAGACCATATATAGTTAGGAATTAGCATTTACAAAACCTTGAAAATTCACTGAAAAAACCATAGGTTATACACCATATATAGTTAGGAATTAGCATTTAAAAAACCTTATTTTACTCACACAAAACCATTGAAATTCCATATATAGTTAGTTGCACTAACTATATATCGCGCACCCGCAATCCACTGCTGATCATGTCACATATTACATCATTCATGACATGGTCAGTGACATCACTGATGACATCACTGATGACATCTCAAATGACATCACTGATGAGATCACTGATGACATCATCCAGTGACTGTGTGTTTCTGTAAAGTTTAAATATGTTTTACATATTGAAGAATGAGTAGATGTATAAGTGTCTGGACGAAGGATTTAGTAGGTGCATGACTGAATGTATGAGTGAGTGATTAAATGTGTCTCAGTGAGTGCATGGGTTAGTGACTAAACTGTCTTAATTTGTGCATCATTATGTCTGTTGTTCTGTAAACTGCTGCATGTGTTGATCAGTAGCTATATGATTAACTATATGGGTTATTGATTGATTGTCCAAGTATTTGTATAGGAGACTGAGTGTGTGTGTGGCTGGCTGGGAGGTGTGTGACTCTGTGCAGATCAATGTGTACTTGTATCAATGATTGTATAAGAAAGTAAGTATGTGTTAGTATATGTTTGAAAATGTAAGGTGCTCTATGTTTAACTGTATAGACAAGAAAATGGAAGTGTGGTTGATTCTTTACAGGACTGACTAGGTGTGTGAGTAACTCCATGGATGAGTGGCAGAGTGTGAGTGTCTGTATAGGTGTATGAGTGCATATGATAGTGTTGTAAAGATGAGTGATTGTATGTATGAATGATTGTATGGGTGAATGAGTGAATGTGTGTGTAGACGTAGGAATCAGTGAGTACGTATGTAGTAACTAGTATTGGTGTGTCAATGGTTTCAAAAATTATACTCTGTATTTAACACTGGGTGAAACAGAGGTTATATTAAAATGTGAGGAGATGCATTGTATTGTCACATGAATGATATCATCAGTGATGTGGTCATTGATGTCAAATGAGATGTCATCAGTGATGTCATCAGTGATGTCATTTGAGATGTCATCAGTGATGTCATCAGTGATGTCACTGACCATGTCATGAATGATGTAATATGTGACATGATCAGCAGTGGATTGCGGGTGCGCAATATATAGTTAGTGCAACTAACTATATATGGAATTTCAATGGTTTTGTGTGAGTAAAATAAGGTTTTTTAAATGCTAATTCCTAACTATATATGGTCTATAACCTATGGTTTTTTCAGTGAATTTTCAAGGTTTTGTAAATGCTAATTCCTAACTATATATGGTCTATAACCTATGGTTTTTTCAGTGAATTTCAATGGTTTTTTAATAGCAAATATCATAAGCTGTCGAATGTCAAGTACGTGGTAAGTGAAAACATTTTCGTGTTTATGCACACTGATCTGCTTTGAATGGTGCCCCCCCCCCTCATTTCTATTAGGAGTACTCTCTCTTTGCAGATAGTGAAAGGTAGTTAACGCAGGCCTTTGCCCCCGTTGTAATCCGTCGTGCCTGCTTCTCTCTCCATTTGATTGATTGTTATCCAAGTATTTACTGTTTTAGAATTAGTTCTCTTTGGTTCATTCTCTATTTACAAACAAACACAGAGTCGCAATACTCTGTTTAGTCTTTGCAGATAACGAAAAATCGTGTAAAAAAAAAGAAAAGGAATCGAGCAAAATCAGTAGGCCACTAATGGGATCTCTTTTTGACCTCGCTAAAATAGAAACAATAGGAACAACCCCTCATGACAAATACAAAACTAGTGAAATTAACTGAACTCCACACAGTGATGGCTGCAAAACAGCTCGGCTCCGCCACCCACCCCGCCCAAAATAACGATAAAGAGCGGCTGCCATGATTGGTTGCGGAATGGCCACAACGGAGCTACGAAATGGTGCTGCTCTCATGCTAACCCCAGCTTCGGTCTGAAACATCCAGAAACACTGTAGACTACCAATTCGATCAGTTCCGGTAGCGCCCCAATGTAACCCGGTAGAGAAGAACTAGCCCTCCCCTCTTTGACTGATGGTTCTTGTTGCCTGTCCCTTCTGTTGTCATTTAACAGAACTATTTAGCCTGCTGAAAGGGGTTGTGTTTCGACCGCTGGTTGGTGGAGACATTTTGACTATATTCTGGACCTGCGTTGTCGCGTAATGCGTCATATGACGCGCCGCGTTAGCGCATCCGGAAGTCATCCGGGGCGCGCAGCGCGTAACGTAAGCATAACAAGTCATGTGACTTGTTAATAAAACTTTTCATTGGTTCATTTTACTTTTCTTATTCTAATGATGAAAGCCTTGGTCATATCACCTAAAAATTACGCTTTTAATTACTTCCGAACATTATTTTCTCTTAAATATATGTTATAATGTTCCAGGCTAATGTACTTTCCCGGAAATTTTACAACTGTCCTGCAAGTAAAATATATTCTTTTTTCGAGAAAAAGAGCGTTTCTTCGTCCCATGACGGAGCCGTTGAGCAAAAGAGGGTCGACCTGCTGTCTTAGTCGCCGATACGCCTGAATATGAGATTCTTATCGATCACTTTATGTTGCAGGAATAGAAAACACAACAGCCCTTGACCATTTATCTTTACTGCGTTCCTTCATATTATACCTTTTACCCTTCATGTAATTGGTCTGCTTTATTTCACTTGCCTTTTACTGATTCTAAAACAGTGACTATTATTAAAAACTTTACCAATGTATACACTACTACCATGTTTTCTTTTAAAAACCTTTATTGTGAAAATTTCATTATACAAATACGAGCCTATAACCACGTGGGCCTGCCACGGAGCAAACTGTAATCGTATATGATGAATAGACATTTACACTGTAGAGGAACGTAACGGGCGGGCCATTAGGTTGCAAAAACTAAGGTGTCTAACAGCTACGGAATCGGTGGACGTACATTTTATAATTAAAATACGACAGGGCCAGTTACAATAAAATTATCTAGATATACATTTGCGGGCAAGTACCATGGGTGACGTTAATTCGAATTTTCAACAGTACAGTAATCAATAACACATCAGAACTTAATATCAATAGGGATGTCGAAATATTCAATCAATTCTCGTCCCCGCCCGCCATGTGCTTCAAAACTGCATACGTATCTCGTGATATCAAGGTTGTGCAACCAGTACACAACAAGGAGTTACGAGTCCCATTTATTCCGGCGCCATTTTGGGCGAGGACGGGCAGGTCCAGGATATAGTCAAAATGTCTCTACCAACCATCGACTATGATGATGTTCATATGCTGTATTTATTAGAGTAACACTCATCTGCCCACATGAAATTAATTTACCACAATCTAAACATGTCATTTTAATCTTTCCAAAGTTCTTCTAAATATTTGGGACCGTTTCCCTTGCCTCTGAAGCTCTCAGTGCCACTTCTTTAATGAATGTACTAGCAGGTCAGGGGTTCTCCTCCAAATCTCTCTTTTATGCAGCACTATAATTAATTGGTGCCACCTCTCCATATGACGATGCATGGTATAGTTACCACAACTATATATTTTTTCGGTTCCTCTGGAGAGTTCATCGTGGCAGATGAAGCGTGTAACATACCGGGCATTTACCTTTTTTTGCATGTACAGGAAAGGAAAAAAAAATCGAGCGTTCGAGTTCTTAGGTGTCCCAGGGCCATTTTAGTGGACCAGGCCCAAATCCAAAGAACAGCTATCTCACAGGCTAATGGGGCGACCCACGCCGAGTTTCAGCATTGTAGGATGACCACACAAGTACAACAACTTGCTAGACATCACCTCGGTGCCATCCGGATCTCGGCGCCCCACTGCAGATGAAGTGCCTCTCAACTATGAAACCACCACGGTGACATCCGGATCTTGGCGCGTTGTGCTGCCTTCGGCCTATTCGCACATCGGTCCGCTACTGACGCCATCTCACAGGCTAATGGGGTGACCCACGCCGAGTTTCAGCATTGTAGGATGACCACACCAACTTGCTAGACATCACCTCGGTGCCATCCGAATCTTGGCATCTCAACGCCTAGTGGTATCTTCCATACAGAAAATCTTGTTACGCTGCCTTTGGCCCCATTCGCACATCAGTCCGCAACTTAGACATCACCTCGATGCCATCCGGATCTTGGCATCTCAGCGCCTTGTGGTGTCAGTCAGAAAATATTGTTGCGCTGCCTTTGGCCCCATTCGCACATCAGTCCGCTACTGACACCATCTCACAGGCCAATAGGGCGCCCCACGCCGACTTTTACCATTGTACGATGGCCACACCAGTGGCACAACTTGCTAGACATCACCTCGGTGCCATCCGAATCTTGGCATCTCAACGCCTAGTGGTATCTTCCATACAGAAAATCTTGTTACGCTACCTTTGGCCCCATTCGCACATCGGTCCGCAACTTAGACATCACCTCGGTGCCATCCGGATCTTGGCATCTCAGCGCCTTGTGGTGTATTCTCTTCAGAAAATTTTGTTGAGCTGCCTTTGGCCCCATTCGCACATCGGTCCGCAACTTACACATCACCTCGGTGCCATCCGGATCTTGGCATCTCAGCGCCTTGTGGTGTCTTCTACTCCGGAAATATAGTAGAAAATATTGTTGCGCTGCCTTCGGCCCCATTCACACATCGGTCCGCTACTGACGCCATCTCACAGGCCAACGGGGCGCCCCACGCCGACTTTCAGCATTGTAGGATGGCCACACCAGTGCGGCAACTTACTAGACACCACCTCGGTGCCATCCGGATCTTGGCGCGTTGTGCTGCCTTCGGCCTATTCGCACATCGGTCCGCTACTGACGCAAACTCACAGGCCAACGGGGCGCCCCACGCCGACTTTCAGCATTGTTGGATGGCCACACCAGTGCGGCAACTTACTAGACACCACCTCGGTGCCATCCGGATCTTGGCGCGTTGTGCTGCCTTCGGCCTATTCGCACATCGGTCCGCTACTGACGCAAACTCACAGGCCAACGGGGCGCCCCACGCCGACTTTCAGCATTGTTGGATGGCCACACCAGTGCGGCAACTTACTAGACACCACCTCGGTGCCATCCGGATCTTGGCGCGTTGTGCTGCCTTCGGCCTATTCGCACATCGGTCCGCTACTGACGCAAACTCACAGGCCAACGGGGCGCCCCACGCCGACTTTCAGCATTGTAGGATGGCCACACCAGTGCTGCAACTTGCTGGACACCACCTCGGTGCCATCCGGATCTTGGCGCGTTGTGTTGCCTTCGGCCTATTCGCACATCGGTCCGCTACTGACGCCGCCTCACGTGCCAACGTATTTTCTCCGCATTTTATACCCTATGCCGCATAACAGGTCATGTGACTTGTTTATAAAACTTTTCATTGGTTCATTTTACTTTTGGTTTCCTAATGATGGAAGGCATGATCATGTGACCTAAAAACAACACTTTTCATAGGATGAAAACTTTTTTTTTTTCCCAAACGATGAAAGCCCCACCCTGTTTCTGGATGTTTCAGACTGAAGCTGGCGTCAGCATGAAAGCACCA
Source organism: Lissotriton helveticus (assembly GCF_964261635.1). Classification (NCBI taxonomy): domain Eukaryota; kingdom Metazoa; phylum Chordata; class Amphibia; order Caudata; family Salamandridae; genus Lissotriton; species Lissotriton helveticus. Next base: position 1,898,557,308 of record NC_136061.1, read on the forward strand.
CCATCTCGTGGCTCCGTCGTGGTCATTCCGCGAGCAATCATGGCAGCCGCTCCCCACCAGAAGCCTGCAGGAGTCGGAGCCCCCAAAACTTTTGATGAATTCTCAAGGCGGAGGGGACGCTTTCGAGAATGGGGTCCAAGACCTAGCAGACAAGCGTCCGATTTCCAAGGTGTCCCAGGGCCATTTCAGTGGACCAGGCCCAAAAAGGAAACAGCCTGCCGCCATTTTGAGAGTCCTGTGACAGCCGCCTATCGCTGCACCGCAAGAGTGGGCGCAACTCAGCTGAATTGCGGCTTTTGACACAGTGGACCAAAAACGGACGGAATGGCAACTGAAACGGTAAAGGGGCGCCCCACTACAACAGATGACACTCCACCTGGAGAGGCCCGTTCACGCCGCCTCCCCCGGGGCGCTCCACGCCGTTATTCGGAGCAGCATTGTAGGATACCAAAACCAGTGCGGCAACTTACTGGACATCACCTTGGTGCCATCGTTCTGCTGCCTTGGAACTATTCGCGCAACAGTTTGCTACTGATGACCCACCCCCCGCGACGCCCCATGCCGTTATTTGCTGGGTGGCAACTTACTAGACATCACTTTCGTGTCATCTAGATTTCGGCGCGTTCTGCTGCCTTGGAACTATTCGCACAACAGTTTGCTACTGATGACCCACCCCCCGCGACGCCCCACGCCGGAAATCTGGACGTTGTGCTGCGTTGGGATTATTCGCACAGCCGACCGCTACTTCGTTGTTTTTCCCTAAAAATGTTTATATGTTATTACTATTTTTGTTTTCTTGTATATATTTATAAATTATTAAAGTTTTATAATCTTACTACTTTGTCGGAGTGCTATATATTTTTAATGTGACACATAATTGTAAAAACTTTGATGTACAAACAGTCATCCCTGGAATCTTCCGCTTCAGGCTCGGTCCCCTCCCCAATCACAATACAGGATGGTTTTCAGATAATAGCAACGCTTCTGCTGTGACGGATCTCATCGAGTGTGGGCCTTGATCTACTATAACTCCTTTGAAGAGGGGTGATTCTTTACAGCTGTGGCCATAAACTACATCTGCAGGGCTAGCTGATAGCCTAGGACCGGCCTGGACAATCGGACACAGAGGAAAAGGAGTGTCAGAGGGTGCGGTAGTGAATAGGGCGAAAGGGAGGTGTTGGGCGGGCACAGGGTGTGATTCTCAGGGAACAGCAGCGCAGATGGGGGAGGTTTATTACCCATGCATAAGACAGAGAGCGGGGGTGACCACTGCCTGGGGGAGATGCTTGCGAGGGTGGGGAGCCATGCTAAGGATCGACAGCGTGCACAGAGTGGGTCTGGTCAAGGCATCTAAAATGGCTGCCGTGCACGACAAAAGTGTGGCATTTGAAAAAAGACAAGATGGCGCAGACAATGTTTTTCAACACTTCCTGATTTCCTTCGAATCGAACGTTAACAGACGTTGGGGCATATTACCAAAGTTAAGCGATATTTATCCCTAACGATGCTTAGCAACGATTTTTTTACCGTCAGAAATTATCGCAGATAAACCTTGCTATTATCAAGGTTTATCGGAAATACGATAAAAAACGACCGCAATGCATTAATATCGCTGAAAACTCAGCGATATTCATGCATTACCGAGCTAATGCTCTTAGCCATGTTATCCACCTCCCATTGGATAACATGGCTAAGAACTGCTCAGGGCAGGTGGTAGCTTTTGGAGATATTCGCCCTTATCTCGAATATTTCCAAAACTTGATAATAGGAGATAGCGATGTTAGCGACTGTTTCCAGTCGCTAACATCTTGGCATGCCCACTTTGCATGTCATTAGTGATAAATATCACTCACATGCAAAGTGGGGCCCAAGATGGTCGCTATCTTCTACTAGCCGTCGCTAACTGGTGTTAGCAACAGCTAGGTAATACACATATAATTTTATCTCCGCGAAGCGGAGCGCTGTTACAGATATATATCTTGTTTCTGAACGTTAATTTCTCAAAATGCACTGAAGCACATATATTGAGACCTAGCAAAGGCACATCGGGCTACCAGTCCCTACAATTTTGCCAAGTTTCGTGCAAATCCATTCAGCTGTTCGATCCTACCGAGAGACAAGATGGCGGCCGCTACGGACTGTTTGGAATGTTTACAGACACCGGAGAGCCAATCAGCTTCGCTTCGCAAAGCTCCGTAACGCGAAAAGTACGCGAAGCGGTGCGCTGTTACAGATATATACCTTTTTTTGAACGTTAATTTCTCAAAATCCACTGGAGCACATATATTGAGATCTAGCAAAGGCACATCGGGCTACCAGTCCCTACAATTTTGCCAAGTTTCGTGCAAATCCATTCAGCTGTTCGATTATTATTATTTTTATTTTTTTTTGCCCCGCGGGGCCCTTTTAAAACCTCCACATCAAACCTAGGGGGTGAGCGACAATGTACTATGCCCCCTTATGGTCATTTGCCCCTTCGCTTTGGCCTCCTCTTGTCTCTCGATCCTACCGAGAGACAAGATGGCGGCCGCTACGGACTGTTTGGAATGTTGACAGACGCCGGAGAACCAATCAGCTTCGCTTCACAAAGCTCCGTTGCGCGAAAAGTACGCGTAGCGGAGCGCTGCCCAGTCCGCTGCTACAGATATATATCTTTTTTTGAACATTAATTTCTCAAAATCCACTGAAGCACATATATTGAGACCTACAAAAGGCACATCGGGCTACCAGTCCCTACAATTTTGCCAAGTTTCGTGCAAATCCATTCAGCCGTTCGGGCTAAAAGTGAGGCCAACCGCCCTATGGAAATTAACATGGGAAAAACGCGTTTTGGGACCCCCCTTTTTTCTCGGCCCCCCCTTGACGAACCCCCCCCAAATTGGCTGCTCAGAAACAAAATGTGCCATTTTCCTGAAAATTTCAGCCAATTCCGTCCACAAACGCCAAAGTTATTAGACATAGAATTTTCAAAAAACCCATAGAGAAAAAATCCTAACTATATATACCTACTGGCGACCGCCAGTAGGTAATATATATATATATATATATATATATATATATATATGAGAACCAAGTCCTGCTGCAAGCTAACGAGATCCTCCACGCCGTTTCATCATCAGGAACGGACCACCACAAAGGAAGATTTATAAAGTGCAAATCTTTATTCTATAAAGTCACAACATGACGCGTTTCGACCAGGTTGCCCCGGCCTTGATCACATGACATGTCAGGAAAAACCACGCCCTTAATTCTCATGTAGCACACTCTGGTCACTCCCACTCCAATCATAAACAATGAAGAAAGACACGATATAATACGTGCAAAGTGTCTAGTGCATATTCAAATCACAATTAACACATCAAAATATATATATATCGTGGTTTCACAATTAAAACATTTCATTATTGAAACCTCTTATCTTTAATAAGAAAAATCCAGGGCAAGTGCCCAAATCCTATTTGTAAAAAGAGAATATGCAATTCATACCAAAAATAAAATGGGAAAGAGCAGCCCTCATGATGAGTACACCCAATGTGATGAAATTGAAGCACTGCTATATAAATAGCCTAACTTCTTATAAAAACAATTTAAAATCAGATGCGAATGTATTGCAATAATTTAAACATAAATAGAGAAGCATCTTATCACTTGCCAAAAAACAAAACAAAACTGAATGAAGATTTAAGTTATAGAGCAAAATATATCAAAATTGCAAAATAAGTGAAATAGGTTAATCACAGTTGAATTATTATCGGGTATCTATTAATTCATCAAGTATATAAAATGGATTACACCCCCCTGCCTGAAAGATCCATCAGTAAAACTAGAAAACTAGTAAAACCAATCAAAAATTCCACAGTTATGAGTAGTATAACTAAAATCCATTATCCAAATAAATAAATAAATAAGATAGACCTAAAATCCAATTTAATATATATACACATAAATACAATTAATATTTTAACCCCGCAATCAATTCATATGTCAAAATAAATATTCATAGCAGTATAAGAGAACAAAGTAGATACAGAATAGTAAATTTGTTTTCATCTACTTGTGTTAAAATAGATCACATCAACCAACTTTTTATAAGAATTGAACTAGATCCTCCCTTGTATTAAGTCCATCTGGTATTTTGGTATTAAGACGGACTATGTATTGACTCTCCTATTGGCGTAATCTTTTCTCCCTATTGCCACCTCGGATGGATTTAGAGACAGAGTCAATAACATAGTATTTCAGATCCTCCAATTTGTTCTGATGCACTAGTTTAAAATGGCGGGCAACCGGGTAAGTTGGATCCGAGTTAACGATTGCCCGCAAGTGCTGGAGGATCCTATTAAAAACAGGGAGTTTTGTGCTACCGACATAAGCAAGTTGACAGGTGCACTCTAAGATATAGACCGCATCGTATCGCATCTCTGCATCGTGTGTGTGCCTTTGGATTTGCTGCATCAGGTGGACTTTCCTGCTGGACTCCTCTTCTTGCCATTCACCCAACTACTCGCGGAACCCGCTTTGCGGGTCCCGCGTCGTGGAGGAGGTCTGCGGGGGACTTGCTGCTACTACTGGGGAGCCGAGGGGCAGTGCAGGGCTGGAGCGTTAGCGCGGGGACTCCATTTCCCAGGAGTCCCTGCTTGACCAACTTGAAACACCTGGCCCGCTCTCCCTGCTAGCCCCGCCCCCTGCTCACAGGCCAGCTGAAAAACTCTTCCTGATCGCCGACCGGTGGGACTCTCTGCATCGTGTGTGTGCCTTTAGATTTGCTGCCACGAAACTAAACGGGTTTGGCGGTAAGCACAGTAAGGCTGCGCCACTACGTAATAAACAAGAAAAATGCCAATACTGTGCACTAGTTTTAAACCAGTTGAAGAAGACACTCCTAGTCGTTGCCTCAAAAAAGACCACTTTTTCAGTCAAAATTATTCATGGACAATTATTCATGGAAAATTAGAAATTTTTTATTTTTATTTTACTTTTACTTGTGGTTTAGTTTGTTTTTTTGCATTTCAAAGGAGAAATTTATACATGTAAATGTCTGTACATCTATTTACAACATCACACTATCATCGTAATTAATGATAGACGAGGAATAAAGTTCTTTGGGGGGCAAGAGGAAATAAATGTGAAAAGTGGTTTGTCACAATAATAACAACACAGATAGACATAAGACACGTGTACACAAGACAGTGAACATATATCAAAACATTTCTGATACGTGGTGGTAATTGGTGTCAGTTTATTTCCAAGTATTCGCCAAAGTTAGAAGCCACACCTATTTACAATCATAGGAGTGGTATAATGCAATCAATGAGCTCCATAGATCAACACAGTAATAAAGACCAAAAACTCTATTTCGCAATCGTTTCTAATCACTCTAAATTATATATAAATTGATTTAGAGCAAAAACTTGGCACAACACCCGACTACCACCTCGGTCGACGCGTTTCGAATCCTAAATCAATGTAAAGGATTCTCTTCAGGACCAAACACAATTAATCTGAAAGACACAATAAGTGATAAAGGTTCTATCAGTCAAACATTAAAATCAAAGAGAGACTCTCAACTGTCATTCGGCCACCACATACTCTCTATAAGCTTACCTGTCGCTGGTTCTTAGTGGCGTTAAAGTTGTGGAGGTTCTAGTCAGCTACAAAACAGAATGTATTGAACACCACGAATTAATACACGGTCTTAGACTGCGCCCTACGTCGAATTTACTAAGGCAAAGGGTTTTTTTTATACTCACTGGTGAGTTTCAGTATCCTGTCCAGCTATAGGTAAAGTTCTCTTTGCACCCTCGGTGTTAACACACCAGTTGATGGTGAATTTGGATTGATTCCCAATGATTATTCTGTTGGAAAAAAACCAGGTAAGCTGTTAGGTTGGCCTCTCAAAAACCGGGGTGACTGTCCCTAACCAGAGCGTCGAGTTTGATTGTCTGAGCTGCTCGTGAAAGGAGCCGTTTCTAAAGCAAATTCTGGGTGACATCCCCTAAAGAGAACATTATGGCAGATTTTCTAAACCGGTCGTGCAAGGAGCCGTTTCTGAGACGAATTCTGTCTGAGAAACCTGCCGGGTCTCCCGACCCGGACCTAGTGAGCTTTTGTGGTCGCGCTGCGGGAGTGAGTCTTTCCGCCCTTGCTTCTGTGAATCAGTTTGTCAAAAGATATGTGGGTGTTAATTCGATCATCTAGGCTATTTGATGCACGCGCCGGGGGTCGCGCTGCGTAGTGCATGCTTGCAATCTACACTTACTTGCCAAAAGACGTCCGTCTCCTCCTGATTACTCCGCCATCGTGTGTTTACGCGATGTGAGACAGTTCCTGGTTCGCCTCATTTCAGTAAACGCCGTTTCCGGGTCAGTTCACGAGGCTCATGGGAGTTGTGGTTTCATTTACTGTGAGCCACGGGCGTTGGTGCATTAGATGCTACAATTGCGCTATATTTCGGAGTCTTATTAGTTTCATGATAAAACGGAGTTCCACGGTCGTTTTAAATGTTCTGCTTGCCGCCGCTTGGCGTACAGTTTATGCGAGGCTGAAAATGGAGCTGTACTTTAAAGGGTTGTACACACCGTCTGGTTGGGGGAGCTGGAGGTTTCTCACATGGGGCTCAGGTGCCAACAAATCTGGTACTGCTGGACAAGGGACTGTTAAAGTGAAAGATCAGCATGTTCGTTGTGCACGTGTGCTCAAGGGCATTATTTACAGATTATACAATTCAGACATTTTATTAAGGCCTTGTGTTAAACTTCAATATCAACATTGCCTCTCGTTGTCGCAACTTGGCCTCTACATCTCCACCTCTTGGGTCGGTTTCAATTTTAGAGATTATCGTCCATTTAAAATCCTGTTCACTGTGCGCTTTGTCTATCCAATGTTGGACTAATGGAGCTGTCAGGACTTTTTTCTTGATTCTGGACTTGTGTTGAGACATTCTCTGTCTCACTTCTTGCGTTGTCTTACCTATATATAGTTTGTCACAAGGACATAGTAGGCCATAAACAAAGTTTTTTGTTTTACAGTTAGTAAACTGATCATGTTTCCAAAAGATCCCTGCATGCTGGAAAAGGTTACCTTCAATGGTCGATGAGCAGCAAAGACATGTGCCGCATTTGTGGTGGCCAGTTATAGGTGGCAAGCTCAAATAATCACGTAATGTCGGATTTTTCGGTTTAGGAATGGCTGCTCGGACGATGTGGTTTGCAATACTTTGATCCTTTTTGTATGCAAAAAGGGGGACATCTGTCAATTGGTTGTCCAGGTCTTTGACTAAATGCCAGTTCTGATGGATCAATTTTTTCAGGATGTTAGATGAGGGGCAGTATGTAGATACACACACTGTTCGTTGTTGATTACTTTTTTGTTTTTTGGTCAATAGTTCCTCACGAGGTGTCCACCATGCTCTATTGATCGCTTGTTTGAGCAATTTGGCTGGGTAGCCTCGGGCCAGAAGTTTCTCCTTTAGGGCATCGGCATGGTCCATGAATTCATCTTTGAAGGTGCAGTTTCTGCGGATGCGCAAAAACTGCCCTATTGGGAGGTTTTGTTTTAAACTTCTTGGATGACTACTTGAAAAGTCTAATGCCTTATTGCGGTCAGTCTTCTTTTTGAATAAAGTGGTGACCAGTTGTCCATTAGCACAGTAAACCTCTACATCTAGAAATGACATCCTTGTCTCAGAGGTCTGGAGTGTAAATTTAATGTCTTCTGTCCTGTTATTGATCCAATCGTGGAACTGTCCTAGTTGTTCTGTGGTCCCCGACCAGGTGAAAAAAACATCGTCGATATATCGCACCCATCCACCAATCCATTGGTGGAATGGGTTGTCATTGTGAATGAAGGTATCTTCGTATTGGCTCATAAAAAGGATCGCTAGTTCTGGGGCAAAAGGACAGCCCATAGCGACTCCTTTAATCTGGAAGTAGAAGTCTTCACCAAACTTAAAATAATTTTTTGTGAGTGCAAGTTTGGCCAGTTTGAGAATAAATTCTGTGGGAATTTTAGATGGTCTCTACGCAACCGGGTAAGTTGGATCCGAGTTAACGATTGCCCGCAAGTGCTGGAGGATCCTATTAAAAACAGGGAGTTTTGTGCTACCGACATAAGCAAGTTGACAGGTGCACTCTAAGATATAGACCGCATCGTATCGCATCTCTGCATCGTGTGTGTGCCTTTGGATTTGCTGCATCAGGTGGACTTTCCTGCTGGACTCCTCTTCTTGCCATTCACCCAACTACTCGCGGAACCCGCTTTGCGGGTCCCGCGTCGTGAAGGAGGTCTGCGGGGGGCTTGCTGCTACTACTGGGGAGCCGAGGGGCAGTGCAGGGCTGGAGCGTTAGCGTGGGGACTCCATTTCCCAGGAGTCCCTGCTTGACCAACTTGAAACACCTGGCCCGCTCTCCCTGCTAGCCCCGCCCCCTGCTCACAGGCCAGCTGAAAAACTCTTCCTGATCGCCGACCGGTGGGACTCTCTGCATCGTGTGTGTGCCTTTAGATTTGCTGCATCAGGTGGACTTTCCTGCTGGGCTCCTCTTCTTGCCATTCACCCAACTACTTGCGGAACCCGCTTCGCGGGTCCCGCGTCGTGGAGGAGGTCTGCGGGGGACTTGCTGCTACTACTGGGGAGCCGAGGGGCAGTGCAGGGCTGCGAGCGTTAGCGCGGGGACTCCATCTCCCAGGAGTCCCCGCTTGGCCAACTTGAAACACCTGGCCCGCTCTTCCTGCTAGCCCCGCCCCCTGGGCGGACCATATCCAATAAGAACAAGACCTACTACCGCTGCACGGGAGCGTGCGGGAGAAGCCCGGGAGAAGCCCGGGACAAGGGCGGGCCCGTTTGTGCCCGTACCGTGACCGGTCTTGACCGGACTGGGCCCCCCCTCTTGTATTTGTTGTCTCCCACCCCTGCCAGCCTCACCGGCCTCTCATGGCTGGACGTGAAACGAGGAGCAAGACCTCGCTAGCCGGAGGTTCCAAAGTCGGAGGTATGGAAAAATTTCTTACTAGAGCCAATACAATCATAGACATTGAAAAACGCCTGTCCAAAGAACTGTCGGCTTTCAAGAGATCTTCCCTGGGAACAATAGTTAATGCTAAAACCCCTGAAAGGCCCGTCGATACCGTTACCAGCGATGTGGCCGGCCACGACTCCATATCGGAAGTGGACATACAGGCTTCACTGGACATGGACATTTTGGTTACTGAAATACTTCCCGAAATTAACTTAGTCCTTGATAATAATGTACCCATTTCTCCTGAACTTGATGTTACCATTAATAATGCTCTGTCACAGGGGGTTAAAGAAGGGGCTACTGCAAAACGCAAGAGGACCTACAATAAGAAAGCTGGCAGAAAGTCTAAATCAGCGACGTTACAACATGACACCATTTCCCCTCCAATTAGTCCAACCCAACCCTTGATTAGCAATGATATATTATTTGAAAGATTGGGTGCCCTATTTAAATCGATTCTATTCCCCCTAGAGGCCAAAATAGAGCGGATAGAACTCAGATTGACAAATATAGAGAAAGTCACAGCTGCTATATTGGCTAATTCCGACAAGCCCAGTAACCCGAGTACTTTACCAACTACCCTTACTCTCCCTGGTCCCTTACCAGTTAAAGAGGCCCTAATTCTAACCTGCCCCCCCAGTAGGCCCCCAGGACTCCATTCAGGTTAATTACAACGTTCCTACGCAACAAATATCTGGGCTGCAACCAATTAATGCTAACGCAATTGGGTTAACGGTTGAAGGCCAAATAGATTCCCCGGCCAAAGAACTTAGAGCCCCTAAACCACATTTGCCAGACCTTCCACCCGAAGCAAACCGTTTTATGGTAGTCTTAGCAGGAGCTCCTATGTTGGAAGCCGGAGAAGCCGAAACCTTTAATTCCCTAAAAAGCAAAGTTGTTAGGTGGCTCAACTGGAATAGACCGTTTCCGGCCCACCTCCACAACGAAATCATCATGGTAAGGAGGGTGCCATGGCTGGGTAAAAGTGCTAAGAACATAAACGGAGACTGTATAATGGTCAGTTTCAGAGACCCTAGAACCGTTTTGCATATCTGTGCAGGTTTTAATAGGTCCTTTGACTCTACCATTCAGACCCTCCCAGTGTCCTTTTTCTTTCCATCTAATTATTTGAACCATGGTAGAGGCAGAGACGACTGGACCAGAGTTGAGCGGAGGGGTAGACAAAGAAGATACGATGTAAGTCCGGCCATGTTGCCCCAGTATGCCCCCTTTTGTGATTTTATTCGGTTCAGTTGTCTAGATGGTCTAGATGGAGTTGACTGACTATCCCCAGCCTATGTTCCAAGATTTTCCCTCCCTGGCACTGGTAATGTTTTATTGGCTCGAGAGGCTGAGATAAACGAAATGTCTCCCGTAGAGTGCTTGCCAATGGCTGTAGCCCCTATGAAGTCACCTCCTCCTATTACCATTAAACCCCTAGAGCTATCCCTGGAAACAGATCTAGCTGATGCCTCCCACCCATTATTCTCTTTGGATATATCAGAAGAGCTGCTAACAACCTTAGTGCTCCCAAGTGACCCTGGGTTCGAAGAGTCTGTCTCTTGTCCCCCTGGTTTTAAAATTGCAAGCTGGAATATCGCCGGTTGGCGACAGAGGGTGTCGTCTCTGGGCTGGAGGGAATCCATTTCCAAGTTTGACATCCTCTGTTTACAGGAGACCTGGTCCACAACAGATATCCTTGTTGATGGCTTTGTGACCTACAATTGTCTAGCACAAGAGTCCAATATGGGTAGGGCAAAAGGTGGCCTTGTAATTTTATTGTCTGTCACTTTCCAGTACGTGTGAGATCCCATTCTACTGTAGGATCTCACTCACAAATTCTCAGGTTGGAACACAGAGGGGGCTGTGATGATTTGTTAATCAATCACTACAACAATATGTTTGATTCCACGAGTACCTGTGTTGTAGATGAACTCGAGATAGCTGTAAAAAAAATTTGTAGAGATATTCGTAAGCCGTGCGATATTATCTGGGGAGGGGATTTTAATATCCGGACTTGCACCAATTATTTTACAAATGTATGTGGGTTTGACGGGGATAACGGGGAGACCGAGCTCATTTTACCCACACTCCTTATGGCGACTCCCTTAATTCACTTTTGTTAAATTTTGATTTGTTAACCCACCAACCAGCTGCGGACAAAGAGGGTAATATTGCACCGACTTTCGTTGGGAAGAATTCAGCCTCCGTCATTGATCATCTGCTGTTATCGGTGCATATTGCACCACTCTGTACGGTCCCCATCATTGTTGATTTTGGTATTAGTGATCACAATGCCATTACTATGTCGACCTCCATCTGGGGGACTATGTTTAGTTTTAAGCGCAGGATTGTTGATGAGATTACCCCTTGCAGGCAAAATGGTGTACAGATTAAATGGTGTGGGGACAATTCTGATAAACTGCTCCGGAAAATAGTGGGAGCAGGTTCTGAAGAGCTACTCCGCTGTCTTGATGTTGATGCTGCCCCCTGGTGCATTATTGCCGATTTTGAGAAACCCGGCGATATAATTAAAAGGTCCCTCACTATTACTAAGGGTATATCCAAGAGGGCAGCTTTAGGATGGTTTGACAGAGCCTGCACGAATTTGTTACAAGAACTAAAGAGGGCATTGTCAAGCCACTCTAGAGATAGGGATGCCGTTACACTTCTTAGGGCGACCTATAAACACGAGTTGACCCATAGAAAACAGGAGCTTAGGGAGCAAACCTGGGACAACTTGACCAAAGCTGCGGAGCTGCGTGACAGTAAGTTATTCTGGAGTACTGTTAATAGCCCATTCCTCCAAAAGGAGGAATTTCCAGTTTTAACTGCCCAGGTTAGTGAAGATAGCTGGGTCCAATATTTTACAGGAATCTTTGATCCAGCTAGGGAGGATCAGGCTAGTATTAGTGCTGATATTACAGGACTTAAACAACCCCTGGGGATTACACTACAAGAAGTAGATAATGCCATCCGTAACAGCAAGGGGGGTAAGGCTCCAGGACCGGACGGAGTTCCGGTCGACCTGTACAAAACCGATCTGGCTCTATGGAGCCCCCTCCTGACCCAGGTGTTTAATGCCTCCGTTAACGATAGTACTCCCTCTACCTGGAGCGAATCCATAATTTTGCCGATTTATAAGAAGGGAGATAGAGGAGAGGCCAAGAACTACCGCCCTATCTCCCTTCTGGATTCCTCGCTAAAAATTATGAGCAGGGTCATACTGTTACGATTGGAGGATTGGGCCGAAGCCAATAATATCCTTGCGGACTCCCAATATGGTTTCCGGAAAGGTCTCGGCACAATCGAGCAGTATATTAATTTAGATCTTATTATAGGGAAATACACTAAAGCTAAACAGGGCTCTTTATTTCTCTGCTTCGCAGACCTTTCCAGTGCTTTTGATTTGGTGGACCATACTCTCCTGTGGTCCACCTTACTCGAAATGGGAGCCCCGGCAGCAATAATCTATTTTTTAGCCAGACTTTACAATAAGCTGTCAGCCCAGATCCGCTTTGGGCAAGCGGGGGAATGCACGAACAAGATCAAGGTTAAATCCGGCATTAGGCAAGGTTGTGTCTTGGCCCGCTACTTTTCTCCCTTTTTATAAATTCTATGGAGTCCGACTTGAAGAGGGTCCAAGCTGATGCTCCTCAAGTTGAGGGTCAACCAATACCGGTACTGCTCTATGCAGACGATACTATCCTACTTTCGAGAACTCCAATAGGGCTTCAAAAACTTATGAATCACTTTTATGATTTTATTCAAGGCAGGAAATTAAAAATCAATAACTCCAAGACTTTTATCATGGCTTGTGGGAAAAAGGTGAATCATCTTAAATCATTTCAGTTCAAGGAACATCGAATCGAGGTTGTGGACAAATTTTGTTATCTAGGCATAACTTTTAGTAACAGTGGGTTGTGGGCACCGGAGCTACTCAATGTTAAGGCCAAGATGGGCAAGGGGTCCTCAGGAGTTTTTCGCTTTGCTTCTAAATTAGGCAGTCGTCGCATCCCTGATATGTTGAATGTATACCGGCACAGATGTGCTTCGATTGCCCTTTATGGATCAGGAGTGTGGGGACATTGCAACCAAGGTGACCTGCAAGTAGCCGAAAACCTATTCCTTAAGAGACTCCTCTGTCTCCCTCCCTCGGCATCCACTGAACTGATCCATAAAGAGGTGGGGCTGGAATACTTGACTGACCTAACAGGATTAAGACCCCTTATGGCATGGAGGTCAATCTGGGCTAAGGACGAAACTGGATTTACCAGGAGAAGAATTCAAGATTGTCTTCGTTGGACAAAGCCCGCCAGATCCCTTGGTTAAACTATGTTTTAACTTCCTATAAGGAAATATTTGACTTGGACGTTCATAGTGACCCCTTATGTGCCATTAATATACCTAAACAGGTGGTCAAAGGTGTTTTTTTTAGAACAAATCTAACAGGCGTAAAGAACAATGCAGCCATTTTATAACTCATGTTTTTTATTTTTCCAACAAGGAGGAAGGTTATGGCATGCCTAAGTATTTAAAAGTAATTACTAAACAGTCTCACAAGTTCGTTCTCACAAGGTTGAGATTAGGCATTGTTCATAACCTGGTGGCATTCCCAAAGATGAAAACTTATACCTCAACACCATGCCCGTGTGACCAAACAAAGCACGTTGCACTTTATGCTAATTTGTCCACTGTATATGCACCTTCGTATCTGTTATCTCCAACCTCTTTTTAAGAAATACTCTGCGTCTACAATTACTACTGCCTTGAGTTACTTTTTGCACTTGCTACCCCGGAAATCTGTTTTTTTACTGCAACCTTTATTTTAAAATCAGTGTCCATTAGAAAAAGCCTGGAATTTTAACATTGCTCTTTGTATAATTAGTTGCTGCTAGGCCCATGGCATTGCATCCATTTGTGTTGTCCCATTTTTTTTGTAATATATTCTTTTACCTTGTAACAATTTTAATGTGACTTTTTTGATTCTGTGTGCTTTTATGATTGTTTATTGAATAATCGAATAAAGCTTATGAACTGAACTGTTAAAATAGATCACATCAACCAACTTTTTATAAGAAATGAACCAGATCCTACCCTGTATTAAGTCCATTTGGTATTTTGGTATTAAGACGGACTATGTATTGACTCTCCTATTGGCGTAATCTTTTCTCCCTATTGCCACCTCGGATGTATTTAGGGACAGAGTCAATAACATAGTATTTCAGATCCTCCAATTTGTTCTGATGCACTAGTTTAAAATGGCGGGCAACCGGGTAAGTTGGATCCGAGTTAACGATTGCCCGCAAGTGCTGGAGGATCCTATTAAAAACAGGGAGTTTTGTGCTACCGACATAAGCAAGTTGACAGGTGCACTCTAATATATAGACCGCATGATCTGTTTTGCATGTGTAATAACCATTTATTTTGTTTGGCATGTTAGAGAAGGGGTCCACAAAAGATTTTTTATTTACCCCAAACTTACATGCCCTACATGAAGTACACTTTACAAAACCCTTCTTATCAGTCAACCAGTTTTTCGGAATAGTCACTTCAGGACTGGTTTTAACCAAAGCATCCCGCATTGAGGGTGCTCTTCTAAATGTGATGGTCGGTTGATTTAAAAGCTCGGGGGATAATGTAATGTCAGTATGCAGGATGGGCCAGTGTCTACTAACAATTCTCCTAATTGCCTGTTCCTGATTACTAAAAGTAGTAATCAGTCTATCTGAGGGCTTTGCACTAGTCTGTTCGAGAGCCTCATCCGGCATGACATTATCATTTAAGGACGTACCCTTCTTTAATTTATCAAGGGCTGCTTGCAAATCCTTTTGATTATACCCTCGGGCCTTAAATCTTTCCTTGGATTCTTCTAAACAAATATCTAGGTCCTCCTTCCTGCTACAAATTCTTTGAATTCGCAAAAATTCCCCATAGGGGATGCTCTTAATAAGGTGTTTGGGGTGGGCACTGCTGGCATGGAGAATAGAATTCCCAGCGATGCATTTTAGTACAAATGGTATTATTCTCCACAAAGATTTCAACGTCCAAAAATTCCACCCTACTGTCACTAACCTTCGCTGTAAACTCCAAATTAAGAGAGTTGATGTTCAATTTATTAACAAACTATATATATATATTCCACAGTAGTTTGCCGCGCAGAAACCCCAGCCACTTGGGGTGGCGGGCTCAGACGGGGTCGTGAACCCCAAATCTCCAACCAAATCTTTTAGTATATTTTCCAGAAAAAACGATGTCTGAGCCACAACTCCTTTCCAGCATGTTTATTTTCACAGCCTTTCAGAGGCAGACCTCCTTGATCACGAGTAAGAGTGCATGCAAATTACCCACATTTATACATAATCATGTGACACCTCTTCATAGTGAATAGTGAAAACAGACTCCTTGCACAATACATAGGAGCTGAAATGCTTCGCCGTTCGTTTTTCATACAAAATAAATGCATTTGGCATCAGCCTGTAATGAATTGTACTTCATTCCAAAACAATTACATATTTGAATTCATGAGCGCCTGATCGGCTGCTGATCTCGCACTCGTGTAAACACCCCCGTGGGAGCAATTAAAAAACATTTCAATAGATAAACACTACGGTTAGACGCATAGTGTAAGTCAAGCTGGAGTGTGTGAAAGCACATTCAGAAAATTTTACGCTCACAGGTTCTTTGAGCAGGCATGGCATGTTTCGCCTCAAAACAATTAAATCGCCCCTGTGGGCCCAAACATAATAACCATAATTGATTAGCTTAAGTGCACAGTGGTACAGAAACTATTTATACTTTCGAGGTTATCAAAAAACAATGTCCTCACATTTTGCTCATATGGAGGCATCGAGCAGGCGTGTGGCCCAAGTGGGCAAAGCCAAAGGTCTCTATAATAACAAGTCTAGCCCACTCAGTCTTAATGGTGGGGCCTACCTGTCTGCCCCTGATTATTTTGATCCACATACAAAAACGATGCGTGCTTGATTCATTCACAACTTCATTAAAAGTGCTTAAACAGTCTTGCATTCCACTCTCCTTACTAGATACACCAAGGACCTGTGTGAAAAAGTGAAAAACAGGAAGGTGAAACAATCGTTCTATATACATTTTACATACACTACTAAAAAATAAAGCGGAGCTGGCAAGCAATAAAAATATAGTCATATTGGTTCAGAATGATTCAGAGCAGTAATGTTCATTCAAAGTCTGCAGATGTCGGCCTAAGCTATCCTAAATGTACTGATAGAGCCTCATCGTAGTTATGTCCCTCAGGCTGCATCGTGTGGTACTTAATTATCAGACGTGATTCAAGTCTTCTTTGTTCTTGAGTCCTATCTCCCCCCTCTTTCCCTTATGGGGATACTGTCTAGGACACAATATGAGATCAAACTGTTGTTGCTTTTGGGGTGTGTGAAAAAGTGTCTAGCTACAGGATATTATCGGTCGTTATTTTTTATTGCCCAAAGGTGTGCCAAAATAAGTTTTTTTGCTGGATATATGGTACTCCCTATGTAATATTTGTTACACGGGCATTTGAGTGCGTAACCAGCAAATTCAGTATTGCATGAAAGTGTCTCTGTATCTTGAAGGGTTTGCAATGTGAGGAGAGTTTCACTTCCTTTACATTGCTGCTATATTTGCAGACTTTGCATCTTCCGCAGACGTAGAATCCCTGGATTGTGTTTCATTTAGTGTTTGGGGGAATTAGTGTATTACATACGATGTCTTAGTGAGATTTTGCCTTGCGGTACATGGTTTGGGCATAGTCCTCAATCTCGGTTGTCAAATCTTTATCAGTTTTCAGGACATCCCAGAATTTTTTCACGGCTTGTTTAACTTCCCAGGACAGTTTATTGTACCCTGTTATGAAGCGCACAATGTACTGTGTTATGTATTGCATTTCAGCTCCTACGTATTGCGCAAGGAGTTTTTTCAAGGCTTGTTTTACTTCCCAGGACTGTTTATTGTACCCTGTTATTAAGCGCACCTTTTCTGTGCTACTGGTATCTTTTATTGGTTTCTCCACCAGAAGCTCTTTTCTGTCTCGTTTATCAACCTCGGTCAGAGCATTCTCTATGCATGTTTTCGAGTACCCCCTTTCCCGGAACCTCTCAACCATGATATTTTTCTCAGTGTCAAAATCTTTCTGGGTACTACAGTTCCTTTTGGCTCTTAGGAGTTCACCCATTGGAATGCTTTTGACCAGACTTGCGGGGTGACCACTATGTGCGTGCAATAAACTGTTACCCGCAGTTTCTTTCCTGTACACAATGGTGGTCACTGTATTGTTTTTAACACTAATTTTCAGATCTAGAAATTCGATTGTCTCTCTATCAATATGGCTGGTGAATGAAAGGTTAAAAGTGTTGATGTTAAGTTCATCAACAAACTCTTTAGCATCCTGTTCACTGTTCACGGCAGGAGTCACTCCTACGGGCGGGTGCCGATTTGCGGTGGTGCTCCGCAAAAATATTGACGCTTCACAATCCTTTTGTCCTTTGAAGAGGAAGACAGCACTCTCGAGACTTCGTTTTAGCAGTGTTTTAATCTTGCTATCGCCAATTATTGATAGCAAGATTAAAACACCGCTAAAACGAAGTCCCGAGAGTGCTGCCTTCCTTTTTAAAGGACAAAAGGATTGTGAAGCGTCAATATTTTTGCGGAGCACCACCGCTAATCGGCACACGCCCGTAGAGTGACTCCTGCCGTTTGGTGCAACAGGAGCTGGATATATATATATATATATATATATATATATATATATATATATATATATATATATATATATATATGTATGTACAGACACACAGTTCCTATGTCCACGAACTGCTTCACAATTAAGGACACTCCAGTCAAAATTCCGTAGTCTCTACGCCAGATTTATTTTTCCGCGTGTACACTTCAACAGTCAACAAACGCGTTTTTATGTGATTATATTGCACCAATTAGTTTAAAGACAAGAGTGCTTACATTGAAAGAAGCTCGCAGCAAATATCATAATACATTAACTTAAAACCTTCTTATGTATACTTATTGTAGATACATAATTAAAATAATGGAAGCATAGTGCTCTTTTATACATAGTTAAGTTAACATATTCACCGTTTCTGGATTACTGTTGGGCCACAACAAAGTTATAGCATAGTGCTGTCATATCTATTATGTTGACCCTACTAACCCACAATAAGCAGAAAAATTGTACAGTAACCTATATTTTGCCTCTCTATATGATTCAATTAGCACTCTAAAATGTATCTTATTACATCACTAAATGGCAGTTCACAATGTGCAAAAATGTGCATAAAAAAGTGCTCCAGTGAAAGTGCAAAATTGCAAAAAAATAAAATAATCATAAATACATATAGCAGCTTTTACTTCAAATGCCCCCTACTTCATTTCATTATTCTTAAGTTTCTTAATCATTTTTCATGGTTGCAATCGCTCTTGTCCCATTCTCCAGATTTAAAGTTTAGACGTTTCTAGTGAAAAAAGGAGAAATATATACTTATAATCCTTCTTGGCAACTTATGGCATCAGTTATAGCATCAATCTTATACATGTACAGTCCATACAATATGATACTAGATACCTGATATAGGAACATGCAACAATTTGCTAATATCATATTATTGTTGCAATGGAGCCAACCGGCAAGAGTCCCGTAAAACCCAATAAAACCGAGGGAACCTCAGGTAAAATCAAGTAAAAATGAAAATTCCACTAGTTAAAACCATTGACCCACTATTACATAGGGTATGTAAATAAATAACAGAAATATAGCAGCCATAGATTTAAAATATCTTGTTCAAAATAAATGTTAATGACTATAAAATCTCAGGACATAAAAGGCCGGCAATATCCTCCACCGCAACCAGTTGAAATCTGGACACACCTGACTCAAACACGGTAAAAGCGAAGAGATAAAACCACACTAAAAAGCGAAACTGAGATCCATCATTAGCCAATATTGTTCACAAATATCTATATGTAACTTATAACAAAATTGTGCAAATTATCACTATTGTTGAGGCCATTCGGCATTTTTGTATCGAGCAACATAATGAACTCTGATCCTACTTGTCTTAGTCTTTTTTCTCTATTTCCCCCTCTGATGTTCTTGGGCACTGAGCTGATGGCAAAATAGATAAGGTCATTGAGGTTATTATTATGTACCAGTTTGAGGTGCCGTGCCACAGGGTAACTAGGATCAGAATTAACCACCGCTCGAAGGTGTTGTAAAATCCTGTTAAAACCCTGCAGTTTTGTGCTACCCACATATAGTAGGTGGCAAGTGCATTCTAAGATGTATAGGGCATAATCTGTCCTGCAAGTATAATGCCTTGGGTTTTCACCGGTTCTGGACTGAAAGCAGTGGTATATTCTGAAACATTTTTTCCAAATGTACACGCACGCAATGAACTGCACTTAAAAAACCCTGATTTTGCTGTGAGCCAGGTCTTTGACACTGTAGCTTCTGGGTTATTCCTAACCAGTGCATCCCTCATTGAGGGTGCCCTTCTAAATGTTAAGCTAGCAAGTTTCGGCAAGATTTGTGAATAGTTATGTCTGACCGAATAATCGGCCAATTTTTATAAAGTATCTAGCGAACCTGTCTCTCTTGTCTGCAGAAATTAGTTATGAGTCTTATGTTGCTAAGTGATTCAACAGTAGTGAAATTGGTGTCTACATCACTTTGCCCAGATGACACAGGGATCTCAGATATTACATTTAGACCGCCTTCATTACTTTTTCCATGTGCCTCATCTCTTGCTTTGTTCAAATCAGTGGCTTTATATCCTCTCTTAACAAATCTTTGAAAAGCCTCATTCTGACATTCTTTAAGGTCTACACCATGACTGCAAATATGTTTAATTCTAAGAAATTCACCATAGGGAATACTATGTATGAGATGTCGAGGGTGTGAACTATTAGCATGGAGCACTGAGTTTCCAGCCATTAATTTCCTATGCATTCTAGTGTGGATACTATTTTCTCTGATATCAATTTCCACATCCAGAAATTGTACCTTTTCCTTGCTAATGTCAGATGTAAACTTCAAATTCAAGGTATTGACAATGGGAGTATCAATGAAACTTTTTGCAGATTCAAGGGAACCTTTCCAAATCATGCACACATTGTCAATAAATCTCCACCAATGGAGAGCATGTCTGTCATAAATGACTTTGTGGGTGGTCCTCAGGACATGCTCCTCCCACCAGCTCATGTGTAAACACGCATAGCTAGGGGGAAGCATGCCCCCATGACCACTCCACGTAACTGTTGGAATATTTCCTTGTTGAATAAAAAATAGTTGTGGGTCAAATAAATCTCTATAATTTTAACCATCATCCTGTTGTGCTCATACGAATGAATATTTCTTTTTTCCAAGAAAAAGCGAATAGCATTGATGCCATCAGTATGGTGGGTGCTGGGATATAATGAACGAATGTCCATAACTATTAAAAGACAGTCTTCCTCCTATTCAACTGTTTTCAATTTGGTCAAAAAGTGTCCAGTGTCCCTGATAAGTTCTTTACAAAATCATGTAAAAAATAATCAACGTATTTTGACATAGCCTCTAAAAGACTTTTCTGTGCCGAGATAATTGGTCTCCCAGGGATTGGTACCACATTTTTATGGACTTTCGGGATGAAGTGCAAGAAGGGAGTCAAAGGATAATCATTTTTCAGAAAACAAAATTCATCTTTAGAAAGCAAACCCATGCACTTCCTCTGTGCCAACTCACTAAAGACATATTCCTTGTTTTGTCTCAATTCTTGAAAACTAGCTTTCCTACAACATTGAGTGTCATATTTATATATATCCTCCATATTCCTTTCTTTCCACGGTTCAATCCTCGGAACCAAAAAAGGCACGAACTCCAGTTTATCAGTGCATTTCTTTAGTTTATTTTTGAGTGCATAGCCGCCATGACACGTTTAGAACCTCTAAGGGTTCTTGATCACATGACACACTACGTTGTTTCTCCCCGTTTCTAAAGTGACAAATGCATTTTTTTTTTCTCACTCATAATGAAACTGGAAAACAGACTACCCATTTGTTTTCCACATCTTCCTTAACAATTTTCATCTATATTCCCAGTTAATCATTCTGTTTACAACATATAAATTTGCATAAATGCTGATCATTATATAAACATTGACATTGTTATTTTGATACTAGTATTAATACTATGTGCTACTTAGTACCATTTTGAGCTTTATACATTGTTACTGCATAGAGCTTATTCAAATTTGTGCATAATGCTTAAAAATCATAATTAAAAAGTCAAACATCATCAACCTTGTATAAAATTGACAATTAGTTGATAAAATAGTATAAATACATATTTAAAAAAATTACATGCTTTCAACATATTAATAATTCATGATTTCATAATCAATGTGCAAAATACGCTATTATATGTAAACATTTCTATTTTCTGTAAACAGTCGATTTCATTTATTAGGCGAATCCATACTAATATTATGAAGAGAGAGCCCAAACCTTTGAGGCGGATAATCTCAGTAACCACAGCACCAATCACAACACCCAATACAGCGTTGGAAAGGGCAGTTGCAGTAGAAGGACATAGGCTATGCAGACGGATAAAAAAATGTATTAAAAAAATTGCAAAAAACAACATCATCCAGAAGGCCGAGGGCCAAAATAACATCAAACAGGAAATGATGTAATAATGTGACTCACTATATTGAGACTGAGAGCCTGGAGCCAAATTGATCGTGAACAAGGGATATGCTATCCCGAAACGCGTAGATTTGTGCCTGCCTGCTTGAGAAACTCCATGCTGTGAGGATTAAATAAAAAAGCACATAAGTGAAGACAAACGCGAGGTCGTCCTGTTTTTCTCCCAGCTGGGGGAATTGGTTGTGGATTTAAATGCAGCGTGGTTCTGCCGCGGGGATTTACGAACCGGCGGGAGAGCGCTGCAAATTCTGGGTATCAATATATATCACTCAAAATGGTGGTTCCTGTTAGTTTTGGATATTTTGACGGTCGGCCCGGTCGTCGAGTGAAGCCCGCCGCTGTGTGAAGCGGACCCACGGCAGCATCAAGCGGTGTTCCCTGAGTCTGGACAGAGAGCAGCAAGAGCCGATACAGGAGGTTTGAACTGCATTGCTTTTCGACATCCACAAAGCGGGGCAGGTCCCCTACAAGACATGTGCACCCATCTATTGTGATTATTCTGGACTTGAAAACGCATCCACTGGGAGTCACGGCAGGGCACTACAGCACCCAGAAGCCCTTGAGGCCACGCCCACCATGGCGGGTGCTGGTACTTATCAGGTGTGCGCAAAGCAGCGTTTTCATTCACCAGTTTCAAGGCCACTGAAGAAAGGAGCAGAATCCTGAAACGCGTCTGGCAGAATGAACTGGGATAGTTACTTACAGTGGGTCCTGCTGGAGGGATGCCGAATAAATCAGTGTCAGCAATAATTTGAGTCTGTGAGGCTTCACTCAAAATGGTGGTTCCTGTTAGTTTTGGATATTTTGACGGTCGGCCCGGTCGTCGAGTGAAGCCCGCCGCTGTGTGAAGCGGACCCGCGGCAGCATCAAGCGGTGTTGCCTGAGTCGGGACAGGGAGCAGCAAGAGCCGATACAGGAGGTTTGAACTGCATTGCTTTTTGACATCCACAAAGTGGGGCAGGTCCCCTACAAGACATGTGCACCCATCTATTGTGATTATTCTGGACTTGAAAACGCATCCACTGGGAGTCACGGCAGAGCACTACAGCACCCAGAAGCCCTTGAGGCCACGCCCACCATGGCGGGTGCTGGTACTTATCAGGTGTGCGCAAAGCAGCGTTTTCATTCACCAGTTTCAAGGCCACTGAAGAAAGGAGCAGAATCCTGAAACGCGTCTGGCAGAATGAACTGGGATAGTTACTTGCAGTGGGTCCTGCTGGCGGGATGCCGAATAAATCAGTGTCAGCAATAATTTGAGTCTGTGAGGCTTCACTCAAAATGGTGGTTCCTGTTAGTTTTGGATATATATATATATATATATTCATATATATATATATATATATATATTCATACTATTATTATAAAGAGAGAGCCTATAACCTTTGAGGCGGGTAATCTCAGAACCACAGCACCAATCACAACACCCAATACAGTGTTAGAAAGGGCAGTTGCAGAAGAAGGACATAGGCTATGCAGACGGCCACCATATACATTTAAAAGGTAAAAGAACAATACCAGCAAAGTAGTCCCTTGTGGGTGTGTCTGCGTTCTGCTGTGGGCGTGTGCTGGGGGCGTGACAAATGCTGGGGGCGTGTGGTACGTTTCACCCTTCATGCCATGTGAGTCGTAATTGCGCCGCATCAAGGGGCACGCTGGGGCCGTGACACACTGGGGCCGTGACAAACGCTGTGGGCGTGTGTACGCGCTGTGGGCGCGTGTCCGCCCTTCATGCCATGTGAAGCGCCAATTACGCAATTGCGCCGCATCAAGGGGCACGCTGGGGGCGTGACAAACGCTGGGCACGTGTGCTACATTCCACACTTCATGCCATTTGGGTCGTACATTAATCAGATCGTCTGCTGTGGCCGTGTGCTGGGGGCGTCACAAAGGCGTTCACCTCGAAGCGTGGTAAGTAACCATTCGCAAGACTCCCTTGGGGGACTGCTCGTTGTCTCACACATACTGGGGGTGCCGAATGCAGTGTGTGCCTTGGCCTGGGTGCGTCTGAAAGGGCCGAAAGCAGTGTGTGGCTTGGCCTGGGTGCATCTAAAAAGCACTCGGGCCGAAGAGCATCGGTGTGGGTCATAAAAAAATAAGAACAGCGGGAAACAATCATTCAAGACTCACACAATTCTAATTGTTAGACGGTCGCCGCTGGCACTCAAGCGGGGGCACACGTGACTGAGCGTGTCTGCGGGGACAATTACTGTAGCCTCTCATGCGCGCTGTTACTGAACTATCACATTAAACCAAATTACACGCGCCTGCTAACATCAGCCAGGGCTGTAGCCGGGCTCAGGCGGCGGATCACTACACTAATTACATGCGCCTGCTAACATGAACCAGGGCTGCAGCTGGTCCTCAAGCGAGGGGACATGCGCCTGCTAACATCAACCAGGGGTGCAGCTGGGCCTTAAGCGGTGGAACACGCGAATGACCGTATCTGACCGTATCTGCTGCCTTGGTGGGGTGGTGCCCTGGAGAGAGCCCTTTCCCCGTGAATGTTTCCGCCGCCGCAAGCGGTCTCCCCCTGCTGGTGCTGCTCGTTTCATCTGAGCGCCCGCGGTGGGGGGGACCAAGAGGGCAGGACTACAATTCCCTGCTGCCCTTGCGACCGGAAGCTGACACCGGGGAGTTTGCGCCAGGAGGTGCTTTAAATTGAGATTCACCCTCGGTGGAGCGGGGTCTGCGTCTTGCTTCAGTCCCATCATCGAACTGCTGCCTTGGTGGGGTGGTGCCCTGGAGAGAGCCCTTTCCCCGTGATTGTTGCCGCCGCCGCAACCGGTCTCCCCCTGCTGGTGCTGCTCCTTTCATCTGAGCGCCCGCGGTGGGGGGGGACCGAGAGGGCAGGACTACAATTCCCTGCTGCCCTAGCGACCGGAAGCTGACACCGGGGAGTTTGCGCCAGGAGGTGCTTTAAATTGAGACTCACCCTCCGCGCCGCGGAAGCGCGCGGGAGCGCCCGGGGCTAAGCCCGGGCAAAGGGCGGGCCCTCTGAGGCCCTCCGAGGTCGAGGAGGTCTGGTCGGGCGCACCCCCCTAACTACTGTATTGTTACACCTCTTAAGGTACGTTAACGTTATATGTCACATGTATGTTGGACTATTCCTCGGACATCGTCACATCTAGTTTAAGCCACGAGGGAACAAAGAAGGTTAAGTGGCAACTCTCTAACCCAAGTGACTATACAATAACATTGTGCTCAAGTATTAACATACTCTGACATTGTGTACACAGTGCATAGTTTGATACTGTCGTTGTAGCCTCGATATTAATCCCTGCAGCCAAATTGTTTGTATATATTTTTCATATTTTTTTTTTTTTAAGGGAACAGGTCTTGCAATTGTTTTTTACTGTGGGGACAGTGGGAGGCTTTTGGCCCTGAACCACGACATTCATTGCTCATTGGGTTCCTGTAAAATTCATTTCAACATACACAACTTCATCTTCTCCAATATGTCTACTAGAGGAAGTCGAAGTAAGACAGCTGCTGGAGGGATTTCTGTGATAGGACCAATAGACAATTTCATAACAAGGACTAATGATGCGATCGATCACAGCATTTTGCTCCTTGAGCGTAGGGTTTCGCAAGATCTAGCAATTGCAAAACGATCTTCCCTTGGGAGTATTACATCTGCAAGAATCCCAGTTAGTGTTAAAAATCTTCACCCAGGGGGTATACGCGAAACTCGAGTTGACCTCCATAGTATACCTAACGAGGTTAACCTATCAGCATCAAATCCCTTAATTGATTCTGACTTAGAATGAAGTAGGGAACTGGAAAGGACCCCAGAACTGTTTATCGATCTTACCCCAGAAAAGGTAGTGAAAGACAGTGAGAGACAGCTGAGTGGCAGGTCAGAGGGTGCCATTCGAAAGAAAAATAAACATATGGCACACTCAATTACGCCTGCAGTCAGAAAACGTGTCGCGACAAAACGACAACCTAGGAAAGGCACAAATATGCACTCAAATGCAAATGGTACAAGCCCACCCATAGAGATAGTAATCAGAGACTCTCAGGGGATGCCGCACGCGCCTGCGGACAAGTCTGATGTAAATATTGCTAACGACCAACTGCTTGAAAGAATGGGTGACCTCTTTA
Organism: Lissotriton helveticus; assembly: GCF_964261635.1. Lineage (NCBI taxonomy): Eukaryota > Metazoa > Chordata > Amphibia > Caudata > Salamandridae > Lissotriton > Lissotriton helveticus. Next base: position 1,898,583,137 of record NC_136061.1, read on the forward strand.
GCATTCTTCTGTCCCCGATAGAATCCAGGCTTGTCCGTATTGAAAAGCAGTTGGTGGAACTAAATGCCTACAACAAAAAAGTTTCCAGTGATGGATTACAAATCAATGCGGGCTCTAAGACAAGTACCAGTAAATTAACGTCTTCTAAAACTAAAACCCCCTCAGCTTCAAATACTATCATAAAACCAAAACCCACTATACCTCCATGTAAAGAAACTGTCATAAACAAAACCATAGTAACTAGCAGCATTACTCCTAATAACGACACGAATAGTCATACCTCAAATACACAGAAAGGGAAAGCGCAAATGACATCCCAAAGTAAAGGAAATGAACCAAACCAAACTGACAATCCCACCCCAAATTTCCAGAGGGCCCAGCCGAACCACAATGTAGCTTACAACACAAGGCAGATACCTCCACGCATCAGCTTGCCGCCCGAATGCGGGGCCTATGTGTTGGTCTGGTTAATGTTCCCAAACTTAGGAACGCCCAAGATGAAACCCTCCTTTACTCAAGAATAAAACCCTACACTGGCTAATTGCTAACTGCAATTTCCCAATGGAAGGGGCTGGAGAAATTATTCATACTCAGAGAGTTGGTTGGATAGGCCCCCTGAAGAAAAAGTTTGAGGGCGATTGTATTACTGTTAATTTCAAAAATCCCCAATGGGCTGAAAAAACTCTGGCCAATGCTCCTTCCCCCTCTACCTGGGAATTTAATACCACCCTTCTCCCACTGGGATATTTTCATAGACACCTGATTAGTTTGAATTCCATCACAGCAAACAACCTGATTATCCCTTTTCATAACTTACATCCACCTACTAAAACCAACTCTCCATTTCTCCACCAGAACCCACAATTCATTTACCCGAATAGTCCAGCACAGTGGCATCAGGGCCAAGCTCACCCATATTCGACATATCACCCTTATTTGTCTACAACGCCTCAGCATGAGCATAGAGACGTCCGTTGGCGTCAGGTCGCCGCAGCACCAGGTAGTTCTTATAGCATCCCCACTCACAACAGATTCAGCGCACTGTCCGGGTTGGACTATAACGATTGACTGAATCGCGATCAGTCCACAGGGGAAAACGTGTATACTTTGAACAGAGGAGTATCCTCAACAGGAAAAAACCAAGTAACAGGGAATAAAAACACAATACCCACTCCCGGATCACATATTTCTACCTCTCCTTCTCAACACTTGTCAGGCGAACTGGACAAACTACCAACTGTCCCTACTAAACCTAGGCCAACGAATAACTTAAAGGCTCAATCATCCCTGCCTAGTCTCAATTCATCTACCTCCCAATTACATCTTACATATTGGAACATAGCTGTTATCTGCAAAACAGACAAATAATAACTTACTGAATCAGATAAATCTGAGTAATATAATCTGTCTCCAGGAGACTTGGGCTACCGATCCTATACACATAACTGGTTATAAGACTTATTTCTCTGCAGCTAAGAAATCAACTTCTGGCAGAAGCAAGGGTGGTTTAATCACATATATTGCAAACACTCTACAGTGTGAGGATATCTCCCCCCTGAAGCTAGAAGAGAACTACCAGCTAATAGTTCTACAAAGAACTAGACAAGAGATCTATGTAATAGTAAATTTTTATAGCAACTTGAATGTAAGTGACTTAACTAATCTTTTGTCGGAGATCTCTTCATCATTGCAAGACTTGTGAGCAAAGCATATAAAGAACTCATGTACATTAATATGGGGTGGCGATTTTAACCTACATCTATGTAGAAATAACAATACTGATAACTGTGGGATTAACGAGGATGACGGTAACACCATAACACATTTTTCCCATTCGATTGAAGGTGACAAAATGAATGAGACTATGATGGAACTGGAACTGGGTTTTGCTAACGAGATAAAGATCCTTCCAGTAACTTCTGTCCCAACATTTAATGGCAGAGGACAAGAAAGCCTGATAGACTATGTCCTGATATCACTATGTAAGGGGCCAAACATCGAAGTCTTTGAAGTAATAAAAAATCCACTAAGTGATCATTTCCCCATCACTATTGCTTTGTATGAACCAAAATTCCATAAAGATCCTGAAATAATGAATTTACTAGACCAGCAAGAGCTGGATTTAGGTTCTCTAAATGGCTACACACTAAAATGGGGAAAAATTGACCAAGGAGTAACCACCGCAAAAATAGTTTGGCAAAGCCAGTCAGATATGATGTACTGTCTTGATCCCAGGACAAAATCTAAACAGGTCCTGGTTAGTTTCAATACCATCTCTCAAAACATAAAGAAAGAACTTACCAGAACTCAGAAGCAAAAAAGTCAGGGGAAAAAGGGCTGGTTTAGCCCGGCATGCACTAAAGCGTACTCGCGGCTAAAGGAGGCCCTAACAAGGGGAGAGAGAGACAGAGGGGAGGTTGTCAGACTAAGAAAGGAATATGCGCTAGCCCTAAAAACAAGAAAGAAGGAGCTAAAAGATGACCTATGGGACCCACTAAGTAAAACCACTGAATTAAAAGACAGTGCAGCTTTTTGGCAAGTAGTCAGATCTCCTTTTTTAATAGATAGAGTAGACCTACCATCCATAGACGTCGCGATTAGTGACAGAGACTGGGTGAATTATTTTTCTAAAGTTTTTAGCAATGAGAACCAGGTCACCTACCCAATAGCACTGCAATTCATGCACGACGAGGTAGTGAAAGCAATAAAATCCTCTAAATCGGGCAAAGCACCAGGACCAGACGGGGTTCCAGCGGACATTTTTAAACACGAAGTAGACCTCTGGTCTCCGTTCCTGACAAACGTCCTAAATGCAACTATAGATGAGGGTCTGATAGAATCCTGGTCAACCTCAATATTGGTCCCTATATTTAAAAAGGGGGACCGAAACAGCCCATCCTGCTACCGACCTATCTCGCTCCTGGACTCGCTCGGGAAGATGGCAGGTCGGATTCTTCTCGACCGACTCCAGGAGTGGACAATTAGCAAGAATATCATCACTGTGATACAATATGGGTTTCGAGAGGGGCTAGGCACAGAGGACCAAGTACTGAACCTGTCCATCCTGGCAGGAAAATACGTGGAGGCAAAGGGGAGTGCGTTGCATATGGTGTTTGTAGATTTATCCGCAGCGTTCGACTGTGTTGTGCACTCGAAGCTGTGGAATATCATTTCAAAAATGGGTGTGGACCCCCCCAGTTGTGGATTTCCTACGAGCACTATACACAGGAACAACTGGAAGAGTAAGATTTGGGACCAAGGGGCAACTTACGGAAAGTTTCAGGGTGGAGAAGGTGGTCAGACAGGGGTGTGTGCTGGCCCCCTTCTTATTCACTCTATATACAAATGGCCTCGAGGCTGCTATGCTCGAGGGTAGTAAAGATCTCCCTACAATCGGTCGCCGGCAGATACCAGCTTTGTTATATGCCGACGACGCGGTCATTCTAGCAAGAACCCCAGCGAGCACTAGATTGATACTGCGTCTTCATGCGTCTTCATGCGTCTTCATGTCAAGTTTGAACCTTAGCCTGAATGTAAAAAAAACATATACCATGCACGTGGGGAAAAAAATTGCAAAGATTAAAAGCATTTATGTGAATGGGGAGGCACTAGATAGGCCTGCTACATACCCATACTTGGGAATTGTAATTGACGAAAAGTTTAAGTGGAGAGTAGCAATCAACGCAAGAAAGTTGGCATTTTTAAGGGCAAAATCAGCACTAAAATCGTTTGCTCAAAAATTGGGCAAGAGACCTCCACTTGAATTACTGAAAATCTACAATGCAAAATGTGTCAGAGCTGCCACGTACGGGGCCGGGATATGGGGTCTCGCAAATACAGATGATTTGCAAAAAATCGAAAATTCCTTTATACGGTATCTACTTGCAGTACCGAAGAGCTCCTCCACATATGGATGCCATCTAGAGTTGGGGATAGACTACATATCTGATATTATAAAAACTCAACCCGTAATGCTGTGGCGACGTATTTGGGTAACTGAACAAAGCCACTTAACAAGATCAAATTGTACAAGATATCAAGACACTCGACCACTGTGGGAAGATAAAATGGTTGGCATATGTCAAGGCTTTATTAACATATCTAGGTTATGAAAATATTTTTGCTGAACCTTTAACAATAGCAGAAATTTCGAAGGCAGACTTGAAGAAAGCATGCCTGGTACACCTGGGGCAGGTGCGCCTGCTAAAAGAGATTGGGAAACCTTCAGTGCAACAGGGTCTATTAGCTCAGACTGCCTTTTCTATTGAACCTTATTTGTTGTACAGTTTAAATCAGTTTGAAAAATCCTTGCTGACACGTTTTAGATTCAATGTGTTTCATCGAATTGTATCTTTTCCCTTCCAAAACGATTGGACATCAAACTCGTTCCCATGCCCTTGTGATTCTGTCTCGGTACAATCCACCATTCATGCAACCCTTTTTTGCAAGTTTTACACTATACCACGAAGACGATGGATACTGCCCATACTGAGAAAGTGGGGGATGCGCCAGTGCCGTCCAGCCTATTTGGCACTTCAGTACCTTGAAGATGAAATCGTAGCAAAAGCGATGGCGTGTTTTTTAAATTTTGTATCCGTCATCGTTCGAACCTTTGATAAGATCAATCATGTCGCTTAAACTTTAGAGGGCTGACGAAACCACTGTTAAAATCGTACGTCATGCCATGGCTATACTTTCTATGTATTGTGATTCATACGCAAACTGTGTTTTAATTGTATAGTTAAAATTAATATCTAATTTTAATTGATTTTTTAACTAAGAAAGTGTATAAACAATGTATTTTATGAACTTTTATGGTATTCCTACAAATATGAAAAACCGAATAAAGTTGGTTTTGATTGATTGAATACACACATTACACACATTCTATTTCATACCCGGACAACGTCAGGACGGGCTGCTAGTACCATATATGTGCAAAATGTAAGAAAAGTGCTAGTGCATTTATCTCCATCCTTAACTTGTGCTTATGTGTAACTTGTCAAAAGTGTGTCGTTCACATGAGCCCATGTTTTACAACTACACTTAAAAAAGGGAAATGAGTCGAGGGGGATTTCTGAGCTTCAGCTTATTAAAATCATAGTGATTAGAATATGAGTTCCTATGTGTTTCATTTAAGTACCTATTTAAATTTCAGATTACCATCAACTGTCAGTATTGCGATTAAAGCCAGGTATGTAATTCCTCCGTCGTATTAAGTCCATGAGGGCTCTTACTGTCCAGTTCTAAAATGTATTTTGTTTCAAGTTGCCGTAATATATATATATATATATATATATATATATATATATATATATTCACTGAAAAAACCATAGGTTTCACACCAGTTATAGTTAGGAATTAGCATTTAAAAAACCTATTAAATTCACTGAAAAAACCATAGGTTTCACACCTGTTATAGTTAGCTGGAAGTTTTACTCGCATAAAACCATTGAAATTCTCACGTTATAGTTAGTTGGACTCACTATAACTTGCGCGTGCAATGCACTGCTGATGATATCACATATTACATCACTCATGACATGGTCAGTGACATCACTCATGACATCACTGATGACACCATCCTTGTGACAGAGTGACAGACCTCCTTCCACTGTAATGTAACCCTTGAAACACATATTCAAAAATAAAAACTAAAAAGTTCAAAAAAATGGAGATACCCATAGCAGTTACAACAACCAATTCAATAATTCCACCATCTATATACACATCCACTCATTCACCAACAGTTCTATATAATCATTCATATGTATACTCACTCATCATATGTAGTGATACACCTATACATCCTGTTACACACCGACAGTCATCCAAAAGATACTCTCACGCATACTCACACATGCAAATAGACTATTGAACATCCATTTATTTGCATATACAGCTATACACACACTACCACCTTACTTCTAAGGAACCTTACACATACTTACTCTCTTAAACAATCACTTATAGAAACACATACTTATTTAAACAGGAACTCTTACAATCCCTCACTCTCACATATAGTCACTTATATACATCAATATTCACATATACTACACTAAAACATATGTAGTTACTGATAAAGACAATAGTGAGACAGTAATTCAGTCAGTAACACACACATATACACAGTCATCCACCCATACAGTCCTGCACATATGCTGTCTTCAAAACATATACAAACAGAGAGTCAGTCACTCATGCATCTATGATCTAAGTAATACCCCCACCAAACATATAGACACTCATATTGATATTAAAAAAAACATCTAATAACCCATATACATACACATGTAGCTACTCTCCAACACATGCAGCTACTTATACACAAAGTGAAACACTAATCCATATATTTAAATATTTAAACATTACTCACTAATATATGTATACACTAAGATACAGTGAACCAATCAATTAAAAAATAATCCATGTAAACCCTTATTTAAACATTTATTCTTCCATCAACTTTTACATATACATATATAACACATATTTATTTTTTTCAAATACACACATTCACTGGATGGTGTCATCAGTGATGTCATGAGTGATGTCACTGACCATGTCATGAGTGATGTAATATGTGATGTCATCAGCAGTGCATTGCACGCGCAAGTTATAGTGAGTCCAACTAACTATAACGTGGGAATTTCAATGGTTTTATGCGAGTAAAACTTCCAGCTAACTATAACAGGTGTGAAACCTATGGTTTTTTCAGTGAATTTAATAGGTTTTTTAAATGCTAATTCCTAACTATAACTGGTGTGAAACCTATGGTTTTTTCAGTGAATTTCAATGGTTTTTTAATAGCAGGTCTCTATAGGTATAAAAAGTAAAAAATGTTATGTTTATAACGAATTTTATATTGTATAATTATTTAATAGTTTTTTGTTGCCCCGGAGCGCTCCCGGGGCGCGTACCGGTGAACGCACGGGTAAGCGCAATGTTGCGGCGGGCCCCGGGGCGCGTACCGGTGAGCGTCCCATTAGCGATATTCTCGCGAACGAAAACAACATCGTGACGTTTCGCGTAACCGCGTGATGTGTCATATGACGCACTGCGTAAGCGCACCCGGAAGCACGCGAGCGCATACGATCGCGCAACGTCCTGACGCGCTTACGCTACGCGCCCCCGGGCGCGCTCCAGAGCACGTAGCGTAAGCGTAACAAGTCATATGACCTTGAAATAACTCTTTTCATTGGTTCCTAACTTTTTTTTTTTACAAAGACTGAAATCCCCACCCATTTCCTTCACTTCTTGTTTCACTTTTGTGAGTGCAAATGTTAAATGTTAAATGACGTATACTTGTAAAGCGCACAGCTGCCCCAGCAAAGGGGCGTCCCGGCGCTGTATACCGCTGGGGAACCCGTCCTGGCTTTCCCTGTGGGATGGTCCCTACTGGGAATCCCCAAGGTGGAGCCAGGCATCCCCGGCGTTGATGGGGCCGTTGTGGAGATTAGGCAAGCTAATGCCCAGAGTTGCCGAGTGGGACCCCAGGTTAGAGTACGCACCGAGGCAAGAATTGTCAAGTCCGCTGACCCTGGTCCACGACCCTGCCGCGTCGGGAATTGAACCCTGGTCCCGGGCCGACTTCTGCTCCCGGGTCTGCCGCCTCTAACCAGTGAACCACACCACTCCACAAGACCTGCTTTTGGCACCTGTGTCATATTTACTTCTATTATCATGGCTGCAAGAGCATCCAGCAGCAGTGATGAGACTGAGGATTTCATTGATGAGGAGGTTCCTGAACGAACTGTGAAGGAACATTTCATTTGGAAATTTTTCAAAATTCCAGAGGGGGAGAAGAAGGTCAATGCTCCAAAGGTGGAGTGTAAAATATGCCACACCATCTTATCGAGAGGAAATCCCAGAAAAAAATACAGCTTCGGGAACTGGACGATGATACGCCACGTGTCAAGGAAACATCCCCAGAACTATGCACGGGAGAGTGTCAGGGCTCTGGCACGAGAGGCTCCCAGGTATGGTGGCTCTACTTCTACCGGTGGAGCAACACCTTCTGTGCGTCGGCGTGAGCAGGAGATGATACCAAATATTCAGCCTGCTTTTAATCAGGCTATAATAAAATGCCAAAAATGTGACCATCTTCTTTGCTATGGGGAGCAAAGTGTCACACTCATGGTTCGAGCTCTCGAGAACCACCGCTGCCATCCCCAGGCCTAATTTATTTATTTTTTTGGCTCCTGTTGAGCTGTTTCCAGTTCCCTGTTTTTGTTTTTGTTAAAAAAAAAAGAAGAAAAACAAAAGTTCTTTTCAGAGCTACCTCCAATTCTCATCAAAGAGCTGTGTTCTTAAAAAAATGAAAAAGAACTACCTCCAATGTATTAAAAAATGCTACATTTGTAAAGAAGTCTGTCATTGTTTTTTCTCCAGGGTACGCTCCCCGGTAGGCGCACCGGGGCGCGTACCGGGCGCTCCCCTCGCGAAAATCGAAATTTTTTAAAAAAAATTTTTAATGCGGCGGGGCCCTTTTATGACCCCCACATCAAACCTAGGGGGTCAGGGAGGGTCTACCCTGCCCCCTTTTGGTTATTTCCCCCTTTGTTTTGGCACCTCTTGTGTCTCGATCCTACCGAGACACAAGATGACGGCCGCTCCGGTCTGTTTAGAATGTTGACAGACACCCGTGAACCAATCAGCTTTCCGCTCGCGTAGCGCGCAGGGTGCGCTCCCCGGTGTGCGTACGGGTGCGCGCTTATAGATATATATATTTTTTTTAACCTAAATTACTCAAAATCCACTGGATCACATATCTTGAGACATAGCAAAGGCACATCGGGCTACCAGTCCCTACAATTTTGCCAAGTTTCATGGGAATCCATTCAGCCGTTCGGGCTAAAAGTGAGTCCAACCGCCCTATGGAAATTAACATGGGAAAAACACGTTTTGGGACCCCCCTTTTATCTCGGCCCCCGCTTGACGAATCCTCCCCAAACTTTCAGGGAAGGAGCGGACCACCGCGGGGCAAATTTGAGGAAAATTACAGGCAGATCCCTCAATCTGCGCCATAGTTATTCCCAATAGAATGTTGCGGATTCCCTATGGAAAACAATCCTAACTATAACTACCTACTGGCGACCGCCAGTAGGTAATATATATATATATATATATATATATATATATATATATATATATATATATATATTAGCTGTACCCGGCCAAGCGTTGCTGTGGCTCAGTCTGGTTAAATGGAAGAGAAAGAAAAGCGCACGTTTCTAATATGTTTAATTTCACAATACTTGGGGGTATACAATATGTTTTGTGACTATTGTCCGTATGCGTTCCTTGTAGTTGTTGCGCAGCAAGCAAGTCAATAGGGTCTGTTCGGCCTTTCAATTAAAAACACGCACGTATTCAAATCCAACGTTGTGTGTATATAAACACGTGCTAATGTTGTAAAGTGAACCAACTCCTCCCCCCTCCCTCCACCCACTTCCCGGTCTGCCATCCTGACACCAACTGCCCATTCTAACATATGTAGACTTTTGTCTATATGCGTCCTTTCTTAATGTTGGAAAGTGAACCAACTCCTCCCCTCTCCCTCCACCCACTTCCCGGTTTGCCATCCTGACACCAACTGTTCATCCTAATATATGTACACTATTATCTCTATACGTGCCTTGTAGTTGTTGCGCAGCAACCAAATCGGTCGGGTATGTTCAGCCTTTTGATTAAAAACACTTGCGTATTGTAAACGCGCGTATTCAAATCCAATGTTGTGTGTATATAAACAAGCGCTGATGTTGCAAAGTGAAACAACTCCTCCCCCCTCCTTCCACCCACTTCCCGGTCTGCCATCCTGACACCAACTGTCCATCCTAATATATGTAGACTTTTGTCTATATGCGTCCTTTCTTAATGTTGCAAAGTGAACCAACTCCTCCCCCCTCCCTGCCATCCTGACACCAACTGTTCATCCTAATATATGTAGACTATTGTCTCTATGCGTCCCTTGTAGTTGTTGCGCAGCAACCAAATCGATAGGGTATGTTCATCCTTTCGATTAAAAACACGGGCGTATTGGACACGCGCATATTCTAATCCAATGTTGTGTATATATAAACACGCGCTTATTCGAATCCAACGTTGTGTCAAAATTTCAAAGCAATCGGTGAAGAACTTTCAGATATTTTAGATTTTGACCAAACGAACATTTCCATTTTTATGTGTCTTCGTGCTTTCGATTAAAATCACGCGTGTATTCGTCACACCCGTATTGGAATCCTATGTTGTGTATATAAAAACACGCGCGTATGCGAATCCAACATTCTGTCAAAATTTCAAAGCAATCGGTGAAGATTTGCGATTTTGAACAAACGAACATTCACATATTTATTTATATATATATATATATATATATATATATATATATATATATATATATATATATATATATATGCTTCAAATGATTGAATTGTGCCTAGATGAAAATGTCTTCCTGTTCAATGGGTCTCTATACAAACAAATCCAGGGAACTTCTATGGGCACCTGCTTTGCCCCCAGCTACGCCAACCTTCTGGTGGGCTGGTGGGAGGAGCAGGTGCTCAGGAACGACGACTTGGAACATTGGACCAAATGCGTGAATGTCTGGCTCCGCTATATAGATGATGTCTTTTTTGTGTGGGAGGGGAGTGAGAGAGACCTAATTGGATTTGTGGAAGCACTTAATTTGATTTCGGTAGATTTAAGATACAAGATGGAGGACAAACTACGTTGGGAATGGGTAAAAGGGGACACGGTAGACACCCCTGACCCCCTAGGTTTTCTGAGGGGGGCTTAGGAGGCCCATATAGGCCCCAACATTTTTTTTATTTTTTATTTTTTGCGGGGGGAGCTCCCGGTACGCGCACCGGGGAGCGTACTTTGGTGAAAATTAGTGAAAAAAGTTAGAGTAAAATAATCATTGTGAGTGATCAGATGTAGGGTAGCCCTGAAAAGAGCTTTTGGGTTCTGGGGCTGATTTAGGTACCTACAAGTAGGTTCCAATGCACAATCTTAAATTCAGGAGGAATATTCTATTCCCCTCATCTGAGAAGTGCACACCATCTCCTCTGTAGATATCTTGCATGTTGTAACGCAAGTTGTTGTTGTATATTGAACCCATTCCATAGTCTCTCATGTAAGCAGAAACAGATTTATTCACATGTTTCCTTGCTTTCTCAATCTGTGGACAACATTGGTTGGACCACTTCCATTTCTGTCTTTGACATATATTGGAATATACCAAGGCAGTTTGTGGAAAAAGTGTCATCAATTGCCCAAAGGTGTCCTTTAAAACCATTTCCAGACCTACCCCTTCTGGTGGGCTGGTGGGAGGAGCAGGTGCTCAGGAACGACGACTTGGAACATTGGACCAAATGCGTGAATGTCTGGCTCCGCTATATAGATGATGTCTTTTTTGTGTGGGAGGGGAGTGAGAGAGACCTAATTGGATTTGTGGAAGCACTTAATTTGAACAGCCTGAATCTAAGGTTTACTATGCAGCATAGCCAGCAGACGATCGATTTTCTTGATATCAAACTGGTTATCAAGAACAATACGATCGAAACAGAGATCTTTAGAAAAACAACAGCAGGGAACTCCGTGCTCCACTCTAATAGTTGCCACCCTCCTAGCTTTAGGTGGGCAATCCCTTTTGGCGAGTTTCTACGCGCCAAGAGGAACTGCAGCACTGAAGAAAAGTACCAGGAACACAAGAAAATAATGCATGACCGGTTCAAAGTGAGAGGTTACCACGCCAATATGCTGAAAAAAGGTGAAGATAGAGTAGCCCTCATCCAGAGAAACGAAGCATTATTTAAAGACCCCAGAGCCAGTCCCCCAAATCCGAAAGCTCCAATAAGACTGATAACCACCTACAATACCCAGTCCTCAGCTTTCAGCCAGATAATAAGAAAGAGATGGGATATCCTTTTACAAGATAAGGTGCTAAAAGAAAGGCTAGACCCACACCCCTCCATCACGTATAGAAGAGGAAAGTCTATCAAAGATCTAATAGTGCAGAGTCACTTGGATAAGAAGAAGATCTGGCTGTCAGCAAAAGGAGGGTTTTTTAAGTGTGGGAAGTGCAAGGCCTGTAGCCACAGCTCCAACGTGAGGGAAGTCGAGCTCAAAAGGATAAAAAGGAAATGGAGAATAACTAAGAACATCCAGTGTACCACTGACTATGTCATTTACGTTGTTACCTGCCCTTGTGGCAAATGGTACATAGGCTCTACCACTTTCCCCGTAAAAAAGCGAATCTTGGAGCACTGGCGTGCAATCACTAACAAGGACTTTGCATACAGTACGGCCAAACACTTCCACCAGTACCATGATGGAGATTGGACCAAAGCGAAATTTTTCGCACTGGATTCAATCCCCAAACATATCAGAGGAGGGGACCGTTTGACAGCTTTACGCAGAGCAGAGTCCAAATTCATTTTACAAGCAGGGTGTGTCTTTCCTTTTGGGATGAATATTGACGAAGAGATGTATGTACATTTGTGAATTGCTGATCTGCACGCTTCCCATTTTTTTCCCCCTTAGGAGACTCTGTTTTCATGACATATATCTCCAAATATGTCTTTTTAATTATTATTATTTGTTTTTCAGTAACGTTTGGTTCTTTGCTGACTTTAGCTATTATCATTTCGAAATAACGAACAGGTTATATTATGGAATATTATGATTTCGTGCATTAAGCTATGATGTCCTAAAAATGAATATGTACAGTTGGTTTAAGCATACTAACATGTTCTGTCCTCACTGTTTCTCTTCCCCTAGAGTGTAAGACCTCGTCTTGATATGAAGCGACAAACCACTGATAGAAAATATTGCTATGAGCACCACTGCTTCACATGGATTTATTGATTACGACTATGAGCACAAGATAATTCTCCAAAATTTTTTTGGGTGGGGTGAAGGAAAAAACACCTTAGAGTAACGTATTCTCATTATGTGACGACATTGACTAGACATAGACCATAGCTTTTTTTCACCTATTTTGACACAAATGAAATGAGATTGGAACACATAAGATGACGATATAGAGGGTACTACACTCGAGCGATCTCAATCCTTAGAGATATATCTATATCCCCCCCCCTTTTTTTCAAATCACAGATTCCATCACTCTCTTCTTTCCTTCTCCATTATTCTCAACCTGTCTGTTCGGTAATTATACTATGGGTACTATACCCTCAATGTGCAAAGTGTTACGTGATACATTTAACTTGAAATGTAATGTTTCACTTATTTATTTTCTTTAGAAACCAAACAATTGGGGAAATGCATGATTATAGATTCTCAACGAGTTTCTGATGTTGCTAAGAATAAATGCATGGCATTTAAAGAGATCTCCGTGTGATGTTTGTAAACACGGAGACCTCTCTTCCCTTTCTATGATTTTGTACAAAGTACTTAAGGATGAGTAAAAAAATGACGGTCATGTGACCAAGAGCCCGTGAGCTCGAAACGCGTCGTTTGTTTATGCCCAAATAAACAACTTTCAAAGTACCTGATGGTGTGGCTTGTCATCCTTGTTTGGAACGAGAGGATTCTGTGGATATATATATATATATATATATATTTTATATATATATATATATATATATATATATATATATATATATATATATATGCCACGAAAACCTCCTTTACAAGAAGCAGAAGCCACAACGGGGAATTTAGGAAGCAGCTTCTATTCTCCATTAGGGCTGATGCATTTCGGCTATAGGTGAGCCTCGTCAGCGCCCAAGCAATTGTACATCTTCCAGCATTGCGAGTGTCCATCATGTCGCCCTCTTATTTGCTGAGGGCCACGCTCCTCCCACTGGTGTTGTTATCTCACCTGATGTTGATAACCACTCAATATGCAAGGACCACAACACCCAGAATGCACGGTGTCAGGTTCGGTAAGTTTTTTTGCGGGGGGTGCTATTCAATGAAAGTTCTTTTGGTGATGGCAGGGCAATCTGAAAGTAGTTTTCCAATTACTTGCTTGATTCGATGGTAAACGCCGCCTCCTCCAGTCCCCAAACCGTTCCAATCTCGGAGCTTCAAGGATACATCCCGCGGGGGCAGTAACGGCAGTGCGTACCGCCCAGGAAGAGGTTAATAACCTCTCCACCGCTTTTTCACCCCAAAGCTCCTCAATGGGTCCCGACTGACAATTTTCATGGAACCAAGCGAAAACCACCGTAGGCGGCAATATATATATATATATATATATATATATATATATATATATATATATATATATATATATATATATATATATATATATATATATATATCCATCGAAAACCTCCTTTCACTCATCAAAGGAGGCGCACCAACACTGGTTAGGTTCCAATTCAATTGCTTTTAATGTAAAATAGCACGAAGGTCAGAGGCTTTAAAGTCCCAACGTTTCTGCTCTAGACGAGCCTTGATCACGGGAAGTAGTCTCTGATTTCAAAAAGAGCCCACGTGGTTTCTCTTCTTATCTAAGTGGCCCGTATCCTCATGTTTAAACAGAAGCCTCGCACTGTTTGCACCGGCCGCATTTTAAGGGCTTGTTTTGCGGGGCAATTTGGATGGATATATGTATATATATATATATATATTACCTACTGGCAGTCGCCAGTAGGTAGTTATAGTTAGGATTGTTTTCCATAGGGAAATCGCAACATTCTATTGGGAATAACTTTGGCACCGGTTGAGGAATCTGCCTGAAGTTTTCCTCAAATTTGCCTCGCGGCTCTCCGCTCCTTCCCTGAAAGTTTGGGGGGGATTCATCAATCGGGGGCCGAGATAAAGGGGGGTCCCAAAACATGTTTTCCCTATGTTAATTTCCATAGGCCGGTTGGACTCACTTTTAGCTCGAACGGCTTAATGGATTTTCACCAAACTTGGCAAAATTGTAGGGACTGGTAGCCCGATGTGCCTTTACTATGTCTCAAGATATGTGCTCCTGTGGATTTTGAGTAATTTGGGTTTAAAAAAATATATATATCTATAGCCGCGCCCCGGTACGCACACCGGGGAGCGCTCCCGGTGCGCACCGCGAGTAATGCAAGTTCGCGCGCGGAAAGCTGATTGGCTCTCGGGTGTCTGTAAACATTCCAAACAGTCCGGAGCGGCCGCCATCTTGTGTCTCGGTAGGATCGAGACACAAGAGGTGGCAAAAAACAAAGGGGGAAATGACCAGAAGGGGGCAGGGTAAACCCCCCTGACCCTCTAGGTTTGATGTGGGGGCCATAAAAGGCTCCGCGGGGCAAATAAAAAAAAAAAATAAATAAGATTTTCGCGGGGGAGCGCCCGGTACGTGCACCGGGGAGCGTACCGGGGAGCGTACTATGGGGAAAAATTTTGAAAAAATTAGTGTAAAATAATCATTTTGAGTGATCAGAGGTAGGGTAGCTCTGAAAAGAGCTTTTGGGTTCTGTGGCTGATTTAGGTACCTACAAGTACTTCCCACACACACCCACACGCACACCCCCCACACACACACCACACACCACACACACACCCACACACTCAGTCCTCACACACACACCCACACATCTCACACACACACTCACACCCCGCACACATAACCCTACACCCCCACACCCACACACTCCCCACACACACCTCACACACCCACACCTACACCCACACCCAAACACCCCACACACCCACACCAACACCTTACACATCCACACCCACACCCACACCCACACACCCCACACACCCACACTCACACACATACCTCAACCCCCCCCCCCACACACACAAAAACACCTCACAGACACACCCCACACATCCCACACAGACCTCCCCCCCACACACACACACACCTCACAGACACATCCACACATCCCACACACACACACACACACACACATTCTACACACATACCCCCCACACCCACACACCCCCACACACACACTCCTCACACACACACACCCACATATCTCACACACACACACACACACACCCCACAGACATAACCCTAAACCCCCACACCCACACACTCCCCACACGGGGAGCGTACCGGGGAAGATACCAAGGGGAAAAGCCAGTGAAACAGTAAAATAATAATTTGAAGTGCTTAGAGGTAGGGTAGCTTTGCATAAAGTTGTTGTGTTTTGTGGGTGATTTAAGTACCAGCATGTAGGTACCAATACAGAGTCTTAAATTCAATGTACACCTTTTTTTCTGTAGATATCTTGCATGTTGTTACAGAAGTTATTGTGGTATATGGAATCCATACCATAGTCTGTCAGGAAAGCAGAAACAGATCCTTTAAGCACTCCCTGAGAAGACCTAGGGGATCATGGGTAGTCTACCCTGCTCCCTTATGATGTTTTAAAATTGCACAGTATACTGTAAGTTTCACTTTATATTATAATATAAATATAATCATTTTGGTAACTTCATGAATTACATATAAAAATGAATAATGTCTGAAACAATTTTTAATTATGAAATACAAATTTATTGGTTAGAATTTTCATAGTTTAATAAAACTTCCAGCATTAGTTCATCTGGAATCTCCTCAAAATTGCATGATTCAATATCTTGTAAACAGTCAATAAATTGTTTGTCCAAAGATTCATCCATAAAATCCTCGTCAATATAATCTTCAAGAACAATCTCTTCATCAGTAATTTCGAAAGAAATATTGTTGATTTCTTCTTCCCCTTCCATTTTCTTGCTGTAAATTGCATAAAAAAATTACTATATCAGTAGAGTTAGGGCACTGTTGGGTTTAAGTTCAGACAGGTACTTCTGAGTTTTTAACAGTGAAGTTATCTTTGGGCAGTGTATGGTATCAGGCAGGAAGTAGAAATATAAAAAAGTGTATGTGAAGAAGCCTAAGTAAATTCATAATTATACCAGAGAAGCCTAACCCAATCTATAACTATAACAGAGAAGCCTATCCTAATCTATAACTATAACAGAGGGACAGTAAATAACTATCAGAAAACATTTTTACAAATTACCTTAAAGTGACCCTTACAAATTAACAACTTACCTTATTGAAAGGTGATGAAGATAAATGGAGAAAATTGTTTCAAGATGTACCTCAGGTAGGTGTAGTCAAAATGGCTGTGTTTCCCTCTCATTTTTCATATATATTCATGTACATAACCAATCAAATGTCAGGAAAAAAAAGTAGAAAATTAAAGTAACATTTTAATTGGTTGTAAATCCTAACTGTTCATATGTGTTTTTGTCATGTAATTTACCTCAGGATATTTAGACAGGGCTACAGGGGAAATGGCTCAATGGAATTCCACCAAATTTGGGAAAATGGTAGGGACTGGTATGTAGTAGGGCCTATTCTATATTTGGAGAAAGTCTCTCCAGTGGTTTTTATGTAAATTAACGTTCAAAATTTTTGGGGAGCGCTTCCCGGTGCGCGCCCCGGTACGCGTACCGGCAGCGCAACGGGAGTCCTCCATCTTGTGTTTCGGTAGATTTAAGATACAAGATGGAGGACAAACTACGTTGGGAATGGGTAAAAGGGGACACGGTAGACACCCCTGACCCCCTAGGTTTTCTGAGGGGGGCTTAGGAGGCCCATATAGGCCCCAACATTTTTTTTATTTTTTATTTTTTGCGGGGGGAGCTCCCGGTACGCGCACCGGGGAGCGTACTTTGGTGAAAATTAGTGAAAAAAGTTAGAGTAAAATAATCATTGTGAGTGATCAGATGTAGGGTAGCCCTGAAAAGAGCTTTTGGGTTCTGGGGCTGATTTAGGTACCTACAAGTAGGTTCCAATGCACAATCTTAAATTCAGGAGGAATATTCTATTCCCCTCATCTGAGAAGTGCACACCATCTCCTCTGTAGATATCTTGCATGTTGTAACGCAAGTTGTTGTTGTATATTGAACCCATTCCATAGTCTCTCATGTAAGCAGAAACAGATTTATTCACATGTTTCCTTGCTTTCTCAATCTGTGGACAACATTGGTTGGACCACTTCCATTTCTGTCTTTGACATATATTGGAATATACCAAGGCAGTTTGTGGAAAAAGTGTCATCAATTGCCCAAAGGTGTCCTTTAAAACCATTTCCAGACCTACCCCAGTCAAAGTGCCTAGGTCATTTCCACCACAGTGCAAAATTATAAGGTCAGGGTGTGGCAGATGGTGAAAGGTTTTCACCAATGGTATCAATTGATGACATCTCAATCCTCTTTGGCCAATCCATTTTATGTGCACATTTGGTAAATCAAGGTTGTGAACATTTCTGATAGCTGCATACCTTTGAGCCCAGTGAATGTAGCTATGCCCAATAATCCAGACAGAGTACATGGTGAGAGGAGGTTCTGGTGCAGTCAGATGAAGTGTAGGAATGAAATGGCAGTTGGAACAGTAGGAGTTTGCAAAAAAAACTGTGGAGTTTCAGTGCTCAAGCAATGATTGGTGGATTCAGATAGTTGAAAAGTGAAAGTTAGGGTGCATGGTTGTGTTCTGTGAAAGAAGTCATTTGAATGGTCAAGAAAAAGTCATTAAAAGAAAGATTGCACCTGATAAGCTGGTTTATTGATAGGTCAAACATCCTTGCTGAGTTCATTTGCAACATTGTAGAATAAACTTTTAACCCTGAGAGCTCAGTGAGGAGGGAGTTGCTATGGTAACAGGTAGAAAGGGCTGAGGGGGGAAAGGGTGTTGATTTGAAAATAGAGAGGGAAGAGTTTTGATTGGTTACCATGAGGAATATGTGTGTAGAATTAGAGGTTTTCTGTGCCATTCATGGTTGCAGTGCCTGGAGTACATACCTTTTGCTCTGCTAAAGAAATATTGGTGTGTGTATCTGACACTGTTCTCAATCTCCCAAAGCATTTGTAAAGGTGAGTTATGATTCATTCAATATAGATAGAGAGTTCAGATTAAAAAGCACATTGAGCTTCTTTGCTGTTGGTTTGTGTGATGCTTTTTGAAAATGCATGGTATCAATATTTGCAATAGAGAGGAAATGTATTTTGTAAAATAGTGAGTTTTCAGTACTGAAATGGAATGCTTGTACATAGGACCTGTGCTCTGTTTCTAAAATGTTATTCAAAAAACGATTTTGGGGCAAATCAATGGCTTATACATTTTTGAGATGGAATAAATAGTGTGTGCATGATTACATAAAAATATTTGAACCTTTCACAATTAATCACCTGTGTTACCTCAGATTAGGAAGCAGAATGAGCTTTTTTGCTGTTGGTTTGTGAAATTTTTTGGGTAATGCGTGGTAGGAATGTTAGCAATAGAGAGGAAATGTATTTTGTAAAATAGTGAGTTTTCAGAACTGAAATGGAATACTTGTACATAGGACCTGCGCTGTGTTTTTAAAATGTTATTCAAAAAACGATTTTGGGGTAAATCAATGGTTTTACATTTTTGAGAAGGAATACATAGTGTGTGCATGATTACATAAAAATATTTGAACCTTTCACAATCATGTCACTTGTGTTACCTCAGATTAGGAAGCAGAATGAGCTTCTTTGCTGTTGGTTTGTGTAATTTTTTGGTAATGCCTGGTAGGAATGTTTGCAATAGAGAGGAAATGTATTTTTTAAAATAGTGAGTTTTCAGAACTGAAATGGAATGCTTGTACATAGGACCTGCGCTGTGTTTCTAAAATGTTATTAAAAAAACGATTTTGGGGTAAATCAATGGTTTTACATTTTTGAGAAGGAATAAATAGTGTGTGCATGATTACATAAAAATATTTGAACCTTTGACAATCATGTCACTTTTGTTACCTCAGATTAGGAAGCAGAATTAGCTTCTTTGCTGTTGGTTTGTGTAATTTTTTGGTATTGCCTGGTAGGAATGTTTGCAATAGAGAGGAAATGTATTTTGTAAAATAGTGAGTTTTCAGAACTGAAATGGAATGCTTGTACATAGGACCTGCGCTGTGTTTCTAAAATGTTATTCAAAAAACGATTTTGGGGCAAATCAATGGTTTTACATTTTTGAGAAGGAATAAATAGTGTGTGCATGATTACATAAAAATATTTGAACCTTTCACAATTAATCACCTGTGTTACCTCAGATTAGGAATCAAATTGAGCTTCTTTGCCGTATGTTTTTTGAAATTTTTTGGGTAATGCCTGGTAGGAATGTTTGCAATAGAGAGGAAATGTATTTTGTAAAATAGTGAGTTTTCAGAACTGAAATGGAATGCTTGTACGTAGGACCTGCACTGTGTTTCTAAAATGTTATTCAAAAAACGATTTTGGGGTAAATCAATGGTTTTACATTTTTGAGAAGGAATAAATAGTGTGTGCCTGATTACATACAAATATTTGAACCTTTCACAATTAATCACCTGTGTTACCTCAGATTAGGAAGCAGAATGAGCTTCTTTGCTGTTTGTTTGTGTCATTTTTTGGGTAATGCCTGGTAGGAATGTTTGCAATAGAGAGGAAATGTATTTTGTAAAATAGTGAGATTTCAGAACTGAAATGGAATGCTTGTACATAGGACCTGCGCTGTGTTTCTAAAATGTTATTCAAAAACGATTTTGGGGCAAATGAATGGCTTTTACATTTTTGAGAAGGAATAAATAGTGTGTGCATGATTACATAAAAATATTTGAACCTTTCACAATCATGTCACTTGTGTTACCTCAGATTAGGAAGCAGAATGAGCTTCTTTGCTGTTGGTTTGTGTAATTTTTTGGTAATGCCTGATAGGAATGTTTGCAATAGAGAGGAAATGTATTTTTTAAAATAGTGAGTTTTCAGAACTGAAATGGAATGCTTGTACATAGGACCTGCGCTGTGTTTCTAAAATGTTATTAAAAAAACGATTTTGGGGTAAATCAATGGTTTTACATTTTTGAGAAGGAATAAATAGTGTGTGCATGATTACATAAAAATATTTGAACCTTTGACAATCATGTCACTTTTGTTACCTCAGATTAGGAAGCAGAATTAGCTTCTTTGCTGTTGGTTTGTGTAATTTTTTGGTATTGCCTGGTAGGAATGTTTGCAATAGAGAGGAAATGTATTTTGTAAAATAGTGAGTTTTCAGAACTGAAATGGAATGCTTGTACATAGGACCTGCGCTGTGTTTCTAAAATGTTATTCAAAAAACGATTTTGGGGCAAATCAATGGTTTTACATTTTTGAGAAGGAATAAATAGTGTGTGCATGATTACATAAAAATATTTGAACCTTTCACAATTAATCACCTGTGTTACCTCAGATTAGGAATCAAATTGAGCTTCTTTGCCGTTTGTTTTTTGAAATTTTTTGGGTAATGCCTGGTAGGAATGTTTGCAATAGAGAGGAAATGTATTTTGTAAAATAGTGAGTTTTCAGAACTGAAATGGAATGCTTGTACGTAGGACCTGCACTGTGTTTCTAAAATGTTATTCAAAAAACGATTTTGGGGTAAATCAATGGTTTTACATTTTTGAGAAGGAATAAATAGTGTGTGCCTGATTACATAAAAATATTTGAACCTTTCACAATTAATCACCTGTGTTACCTCAGATTAGGAAGCAGAATGAGCTTCTTTGCTGTTTGTTTGTGTCATTTTTTGGGTAATGCCTGGTAGGAATGTTTGCAATAGAGAGGAAATGTATTTTGTAAAATAGTGAGATTTCAGAACTGAAATGGAATGCTTGTACATAGGACCTGCGCTGTGTTTCTAAAATGTTATTCAAAAACGATTTTGGGGCAAATGAATGGCTTTTACATTTTTGAGAAGGAATAAATAGTGTGTGCATGATAAAATATTTGAAGCTTTCACAATCATGTCACCTGTGTTACCTCAGATTAGGAAGCACACTGAGGGCCTTATTTATGAAAACAGCGATGCGTCAGTTTTCACTGTGCACTCCTTGCGACACCAATGATGCGTCATATTTAATGTATGACGCATCATGTCGCAAGGAGTTACAGATAAGTGAGTATTTCTGATGTATCTGTAAGCGCAAAAGTGACGCATTGCTGGAGTGTGTCACAAAAGTGACGCAACTCCAGCAATGTGTCTTTTCAAATGGGGAAAGCCCCATGTGAATGGGTTTGCGTCAGTCTTACGCCTGCTGTGAGGCAGGCGCAAGATTTTGACATAACAGCGTCCTAAAAGTGACGCAGTGAAATCTCATAGATTTCACTGCGTCACTATTACGAGGTTTTTTACGGGGGAACGCCCCCTCTGCATACATTATACCTGACGCAGGTATAATGTGGCGCAGGGGTTTAAAAAGTGACGCATCTACCTAGATGTGTCATTTTTAAAATATGGCGCAACAAGGCACATGTTTTATGCTGCCGATGCGTCACAAAAAGTGACGCATCACCAGCGCAAAACTGACGCAGGGCCTTATAAATGAGGCTCTGAGCTTCTTTGCTGTTGGTTTGTGTCATGCTTTTTGATAATGCTTGGTATCTACATTTGCAAGATAGAGTATTTTTATTTTGTGAAATAGTGAGGTTTCAGTAGTGAAGTTGAATGCTTGTACATAGGACATGTGCTCTGTTTCTAAAATGTTATTCAAAAAACGATTTTGGGGCAAATGAATGGCTTTTACATTTTTGAGAAGGAATAAATAGTGTGTGCATGATTACATAAAAATATTTGAACCTTTCACAATTAATCACCTATGTTTCCTCAAATTAGGAAGTGGATTGTGCAGATGAGGTGAGGCATGTCCAGGGGTGCAAAGGAGTTGAAGCCTGTGTGAATGAGTGCAATGGAGAGGACTTACCTCCTCTGAACTTTAGACAAGCATTATCTAATCTGTGCCCCCTCGACAGGCCTCAATATATTGAGTATAATTGATGGTAACAGGGTGCAGATGAGATGAGGTGTGTTCAGGGGTGTAAATGAATTGAGGCCTGTCTAATGGTGCAGATGAGTTGAGGTCTATTCTGGGTTGCAGATAAGGTGAGTATTGTCCATGGGTGCATAGGAGGTGATGCCTGTGTTGTGGAGTGTTGTGGAAGAGAGGTCTGTCCAGAGGTGGAAAGGAGGTGAGGGCTATGTGTAAGAGTGCAGTGGGTGATAGGCTTCATGAAGTGCAGTCCAGTGGACTCTTAGACACCGGCCTCACCACCTATGTTCCCCAGGACAGTCCTTACCTCATGTGTACAATCTGCTTACTAATCTGAGGAAACACAGGTGATATGATTGTGAAATGTGCAAATATATTTTTTTAAATATGCAGATACTATCTAATACTTGTTAATAATGTAAAAGTAATTCATGTGTCCGAAATATTTTTTTAGAATTATATTTAAAAAACAGAGATAAGGTCATATGTAGAAGTATTATAGTGTTTATATTGTTTGCTTATTGTCATTGTTTTGTTCTTTGGTAATAGTGGTCTATAATGATTTTTTTTTGTTTGTTTTCCACAGATTTAAATCAAGATTTCAAAAATAAGAAAAAATGCCCTCAAGGGAAAGGAGACGAAAAGATTGTAAGCGGAAAAAATCAAAAACAGCAACGGAATTAAAGCAGTCTCCTTCAACAAATACTTCAAAAAAAAAGGAAAAAAGCTCCTGGTAAGACAACTAAGTCTTTCTTACGGAACATATGTAGATCCCAAAAAAATGTTGGACAGTATGTAGAAAAAGAGAAGGAGAGAGCAATTTTGAAGAGGAAGGAGAGATTCCCAAAAAATATTACTACTGCAGCAGGAGACAATAATATGTATAGGAATAGAAGGCAAAATCTATTTAGTGACATTCGTAAACGAATGTTTCGCAATAGGGTGGTTTTAAATTTGTTAAAAAATATTAAAAAAGGTAAACAGAGATCTGCTTTTTATAAGAAAAAGAAAAGTGTAGAGAAGATTGTTGATCAGGCTTTTGAAGTTAAGAAAAAATTATTTATTTTAATAATCAATAGAATTAGGACACTTAACAAAACAATTGATGTTTTCAAATCAAACGGTAAATGGAAAAGAGTAATTAATCGGACTAATTTTTGTAAAGTTTTTTCTGGAGAATGGATGCACAGTTCAAGTTGTGAGCCATTTTTTAATGAGGAAAGTTACTTTCAGGAGAATGATTTAGTGCATGCAGTTGACACCAGTGGTCGAGAATATGAGGTGAAAGACGGTTGTCCGATTGAAAATGAGAAACTTGTGCCTAGAGAACCAGAAGAGGTGTTAACTGATGAAGTTTTAGGGAGACGTACTAAGGGTCCAGTGTACACTTGGAAGTGTAGTAGTATTTGTAGTGTGTGACAGGAATCAATCGATTTGTTTTGTAACTTCTTACGTACATATAGTAAGAAAACTCTAAAACAGAAAATGAAGATGTTGCAAGACTTAGATCCTTGCAGAGTGAGAGAAAACACAGGTTTGCAAGGGCATTCACTGGCTTGTCTTTCTAGAAAAGTCTGTCAGAGTGTTTTTCATCATTTTAGGATGTTAGCAGTGCATCATAACAACATGAGGAAATTAGTGAGAAGGTTGTAATATGCAAAAAGTCCAGCACTTAAGCTTAAACAATTAAACAGTGCTCTTTTGCATGGAACTGAATTAGATGTGAAGAAGATTTGTGAAGAAATTGAGATTTGTTATTTTAGTGAAAAAGAGGACAGTGTAGAAATTGAAACAGAAATTCAAGATAATGTGGAAGACAATGTACAGATTTCAAGTACAGAAAAGTTTGAGCAGGAAATTATCAGGTTTAAGGTGAAATCAAGTGAAAGGCCGAATTTTACTTGTGTGTGTTGTCGACGAACTCATTATAAGCATCAAACTAGATTAGTTGATTTATACGTAAAAAGTGAAAAGATAAATAATTATGAGTGGAAGGATTTTGCAACTTATTTGTGGGTGGAGAATTCTTTTGATTTGAGTTCTGATCAGCGTATTTGTAAATATTGTTATGATAAATTAAATCAAAACAGAATGCCTGCTAGAGCTGTTCATAATAATCTTCAGTTAGTAGACATTCCTCCTGAATTGATGGATTTAAATACATATGAGTGTATTTTGATTCAATGTGTCCATCCTTTTCAGGCAATTGTTCGCATGGAGCCTAAGATAGGGAAATTGCCTCCTTCAGATTTACAGAGAGGATTAAAGGGAAGAGTTGTTTATTTGCCTCTAGATTTAAAGAAAAATATTGATACAATTGGTGTAGAGAAAATGGAAGAGGAACCTCTGGTTATTCTAGTTAATGGGGTTCCGACAAAGAGTAAGAAAATCTGGCAAGATTTTGTGGATGTTAGGAAGGTCAAAAAGGCAACGTTGTATTTGGTCAAAAACAATGAGTACTACAAACATGTATGTGTTGAAGGAGAGGAAACAGCTGCAGATGAAGACAGTGATTGTTCAGCTGGCCAAATTGAAAAAGTTGATGTGTCTAGAAGTGAAGAAATATATGAACATTATACTGTTCATCCTTTGCATTCCAAAGAAGTAATGGGGAATGCAATTGACTTGTTTCAAATGAAATCAGCAAAAGGAAGTCCCATTAGTGTATGGGAAGAAAGTTTGGAAGCTCGTTGTTTTCCACAGCTATTTCCAACAGGTCGAGGTGGACGATATGACGATCGACCACTTCAAATTCCAGCATCTAAATACTGGACTTTAAGATTATATGCTGAAGATCCAAGGTTTCGTCAACGACTTCAATTTATACGCGAGGCAAATGCAAATATACAAAATGTAGAATTCAAAACACCTGGAGAACTGTGTTCTTTGGATCCAGTGAATGTATGCAGATATTTTAATCATAGATTTGAAGCTATGATGCTTTCATTACCAACAAAAAAAATCCTCCCCTTGGAGAGGTTTTGGATTTCTTTTGGAGAAAGGAGTACCAAGCGAGAGGTGCTCCTCACATACATATGTTGTTGTGGATTAAAGATGCACCCAAATTTGGAACAGATTCGGATGAGACAGTGATGAGCTTCATTAAAGAGTATTCAACATGTGCTGTTCTGAAAACTACTGAAGAAAACAGTTTAAGGCAACAAGTTTTACGCTTTCAATCCCATCATTGTGGAAAGTACTGTTTCAGAAACAAGGACAAGTTCTACACAAAATGTCGTTTTGATTTTCCACGAGCAGTGATTTCTAAAGGAAGAGTAAATAATTTGATGTCTTCTCTGCGACATACTGTGACGGGGAAATCACCCAAAAATACATACAATTTAAAAAGAAACGAAGAGTCCAAGTACATCAACGACTACAACCCAGTGATTTTGTCCATGTGGAATGCTAACATGGACATTCAGTTCGTTGCTGACAACTCTATTGCTGTGGCTCGATATGTGACGTCTTACATCACAAAAAAAGAAAAGACAGAACTAAAGGAAATGTGGGAGGACATTTCACATGAAAAGAGTCTAAGCAAGAAATTATACAGGTACAGTCTAAAGATGTTGTCACATCGAGAAATTGGAGCATATGAATGTTCCAATCGATTGTCATCAGCAAGTCTATATGCCAAATCTAGAACCATCATTTGGGTGAGTCTAGGTCTTGCTGCAACACGAAACCGAGTTTTGAAATCTGTACAGGAAATAGAGTATTTGGCGGAGAAATAACCAGAAAGTACAGATATTTTGAAGACAAACATGTTGGATACATACTATCCAAATAGAAGTCCTTACCTTGAGAACGCTTGTCTCTATGAAGTCCCGCAAAGATATATTTATAAGAGGAACATCAGAGAAGATATCAATAATGGAATATATGCTGTCATTGGATGTGAAGGATGTCTAGTGAAACAGAGAAAAGGTCATTTGATTAATCACCGAAAATTGAGTTGTGAAAATCCAGACAAAAGAGAATTTTACTATTTGGCTCTTTTGCAACTCTTTAAACCATGGTGTACAGAAGAGGAACTACTTGGAGATTTTCTCTGTTACGAAGACTCTTTTAATGCAACGAAGGATACCATAGAATGTCCTGTTTTTGCAAATTATCTGCAAATGTTGAATGAAGAAATAGAGCAAGAAGCAACAATTGCTGCAGAGATTGCGAGAGACAGTTCTCAAGACAGTCAGAGTTCTGCTTCATTGAGTCAGGATCCACTGGGAGGACCAATTATCCAAAATTAAGCTGCCACTGCCATGGATGAGGTGGAAAGAGCTATGGAGCAAGCTCAAGAGGATGTAATTAATTTAGAAGATTTGGTGAAACAATTAAACCTTGAGCAGAAACAGATATATGACGAAGTCACAGAACAGGTTGAACATGGATTCAGTCATGAGAAGATAGAGTGCTCATGTACATCATTTAAGCCTGTCCAACTGTACGTGAGTGGAGAAGCAGGAACTGGAAAAAGTTTTCTGATTAAAGCAATTGCAACTTATCTGCAGAAAAGGACTGAATCACCGCTGTCTTGTGTTGTTACCGCTCCAACTGGGCTGGCAGCACATAATATTAAATGGATTACTTTACATTGTTTACTGATGCTGACAGTGGAGCATGATAACAAATTGCAATACCACAAGCTATCTGGAGATGCGTGTTCCGAAGTTTCCAGAGTCCTGAAGAAAATGAAACTTCTTATCATTGATGAAGTAAGCATGGTCTTAAATCTAATGCTTGCTTTTGTGCATTTGAGAATGCAAGAAATTCTTAGAACAGAGTATGATGTGTTATTCGGAGGAAAACACATTATTGTTTTTGGAGATCTACTGCAGTTGACTCCAGTGAAAGGACAGCCAGTGTTTAAAATGGTCACGCATGAAGATACCAGGAAGTGCCTAGGAAGCATTAGAAACGTTAATATATAGTTAAATTTCAAATATGCAGAATTACTGCAAAATATGCGGCAGGCAAAGGATGAAGATTATAAAAATATTCTACAAGATGTAAGAATCGGAAAAATAAGTCAGCATGGAAAAGAAGCTTTACATGGACGATTAATTTCAAATTTGTACCCAAATGAAAAGATTCTTCCAGAGAATATTTTTAAGAAAATTAACGAGAAGAAATCTGGCATATGTTTGATGCCAACTCTGAAAGAATGTTCCATGTTCAAACACAAAATGTTAAAGTTAGAAAATGAAGAAATAGTGAAACTGGAAGCTATAGATAAAATAGAGCATATGGAAGCAACAATTATTTTGTCAGACAATTTTAAATCAAAATTGTATTCATTAGAGAAGACTATATCTAAAACTGCTGGTTTTGAAAAGACTCTGAATGTGTGTTTAAATTGTCGTATTATTTTGAGAAGGAATTTAAATGTTGAAAGAGGTCTGGTAAATGGAGCAATGGGTCATGTTGGTTTTGTGAATTACAAAAATAGAGATGGAATTGAAATTTTAAAAATTAAATTTGATGGCATTGACGAAATAGAACAAATTTGTCGTTGTTCAGCTAGGTTTTTGCTTGTGAAAGACGTATATGTTCGCCGAAAACAGTTTCCTATTTGTTTGGCATATGCGGTGACAATTCATAAATCTCAAGGTTTAAGTGTAGATAGTGCTTTGGTGAACATTGGAAGTTCTGTGTTTAAAGAGGGTATGGCATATGTGGCATTATCACGAGTCAGAACTTTATCAGGATTGTACTTGATTGAGTGTGATGAAACAAAGATTTGTGCTGATCTAGATTGTGTTAAAGAATACAATAGGTTAAGAAGAGAGTATGCTCCACATTTGCCTCAATATCCTCTGTTTGAAAAACGTGTGGTAGGCCGAAAAAGAAGAAATGAGAATAATTGCAGTGAGGTACTAGCAAAAAGACAAAAAGTAGATGAAACTGTAATTGTAAGCAGAAAGAAAAAGGATTCTGTTGAAGATGTTGTTGGATTTCAGTTTGAAAACAGTTCTGGTGTCAACTGCTATGCTAATGTAGTGGTTAATGTTGTGTTTTTTCTTCAAAATTTACAAGAACAGATTGTTGAAAATCGGGATCAAACATTCTGCTGTTTATTGAATTCTGTGTTTGAAAAATGTAGCAGTGATAGAGCAAAAATAGAAAGTGTTTCAGAAATTAGAAATCTTCTAGACATATGTTCTGGTCAAAATCAATTTTCACAGATTATTCAGCAGGATTGTCAGGAATTTTTAATGTATATGTTTGATGTATTGGAAGATGAAGGAGTAGATATAAAAAATCTTTTTAGCCTTTCTTTTCAATGGCAGCATGACTGTGATAACTGTACTTTATCAAGTAGTACTAGAATAGACACTGAAAGATTTATATATTTGAGTTTACCAGACTGCAAATCAGTGCCTTTTAATAATCTATTTAAAGCAGCTGATCACAATATGGTGTGTACCCAATGTAAGTCTGCAATGCTGTCCACATTATTTTTACAAACTTATGGTAAATATGTGATTTTAATGTTCCAATGATGTAGACCTGATGGAAGTAAATTGACAACTTCTATTAAAAATTTCGTGGCTTCTCAGTTATCAATTTCAGGAAGAACCTTTGCAACTGTAGCTATTATTTATCATGACGGTTCTTCAACAACATCAGGGCATTACACATGCTATTTAAAAAGTTGTAAAGGTTGGACCCTTTGTAATGAAACTCATTTGACTTTCAAACAACGTTTGCCTTTTGACTTAAAAAAATCATATCTAGTGTATTTAGAACCAAAATTTAAGTAAAGGTAATTGGCCTATGAAGACGGGAGCAGTTAATAAAGGTTAGTTTGCTGTTTATAGTTATATTCTGAGTAAAAGTGATCAAGATAATATAAAAATTTGAGTTGTCATATAGGTACTGTAAGTGGATCTCATAGTAAGTGATATCAGTATTATAGGAAATGATGAACATGAGTGAGTCAGAGATGGAATTATGAAAATTAAAACATTGTGAAAATGTTGTTTGAGCCTTTCTTTCAGAACGTCGGAAAAACGGTAATTTTAGAGTTTGTTTTAATTAATTTAAAAATATACTGATACATCTGACACTATTTGGCCTTAAGGAAAGGTGAAGGAATGAGCAAAGAGTTATGACTGAACAGAAGGAGTATATGAAAATAATGAAAATATTTCAGATGTTCTTCGAGGTTTTCTTCTAGAAAGTCGATGAAATGGAAGTTTTAGAGAACAGCAGAGTACTTTCCAACGAAAAGGACCTTCATGATATATTATTTGGCCTAAAGGAAAAGTAAGTGAATCAAAGATTAGTGTACATTTGTTATTTTGAACTTTAGAAGGTTTTTTTTAAAACACAATCTTTTTGATTGTGTTTTTTTTCCCCGCTGTCATATGATGAGTAGTTTGAACTCACTTTTTTAAGTGAAATTCAATATATTCTGAGAACAGCAAAAATAAACTATGTAACATGTTGTACAAGTTAATCTATAGTTTGTATTCTGTAATTTAAAATATATTCCCATTGTCTCACACTCAATTTCCTTTTTTCACACTCTTTCAGCTCTTTTTACTCACTTATAATGTCTTTCTTTCAATCTCTTTCAACCCCGTTATTTTAGTCCACTTATTTCACAAACCCTCATTCTCATTTCAACTGTCTGCATCCCCTCTCTCCCTTGCATAACTATTCAGCTTTCAGTCTCTCTGCTTTACTTTCCTTTTCCGTGTTTTCCTCTTTTCCTCTTTTAGTAATTCCTCTTTACTCATTCACCAGTATTGTCGCAATCTATCACTTTAAATCATCCACTCTCCCTCACTTATCTTTGTTTCCTCCTTTCTTTTGACCTCTTCTCTCTATTTTCCATTCACTACCTCTATGTCCTCAGTCCCTCACTCTCCTTGTGTTATGTTCACTTGTGTTTATCTACCTTCTATCATTTCTCTTACAACAACTTCACTGCTCCTCTCTCATCGTTCATCAACCTATTTCTTTTAGTCCGGTTTCATTACTACCCCTCATTTCCTATGTTTCAGTGTCCTTCTCTTTACTTTCATCACCGAATCACTTTCTCTCAGTACCACTGCTTTACTCCTCTTCTCCTCTCTTTCCTTCTTTTGCTCCCTTACTCATTTTTCTTTCCTCACTCATTGTACTCCACTTCACTCAGCCCTTCCCTTAGTCTCTCTGTCTACTAACTTCCTCACTCCTTTTCCCTCAATCTTTCTATATTATCCTCTCTCCCTTCATCCCTTCACTCTATGACTCTTCTTCACTTACTCTCAGTTATCTTCCATTCCTCATTCTTCTAAATGCATCCTTTATTAGACTCCTTTCCCTCTCAGTCATTATATTTTTACTTACTCCTGTTTCCTGATTTAGTTTTGCTAACTCATATTCTTTTAGTATCTTTCTTACCTTCAGTTCATTTTTCTCTTCTTCTCTTCCTTTCTGTCAATGAATCTATATGCCTTACTCTTAGTAATTTGCTCTCCTTTTATTTCTTTTTCCCTCTTTTTGTCCTTCTACCTTACTTTATTTCTAATTACACTGTTGTGATTTTTAACCTCTTCATTGGTATCTGTAATTTTAAATACATATTTTACTAATTATAACTTATTTTTTCTTCTCTCTTTACAGATACAAAATGTAGTAAAAAAATGTAATTAAAGTTACATTTATTATATGGTAAGTGTGACAAAAAAATGTACTTTGTCATCACCCTTTGCTTTAACCTCACTACTATTTTCTCAACCTACCTCAGTCCTGTTTCTTTACTCTGCTTCCCTCACTTATTCATATTCTCCATGTTTACTCCCCTTTCCTTATTTCCCCTCCTACATTCAATTTTTATCAGTCCCCATTCTTTACTTCCTTTACCCTCTGTTTGCTTCCTTTGCTCACTCACTCATTCTCTTTCCCTTAATCATTTACTTCACTCCTACACACACACCTCCCCCACACAACACACACACACACACCTCTGACATACACCCCAGACACACACCACACACACACCTCACACACACACACACACAGCCACACACACACTCCTCACACACACACACTCACACATCCCACACACACACACACTCCACACACATACCCTCCACACCCACACACCCCCCACACATATCTCACACACCCACACCTCCACCCACTCCCAAACACCCCACACACCCACACCCACACACACACCTTACACCCCCACACCCCCACCTACACCCACTGACTCCCTATAAGTCACCCACACTGCCTTAATTACCTTTCTTTCCTGTTTCACTCAGACTCTTTCAGTCACTCCTTCCTTTACTCTCTCTCTCTTTTCTCTCTGTCACTCCCCATGTCTTAACCTTATTCACTTTTATCCACCCTCTTTCACCCCTCTTTACTTACACTCACTGCTCTTTTCTCACCGTCCCTCACCATTGTTAATTTATTCCGGTTCCGTCACTACCCCTCATTCCCCATTCTTTACTGTCCTTCCTTTTATTTTCAACACCCACTCACATTCTACCAGTACCTCTACTTTGGTCTTCTTTTTCTCTCTTCCCTTCTTTCGCTCCCTTATTCATTTTCCTTTTCTGACTTACACCCTATTACATCTTCTCTGTTTTTTACTATGTAATAAACAATCCCTCTGTGTTGCTCCCTCTAGCTCTTTTTCTATTAACATTACTGTCTCTAAGTTCTTCCCTCATGCTCACTCTTTCTTTATTTTTTAAAAAATTTTTTGGTTGCGCGCCCCGGTGCACGTACCGGTACGCGTACCCTTGAAAAAAAAGATTGAGAGAGATTCTTCAAAAATATAGATTTATTTTTATAAATTAAAGGTAGTTCTAAAAAGAACTGTTTTTTTATTCTTTTTGTTGTTTTATATTTTTTGTATTTTTTTTGAACATTTTTTACTTTTTTTGACTTTTCTGAACAGTTTTATATATTTTTTTTATTTTTTAAGGGGAGAAACAAAAAACAGGGAATTCTAAAGGGCTCAACAGGAGCAAAAAAAAGGCGGAAAAAATTAATGTTTTCTTGGGCACTTGTGGTTATCCCAAGCACGGTTAATAAGTGTGATGCTTTGCTCTCCATAGCATATTGTTTGTCCACAAAAAATACAAACCATTTTAAAATTGGAAAATTTTGTTTGTATGGTGGAGCATATCTCCCTAACTTCCGGTCCCGATGGGGTGGGAACATTAGTTTGGGAGGTGCTGGCAGAACATTGGACAGGGTTTCTGGCCAGTTCCCTGAGCTCTGCCCTTGCATAGTTATTTGGATGCCTGCGTTGCATATGCCTGATCATCGTGTGGTTGCCAAAGGAGTATTTTTTGTTGGGATTCCCCCTTGACAGCTCCTGATGACATATTAAGCAGGTTGCCTTAGGCGCATTTACTTTTTTCTTGTCCTTGGGGATTGAAAAAAACTGCCAGATGATGTGCTCTTTAGGTTTGTATGTAATATTGTCCTCTCGGACGAATCTCCTCTCCTCCTCCTCATCTTCCTCCTCTTCTTGATCTCCACCACTGTGAAGTTGTGGTGGTCCTTGTGGTGGTGGTGGTGGTGGTGGTCCAGAAGCTCCAGCAGCTGCAGCTAATGTAGCCATTTTCTACTGAAATAACTGCAGGTCTACCTCTCTCAAAGCACAAAAGTAGAATGAGGAAAAAAGGTGGGGTCTTTCATCATTTAGAAAAGAAAACTGTTCTGAACCAATGAAAAGTGTTATTTTTAGGTCACATGACCTGGCCTTACATCATTAGGAAACCGAAAGTGAAATGAACCAATAAAAAGTTTTATTTTCAGGTCACATGACCCGACGCGCTTACGCTACGTGCCCCGGGGCGCGCTCCAGGACTGGGCGCGCCCGGGGGCGCATAGCGTAAGCGCGTCAGGACGTTGCGCGATCGTATGCGCTCGCGTGCTTCCGGGTGCGCTTACGCAGTGCGTCATATGACGCATCACGCGTTTACGCGAAACGTCACGATGTTGTTTTCGTTCGCGAGAATAGCGCTAACGGGACGCTCACCGGTACGCGCCCGGGGCGCGCCAAAGCACTGCGCTTACCCGTGCGTTCACCAGTACGCGCCCCGGGAGCGCTCCGGGGCAAAAAAAAAATATATTACATAATTATACAATATAAAATTCATTATCAATTTTTTTACTTTTTATACCTATAGAGATTTGCTATTAAAAAAACATTGAAATTCACTGAAAAACCATAGGTTTCACACCAGTTATAGTTAGGAATTAGCATTTAAAAAAACCTATGAAATTCACTGAAAAAACCATAGGTTTCACACCAGTTATAGTTAGGAATTAGCATTTATAAAACCTATGAATTTCACTGAAAAAACCATAGGTTTTACACCAGTTATAGTTAGGAATTAGCATTTAAAAAACCTATTAAATTCACTGAAAAAACCATAGGTTTCACACCAGTAATAGTTAGCTGGAAGTTTTACTCACACAAAACCATTGAAATTCCCACATTATAGTTAGTTGGACTCACTATAACTTGCGCGTGCAATGCACTGCTGATGACGTCACATATTACATCACTCATGACATGGTCAGTGACATCACTCATGACATCACTGATGACACCATGCTTGTGACAGAGTGACAGACCGCCTTTCACTGTAATGTAAACTTTGAAACACATATTCAAAAATAGAAACTTAAATTTAAAAAAAAATGGAGATACCCATACCAGTTACAACAACCAATTCAGTAATTCCACCTTCTATATACACATCCACTCATTCACCAACAGTTCTATGTAGTCACTCATACATATACTCACTCATCATATATAGTGATACACCTATTAATCCTGTTACACAACGACAGTCATCCAAAAGATACTCTCACACATACTCACACATGCAAATAAACTATTAAACATCCATTTATTTGCATATACAGCTATACACACACTACCACTTTACTTCTAAGGAAACTTACACAGACTTACTCTCTTAAACAATCACTTATAGAAACACATACTTATTTAAACAGGAACTCTTACAATCCCTCACTCTCACATATACTCACTTATATACATCAATATTCACATATACTAGATTAAAACATATGTAGTTACTGATAAAGACACTAGTGAGACAGTCATTCACTCACTAACACACACATATACACACTCATGCACCCATACAGTCCTGTACATATGCTGTCTTCAAAACACATACAAACAGAGAGTCAGTCATTCATGCATCTATGTGCTAAGTAACACCCCCACCAAACCATACAGACACTCATACTGATACTAAGAAAAACATCTAATAACCCATATACCTAAACATGTAGCTACTCACCAACCCATGCAGCCACTTATACACAAAGTGAAACATTAATACATATATTTAAATATTTAAACATTACACACTAATATTTATTTTTCAGAAAGACACACATTCACTGGATGGTGTCATCAGTGATGTCATGAGTGATGTCACTGACCATGTCATGAGTGATGTAATATGTGACGTCATCAGCAGTGCATTGCACGCACAAGTTATAGTGAGTCCAACTAACTATAACGTGGGAATTTCAATGGTTTTATGCGAGTAAAACTTCCAGCTAATTATAACTGGTGTGAAACCTATGTTTTTTTCAGTGAATTTAATAGGTTTTTTAAATGCTAATTCCTAACTATAACTGGTGTAAAACCTATGGTTTTTTTCAGTGAAATTCATAGGTTTTTTAAATGCTAATTCCTAACTATAACTGGTGTGAAAAAGTAGAGACAGAGAACAGCTCCTGTACATAAAACACCATCAACACTCTACTTTTTCTTATCTCAAATGTCTGTTTTCTAGCAGATAGGTTTAAGCATAGGATTAGCACAGTGCCATCAACTCCAAGATGCAAAATGACAACAGCATTTTACCACTCCAGGCACAGTATTACAGCTTTGGATTGGTAAAACACCACCAATGCCAGCTTGAAATGAGTAAAAGCAGGCCCTGATACATGTGTTTTCTCTAGTTAGAACTCATCAGAGAAGTATATCTTTGTGCAGACACAGGAGAGCACACATTATAAATCAAGACAATACCCTTTCAGGCTTAGAGTGTTGTATTATTTATGTAAACAGAAAGCAAGGAACTCTTGGTTGTTCCAAAGTTTAGACAGAAAGCAGTTTCTGTATATTGAGCACCCTAAAACACCAGCAACACTCTGCTGACTTCAAATGTCTGTTTTCCTAGCATTGCATGTGCACAGTGCCATCCACACTGTGTTGGAAAGGGACAACGCATTTTGCCATTTGTACAACAAAGTATTTAAGCATAGGATTAGCACAGTGTTATACCCTACTATTTGTATAACATGTATTCCAGCCCTGCTGCCTCTAGCTGCTCAGCCAGAGTGTGAGTTGGTCTTAGAATGTTGGTGTGCCTGTGATGCGTGTAATGCCTGGGTGTCTGAGTGGGATGAATGTTGGCAGTTAGAGATGGGCTGAGCAGCTAGGCAGGCAGCTCCTGGTGGGGCTGGTACCACACTAGGCTGGCTGGAGTCAAGACTGATGAAACCTGAACTGAAGACTTAATAAAGAAGACTTAAATATACATGCTGGCTCCTGGTGTCTATCTCCATAGGACACAGCACACAGTGCCATCCATGTAAAGCTGAAAAATGACAGAATCCTTTTACCACTCCAGGCTCAGTATTAAGGCTTTGGATCTGTACAATACCAACTAAGCCAACTTTAAACTAATAAAAGCAACCCCTGACACATCTCTGTTGCTCTAGTTAGAGCTTATCAGAGAGGTAGAGATTTGTCCAGACACTGTGTCTACTGCGTCTACTGCGTTGCTGTGGCGTTACTGTGGGCACTGTTGCACAGCCTCTGTTGCACAACCTCAGTTGTCTGCCGATTGCCGTTCCCCACCAACCCTGTTTAATCTATTCATGGCTGACCTTCCAAAGGTGATTGACCCCTGTAACTCTCGCTCACCAAGGATAGGAGGAAAACATTGTCCAATCTCATGCACGCAGATGACTTAGTTCTGCTTAGTCACACGTACGTTGGTCTCCAGCATCTTCTGACGGAAATGCAGAACTATGCCACAGAAACCAACGTAAAAATATATCTGAGCAAGACTTGAACAATGCAATAAACAACAAAAAGAACCTCTAGAGAAATAGGTCCCTTGGTGGCACAAAACTCAACCCAGCTCATGAATACAAGTACCTATGAGTCATATTCGACAAGGAAGGGTAGTTTTGGCACCAGAAAGAGGAAGCAAGAAGGAAAGGTCTGCTGATTGCTTTACCAATGAAAAATCTTGCAATTAAATTGATACGACCGACTCTGGCTCTACTTCCGAAGGTAGTCCAGGCTAAACTACTCCCCTCAATTGCTTATGGTAGTGAGGCAATGTAGGGAAGAGATGCAAAGGAGCTGGATAACACGCAGGTCAAAGCCTATAGAACTATGTTCTGCCTTCCACCCTATACATCACCTGCTCACATAAGGTTGGAGTTTGGCCTTCTACGACAAGTTCTAGCGAGGTATGGTGCTTTTATCACCTGCTGGTACAAGATCGGAAGTGCCACAATAAACACGCTAAACTATCTGCTGTGCTATGATATACAGCATAATGAGCACTCCCAAGCTAGAAGTTATCTTCAGCTAGCCCTAGAATGTACCAAACTCACGGGACTCTCGGATGCGCAAATTGGCTATTCTAACTTTAAAAAACTCGTCTGGAAGACCATAAAACAAATTTCCTTGGTGGAGGACAAGGCAAGCTTCTCAAATAGATCTCATGCCTGGATGACCCTTAACTCTTACAAATAACTTGCTCCACAAACATTTTTCAACCAGGGTTACCCAAAGTCCATAAAAATGAACTTTTTGAGGCATAGATTGGGAATATTTCCGTGTGCTCAGCATTTTCTACCATGGCTGTGGACATTAGCATATGAGCCGTGCAGGCAGTGTAACACCAAGCAAGGTGACATTTTACATCTAATCTGCTTATGCAAGGAACTGCACCAAGCACGGCAACACCTTCTAAAAGACCCTCTCAAACATAAATGCATCTGTATCAGGAGGCAAGCAGTGCTAGCCTGCTTAAATCCAGAAAATAAACAACTAAACTGCAGAGTGGTAAAATTCCTTATTCTGGCTAAACAAAAAATGTCCAAAACATCAAAAGTTTTATTAGGCCTTGACACCGCAGTCTGTCCTGTTGACAGGAATATGTCTTAAGCCGGACCACTCCAAGGACATACCGCCAGCGGTACAGGGATAATCCCTATAATAAGTGGAGACAATTTGAACAACATACTTAAAACGACTTGATAAAAGGGAATACATGGCAAAAACATATGAGACTGCAACTTACAGTATCCAGCTACTTAATGACATTCATTATGATTACAATTAATTCAGATTTTATTTTGTAAAGAATTTTCTACCTTTGGCTTTTAACTGGTTTGTATTTGAAAATTGCCTTTCATAATTTTAAAAATCAAAAAGGCAGCAAAAATGGATGAAATCACACTGACTGTCTGTTGAACATTTTATAATTCCGTTTTAAGCATTAACATTGCAATGGATTTAATTAACTTTGCAAAAAATAAAGAAACTTGTCCAGACACAAGGGTGCACATAGAATAAATCGAGGCAATACCATTTGAGGCATAGAGTGCTGCATAAATTATGCAAACCAGTACTCTGGGTAGTTCCTAAGTTTAGGTAGAGAGCACCCTACAACACCAGTGACAATCTGATTCTGCTCACCTCCAAAGTTGGGTTTTCTTCAGAGTTTTTAAGCATAGTATTAGCATAGTGCTATCCACACCGAGCTAGAAAGGAACAAAGCCTTTTTCCATTTTCACAGCAAATTCTTTATGCATAGGATTAGCACAGTGTCATCCACACAGAGCTAATAATTGACAAAGCTGCTGTCTTGTGGAGCCACATGAGAGCCATTCAGAAGAACCAAGCTTGCACTGCAGGGGAAAGAACTTCACTATCTACCAGCCCCCACAATCCTTCAGCACCTAAAAGCGTGATGCCGACCCATGGCCATGTAGCCACCACCTTGTAGAGCCAACTCAAACTCATGGAATGCAGCTATTCTTTGCAGGAGGTAAGGAGCTTCCTGTAGGAGAATGTTGTGCCTAGTCTAGTGCCCCCGCTGATAACTGTATGTATGCAAAGGCAAGCTGCTTTTCCAGTGCATCTGCCAATATCTCTCCTCACACTGCCGACGTTAATCTCATGATTTGAATAGAACCTTCCGTAAAATGGAAAAGGGGTGGACCTAAGAAGAAGAGAGCCCCTATGGGTAACAAGCCTGTAACTCCAGAGGACACCTCTAGAGACAACATTTCTACCAATCAGTTCAGTTCAATAACTTTCATTCGATTATCAATTGTATAATCA
The DNA here is from genome assembly GCF_964261635.1 of Lissotriton helveticus. Taxonomy (NCBI): domain Eukaryota; kingdom Metazoa; phylum Chordata; class Amphibia; order Caudata; family Salamandridae; genus Lissotriton; species Lissotriton helveticus. The sequence continues at coordinate 1,898,622,290 of NC_136061.1, forward strand.
TAAAAAGTACATAGAAAAAGTTTTCAACACAAGCATAAATTTGAAGGAAAAACAAGGTTAAATAGAGATGCTTGGCAGAAAGTTACAATTTAAAATGTTTCTGGTTAGTTTAAAAGTTTTTGGCGTAGTGTAATAGTCGCTTTAAGAAAAGTCACTATGAGTTTAGCTTCGTGTGGTGTATTCAAAGACTGTAGAAAAAGGAATGCAGAGTAGCACTGTCTATGACCACTGGATCGAAGGAGTGGGATGATCCAAGTTTTACGTGGATATTTGTAATATTTGCAGAACAGAGTGACGTGGATCGTTGTCTGTGAAGAAATTCCGTCGCATGGACAGTTCATCAGCTTGCGGGACCAATTTTGAATTTCCGGAAAAGAGACTAAACGAAAAAACGTATTAAAACGGAATCTTGTTAGTAAGAATTTCTCATGGTTTGACAAAAAGTAGGACAGGTATGGTTGGATGCCTTTAACAGATTGTATTGCAAAAATGTGTTCATTTGAAGATTTTGTAATCTCAGCTTGGTTTCGGAGCTCTCTCAGGTGTGCCAAGCACATTGTTTTTAGATGTTTCCTGGAGATATCTTCGATCGTAGCAGGATCTTCAAAATGGGACTTACAACCAAGGTCGTTAAAAAAGTTCCATACGTAAGTCAGCCATGGGATCTTGTGCCAGTTACACAAAGCTAGACAGTCTGTGATGAGGGAACGGGTTAGGTGACACTCAGGTTTGGTCCATATACGTTGCCACAGTAAGATGGGTTGAGAGCGAATAGTGTCAGTAATATATTCCATGCCGAGCTCACAATGCGAAGCAAGAATCGGGGAGCTTTGCGGGAGGGCTAAAACATATTTAATGAAGCCATTCTCCGTTACTTGTAGGTGGTCTGTATGACCATAACCCCATACGCCTGCACCATAAGTAGCCACACTGTGGCACTTGGCGTAGTATATTTTCAAAAGTTCAGGTGGCGCGGGTTTCCCCATTTTCCTCAAAAAAGAGATCAGGGCCGATGTTGCGCGACGAAAATGAAGGTTTCTGGCGGCAATGGCTTGACGCCAATTTAACGCGTCGTCCACCAGAATTCCTAGGTAGGGATAAACTGAGGTTTTTTCCAGCTTCGTGTTATCTACCATTATCGGTCTATGGTTTTTAACCCTGGGGCCAATGTGCATTGTAAAGGTTTTCTTTATATTGATTTTGAGGCCAAGTGTGTCCATAAAGCTGCCGTATTTGTTAATTTGGTTCTGAAGTTGATTCAAAGTACGGGCTAAGATGACTGAATCATCGGCGTATAGCAGTGTAGGTATCGGACGGTGGTTTATCTGGGGTAGATCCTGGCTCCCTTCCAGCATGGCCTGCTCTAGTCCATTGGTGTAAAGATTGAACAGGAAGGGAGCCAGTACACACCCCTGCCTTACTCCCTTTGTTATTGGAAATGAGCGGGACAGCTCACCGTTCGTACCAAATCTTACTCGCCCTGAGGCATTTGAATAGAGTTCACGTAAGAAGACTATTAATGGGGGATCCACTCCAAGGTCACTGAGTATTTCCCAGAGTTTTCCATGTTGGACGCAGTCAAATGCCGCACTAAGGTCGACATAGACGAGGAAGATGTTACCTCCTTTGGCGTCAACATATTTCCCGGTCAGGAGGGCGAGGTTGAGGGCCTGTTCCACGGTCCCAAGCCCCTTCTGGAAACCGTATTGCAGGTCGGTGATGATGTTGTTTTCCTGGGCCCAAGATTGTAAACATTCCAGGAGCACACGACCTGCAATTTTACCCATGGACTCCAGAAGGGAGATTGGCCTGTAACAGGCTGGGTCGTTGCGGTCGCCTTTTTTAAAGATGGGTAAAAGGGTTGATGTCGACCATGACTGAAAGAGCCCTACCGAGGTTACTGCTGCCATAACCCGAGTGATTATCGGTGACCAAAGTTCTGTATTGTGGAGGAAGATGTCCATTGGAACTCCATCGGGACCCGCAGCCTTGCCCAGTTTCGATGCCTTGATTGCTTTGATAACTTCGCTAAGATGGAAATGAGTGATTATCGGGTAGGTGTTGTTCTTTGATTTATGGACTTCACTTGCTTCTGGACCAATATCTGCTGCAAGTTCGGTAGATGGACCGAAAATTTTGGAAAAGTGCGTGACCCAGTCTTCTTCAGTTACTGCCACGTCTAGGTGTTGACCTTCAGTACTGTCAGCCAAAAAAGGAGATCTTATAACTTGCCAAAATAGGGCACTATCCTTCCTTTGGCTGCTGTCATGCAGTTGTGACCATAGATCTTGTTTGATTTGTTTTTTACGTTCCCTTCTGGCTAAGTTGTATAACTTTCTTAGATTAGAGATTTCCACATGGTCTCTTATAGGTTTATGTAAGGCTTCTTTTAAGGTTGAAAGAGCCTTCCGACAAGCTACATCGAACCATCTCGTAGTAGAGGACTTTTTGTTCTTTTGCTTGACAAAGAGTTCATTGCTGATTGTTTCTTGGATATTGTGAAAGCTATTAACAATTGTTTGGGGTGTCGACTCTAAGGACATGCATTCCAGTATCCAAGGCTTAGATTTTTCAAGGATCCTCTCTGTCGTCTCCACCGGGTCAATCTTGGCCCATTTGACCGTGTAGCCATTTAGTTTATTCATAGTTAGTAAGTGCTGGTTTAAAAGACTTGATTTTACAGGATGTGAATTTACCAGTTTTGAGGTGATTCTTACACTGAGTGGGTAGTGGTCGCTCGTTACATTTGTCCCAGTTACAAAGTTTGTTAATTGCCCCTTGAGTGAATGGGAGGACAATATGTAGTCTATGGTTGTTAGGAAGCCTCTTCCATGAAAAGTTGGCAGAAAGTCTTGCTGTGGGTCTACTAGTTTGTTAGCAAAATCCAGATCTAAAGAGAATATGATCTCATTTAGTTTGTTTCCACACGTCGAGTGGGCAAAGTGGGGCATGGGGCTGCCTAGTTCATTTTGCAACCCACAGATTCCTCTTTTGTGGTTGAGACACAGTGGGAGGTTAAAGTCACCACCCCATATTAGGTGTGCTGTGTTTTGGTTAGAGTCATTTTGCAGAGTTGTTAAGAATGTAGCAATCTCTGCTAGGTTTGACAGACAGTCCAATGTACCTGAGTTGTTGTAATAGTTGATGAATATATAAGTACAGTCGTTTGTAAAGTATATCTGCATAATTTGGTAAGTCGAGGATTCTTTTATCATTTTTGTGGATATGCAGGGGAAAGTGTTGGCAACGTAAATCATGAGGCCCCCCTTTGGCCTGCCCATGGCTCCCTGGATTGCTGGAGTGAAGAAGGTTTTGTATCCCATTAGATGTTTTGGGGTTGTGCACCATGTTTCTTGGAGGCAGAGAATCTGATGTTCCCTTACTGTATCAGACCATGACTCTGATGTTATTTTGGAGGACAGTCCTGCAACGTTCCAGTATATAATGGAAAGATTCAGTTTGTTGGGATCAGGGGCAACGTGCGGAACGAGGGGTTCCCTCAAAGAACTCGCTGTCGGGATCACTGTCAAGATCAGGGGAGGGTTGGTGGCACCTCTCGGTTCGTTTGGCTGTTGGAAGTTCGGATCGGTCCTGTCCCTAGGAAAAGCGGGAACTCTAGTCGTCGCACCACTAGTTGAGGTTGGAAAGGTGTCAACCATGGTCGCTGGCTTAGAGTTTGTATAGGTAGGCAAAATTTGTTTTGCTTGACTGCCGGTTTTAGGTGAGAGTAGCTGGTGTCTAGAGTTTGCTGGTGAGGGTGTGGTGTTAATGTTTTTACTTTTTGGTTGGGACCTAAACGGTCAATCCACCATCTCTAGGCAGTCAAAGCGGTTTCTTGTTGGAAAACCCTGCCAGCCCTCCTGTGAGTGAAAGGGTCTGCCTTGCCAGGGTTGCCTTTGCCAGTCTCTGGATCTGTTTCTAGTTTCATAGCCGTAGGTATAGCCCACCTGTTTCCATTGATCTTCTTGAGGATGGTGCCAATTCCAGGTTGGGATATAATGATGTGAGTTCAATGGCGGATAGAAAAATGAAAGGTGTTGGGCATCTATTCCACCTTTTTTCTCTAGTGAGGGCCAGGAACAAATATATTCCACGGTAGAAGGATCTCTGCATGTTACTATGATACAGTCACCGTGGGTCGACTTAGGTACTTCACCTACCCATGCTACTCTGCGGACTGTAGAGATCCCTCCAGAGTGGTGAGGTTCTAAAGGCCTATTGATACTCAGCCACTGCATGACCTTATTTTTGAGTGACCAAGCGGTTTCTGACATACCTTCCGTTAGTTCAGGTACACCAGTGAGGATGATTGTATAAGGGGTAGCCTCTGGCGGCAGATGAACTGGACGCCTATCTCCTGGTGTCTTTTTTGGGGTCTTTTTAGATAACAGCTGGGGTAAGGCCGTTGACTTGGAAAGTATGGGTGTCGATTTATTTATAGTATGACTTGTGGTTACGTTGCCTGGTGTGTTCCCTGATGTTCCTGGTTTTATCAAACCTGTACTAAGCGTAAGTTGGGGCAGCACTGTGGTTGTTTTGGCCTTTTGTACACTAGGCATTGCATTTTTGGGGTTTTGCATTGGGACGTTTTGTTTCGGGTTATGGGATAGTGGAATGGTCGGGACTGATTCTTTTATTGCTGTGGATGGTTGTGGTTGGAGAGGTGCTTTTGAGGGCTGAATAACGTTTCTTGACCCTTGCTTAGCTGGATGTGAATTTGTATTGAGGTGTGTGGAAGATAAAATTGCCAATTGGGCTTCCAAATTCCTTATACTGATTTTTATGGGTTTCAACTGCTGAGAAAGTAGGTCTTTGATTGAGGTTAGTATGTGAGACGTGGTTTTACAGGTTTTACAAAGGTTATCCGTATCCTCGATGAGGATGGTGGTTGTGCAAATTGTGTTGACTGGTTAAGTTGATCCCTCCCAGGCTCCCTCTCATATCCTGTAGGAATGACAGGAGCTACTGCGTTATCAAAAGAGTTTGTACTACCTTGTTTGGGGATGGCTCCTTCCCTTACTCCTCGAAGATAGATGTCTATGTTAGTGACTGAACCTTCGAGTGTTTGACAGGCTACTAGGTCGGGAGTTGCCTCTAAATCATCTGATGATGGTGAATCAGACTCAGATTGAGTTACAGATAGGTCAACTGTACACGGGACTGTATTGGTGTCAGCAACAGTCACAGACATGGGAAGGGAAGAGGTAGGTAAAGATTGCCGGATAGGGGAAACTGCGGTTGCTAGAAGGCCCAAGGACGAGCGTTTTGCGTTCATGAGGTCCAGTGACACTCTACGTTCAAGGAGGGAGATGCTGTGGTCAATTACCTCATTGGTCCGTGAGATGAATTGGTCTATTGGTCCGGTTATTTGGGCTACAGCTAGGGCGGTTTTGGTTTTGGGTTTAGTTTTACTTCTTGTTCTAGTAGGCATGGTAGACATATGCGACAAAACTGTGTGCTGTGAGATGGAACAATTTTTATAGTTTCTAAGGTTTTTGAAAGTGGGGACCAGGGGGGTGGCCCGGACCGGTCTCTACCGGGCACTAACGGGCAACAACGGGCCCGCCCTTGGCCCGGGCTTCGCCCCGGGCTGCGACCCGCGCGCGTCCCGCGATGCGCGTTTGTGGACTTGCTTAAGTTCTTGTTTGTATGAGAGGGGGCGTGGTACTGGGAGGGGGCGCGGCTCACGCGGGAAGAGGACCCAGCTGTTGGTGTTAAATGCTGGTCCTCGCAGTCCCGGGGCCGCGCCTCTCGCCTCCTCTGCGGCCACGAAGTTGGTCTCCTCCTCTCCCTGGACAGCAAAGGTGATTAGGCTTCTCCTCAGCTACTCCTGTAGCAGCAAACGATTCTCAGGGCAAAGACACCTCAAAGCGAGCGGCTCCCGTGTAGCGGGGGACGCGAGAGGTGAAGAGCATTTTGGTGGGGGCGTGGCACTGGGAGGGGGCGCGGCTCACGCGGGAAGAGGACCCAGCTGTTGGTGTTGAATGCTGGTCCTCGCAGTCCCGGGGCCGCGCCTCTCGCCTCCTCTGCGGCCACGAAGTTGGTCTCCTCCTCTCCCTGGACAGCAAAGGTGATTAGGCTTCTCCTCAGCTACTCCTGTAGCAGCAAACGATTCTCAGGGCAAAGACACCTCAAAGCGAGCGGCTCCCGCGTAGCGGGGGCCGCGAGAGGTGAAGAGCGTTTTGGTGGGGGCGTGGCACTGGGAGGGGGCGCGGCTCATGCGGGAAGAGGACCCAGCTGTTGGTGTTGAATGCTGGTCCTCGCAGTCCCGGGGCCGCGCCTCTCGCCTCCTCTGCGGCCACGAAGTTGGTCTCCTCCTCTCCCTGGACAGCAAAGGTGATTCTACTAATCATGATGATGTCTTATGTAGAAAAATGGATGTTATTGCTGCAGATACTACAGAATTGACTAGAGAAAATAGGAAAGTCGTTCTATCTCCATTTCTCACTCGGAGCTAGCTACATATTGGAAGGGTGGCCAAGGCATTCAGGGAAATAGTGGCAAACAACCTCCTCTGTAATCTCTCTGCTGTATCAAAGGACAGCACAGGTAACATAGGGAGATAGATGTAGGGAGGGTACGCTAATGCAAACCTCACAAGTTGATCGTCTACCAAACCCTTCAGGGCTTAGCAATCTGGATCAGACCTCTGAGGTTCAAGCAAATATTCCCATTAGTGTCCCTCTGGCTCAGGTGAAAGAGAAGTGAGGTGTATCTGGCTTATGAGGTAATAGTGTAGAAAACCAGAGGGTTATAGGTAAGGGAGGGAAGGGTGTTGATCAAGACAAATCTAGGGGTCAAAGGTTGAACCCCAACTGTGCGGCTTGCCCATACTTCCTAATACTAGCCAACACACCAGAACCAAATCATATGCAATCATATGCAATTTGAGACTACAGAGCAGCTGTTCACAAAAGTCAGTCATTGGTTAACTAGAAATGCTAGGGTGACCTTTTCTTTGCATGGTCACATCATTATGGCCGGGAGAGTCCCATGGATAGGTACGACCCCCAAAACGATAGGTGGGGATTGCATAGCCATCAATTTTGATGGTAGGCGACCGATGGAGGATTTGCTAAGAAGACTATCCACACCTCCACAATAGGTACTCAAATTCAAGTTCTCCCCCTGTGGTTTTTCTACCAGCCCAAACCAGTAACGTTAGTGCAAGTTCCTCTCCCCAGCATACTCAGTATACTACAGAATCTAATAGGTTTGGTGTAAGTGCAAGAAATAGATTTGAGCCATTGGAAGATTTGGAATCCTGTGATTGACTGGATCGTCAGTCAGTCAGTATTTCTTTAGTCGGTCAATATACACCATAATGGTAATAGGAAAACAACTAAATACATATATTAATAACATCTAAAACTTTATAGTCAATTGCAGCTGCCAAAGGAACCCAGGATAGATGAATTCAACACGAATGCACCCCGGGGGTGGGGAAGGGGGCTAAAACCGGGAGCTGAGAGCAACCAGAAGTTAAGAATGATCACCTGGAATGCTGCTGGACTGAAACATCCCAGATTGGCTCCAGGTGGTGGCAGGTTTTGATGTATTATGCTTACAAGAATTCTGAAAAATCTGACAGCTATTTTTAGATGGGTTTTGTTCATACCAAACACTTGCTACCCTGTCAAAAGCAGGAAGAGTGAGAGGGGGCATTCTAACTCTGATAGCCAATACAGCAAACACAAATTTTGTAATGAATCCCCATGCTATCACATTCTTTTATGCAAAGGTTCCAATGATTGGGATTGGATCTTAATAAATTATTAGAATACTAATTTTGACTGCAATATGGCGGAAGTGGTTGAAGCATTGGAAAAGGAGGTAGATTCTTTGTATGAGGTGCATCCTAAACAGATTCACATGATGTGGCAAGGCAATGTTAACGCCCACAGCTGTAATCTGATATACAAACTAGCTTGTGGGCTAATTGACGAGGAAGGGGATGTGATTCCCCACTTCACTCACAGTTAGCAGAGCAATGCATTCAATAGTTTGCTAATTGTTCTGAACTTAGAAATTATGATTCTGGTTGACATTCATTAGGGTTTCTTATGAAAGACCTTTGGCTGCAAGGAAAAGGGTTCTACTATTGACTATATATCCCCATCTAATATTGTGGGAAGCTTGCTGACTCACGTGGAAGAGAGGTACCTAAACTTTAGTGATCACGCTGCCCTTGCCTTTATGATGACATGAAAAGCTAAAAGTAAGACATCTGAGGATATGGTGCTTAAACCTGCCCTAGCAAGGGGAAATAGTTTACACTAAATTGGGAAAGGTTAGACAAGGAGGAGTTCCTATCCACAATTTGACCCAAAGGCTGGCAGAAGTGATGATCTGTCTGGACCATAACTTTGAGTCGGGTACATTAGTGGAAACTTTCAAAGTGCTCCTGGCCGAAATTGGGAAAGACCATGTTCCCGTAAGCTCTCCTCTAGGGTTAGGTGGTTCGACGCCACTTGATCATTAGCCTTAAAAAGAATATGCAATGCATTGAGGGTGATCCCTAGAGACAAAATCCTGGTTTGGAGCTTCCAAGCGCAATATTAGGATGCACAGAGAAAAGACAGCAGATAATTCTGGAATGTGATAAAAGCCTCTTTTCTGATAAATGAAAATTAGCTTTCCTTGGATGTTCATGTAGAAGAAGATACCTGGGTTAATTATTTCTCAAATATATTTGGGCTGGTAGGTGAGCACTCAAACTCCCCACTCATACAGAGGCATATAGTTGAGGGTGGCAGCCTGGCCTTCGATTTTGTGGTGGTAAGGATTGGATTGGCTCAATGCAGTAGGGCTAAGACTCCAGGTTCTAGACGGGGTCCAAATAGATTGCTTCTTGCAACACCAGGACTTATGGGCCCCTCTACTAAGCAACATTTGTAATGCTATTGGGAAGATGGGACCACCAGAGACCTGGGGAAAAAAATCCATAATAATCACCATTCATAGGAAGGGTGATGAAGCCCTACCCAATTATTATATTCCTATCTCACTGCTAGATAGTATGGCTAAACGGATGGAGCAGCTTTTATTGAATAGGTTAGAGGAGTGGGCAGAAGAGGTTAACGCCCTTATAAGGACACAAAAAAGAGAAAGGGACAATAGACCAGTGGGCCAATTTAAGCATCACAATTGCTAAGTATACATTGGCAAAAAAGGCCAAATTAGGGCCTTTTTGGACCTCTCAGCAGTCAATTGTACTTGGTTTGCTAGCCAATTGTACTTATATCTAAAGCTAGGATTAAAGAAATTGTCTTTCAAAAAATGAAGTCTGACAGAAGGTAGGTCAATGATAACAAAGTAATTGTGAAGCATTATTTATTGGCACCCCCAAATCTCCACATTTTTTATTGCATATTTAGCTACTGTGTCTAACCTTTAGCACAGGTTCATTCTAACCACGTTTCGATTAAATAACATCCCTTGATGTTGGGATATCCCAGCAATGTATATTCTGTAGATAATTTGACTTTGTGCCCTTGTCTTCACAGACAGACTTGCATATTCTCTTTTCTGCTCTTGTTATATTGTTCAATGGAAGAGGTTTTGATTTCCTTTCTTAATAAAGTTTTAGGAGGTGTAGACCCACACTTTACTTTACTTTCTTCAAATGCTGTGCAATCCTTTGGTCTGGCATTCATTGGCATCATTCCTCTGGGCTGTATTGAAGAGACGGCGAGCACAGACACTTCATGAAATCTTATTTTTTAAACGTATTTATTGTTAGTCTTTAGACTTAAAGGATATCCTTTTATTGTACTTGATTTTATTATGAATTTTGTTTTGCATCTGTGCTTTACATGCTCTGAAACATTGCAAAAAAAGAGAATTGACTGACTGGCTGACAAAACCTTTTGGACTCTCACAGAACAGTATTACAGCTTTGGATATGTAAAATACCACTCACCCAACCTGGAATGAATAAAAGCAACTCCTGACACGTATTGTGCTCTAGTTAGTGCTCATCAGAGAGGTATAGATTTGTCCAACATAAGCGAGCACATAGTGTAAATCAAGACAATAGCCTTCAAGGCTTAGAGTGCTTCATCAATTAAAAAAACAAAAACAGGAATCAAGAAACTCTGAGTAGTTCCCAAGCTTAGATGGAGAGCAGCTCTTGTCTATGGAGCACCCACAATACCAGTGACACTCCTAATCTGCTCACCAGAGTTTTAAGTTTAATATTATCACTGTGCCATCCACACTATACTGAAAAATGATGAAAGCCTTTTACCACTCATGGCACAGTATTCCAGCTTTGGATTGGTGAAATGCCACTCAAGCCAACATAAAACTAATAATACCAACCTCTGACACATTTGTTTTGCTCTAGTTAGAGGTCATTAGAGAGCTATAGCTCTGTCTAGACACAAGGGAGGCTCCAGTATAAATCAGGACAATACTTATTCAGGCTTAGAGTGTTGCATAAGTTATGCAAAATAGGAAGCAAGGAAGTCTGAAACTTCTCTCATCAAAGTCCTGTTTTTCTAGCACAGTTTTTAAGTTTAGGATTAGCAGAGTGCCACCCATGCTGTTAACCTTCACTCACCTGAATTCCAGGTCGTTCCACTTGAGAGATCCGAGGATATCTCCCGAAGCCCCCAAAAACCTAAGTCAAACTAAAATGACTTTTGAATGACCAGTTTGGCTAAATTAGCTCTAGGGTATGGGAATAAATGGACAAAATAACCATAACGAAATAAAAGTGAGAAAAAACGTTCCAGCAGTGTTGATTTTCTAAACACGACTTTCTCTCTAAGTTACTTTGAAGGATATTGTCGTCTTCTTCTTTATAAACAAATGATAAATATGAAAACAATTGTTGTGCCTATGTTTACTTTTATCTGTACAATTTACCATTCATATAAAATATTCGTGCATGATTTAGTACCTTCACTGTCACCACTGTCATATAGCACATGGTTATTTTCTTTTAATGATGATTAGCAGAATTATACTGGTGGTTTGCGACTATTCTTAGTTATGCTGTAAAATATAGGAATTATTACTGAGCAAATTATCACGGTATCACTATTTTGTAAATCCGGACATTATTCCTTTAAATCAATACTTACTAATAAGCCTTGCATAGGATTGAATAGTCATATACTCATAAAACCTCTAAATAATGTTCTTTTACTTAAAAATGTTTCAGTGAAGTCTTTTAATTTATAATATGCGTTTTCTTCTTTCTTTTTGTTTTGTTTTTTGGTTCGTTTCCTGTCAAGAACAAGATTGTCTCAGGAGTTCAACAAACCGAAGATAAGTAGTGTTCCTCTTGTTAAATGTTCTATGTGTTTATATTCTTTTGAGCGCTTTAAAGGAAAGATCTTATTTGTGTCTTTTTCTGTTGTAGCTGGTTGGAGAAATCCAAATGCAGGACCGGCGCCGGAACGGAAGTTGTTCTCTGACGGAGGGTTGCCAGGCGATGAGGGAGAAAGCAGGAAACTCTCTGGAGATTGAAACCAAGACCGGAGCAGCCACGTTGTCCGAAGTCGAGGGATGATCACGCTGGAATTACAGGTAAGGAAGGGATTGCTAAAATGAAGGCAAGCGCGTCTCCTGGGTGTAACTTTTATAGAATATCGGTAGGGTTTTTTTCTGTGAATTACAAAGCTTTTTTAAATGCTAATTTTTAAGTGTAATAGTAGTTATACCTATTTTTTTGTACTGATTTTCTACACTTTTTAACTGTTTATTTATAAATATTTTACTCAATAAATAACATTATATATTTTTCTGAAAACTGCAAAAAAAAATGTTTTTGAAATTCAAACTGAAATATTTTTTACTTTTTTTGTTTTATTTTTTATTTTAATATATTTATATTATTTGCTTTTGTAATTTTTTTTTCCAAATTTTATTCGGAGTTCCGCACCCAAAGAGTACACATCACGGTGGGTCTCCAGATTCTAGCCGCCATTTTAGAAAAGTCGTAAGGATCCGCGTACGGTGTGCAACTGCTGCGTGTTTTTCAGTTACATCATATACATTTAATATTATGTGATGTGCGCGATTGGTATGCGACCAGTCCGCGACTCCTGCTCCCGTACATTTGCGACACATGCGCATTACGGTACGCGACGCTTGCGTGGTGGTGGGTCCCGTGTGACGTCATATACATGCTGGGGCGCGCTGGGTGCGCAACTCCCACAAAACATTTTTAAGTTCTAAAATTATATGTATGTGTCTATTTTTATTTATTTATTTTTTTATTGAGATTTTCCCCCTTTTTTTGTACAGGGCACATATGTTCATTTATAAAGTAAAATACAGAAGTGTTAAACAACACGAGTTATACAGAATAATAAACAAAAACAAATAGCACAGTAAAATAAGATTAGCCGTATCTTGGCCTAAATACAAACAATATACATACATGAGCAAAGGCATTTTGAGTATTTAACCACTAGCCAAGGTCGCATTCCTTCCATCTTTGTATGGGTACCCATATTTGTTTTCCTAGTTTCTTTCCCTTCTTACCCCTCCTTGCGTATATTGCTTTCTCCAGATTGTATGCCGATAGTAGCTTGGCTAACCATTGGTGAAAAGTCGGCGGGAGACGATCCAGCCATGCTGATGCAATACACATCCGCAGGACTGCCATAGCTACGCAAATAAAGTACCCATATTGTGTCTGTCTATCATTATCATTAACTCCAAACAGGACTATTGACGGTGTTATATTAATTTCTATTCTTAATGATCTTTTAAGAAATAACTCAATTCCATCTCGTGTTGTTTGTAGATGCGTACATGTAGCAAACATATGTAGTAAATCTGCCTCAATGCTGTCACATCTGGGGCATTTAATACCAGATGTCCCTCCCCACCGCGCTATCCTGGCAGGGGTATAATATAATGAATATAATGTCTTATAATGTTGCGCCTGCAGTGGCGCTGAACACAGTATTTTCTGCCCCATATCTAGTGACAAACAGAAGCATTCCTTCCCTATACCTAGCTTCTGTACCCGTTTATCCTCATATTTCTCAAGATCATCCTGCTTGTGTTCTATCAACTTGGCATAAAACCTTTTAATTGTACAATCTGCTCCATCCTTAATAATATCCAAAATTGAATTCTTTCCAAATCCTGCAGGGCCTCCCTTTTTTACCAGCATAAAACGTCTGACTTGTAAAAATTAAAAAAAATGCCTTGAATCTAAACCATGATTAAACAAAGTAGAATCCTCTCAGAAGGTGGCAGTGATCCCTAAAGTGATGGGGAACACACAGTGTTGTTTAAATGCCCCTCACACACCAACAGGCCCCTTGGTGTCATGCTTCATCACCGGGGCCTTCGCATCCCTCTACGGGATGCGGCGTGCTACGACTAATGGCTACGTAGGAGCACTTAGTAGTGAACTATGTGAGGGTGTGTGTTTTTTTAGGGAAAGAATGTGAGTGAGGTGAAAAAAGTGAGTTAAAAAATACCTGGCACGTAGGAAAACAATTATTTATTATGTCCTCAGCTGGTATTACTAAAAAGGTGCAGAGTGAGGTTGATAATATACGTACTAGGGTATATAAACCATCTCAAAGTGTCAACATGTTTCGGAGCGCAGGGACTCCTTCTTCAGGACGAGGATATGCACGTTATCCTCACCTTACTCACATGAAATGTAAAAGTGTTACATACAAAAATAAATGTGTAATGTACCTAACAGTGTTTATATATAGGTAAGTTCAGTTGCGCCCAATTGGCGTTGTAATGAACTTATTTTTCAAAAGTCTGATAACCTCATGAGCCTATGCGTGGTATTGGGGGTATCCTCCCTCGCTGCCCAGTAAAGCAACGGTTACTGCATGGTTCAATCGCCTGCCTTCCCCTCAACGCTGCTCCGGTGAATCTAAACCATACATTGTCTGGATATCAGAAAATTGCCTCATTCCCTGTACCCCCATCATATCTCCCATCATAGTTATCCCATGTCTTCCCCATTGTGCAAACACAGCATCTAAGAATATATCACGAGGGAGTGTGGGGTTATTGCTCCGTCTGGTATACGCATTGAATCTCCCTAGGCCAAATGTTTTCATAAAAGCATTCCAAATACAATGTGCTGCCATCACCGTTTTGAATTTAGTTCTTTTGAAATAACTGGGATCGGTAAATTTCAGAAAGAGGTTCTCAGCATCCGCGCCTAAAACCAAGGCGTATATGGCTATTGTTCCTATCTCATCCTGCCCTTCCACCTCTGCTCCCCCCAGTAAACCTGTCATATATTGCAGTGCGGTTGCCCATTAATACATCTTTAAGTCGGGGAAGGACCAACCACCTCTTTCCCTAGGGAGTGACAAAAACCTCAGTGCTCTTCTGGTCTTGCCCTGTGCCCAAACAAACCTATTTATCTTATGCTCTAGGATCTTGAACCATTTTGTTTCAAACAGCAACGGGATGGCCCTGAATAAATATAGAAATTTCGAGAGGAGCATCATCTTAACAATGTTAGTGCGCCCTACTATAGATAGATGCAGGTTGTGCAGTCTGTCTAAATCCTTCTTGGCTTTTTTTATTACTGGTGTTATATTTACCTCCACTAAGCTATCTAAGTCAGCAGTGATTGTTACCCCTAGATATACTCCCGATTGAACCACCCAAGGATCCAAGCATTCTACATTCCTATTCTTGATGATCTGTGTCTTGGAGGTATTCAAGGAGTATCCTGAAACCTGCCCGAATCGCAGTGCTTCTATCTCAACTTGCCTTATAGCTTCTGTGGGATCTGGGGTGACGACCGCCACGTCGTCTGCGTATGCCAAAATTTTGCACTGCCCCCTGTGAGTATCTAATGCCCCAATGCTATCATTTAGATCCATTCGTCGTATTAAAGGGTCCATATACATAGCAAACAGAAGTGGAGGGCATGGACACCCCTGCCTTGTTCCTCTTTTAATCTGAAATGGCAGTGTATACCCTGCATTTACTCGTATACGAGCAGTCGGGTGCGTATAAAGTACCTGTATTGCTTTGACAAAGCCCTCCCCAAAGCCGGCTCTTTTTAGAATAACCACAAAAAGTCCCAGGAGACTCGATCAAAAGCTTTCTCAGCGTCTAGTAGCATCACTGCCATCGAATCTCCTGAGACTTCCGTGGCATCAAATAGGGTGATAACCTTTCGAGTATGGTGGGTGGTGCCTCTACCCGGAATGAAGCCGTGCTGGTTAATGCTCACCAGAGTATCTATTAACCTTGCAACCCTAAGTGCCAAAGCCTTGGAAAAAATCTTTGTGTCCGCATTCATAAGTGTGATTGATCTATATGAACCGGGTTCATTTGCTGGCTTACCCTTCTTTAGAATTATCACGATATCTACCCCTTCCCACGATCCTGGAATAGACGTCCCTGACTGCGCCTGCCGCATTGTGGTTATCATATCTTGACTAATTACATCCCAGAAGGTTTTAAAAAATTCGGCTGGTATTTGGCCTGGCCCTGCGGCCTTACCAGAGGGAAGACTACTTAAGGCAGCTGCAATCTCTTCTGGTTCCAAGTGTGCCTCTAGTCTCCTAGCTTCCTCCTCAGGTAGAATAGACACCGGTATATCCTGCAGATAATCCTGCATCTCTTGGTTGCACTTCATCATATAATGTGATATAAAATTGCCTAAAGACTTCACGTATCCCTTCAGAATCTGTAAAGGGCCTTCCAGTAACATCGTTGATCTCCCTCACTTCTCCTGTAGCTAGATTCTCTCTGGTACGGACCGCTAGTGTGCGACCAACAGTTTCATTAAACTCATAGCATCGCTCTCTGTTTGCCAAAAATATTTTAGCTGCCTTGTTGGCTATACTTTCCTCCACCTCCATCTTTTTTTGGGCTAATTTGATAAGAGCCTGGTCTAGTGGTGCCCCAGCTAACACGCAGTGTGACAACTCCTCCTCGGCATCTAGTACAGCCTTGGCTAACTCTGCCATTTCCCCATGTTCTTGCTTCCGTTTAAATGTGCTAAAGCTTATTGCCTCACCCCTAACCGCCGCCTTAAAAGTATCCCACACAATTCCTGGTGCCGTACTATCCCTATTGATCTCAAAAAAGCTTTTGATCCACTGAGTCATATGCTGGATATAGCCATCATCTTTCAACAACCCTCTCTCAAACGTCCACACCCGATCTGAACTTGGTCTCGTTACTGTACTCAGGGTTAAAACCAAAGGGTTGTGATCCGAGATGATACAGGGAAGCCTTTCCTTTTTTAATTTAGACAGTAGGGAATTTGATGCAAAGAAGAAATCCAGTCTTACACATACCTTATGGGGGGCCGAGTGAAAAGTGAACCCTTGGTCTTTAGGCTTTAAGCATTCTCATACGTCTACCAGTGCATTATTCCTTGCAAGGCTAAGGATTGCTCGGCACACTCTTTTTTTCCTGCCCTGATATCTCCCATTGAGACCCAGTCCTAATCCCCCCGCCCCATTGATGTTAAAGTCTCCAGCAAGTATAATACTTGGGGCCCAAGTGGCTAATTCCAGATCCAGAAAGTCAAAAATCTCCAGGTCATCTGCCGTCGAACCATACATTGAGACTAAAGTAACCCACTCATCGCCAATTTTGCATTCTACATCCGCCACATTGATCTTCAGCTTTCTTCCTTGTTACAATATCCTTACATTTAGACAGTATCACCACTCCTCTATTCCTAGCCCTCTGCTTTGAACATGCAAGTAAATGGAATCCTAGCTGTTCTAGTAGGTACCCCTCTGCCCCTCAATATGTGTTTCCTAAAGGCACACAAAGTCTGCCCCCAAGGTTCTCAGAAAGGTAGCCACCCGCTGCCTTTTGTTACGATCATTCATCCCACACACATTCAGAGTAACTACTCGAGTACCCATTAAAATACGTCCGGTGGCTGTCTTAACCAGTTATCCATACAGATTTTTTTTGTGTTTTTCCCCCCTTCCACAACTACCTCAATCCATTGTGATCCAGCACTGTGAATACGCTGTGTTCTCAACTTCGTGCCTCTTTCTGCATTCCCAAATACACTTTCGCTGTGCCGTGCCCTGTACCCACCTCCCTCCCCCCTGCTCCCCCCGACGTCCTCCCCACTGTCCCCCCCTACGGGCAAATAGGTCAATCCTGACCTATGTGTGACAGCTGTAGCCCCAGGTTATCCCACCCCCCTCCTCCCTGATAGCCCACATGTTATGCCAGTGCTGCTGCTGTCCCCTGGCCCAGCAGCAAACTTATTATTTTACTGTATCTCTGTACCTCTGTACCGTTGCTAATGCGCCTTCTGATTTGTCTGCCTCAAAGCAACTGTCGTGCTTTTTTGTCCCCCTTTCGTTTCCTTTAATTCGGTTAGATATACCTGGGCCTTGATTTCAGAAAGGAAAACCCTGACCTGCCCATTGGCCACCACCTTGAGACGACATGGAAACATCAAATAAGCCTCACATCCCAGGTTCTGTCATCTGTGGTGTGACAAACATCCGGGCGGGCAAAAAATGTGGTACCATTATAAGAGCGTCTTGCGACAGGCTTGGCCTTATCCATAATCTCTTGCCTCAGTAAAAAATTCCCCACATACACCAAAATTGCCCTGGGTTTGTGAGATGCAACCCCTTTCTTCTGTACAAGCGGAAACCTGTGTGCACGCTGTATTTCATTCCCCCAGTTCCACGCTGTTAGCTCATGAAATGCCCCCTTGAGTAAACTGATAACGTATGCCCCCACATACTGCCCTTCCATCCCCTCTGCTACCCCAAGAAGTCTAACATTATTCCGTCTTTGCCTGTTCTCGAAATCTTCGAGCTTCCATTGTACGTCAGTGGCCATCTTTTCCTGGTCCTCTTTGAACTCTTTCCATTTTACAGCGTCATCTTCAAGTCTCCCTGTCCTTACTTCCACCTTGTGACTCTTGCTGCCATGTCTGCATAAAGTTTGTTCACTTTACATAATGATCCTTGTATTTTTTGATTCGCCTGCTTAGCCCTCCGGGATTCAGATCTAGCCTCTCCTTGCATTTGTTTTAAGGTGCCATTCAACAAATCCATGGTAGTGTTTTGCGCTGGGGTATTAGCATGTGAAGGGATCAGACTGCTTCCTCCTTCCTGATACAACTGGGAAGTAGCAGAATAATCCCAGTCTAGTTTTTTAGCCACCTCGGGTGGTGAGGGGCTCACTGTAGCTTTTGACCTATTGCGAGATCTTTTCTTCATACTTTTGTTCTTTCGCTTGGTGTACTCTTTTAGAGCTATCGTACTGTCAGATGTAGATATATCGGAATCCACCTCTGAGTCTCCTATCTCGCTCTCTGACAATGAGTCTATCTCTTCCTCATCATCCTCATCGTCGTTTATAGAAAAAAAGCATTCATCGCTGGGGGACCCTGGAATTACAGCCCCATAGTCTGCTCCTTGTGTGGTGACTGTTTGTCTACTGTTTACCTTCAAGCTCTTCCCAATGTTAATGCCTTCAACCAATTTGTCCTTAGGGCGTGTTATCAGCTCAGTATTTATGGCCCAAGCCTTTTGGGCTATTCTATTAGCTTGAATGGGTACAACTTTAGAGGGTATAGAAGGTGTATTGCTCACTAAGCCAGGCGTATTATTTATATCCTGCCCTGTGAGACCCTTGTCACTTAACATGGACCCAGACCTCGCCCCGGGTTTTTCAATCATATCCTGGACAGCTCTACTCGTAGAGATAACCGGTACTGGTGCTGAGCCCCCCCCCCCGCTGCAAGCACTCTCCTTACCGGGCAAAGTTACATCTTCGGAGGGGTGTGATTGCCCGTCCGATCCTGTTCCTGAATATCCATTATCCTGCACCACAGTCGAAGAGGCCTGGGTGCTCTGTATCTCCGGCAGGGAATCAATCATCCTGTTGCTCTGCTCAGTAAACTGCATCCCCGGGGAAGCCGCTGATGAAAGCACAAGCTGCGGCGTTCCCCCATCTGTCATCCGTGGGTCGACACCCACGCCTGCTGCCTCTGCCATCATCCAGTCATCCGTGCAGCGAGGGCTCGGCTCTCCCAGCCTGCCAGCATTCCTGTCCAGTGAGTTGGAGATTGCCTGGCTCAACGAGGTAACAGCCGGAAACGACTCATGTAAGGTAGGCTGCCGCGAGGTGTTCTCTTTCACCGAGCCATCCCCATTTTGTCGCAGCTTCGCTTTCTTTTTGGCAATCAGCCCCTTGTCCTTTTTCTCCTTTGTCCTCTCAATGTTAATGCTCTCTCCAAGGTCTTTCCCTACATGCCTTCGAGTCTGCACCGGCGATCTTAGACTTGGATTCTGTGTCGCCATACCAGGGTCACTCGAAATAGCCTTCTCTTTATCCTTTGGTTCTTTCTGTGGTCTCGGCCCTCTCTGAGCCATATTTTGCATTGGGCAGTACTGACCAGTACGAGAGTTGACCTTCTTCGTGGCGAGCCAGCAAAAAACTCGGAGCCTCAGCAACTTAGACTTGCCAGTAATAAACCAGGCGAAGAAGCACTGAACAGTATTCAGAGAACACAGCATACTCTGGGGTCAAGCAGCAGCGCATAGCAGCAGCATTTCAGAGTTTCCGTGGGAGAGGGAGAGGAGTGACTGCCATCTTGCCCCTCCTATATCTCTATGTATGTGTCTTTAATATACATATTAGGGCAAGAGATTATCTAAGATATTCATAAAAATAATATATTTGTACTTATAATAAACATATTATTTTTAAATATATTTTCGCGAAGTCATGTCGGGTGCGTGCTTCGTGAGCGCAGAGTGCGCGGATTCCATGTGACGTAAAAAAAAAAGATTTCATTGGTTCATAACATTTCCCACTGTAACTATTGAAGGACCCCAGCCATTTTAATCATTCTTGTTGGAGCATCTTTAGAGCGACATCTCTTTTCCTACAAGAACCCTTTTTGCTTGTTTTTTTTGGTGTTTTTCAAAAAATATCAAACAAAATGGCATCTGGACAGCAGCAGCAGCAGGAGGAAATATCTTCTGAAGAAGAATTCTTGCAGGAGGCACCACGTCCACAGAGGCCGGAATCTGTCATGTGGAAATTCTTCACTTTTCCACCTGGAGAGAAGAAAGTAAATGCGAAAAAGTTGACGTGCAAAATTTGTGACTGAGTCCTGTCAAGAGGCAGTGAAAAAAAATACTCTTGTGGCACTCCTATGTACAAGCATCTCCGGACCACACATCCTCTCAATCTTGCTTGGGAGGAAATGAGGCAAGCTGCTTTGAACCTCTCACCTGCTGTGGCATGTATGTCTGGAGCATCCTCAGGAGCACCTGCAATGGACATTAGGCCAGAATTCGTCTTTCTCGAGCAACACTGCATGAAGTGTAAGAAACGTATATGCTTCGGTGAGCAGTCGGTGGATGCAGTTTGTGCTGCGCAACGCAACCATCGTTGTTAAGTTTTTTGTTTTTTGGAATGATAAGTAATTCCAAAAGTTTCCAGTTTTATTTATTCTTTTTTTTTCATTTTTTGAAAAAAACCCAAAATAATTACAAAATTGTTCAAAAAAATTAAAAAATGCAAAAGAAAAAATAAGAAAAAAAAGTTCTTATCAGAACTACCTTATCTGGTTAAAGGAAGAACGATAAATGCAATGTAATGTGTGAAAGTTTGGTTGAATATATGTATACAGCATGATTGACTGAAAGAATGCATTAGTAGTGTATGGTGAATTTATAGGTGAAGATTTATGAGTAAGTACTGCAGCGTAACCTCAAGCTCTTTAGCTGCACTTTACTGTGGCACTTCCGAACCACAGGGATGTGACATATGTACATGAATATGTTGCAACTTTGTGCTTCCCTCTGCACTACTGCACAAACTGCAGCCATGAGGTGACACAGGCACCCTTGCACCATGGTGCAAGGATGTCTATGTCGTGCGGAGAATGTTTTTGTGCAGGAAGGGACACCTTCCTGCACAAAAACAATCAGTAATGGAAAAAATGAGGATAAATGAAAACAATTCTCCTTGTTGCGCCTTGCTACTCTAACTCTAGGATGGCGCAGCATTCACACATCTTCAGATTTACAATGTCTCATAAATCTGGAGATGTGTCTTCTTCTATTGGTATTGCTTGGGAACACCCACAGCAACACCTATGGAACACCCCTTCAACACAAAGTTCTGTGTATGAAGGGGTCGTATTTACAAGGAGAGGAAAATCCACGCAGGGTGGCTTTTCTTTGCCTTGTAAATATGAAGGAGTGCCTAGCGCTATCACTACATTGCAAAAAGTGACATACTGGTGGTGCAGGGTGCTTGTAAATTTGCCCCATAAGTGCTTAGGTATTGGCAGACTGATACAATAAGAACATAGTGCTGGATGGGTGATTGAAGAATTGCATGAGACTGACAGGAGGTATCCTACGCTGCATGGGTACTACTTCAGTATTTAATGGAGTAGACCAACAGTATGTATCTGCTTAGAGATTTGTAGGGATAATGCACAGAATATTGTATGTGTACTTGTGTTGGTGCCTAGGTCATTTTAGAAGAAAACACTAGTAACTGGAATGATGACAGTGCTGCAAACAGAGTGAACACTTATTTATAAGTGCTTACGTATTGGTGGAGTGATAGGATAAGTAGATAGTGGTAGATAAGTGATTAAAGAAGTGCATGGGACAGGCTGGACGATTCCTACACTGCATGAGTACTAACTGGGTATTTAGAACATTGTATCAATGGTATGTAGCTAGTTTGAGGTCTGCTTGGATAGTGCACAAAATATTATAGCTGTACTTGTGTTAGTAGCTAGGCCATTCCATAAGTTCATGACTAGTAACTGGAATAATTACAGTATTACAAACAGAGTGTATAGTAAATGTATAAGTGCTTAGGTATTGGTGGAGTAATATGATAAGTAGATAGTGCTGGATGGGTGATTGGAGAAATGCATGGGACACACAGGAGGATTCCTACACTGCATAGGTACTAACTGGGTATTTAGAAGAGCGTATCAATAGTATGTAGCTGGTTAAAGGTCTGCATGCATAGTGTACAAAACATTGTACCTGCACTTGTATTAGTGACTAGGCCATTCCTTAAGTATATGACTAATAACTGGAGTAATTTCAGTGCTGCAAAGAGAGTGCATGCTCAATTTATAAGTGCCTAGGTATTGGTGGAGTGATAGGATACGTAGATAGTGCTGGATGGGTGAATGGACAAGTGCATGAGACAGACAGAAGGATTCCTAGACTGCATAGTACTAACTGAGTATTTAAAAGACTGGATCAATGCTATATAGCTGATTAGAGGTCTGCATGCATAGTGCACAGACTATTGTAGCTGTACTAGTATTGGTGTGTCTATGGTTTTGAGAATGGTAGTCTGTATTTTAGGGTGTGAGGAGGTGCATCAGATGATCACATGGATGATGTCATCAGTGATGTCATTTGAGATGTCATCAGTGATGTCATCAGTGATGTCACTGACCATGTCCTGAGTGATGTAATATGTGACATCATCAGAAGTGCATTGCGGGGGCATGAGTTATAGTTAGCACAACTAACTATAACGGCTGAACTTCTCTTGTTTTGTACAAGTGAAATGTCCAACTAACTATGACGTCCATGAAACCTGTGTCATTTTCAGTGAATTTTTTAGGGTTTTTAAATGCTAATTTCTAACTATAATGTCCCTGAAACTTGTGGTTTTTTCAGTGAATTTTATATACATGTATTTAATCACCTCTCATGCTTCCAAGGAAGGAATCAGCACTCAGGTTATAGTTTGGAAGTATTTAATCTGCAAAGGATTTGATCCACGCGTTTTAGCTCATCCAAACCTTGACAACAATACAAGACGTCATTGTAGCATCCTACATTTAAATGTACAAATGCCTCCAGTTGCCAACATAAACAAAGGACTACATATTACTTTTATCCAAAAAGCTGGCAGCCATATTGGCCTGGTTACGATGTGAAAATTCAGGAATTGATACAATAAAGAAAAGAAAAGAAGTGTTAACATGCACACAATGTCATTTCAGCATATCTTGCCCCATGACTGCCATACCTGTATGTTCGTCAACGTGACTTATTCATAATAAACATACTTAGGATTGCAAACATCAACATAAACAATGGACTACACATTACTTTAAAGTGAAAGGCTATCAGCCATATTAATCTGGGCACGTTGAGTATTATAATGGTTCTTACACGTAAAAAAGGGGTGTTAATATACACACATTATCCCTAAATAAAGTACTAGCGATTATAGTTCCATTCCATTCACAGCTCATTGGAGATGTCATGAGTGATGTCCTGAGTGATGTAACTGACCATGTCATGAATGATGTAATGTCTGAGGTCATTAGCAGTACATTGCGGGGGCGTAAGTCATACTTAGCTCAGGTAACTATAACTGCTGAATTTCACTGGTTGTGTATGAGTGAAATCTGAGTCTAACTATACCGTCCCTGCAATCTTCATTTTTTTTCAGCAAATTTCGAGTTTTTTTTTAAAGTAAGATGCATATCACAATGGATGGTGGGGGTTGGAAGCAGGGCTTGGCATTGTGCTGCCCCCACCCAAGCTTACTGCTCCTGCCTTCCCTCCTCCTAGCCATCCATTGTCCAAGTCCATGTCCCTGCTCCCTTATTACAGCCCTGTGTGGCCGTTGTTCTGCCACTGGCCTTCCCGCCTTCTCTGAACAGTTAGCTTGCTGCCCCATCCACCTCTTCCCTATCCTCTGTTGTCTGAATCCATGGACTACCCTCCTCACTACTGCCATGCATGGTCTGATGTGCTGCCACTGCCCTCCATTTAGCATGATGTACCAGTCCACTCCTCCTGCCCTCTATTGCTTAATTCTATGCCCCATCATGGACCTCATGCTTAACCTCTGTGCTCAGCTTGCTGCCCCTATTCTCCTTCCCCTTGCCCTCCAATGTCTGTGTACATGACCCTGCTCCATACTTTTTGCCCACCATGTTCCATGGACCTGCCACTATTATCTACTCTAAGTGTTCTGTTAAACTGCCACTCCCCTCCCACCTGCCTAACATTGTCAGATGACTGTATCCTGTCCCTGCCACCTCCACCCTTCCTGTCCACATTCCATGCCCCTATCCCCTTCCTCCTGTCCACCATGGTCCATTTTACTGCCACACCCTTCTGCCTTTCCTGGTCTGTTGTGCTGCAACTGCTCCTCCTGCCTGCCCCATGTGGTCTGTTGTAAGGCCCCTTCCCCTGAACTCTCTTGTCTGTGCCCAGGTCCTGACCCTCCCTTCTCTCCTCCATGGTCCTATGTGCATGCCCCTGCACCCTCCTTCTTGCCCATCATAGCCATTGTGCTGCCACTAACACTTCCGCTTGCCATGCATGGCCTTCTGTGCTGCTACAGCCCCTCCCACCTTCCCTGTGTGGTCAGATAGCTGCCCCGACCCCCTCCCACCTTCCCTCCATGGTCTGTGTGTATACCATTATAGTCTCACTGTTGCTCTCCATGGTGTGTCTAGCTGCCAGTGCCCTTCCTGCCTGACCTCCATGTTCATCTTGCTGCTTCTGCCCTGCCCCCTTGCCGCCAGCCTTCTGTTTCCATGTGCAGACCTCTATTCCCTCCCTCCTGGCTAATATTTTCCATTGTAATGCCCCGGATCCGTCCCTCCTGCCCTCTATGGTCTGTTATGCTGCAGCTTTCTCTTATGTCTGTCCATTATGGTCAGTTAGCTACCATTGCCTCTTCCCCTCTGTTCTCTGTTGTCCGTGTGCATGGTCCTGTCCCCTCCCTATTGCTTTCTATGGATTGTTGTGCTGCACTTCCGTCCCGCATGCACTGTGTGGTGTATTGTGCTGCTGCAAACCCTGATGCCTGCCCTGTAGGGTCAGTTTGGTGCACCTCTCCATGTCCCTCCTGTCCTCTGTTATCCGAGTCCATGTCCCTACCCCAATTCCTCCTGCCTTCCATGATCCAATGTACCATACTTGCTAACATTTTGAATTTGGTAAGAGGGAGATTTTGAAAAAAAACTGGGCTATTGATTTTCCCCTTTGACTCACATTGAAAAAGAGGAGATTGTAGGCAGGAGACAGATCAGATAAAGCCCATTTGGGCTTAAAAACATTGGACGTTTCCTGCTGAATTGGGTCTGTTGGCATGTATGGTTGTACGGCCACTGCCTCTTCCTTCTGCCCACAATAGTCTATTATATTGCCACAGCCTCTCTTGTCAGTCCTGTATTGTTGGTTTGTTGCCCCTGCCCCCCTTTCCACTGCCCTTCATAGACTGTTGTACTGCCACTGCCCTTCCTGCTTGCCCAGTATGGTCAAATTGTTGCCTCTGCACCCTCCTACCTGCCTTCAATTTTCAGAGTCCGTGCCCCTGGCCTCTGCCTCTCAACAGTATCCTAATGAACAACTAGATTGCTAACATTCTATATTTATTACAAAAGTGTGGAACGCCTGACGTCATCTTGATGTAATCAAACCTGTAATATGTAGAACATTTCCTTTAGAAATTACATATATGAGAGATTCTTATTTGCATCAATATTATGGTTAGTGCTCTAAAAAACTAAAATGAGGACATATTTTCTGAGTTTTAAAATAGCGACAAAGCACTTTTAAATTATTTGTTATCTTTATGTTTTTTATCCAGTTGACCACTTGATTAAATGTTGCACTTAGTGAAGAGGATGTGGTGTTACTTGTAGAGCTGCAGACTTTGCAACTGGGGAACCAGGTTGGAGTTTCTGCTTCAGCTCGATATTCTGTGATTCTGGAAAAAATCACTTAATCTCCCCATGTCTATTACCAAAATGAATTTGTTCTTGTGTGATGTAAACAAAGCTCATGTAAAGCACTCAACACCCGACAAGTCTGCACTATATAAAACTGCAAAAACACAAAAAATAAAAAGTATTTTGCACACTTCTGTCATTGGGATACATGTGGGCTACATCTCGGTGATATTTGTGCTACATTTGGGCTCTTTTGTCTCTTGGGAGACTTATTTGTTATGAAGTTTCCTAATTTCCTCATTTACTTCAGTCTCCTCAGTAAGAAATACTTTGAGTTTTTTACTTTGATTCCATCAAGAAGGCATTCAGATATGTCACACATTTGCCATAAATTCTGAATGTTAGCACTCTAGTTGCTCATTAGATCACTGTAGTAAAGCTACTGCTCACTTCGGAAGTCTACTGCTGGTATTATGGCATTGTTCTGCATTTTGTCCATCAACTGTTGTTTTGAATTTGTCACCCCGAGTGGGATGGGTATGCTCAGACGTGAGTCCCATGCTCTCCACACCACTGGAGTCAAGCTATCCTGGCTGAAGACGGCTGATAGCCAGAAACCGGTCCTAGGATGCTTGATTCCAGTCCAGGAAAGACATGGCTTGGCAGTTCGGGCTGGACTGTTCCCATGAGGCACAGGGTCCAGGCTGATTTGCATATGGCCATGTATGAACTGGGGTGGTGTGGAGTGCAAAAAAAACGATGGATTTAGGCCCAGATCTCTGTACTGGGGTGAAAGTATGACATTGTTCTGCATTCTGTCCATCAACTATTGCTTGGTATTAAAAGGGCATGTTTCAGTCTGCATGTCAGAATTTTTCAATGAAATAGAAGAGGATTTGAGAAGTCTCTCAAAATGTGTCCTAAATTTTCGTTCTTCAGCACTAGTCATACTTTATATGGTAAAATGAACACCCTCATTGTGTTCCTTTTTTAAATGAAATGTTTTAAGTGTTACCACTTTATTCCAATCAAGATGGCTTCAGGGGTGCCATACTTTTGTCATAAGTAAGACAGTAAGCGCTTTAGTTGTTCTGTCATTGGGCTATACTTGGGCTACATCTGGGTGATATTTGTGCTACATTTGGGCTCTTTTGTCTCTGGGTATTTGTTATGAAGTTGCTTAATTTCCTCATTTACTGCAGTCTCAGTTTTTTACTTTGGTTCCATCAAGAAGGCATTCAGATGTCTCACACATTTGCCATAAATTCAGAATGTTAGCACTCTAGTTGCTCATTAGATCACTGTAGTAAAGCTACTGCTCACCACGGAAGTCTGCTGGTGGTATGGAAAGTGCATGTTTCAGTCTGCATGTCAGAATTTTTTAATGAAATAGAAGAGGATTTGAGAAGTAAATGTGCCCTAATTTTTCTTACTGCAGCACTAATCATATTTCTATGGCAAAATGAACCCCCTCATTTTGTTCCTTTGCAATTGTTTGTTACCACTTTATTCCAATCAAGATGGCTTCAGGTGTGCCATACTTTTGTCATAAGTAAGACTGTTAGCGCTCTAGTTGTTCTTTAGACACTGGGAAGCTGCAGTAGAACACAAATGAATCAACTGACAGCTCTGCCCTTGTTGGTTGTACTTGTTTTACTGAGAATGTCAGACTTCATTCTCACATGACTGAGAAAGATAATATGACTTTACAGAAAATATGCTCTCATTATAGCTTCTGGAGCACCTTCCAAAACTCTGTGGCAAAAGCATGAGAAAATAGTTTTCTCTCAAACATGATTCATGATATCCCAGCAGAAGGCTTTTACACATGGTAAAATCACCGTAGAACACAACACAATTGCTAAAATGAGTATGGTACCATCAACAAATGATTTATATTGTAACTAAAGTCTTAAAACCTTCTATTAACTGCAATGCTATTCAATGGGGTACTATCATGTATATTGGTCCCAAGATGGCTGTCAACACTTCTTGGATGAAGTGCTGACAGCCAATCAGATCTCACAATGAGATGTGTGGTTAGGCTCCGCCCATTTTAAAAAAGGTCTATTTCTGTACCAAGCACTACCTTTACGCCAAATTTGGTGTAATTCCGTTCCGCAATTCGGGCTGTAGCAGTGTCTAAAGTTTCCTATGGCAAATAACATGGAGACATTTTGGGACCACCCTTTTTTCTCGGCCCCCGCTTGCTGAATCACCCCGAAACTTTCAGGATAGCAGCGGACCGGAGCGCCCCACGAGTTTTAAAATTTTGCGAAGATTCGTCATCCGGCGCCAAAGTTATTGGGAATAGAATGTTGCAACTGTCCTATGGAAAGTAGGTCCGGTCGCCAGTTGGTAGTTATAGTTAGAACCTACTTTCCATAGGAAAAGCGCTTTTTCTTTTTCTAATAACTTTGGTGCTGGTTGACTAATCTTCGGGAAATTTCATAACTAGTGGCCCGCTCAAGTCAGCTCTTGTCTTGAAAGTTTCGGGGTGATTCAACAATTGGGGGTTGAGAAAAAAGGGGGGTCCCAAAACACGTTTTCCCTATGTTAATTTCCTTAGGAAACTTCAGACAAAGCTACAGCCCGAACTGCTGAACGGAATTACACCAAATTTGGCAAAAAGGTCGCCCTTAGTTCAGAAAGAGTCCTTTTTGTTAAATGGTGTAAATCTGTGCGGTAGTTCCTGAGAAATTCAAAAAATAATATGTATCAATATCTGGGAGTAGCCTAACCCCCCAAGCACGAGCTAGGTTCTAATTGGCGGCCAACACTTTAAACCAGAAAGTGTTGGCAGCCATCTTGTGCCTCGCATCGAGTGAAAATCTTTGCGGGGCTGCTGATGGTGGCTTGCTGCTAGCAGACAGGGTCAAGATGCCTCTCGCTGTGGCCTGCTCTGTGCCTGCGCCCACCACCCTTTGCCCATGAGCTGGATGCCCAGGGCCTCTCTGAAGATACCGTTTCCACGCAGAGCTCTCTGCTTCTGCAGGCTTTTGTGAACCTGTTTGTGGGAGTGTGTTCCGACCCCCTACTCCCCAACTTCTCCTGGATAAAGCGAGGGTCTGCTGGGGAGGCAGCAGCCTGTAAGAGAGCTGGGCGCCCATGTCATTGCCTGGGGGTTTGTTTATGTGCGTGCAGGACATGCGCTTGGGTGCCGGCCAGCAGACAGGCTGCCCCGGCGGACACAGCGATGTGGGCAAATGCGCTGATGCCGCGTTACTCACATTACTTCAAATGTTTGCAACACGCTGCAGCGCCCTGCCGTCAGGTGCATGGACATTCGGCACATCAGACCCAGAAATTCTGAAAAGGAGATTGATTTTAATTAATATGGGTCTGAAGATCACATCACTAGAAAACACCCTTTAGCACTAGAAAGTGTGGCTGGGCAGCACTGCATGCCGCAGACTGCACATCCAAGTCTGCACCAACAGGCCCTGTGTGAATGGACTGAACGCTGCACATGACTTATCCAGGCCGAAGCCCTCACGCCCTGTGTGACTGGAATGCACGCCGCAGACTGCAGCCAGGGCCGGGACAACATGCCCTGTGTGACTGACCTGCAGAGCAGGGGGAGAGGCATATCCATGCACAAGTGATGGCCCGGGTGACAGGTCTCCACTCAGCAAATGTGGGGCTCCTCTGCACGCAGCAGATGGCGCACCCAGGTCTAAGCCTGCACGACCTAGTGACTGGACGATACGAAGAAGGGGGCGCACCCAGGTCCGGGCCCACGTGCCCCGTGGAACTCTGGACTGCACACCCATTTGGGCCCATGTACCCCGTGTGACTGGACTACTCGCACCAGATGGTGCATCCAGTTTCGGGCCCACAGGTCGCACACCCGGGCCAGCATGGCCTCTGTAAGTGGACTGCGAGCAAAAGCTCCCTGTATAGAAACAGTCTGCAGCTCTGTGCCACTGACAGCCTCGCTGTGCTGGTGACACCAAGCCTCAGAGGACTTCAAAGCCTGTTAGTTTTACCAAGATGTTTAGATCTCCCCACTGTCTACAGTCCCACCGTGTGTGGCCGCGCCATAATTCGGTCTCATTTGGGGATCTATCGGGCACATGCATCAACCTATTTAGGAAGTGCAAACGGTGCGAATCGGTAAATTCGGCCGTTTGCGCTTCCTAAATACGTTTTTGGGATGAATGAAACAATGTTTCAAAATTCGCTTTTTTTTGCATTTCCTAAAAATGCGAATGCATTTAAGGAATCGCATTTGTGCAAATTAACATGAGGTTGACCCTCGTGTTAATTTGCGAAAATCTTTAAAAAAGCAAAAAAAATGCATTTTTTAAACTTTCATGTTACATACACACATGTCCTTAGGACATGTATGTGTGAAACATGCACTTTAAAATACATTTCAGGGGTGCAGGGGGGGGGTCCTTTGTACCCCCCTCTGCACCCTTGCAATGCATCAACAAATTGCGAGTTCAAAAATAAAGAAATGCAAAACGGCATTGATTCCTATGGGCCTATAGGCCCATAGGAATCAATGTAATGCCATTCCTTAATTGCGATTCGCAATTAAGGAATCGCAATTTCCGAAAATTAAGAAATCCTAAAAACTTTTAGGATTTCTTGATGCATAGGATTTTGCAATTCCTAAATTGCGATTCCTTAATTTTCGCAATTTAGGAAGTGCAAAATCCTACAATAATGCATGTGGCCGTATGCACCCTGTGCTGTCACCCAAAACGTAGTTTTCTCAAAAATGTGTTCCATCTAACACAGGGCGCTGCATGGGGTTCAATATGCCGAAGTCCGAGCTGAGCCTGGGGAACCCCTCTGTGTCTGCCGATCTGTGCTTCGGCCTGCAGGCCGCACGTGTGTGTGTGTGTGTGTGTGTAGACATCACATGTTTGTCTATTGTTATTGCACAACTGGCGGTGGTTCTATAGCTACAAAATGGCCCTACATGCAATGTAAAGCCATTGAAACGCTTTTTTTAGTTCGTAATTGTCAAAAAATTTAACTATTGGACCACAATACACGTGTGACCCATTATGCATGTTTTATAGCACATTGCTTAATTGTGCTTTCTGTGGCTTGGAACACTAACGTTTTAACCAGAACCAATCCATGTGACACTGTAAGTTGACTACCTGTAGTGTGTACTGAAAATAATATATACATTAGTTTCTGTTTCTGAGTCAGTAGGCGGCATTTTAGGGTATTTTTTCGTTTATACGGTGTGGCGGTCATGTATTTTGTTTGCGAGGTTTTTGAAGTCGTCCTTGGTAATTGTTACCTGAGGCTGGGATGCTAAACTGTGTTTTGTTTATTTCTTACGTTGGTCGGCTGGTTAAAGAAAACATGTATTATACAGTCAATCGTCTTTTTGTTTAATCGAAGCCACCGTCATGTTTGGGGGACAACATTGATGGAATGGTGAGAAGGCAAACAGACTGATGAACTCAGTTTCAATGCTTCCCATTAGATGGAATGGAATTTTCGGGAATTATGTCATTCTGTTAGACTGGGGGAAATAAATTCAGTGGTTGTCCTCAATGTTGTGAAAAGTGAGGTTATACCGTATGCATTATTTATATATCTTTTATACATCATCTGCGAATACATGCACATATAGTAATATTACAAATGCAAATTTCCATTGGTTCAACGCACAGAAACAACACAATGTTCGTGAGTTACAGGAAATAATTCACAGGAACAACGGCGTCTCCGTGAATTGCAGGAAATATTTCACAGATGTGAAATCATACCACTGAATAAAATCTTTTTGAAACCACTGCAGTTAACCAGTTCCGTGCTCGCGTCAGCCAATGGCCGACGGGAGCACTACTTGCCCAGTGCTGTGCCCGACCATTGGCCGACGCAGCCCTGTCCACTCTCTAGAAACCTCATCACCGCGTCGAAATTCGCGCCCCGGTTAAGGAGTTAATACCAATGACAAATATGGAAAATAAATATAAACAAGGATCCTCTAATATATTCAAGATAGATGTATATGTGTTTCTGTGTGTGTGTGTGTGTGTATATATATATATATATATATATATATATATATATATATATATATATATATGTAAATATATATATATTATGCATTCTCCTAGATACTAGATAGATAGCTAGATCTACATTGCCATAGAGGCATTCTTGTTTGATGAAAATAGACCAAAGGACGAGTGGTTTGTAAATATGACCAGAAACCCATGACGTCATTTTTAGACTATGGTCAGGGCCTCTTTAATAATGTGAATTTGCGGCTGTGACATTTTTCACATACTTTAGGATTTGATGCACTTGCCATATAATCCACCATCTGCTGCATAATGTGTGGATTTTAGGAAAAAGGAAATTTTTTTATCTCAAACGGATCAAAAGTTTCTAAAACTGCTACTACAGCTGTTACCCTGTCAAACCCTTTGCAGAGATGTTGCGTCATACCATTTGAAAAAGGTTAACTGGTCACCTTTCAGTTGCTGATTGCTGTATTTAGGTTTTAAACTGACATTACTAAAACATTACTAAGATGAAACATTTGTCCAGACAGAGTTAAGGTGTAAAAATGACAAAATAATAAAGTAGTACTGCTAAAAAATGTACTGCATCACCCGCATAATTTGTCTTTTTTTATGCATAATTTAGTCAACCATACCACTTTTTTTGGCCCTCCGAAAATGCATAATTCCAGTGGCTCTGACCACGGTACACGTCACTCTTTATAATGTATCTATATTAGATAGTTTTGTTTTCTTTAGTACATAAACTAAAAAATGCTTAGTGTACTATTGCCAATAATCTGCATTAAAAAAATATTAAATTAATGAGCAAGTAATAGGCATTTTGGATTGTATGTGTTAGCTTGCTATTAAAAGCATATTTTGTCTAAAAGAGTGGGTAATTTGCAGCTGCTATATGCAACATCCAGCTAACAATGGACCACCAATTGCTTGGAATGTTTACACTTTCTTATCTGACATGGGAAAAATACGGTTTCAAGAAAGGGTAGTGATTAACTTTAGCAGTGTGTTTTGATGCCTGGGTCACTCGGAGCCATTACCATAAGTAGAAATTAATTTACTGGCAATTTCATTGGAATTTGCTGGTTTATTTATTTTTCATGGGTGCGCTGCTGACTGCACATTGGTTGCAATAAGCAGTCTGTTTTCTTTATTCAAAGAGCTTGCGGTGATTAGGAGGGAAGGGGGCAAGCCACACCGACAACCATTTGTGTGTGTAAAAGGCCGCTTTATTGAAACAGGTGCATATCACAAATTTAATAACACTGGCACTTTGCCTTACAAAACTAAAACCTCTCTATACATAAAATTACCTGACCCCTTTTCTTTCCTCCCCCATCCCTACGATCCCCACATCATAAACTTCCACCAGGCAACATACAATTCAATAACAATAAATATTACACAATCTTATAACATATCATTTACAACTCCTACCCTCCCATGACCTACAATCCTACCTGCCTTCCTGCAACTGTAACTAACGAACCTCTAATGTAAACTTTCAACCTGCTTAACCTTTCCCTGCTCCTGTTCACAAACTCCCCAAACTTAACCAGAAACTACAAAACTCCAGCCAAACTTAGCCAACTTCCAAACAACTCTGCCAGCACCTGTTCCAAGCGACAATTCACAACCGTGCAACCCCTATGCACCTGTTCCAACAAAGCCCGTGCCTCAAAAAACCTACCCTGACAGCCTCCCACAAAAAACGCCTAAGCCCAGGGAGGGTGGGCGGGGACAAAAAGCCTGCAGCTACCGCGCTCCCAGCCACGAGGTCACCAGAACCTAATATGGTGGCTGGGCTGGCGCTTACAACCCCTAAATAGCTTTTGGGCTACCTTTCAAATTTTGGCTACATTTGGGCTAGTCCCAAAGTCGACCAAGGCCACAAAATGGCTGCGCCCGTCTGGCCCCTCCCCCTCCCAATCCCCCTTTGGGAGGGAAGGGGGGCAAGCCACACCGACAACCATTTGTGTGTGCGAAAGGGCGCATTATTGAAGCAGGTGCATATCACAAATTTATTAAAACTGGCACTTTGCCTTATAAAACTAAAACCTCCCTATACATAAAATTACCTGACCCCTTGTCTTTTCTCCCCCACCCTACGATCCCCACATCATAAACCCCCACCCTGCAACATACAATAAATAACTTTCAATATCAATAAATATTACACAATCTTATAACATATCATTTACAACTCCTATCCTCCCATGACCAACAATCCTACCTGCCTTCCTGCAACTGTAACTAACAAATCTCTAATGTAAACTTCCAACCTGCTTAACCTTTCCCTGCTCCTGTTTACAAACTCCCCAAACTTAACCAGAAACCACAAACCTCCAGCCAAACTTGGCCTACTTTCAAACAACCCTGCCACCCAGGAAAAGGCTAGAGGGTAGGTGACTACACCGCCTCTACCTTTTTCTGCCCCCCCCACCCTCTAGCCCTAACTCCCTGCCCCCCCAGGCACCCCTGTCTAACCTATGCTTCTCCCAGACCCCCTGAAAATTCCCTGCTCAGCCTCTGCGCACGCCCAGCATCCGGCCAGCACTTCCCTCAGTTCCAATAAGTACAGGTACATACCGAGCCGTGATAGATGAACCCCGTCGCTCCTGAAAAATTCAAGCGTGTCATATTGTATATCCTTATGCCTGATTCTGGAAAAGCCCACATGGCGGCCAAACCGCACCATCTCCATGTTCACCTTTCTCCTGGCCTTGTCCACTGCACCGAGGTTCACTGCACCCCTCCACACCCTCCGTGGGACAAACTCTGTCCACACCACTGCACACCCTGCCCATTGCCGCTTAATCACTTCCAAGTCCCGCTTCATGCACCTCATAAGTGCTAAACCTGTCTCCTTGACCATGTCGTTTCCCCCCAGGTGAATAATCCGGACATCTGGGCACCTACCAGCCACTAACATGCGGTTCAGTACGTCCAACAGCTCTCTCCAGAGCATATCCCCCTTCCCTTTCCAGCAAACATTAAACAGTTCTTTGTTAAATCCAAGGGTCTCCCCAAAATAGCTGGAGCGGGCCTGAACCTGGGCCCATTTTACAAATGAATGGCCCACGATCCATATGGACATTTCCCTGGCGAAGGGACCCATCAGCGAACCCGAAACATGAATGAGGACATGGAAAACATACACAACAGCGCAACAAATAGCTGAAAGCGCTGCGTACGTAACGCTGATAACAGTCAGTTGACCACCTTCCCAATCTCATAATGTCCCCTCGCCCTCAACCCCGATTTTTCACCTCCGACGCCGCGCCAATCCGGAAAGAATTGGTGCCATAACGTTTGCCATCCAAGCCCAGGAGGGACAAGGCCTTCCTCAAGATGGTCAAGAGCTGCAAGCCTTTTTCCGCCTGCCCATCCGCGTGTTGAAACACAACCCCCTCTGCGTCAGAGGCTAAGGCTCTCAATCTCAACCCCGACCCAAAAGGACAGATCAATGCCAAATCCGCCGCCTATAAAGAGACCCATCGGCCCCCACTCATCTGGTACGTTTTCGATTTTCACAGCCACAGACACACCCTGTTCCCCCTGAGAGAAACCTCAGACCACAGCAACCTCAGACCACAGTTCCTTTGGAATCAAACAATTCCGACACCCGCAAAGCTCCTACAAACATCCACAACATCAGTGTGGAAAACAGGCAAAGCTCCCAGTCGTCCCGGCATACCAGTGGCAAAATTTGCAGCACTTGCTCCAGCAGATCCCACGTCTAGGAGTTCCTGACCCGATTCGCCTACCCGCACTCCCGGGCCCACCCTTCCAACATGTGTGAACCGAGTTCCCCAGCCGACGGAGCATAACCCTACAGGAGCTTACCCATGAAGGCGATTCCCGCTAATTTACCCGCTATTGTGACACGCGTGAGCCCTTTCTCGATTAAGGATAAACTGAATTACATCTTCCTGCCGCCTCGCCGCCGAAACCCGCTGCCTGGCCCCTGAAGCCACAAACTCCTCCCATGCCGTCAGGTAAGTCACCTTAGTAGAGTGCGCCAGGGACCCTAAAACCAGCTGCAACATCCTGTGTTGCTCAGGTACCATGAATGCAGCGGCATGCTGGTCGGGTTCTGGTCCACGTCCTTGGCTAAACCACGCAATCTCTTCTACTGCGAATGAGACATGTCATTGTCCACCCCTGGCACATGCACTGCGCAAAATGCAATATCATGTCGCAAGCAGCCCAGCACAAACACTCTCAGCAACTTCAGCACTTGCGCGTCCCTAGCAGACTGCCGATTCACCACTTCCACCACTGCCATATTGTCTATCCTGAAAGTCACCCTCCTGTGGGCCAGCAAGTCCCCCCAAAGCGAGATCGCCACCACCAGCGGGAACAATTCCAGGAACGCAATGCTCTGACCACCCCCTGGCCATTTGGGGGGCCACCTTTCCGCGCACCATTTTCCCAGCCAGTACAGTACAAAACCCTCACTCCCAGCTGAGTCCGAAAAGATCTGTACATCTCAGCCCATGTTGTCGCCCCGCATCATTGGGACCCCATTGAAGTTCCTTAAAAAGAATACCACATCCTCAGGTCCTCCCCCAGTCCTGCTGACAGCCACACATGATGATGCAGTGGCTTTCTCCCCGCCAACGCCCTGCCCAGTCGTCCCATTCGCACCACTCTACATGCAAAATTCAGGTGACCCAACAGCACCTGTATGTCCAACACCGTGACTTTTGTCGTGCCAACATATTTTCTAGCAGCTCCAACATCTTCTGCTGTTTTTCCACTGGTAAACGGGCCTCCATCGCCCGAGTCCAGTTCAATTGCCAAGAATGACAGAGCCGTACATGCAGGGACGTAGCTAGAGCTTGTGGCGCCCGGGGCTACCCCTCAGATTTCCGCCTTTGGGGGGGGTGGGGGCAGGGGAAAAAGGACGGTGAGCACTTAAAAGATGTCTGAGTCACCGAGGAGAGACACGTGGTATTGCTGCTAACAGTTACCTCGATCATGCAAGTTACATTTATTTATTCATAAAGTTTTATATAGCGCAAAGTTGATCCCGAAGGATATCAGAGCGCTTTACAGTTTGAGGCAAAGGGAACAAATCAGAACATTAGTCTAACATGTGGAATCTAATGGGCATTGAGATGTTTACTCCTCTCAAAATCGGAATGGTTGTTTGTTAGAAATGGGGGTCTCTAGTTGGCAATGGCTGGCCACTGTCCAAGTGAGGATCCTTCTTCCTAAGTCAGAGTAAGGGGGCTACACCCTTTGATAACCCCTGCTCAACCCTGTGGTAACGTAGCACGAGCAGCTAGGCTTATCTCAGAGGCAGTGTGTAAAGCATTTATGATCATACACAGAACACTACAAAGGGACACCACACAAGTAGTTATAAAAAATACGCCACAATGTTACACGCCCAGGTCATGTACTGAGATGTTTTGCAGCCTGGTAATGTGGGGACTCCTTGGCCAAATTTGCCTCGATCCTTCAGGAAAAGCCTGTCCGAGGTACCCTCTCAATTTATATCAACTAATACTAATCTTGTGTGCAGGGCCGGAGTAAACCCCCAGGGCTGATTGTGGGTAAATTATTTCCTGATGTAACCTAGGCCACAATTAGTTCAGCTTTTGCTTAAGCGTGAAGCCGAAGGCCTTAAACAGGATACACTCTTTATGACATAGATGTCCCTCTGTTTCTTCTGTGAGGAGTATTGCTGTGATAAAGACAGTGATTTTAGTATGCATGCATTGCTTTCAGCTTCCGAAGTCAAGGGATTGCTGTAGGTTATTTTAACACTTCCCATGCTTGGGACCCGGAGCGCTGCACACAGCCACATGCTGGTACATTGAGGCTCGGACGTCACTATATAATTTTGATATGCATAAGATCTGTTGTTACGAAGGCACACCTCACCCCACGTTTCCTTTCCCCCAGTGGCATAGCTAGGGGAGATGGGGGAAGGTCGAGCACTGCTTTTGGTGGTGGCGGAGGTGAGCAAGTCATGTCTGTCGACTACCACCAGCCCCCCCTGCCCACGGAATAAGTCGCCAATCGGCTGGCTCTCCCCTTACCTGCACCAGGCAGCAAACTTAGGGTATGCCCTGGGTGGCATTAGGTCTAGCTACACCACTTGCACGAGTTGTACCCATTCTCTGAGGAAGGGAAGCTCACAATTTTGCTACCAGTGTTGTCCTTCCTCTATGTCGGTGATGGAATCGTGTGCAGCTGGGTCTGATGCTACTATTTGTACGGTATCATTTCTGTCTTTTAGGACAGTCTGAATAGCTACAGTCCATGTTGGGACTGTGTGGTGTGTTAGTGATGCAAGGCATACACTTTTCATATAAAATGATTCATGTTTTCGAAATGGACTAAATCACTTTGTAAAATCATAACTTCATCCATTTCAGATTTTTTAGCCCATGTTGAGATTGTGTTAAAAGCAAAACTGCAATCCCCATAAGGCAAGATCATATTGAGTGGAAAGTCAGGACTGGCCAATGGCATCACATGTCACTGAGACTCTTGACAGCCTTGTGCAAACAATATTTGGTTTGGTTGGTGATTTTCTTATTTTTCTTGAAGCAATTAAGGGTGAAATAGTTCAGTGTGAGGGAGAGTGAAGAGGATATTCTGGTGCAGATGCAACAATTGCAGGGTCTATGGCCTAACTTTATTCCTGCTTAAAAGCAAAGGAAGTCGCTGAAGACTTTGTTGCAGTTACCCAGAACAGTGAGGTTACCCGGTGTTTGGGCACTCCAGCATAACAGGAGCTGCAGTTTCATTCACGGTAAATAAAGCACACGCAGATTATTGTGCCTGAACAAGCATGAAAAAAAAAACAATGTCTTGTCGCCTCGAGGACTGGTTCATCCACCCGTTTGAAGTCCCTCTATTAAACACTGCAGTTCTCTTAGCCTCCGGTGTGACAGTGACCAGGGCCCATCATAGCATCATGCAAGTTAGCCGAAAAGAGGCTATTCCATCCTTATTTTTAACAATCGTCCTAGGACTGTATTTTACCTCTCTTCAAGCCATAGAATACTACGAGGCCCCTTTTATAATTGCAGATGGAGTCTACGGCTCGACTTTTTTTGTTGCAACACGGTTTCATGGTCTGCACGTGATCATTGGCTCCCTTTTCCTATTTGTGTGTTTATTACGACAAATTAAATTTCACTTTACATCACCACCATCACTTTAACCACCATTTCGGCTTTCGAAGCAGCAGCCTGATATTGACACTTCATCAACGTAGTGTGATTATTCCTCTACGTCTCAATCTATTGATGAGGATCTTGTCTTTTTAGTACAACCAGTATAAATGACTTCCAATTATTAGAGCTTAGTTAAAAATCTAAGAAAAGACAATGAACCTGATCACACTCATGATTTTTACGGCAGCCCTGTCTACAATTCTCATCACCATCGGGTTTTGATTACCACTAAACAGCCCAGACACAGAGAAACTGTCACATTATGAGTGCGGATTCGACGCCCCCTTGGCTCAGCCGGACTACCATTTTCAATCAGATTTCGATTTTTTTTAATCGCTATTCTATTCTTACTCTTTGACCTAGAAATTGCCCTTTTACTGCCTACCCCCTGAACATCTCAGATATCCCCAACAGGTGCACTACTTTGATGATGATCAGGCCAGAAATCATCCTAGTCAGTCTTACATTAGGCCTAGTGTATGCCGATCCAACGGAGATAGAATTGCTAACACCGGGGAGGGAGGGTGGAGGGGGATATGGGGGAATATAATCAGAACTCAACGTGCACCTGCTGGTGTTAAAGGCCCTATTACTTTAAGCACAATGCTTCGGGAAAGAATAGCCATTCACAGCAGCTGCCGACACATTACTCTGGACCGCACCGGCAGTGCTATGAGCAGGTCTGCAAAGTGGGGACAACGCTGTGGTTACCGCAGACGGATGTAGCCTGCGTTTTACCTGTGTTTAGACCCCCCAAACGCACTAAGCATGCATGCTCCCCCATCGCCCAATGAGAATTTCCCCTGAAAGACGCCAGAGATAAACACCAGCAGATCAACAGCCGGGGGTGATTGTGGGGTGGAGGCGGCAGCCTTAGGATGACAAACCAGGAGGAGTAATCCACCCAATGGTGATGCGACCGAGCTACCTCTGAGCAGTGCTGCTGCCAACATTTTCGTAAACGCGACAAGCTTTCAGTGCTGGCGTTCCCCAAGGAAATAGAGCTTCACTGGGGCACCAATTCTCCATCATAACAGGGGGTGTGCGCAAGAAAACCGAAAGGCCGCGCATGACAGATTGACTAAATACAAGGAGGCCAGGCCTAGAATGAGATCTAACGCGGTCACGGGCCGCGGCCGGCAGAGTGCAAAACGAGTCTGGGTGCGTGCGTGCTTGTTGTTGGAATTTATTTTGGAAATAAAGACTAAAAGTGTAATTTGGTGCCGTCGTGCAATCATTGTAATTGGGCCACCACGGACGGATTCTTTCTTTCAGTCTGTCTCACCTTGAATTAAGCTCCACAGCAAGTCACAGAATGGTGGTCTCCACGCACTCCCGCCTCCGGCGAGGGGCGAGCGAGCCGAGTGCAGGGGGCAGTGAGCGCGTAATGTGTCACACTGCTACGGTGCGCGAGGGGGCTGGCCAAAAATGTCCTACAGTCGGGCCGTCATTGGTTGCGTTCGCGCGCGCCGCGCACGCTACCACTGATTGACGGCCCTGGACTAGTGTGTGTGAGCGAGGCGCCTCAGGAAAGGTGCCGCCTCAATAAAGGTGCCGCCTGGGGCGGACCGCCCCCCCGCACCCCGCTAGCTACGCGGGTGCGTACATGGCCCCACTGTCTTTTCCGGTGCAGACAGCACACCCAACTCACCCATGATCTCTTGGAACCTGTCCAGCGCATCCTGGAAGTCCGCGGAGCCTGAGGTGCTCATAAAGAAAAAGTCATCCAGGTAGTGCGTTACACCTTGGTGACCCGTCTGTTCTGTGAACAACCATTGTAGGAACGTACTAAAACATTCGAACAGTGCGCAAGACATTGAGCAGCCCATCAGCAGTGCTTTGTCCATGTACCAGCGGACGTTAAACTGGATCCCCAGTAAGCCCCAATTGTCCGGGTGGACTGGAAGCAGCCGGAAAACAGACTTGATGTCCCACTTTGCCATCATGGCCGTTGCGTCCGCGGTCACCACAAGGGACATGGTTGCGTCAACCAAGGAATATGACACCGTGGTCTTACGCTTATCAATAAAATCATTTACAGAGCCACCTTTGGGCCACGACACATGTTGTTTGAGGTGAAACTGTCCTTCTCCTTTTTTGGCACTACCCCAATGGGGGACACTATCAAATCCGCCAGAGGCCAATCCTCAAACGGTCTGACCATGAGGTCCTCACCAACTTCCTTGTCCAACTTTTCCTGCACCACCTCAGGGTGCTCCTTCGATGACTTCAAATTGTCGGCCCACCTCCTCAACCTTGGCCCATCATACCCTAGTCTAAACCCTTCCAAAAACCCTGCCCGCAAACGGTCTGCATCCCTTTTGTCCGGATAACCCTGTAGGGCTGCCACCAATCTGTCGACTCTAAATGGTGTACGAGCCCTTTGGCCCAGGTCCCTTTGCCCCTCACTGGCCACCTGCTGTTGCTGATTATCGGGCCTAAACCCTCCTGCCTGTCCCTGCTGACTCCCCTGCTGCTGACCTTGAGCCCCCAGCACTTAACCAGGGCATGTCCGCTCTTCCCACAGCCCGAAAACTCATGTCGGAAACTGCAATACTCTTGAGTACATGCCCCTTTATTGTAGTCCCAACATGTCCCTTTGAAACCTGACTGTCCCCTACCCACGGCCCTCACCCCACCTCGGGTGGGGCGACCCTGAAAGGGCTGATAAACAATGGGCAGCTTTCTGGCCCTGAATATGGGTTTTCCCGACCCCGCTAGTCCCATCGTGTGCTGCCACAAATCCGTGTCCAGCTCGCACCATTTTGCTTTGGGGTCCTATGCTATGCGGGCCCTGAACTCCTCATCGTACTGGGCCCATGCATATCCCCCCCCAGTAATCTGGGCCTTCCTAATAACATCCATATACTTAAACATAGCTACCGAGGGCTCGGGGAACTTCTCGCAAAACACACTGGCATAGATGAGGAAAGCTTCCAGGCAACACGTTTACTTGGTACACTCCAGCTAGCACACTGCATACTGAAATTATACTGCAATGTGCAAGCCATCCTGGGAGGCCAAAATATCTCTTCTGGCAGAGCTGGGGCGGTGGGAGGGGCCCGAGCAGCCCTCCTGAAGACGAACTGTGATTCAGGGCAAATCACTTAACCTCCCTGTGCATACCAAAAAAAATGAATGTGTCATTGACGTAACTGGTGCTCATTCAAAGCACTCAGTTTGCGCTATATAAAACTGCAAAAAAAAACCAGTGACAACGTCACACATTCTCCTTCATCACCGCCACATTCTATAGAGGTGAAAGAAAAACATGCTTTATGAATACACGACCCGCTAATTTTGTTTTAATTAATTGTTGTCCATTCTCGATTAGGCAGCTCGGTCGATTTCACCTTTTCACTAGGGAAAGGTCACTACACGCACACAGTGTTCAGTGGACACAGTGAAGCTAGGGTAAGACTCTGTTTCATTTTTAGATCTCGTCTGAACCAGCGCGCATGCGTTGCTCTGCGAGACATTTAGTAAAGGCTTTCCAGCTTCGAACACACGCTCATGTGTGTGCTTTTTAAAAATTAACCCGCGATTGGCTCAAGGTGGGTGCATGTCCCGCCTTCTGTGGTCCTTGGCCTATGGTGCTCGGGAGGGCGCGCGACCACCATCTGTTCCCAATTATCGCAACCGGTCGTGTTCATTGGAAACAGATGCTCTTCTCCTGCAGCGGTGGGCACAAGCACGCTCGCGCTTGCACCACTTCCGAAGTTCTTACTGCTAGGCCTTTACTTCAACAGCCCATCTTTTAATGTGTCAGGACCGCACTTTTAATAACATACGGGTCATTTCTTGGGCCGCACAGATCATATAGAATGTAAAATATATCTGCAATGATCATAACATCGTGAGTGTACGTTTTTTAATGTTACACTGTTTACACAGCAGTGACTGGTCACTAAAAGAATTGTTTAAAGTTGTTACAATTCTGCACTTAGCACCTCGAAGCTACCGGAAGGTAACGAAACACCGCATATGTGCTGCTTAATGTTGCAATTTAGAGCTAAGGCAGTACTCAAACGCATGTTTACGTGAGATGGAGAAATTATGAACATTGTTTTGCCAGTTCTCGCATAAGAAGCATTAAAACGATAAAACTAAAACTTGTGTCACACGATTCCAAGCACACTTTTACCACTATGAGGATA
The DNA here is from genome assembly GCF_964261635.1 of Lissotriton helveticus. Lineage (NCBI taxonomy): Eukaryota > Metazoa > Chordata > Amphibia > Caudata > Salamandridae > Lissotriton > Lissotriton helveticus. The sequence goes on from NC_136061.1 coordinate 1,898,665,314, forward strand.
TTTTGAAAAGAATTTCTGATGCAAATCGTTTCTAAAAACCTGGCAAAGGTTTGCAGTGGGCACAGCCCAGACGCTCGCATTTCCCGCTTCCCCCCAGGCATATTCCTGCCGAGGAGGGTTAAAATAGCTCTGCCATTTCATCATCAGTTCGAGACAACTCACGCGCTATTAACCCGTGAGAGGGCTGATATTTAAAACCACGCTGGGTTTATATGAGATGTATTCTGGCCTATATGCTATTTTACATTTTAAATAGCTACATTTTCCAACAAACAAGTCGTGTCCATTTTTTTAAACTCTTCTGCAGTCATTTTTTTACATTTAGCATTTAAACAAATGAAGGCATAAAACATGATTTTATGAAACACTCACTAGTCGGGGTGAAGCTGTCAACAGCTCAGCAGGTGCAATTCAAAGGGCCCAAAAGATGCAAGGGCACCCCTCCACATGGCTGTCTTCTAAACTTCTGCGTGATATTTTGTGTGCTGGAGGGCAGAGGCATTTTTCTTGCTTGCATTAGGATCCAAGGTAATTTATATGCGTCTCTGGATGGTTTTGTTTTCTGCAAGCTATAATATCGATTCCAACTAGTTCAGGTATATAAGACATTAACCCCTGTGTTGTTCGTTTTTTATGTTCTTTGCAACATGAGTTACCATATGATTCCATGTCATAAGAACCATATTTTCCAGATCCTGGACTTTACTTTTGCATATCATTGTGCTCACCGGTGGTCTTTCGATGTGTTCAATTGAACAACTAAACCACAACTACAAAACCCAGAATGCACTTGTGCAGTAACGGAAAACCTAAGGTTGGAAATTAATTGTTCTTGTGGCATGCATGGTAGCCTTATTTCTGACCCAGAACCCCCTTTTTGCAGGTTTTGATTTTGTCCAGTTAAGTTTTGAGCGCCAAGATCGTCTTCTTTACAAGACGAAGCGAAGACAATGCAAATTTATACTAAATTTACCGGAGCCCCCAAGATTTCTATGTCCGTTGATGAGTAGGTCATTTAGTCTAGGTTTTTGCTTTGCATTCTGGAACTTGTAGTTCTGATTATATAACTGGCTAAACTGGAGTACAAGCAACAAAAAGAAATCTAAAATCTGGACTATTCATGCACTGCCTTAAGAAACTTGAGAGGTCTGTTTGATACATAGATTTTCAACTTTCTCTGACCTGCCCAGCATTTTTCCCAGTGGACTCTACAATCTGTAAGTATGCTGGTGGTACCAAATGGCTTTTCTGAGAACCCTGTCTGTTTCTAGGGGGTGTATCCAAAGCTTACGAAAGGGTTAGGGTCCACTGATGGTTGTTGCCAGCTAACTCAGTCCTAGGGCCACAGGCCTTTTTAAGTTGAGCCTGGGCAGCGCTTGCGCTGCTCTGCGAGGCATGCTGTATTTGAGTATGCACTTCAAGCTCCACCTACTTTCCGCACATATTTTGTCTTCATTTGTAACTCTCCATGAGGACTGGTCCTTTTACATCTTTTGTTACACAGTATGTCTTATTTAGTCTGTAAGGACTATTTTCTTTAATGAGTTTCTTCTACTGCGGGCACGACATGCTTTCCTGCAACATTCAGTGCGCCAAGCACGCTTTCACTTTCCAAGCACCCCGGGACAATAGCAGCCCCTTCTTTAAAATGAAATAGGTCTTGCATTGTATATGACAATGCCTTTTATTTATCTGTTAATTATCAAAATAAATAAAAGGCATTGTAATTCACAATGTCAACAGATTAAACTCTTGCAAATGCGAGACCTATTGCATTGCAAGTGCTTGTTACTTATGTGATGATATCAGTTCAGGGGCTTAGCATTCAACAGTGCAGCAGGAGTAGTAGCAGGAAGCCCAGAGGTGTCAGCAGCCCATTGCACCTCAATTGTGGCTTTCTTTTACTACCCACCAGAGGGGCTAAAGCACCCATGCTACCCTTGCTACTTTGCAGTATTCATTAATGTGCAGCATGCTCAGGCCTGGCACCATGTTACTAGTTGGTGAGAAAAAAGAGAAAACCTTGAGAACCCTCAGAATGGGCTATATTTAGATTTTTCATTTATAGGTGCATGTTTATGGGAACGTCACGCAGCGCAGCAAGTCACCTTGCTGCACTGCATGACTGGTAAAGGGCAGGAATGTGCCATATTTAAAAGAATACAGCACATTCCTGCCTTTGTTCCTGTCATAGCGCCGTTTTGGCTGCCTCGCGCCAAAGCAGACACCCTTGCACCCTTGTACAAGGGTGCTTGTGCTGCATGCAGGATTATTTTTGTGCAGGAAGGGGCACCTTCCTGCAAAAAAACGAATCTGAAAGGCATATTCCTCTTTCTATGTGTGCTGCAGAATGCAGCACACATAGAAAGAGGAAGTAACAAGCAGAAATAAAGTAATTTCTCCTTGTTATGCCTCCCCTGGGAAGGCATATCTTTTTGGCTCATTCCCAAGTATATGGCTTATAGTGTTTAGAAATAGCAGGTGGTCCATCGGTCCAACGAGCAGCAGCATTATTTCAACACTCCGTCCCAGCTGTCCATCATGCTGCCGGGAGCAGAGGGACTGGTGTTAAGTGACAGGTATGTGCACTGTTGAGGCTGGTACGATTGTATGAGTGCGGTGGATATTTAAGTCGGACTTCTCGTTAGCCACAGGTGACTGCAGGTTGTGGAGACTGCCCTATTGGAACACACATCACTCCCCAAGGTGGTCCTCAAAGAGCAGTGGGGCTAAGGTGGGTTATTTACATGTGCAACAAACAAGACTGTGTGTATTTGAAAAGTACGCATTCTCTATTCGATATCTTGGGGGCTGAATAGCGCGTTATATTGAATCCACAGCATTATAAAGGCTGAGCTCGTTCCGGGGGGATCTCCCTTGCCTCGTCCGACATAATAGACCTGAGGATCAGGTAAGGGACAGAGGGCCCAGCCCGTGGGAGCGGTGGCGCTACGGAGCGCGTTGCACTCTCAGCATAGGCCCCTAGTGGAATCTGATGAAGCCCTCAATATACTGGCCCAAGCGGGAAAAGTGATTATCGTGATAGTGCAGCTGACACTTGACCCTAGTGACGGAAGCGGATTCGGGCCTCACAGGGAGAAGTGATAGGCCGGGAGCTGCCGGAATTGGCTTTTAGGGGCCCTGCCTCCTGTTTACCTGAGTGACCATCAGGGACGTATAGGAGGTCACAGGTCATAAATTCTGAGCCAACAGGACCAGGCCACTGGGGCTCAAACAGTCAACACGCACCTCCTGACAGACATTAAAGAGACATCTATTGATAGAAGGGAGCTCAACATCACATGTGCAGTCCCGGCAGCACTGTTGGAGTCACTGAGAACCTCACTGCAGCACGGCCGTATCATATAACAGGCAAGCATAAGTAGTAAACGTCCCAAGAGGCAGCTCATCACACCACATACCTGGAGACTGGGCTGCAAAAGGCTGGGCATATGTACATGTACATGTACAGGAATTTATATAGCGCAAATCACCAAGCGGTTTCTAAGCGCTTGCTTAGGGAACCCGTCCTGGTATTCCCCTGTGAGATAACCCCAGCAGGGTATCCGCAAGGTGAAAGCCAGGCATCCCGCCGCGAGGGGCCAATGTGGAGATTAAGCAAGCTATTGCCCAGAGTCGCAGAGTGTGAACCCGTGAATCGAGTAGGCACCGGAGCGAGAATTGTCGAGTCCATGGACATTTTAGGACTCAAGACCCCGCCGAGCCGGGAATTGAACCCTGGTCCCGGACTGACTTCTGCTTCCAGGTCTGCCTCCTCTAACCAGTGAGCCACACTTCTCCACCTAACCAGTGAGCCACACTTCTCCACATATAATTCCCACACTGCTGTAAAGCCCTGCACGAGACGATGTCTCCCTCTGTGCTCCCCAAGTGATTCCTGATGACCTAAGAGAGAGCAATGAGTTCCTTGTTTTCTGCCCTCTCGTTTTGTGGGACTGAGATTTACTTCCTCCCCATTGGTGTTTCACTCGGACTTTACCCCCGCCCACAGCCCCAAATGGAATATACCAACTGACCGCTTGTGGAATCTCTTTCCGCCGAAGGCGTCCCCGGTGGAAGTTACTAAACTGTATTTAATATGTTGTGTATCTGGTGGGTTATATGTTACGATATTGTTTTTGAGCAGCGTTCACAAGTGGGGGTGTGGGTGGGAAGATTTGGGGTGTTGCTATTCTCAGTCGGTACCCACTCATTCCATACAGCCCTATAGGGAGGCAAACTTTCCTATAAGAACTGTTTCACTTCAGTTCTTGCTGAAATGTATGTGTGTCCTGTGCTAATGTCCAGAAGAGCTACACGGGGCTTTTGGGGTTGTAGGGGAGTGTAGCCTGCAGGGTCTGTCCCTCTGTTCTGTCCGGATTATCAGGATTCTAAAAGGCTCGTCGTTCAAGGAAGGCAAGGTGTGATTTTTTGGCGCATTAATGCAGCCCCTCGCATCGCACGGCATCTAAGATCTGCACGTTGAACCCGCTTTTTGAGTTCATATGCCGGTACCGCCGATTTAATTTACATTAAAACTAGTTTATTTGAAAGATGTTTAGTTGAAGCTCTTTTTAGAAGTAGCACTGCCCACTTCAACCTCAAGCAATCCCTCCCACCAGAGCCTCTTTTTAAAATATATTTCTTTCACCATAAACACCTTACAGACTTCACAAACACGCACCACACACACAAACACAGAAGCTCCACATTGCATAGGCAAACTATCCTACACAAACATACTATCTCCAACACGTACACACAACCCTTCTCACACAAATGTCCCGTAAACACAACCCTCGCCCACGTGCAAGCACATATGCATGCAAACAGCCTTCCACACATACAAGCAGGCTTACACATATTACCTCGCTATATACAAACTCAGGCACACATACACAAACTCCCTATATAAACATATAAACACACAAACACAATCTCCTTATCTACACACACGCATTCAAACACACAGACGTGAACTTACAATACACATCCAAACACACACACCTCCTCACAGACACCTAAGCAAACCACATGCACACAACCTTTCTGTAGACACCTAAGCACACATTCATGCACACACCCACAAACACACGTGCACACCCCCACACATAGACAAACTATTTTCCAAACACCGAGGCCCACACGAGCGCACACACAATCACTATGAGCGGTTTTGATTTACTTCTGGCTGTGCCAGCTCTCTCTTCATTGAGCCCTTCCTTATATAGCAGAGCAGCCAGGAGGAACATACCTGCTGATGGGGTTCTCAGCTGTAACCTTCCTGCCTCACTGCCCCAGTCACAGCTAATCCACAGGTGAGAATTCCACACGCAAACTTTTTTCACATGTACCATTTAGCATACAGTTAGAAATCCTGAAACATGCCCTAATCATGGCTTTAGCATTTTAAAAAAAAGATTTTTATTATAACATAGAACTTTAAGCAAATTTCAAATCCCATTTGATTTCATTGCAAAATCTATGGAAAGTCTGAGGAAGAAGCCAGGTAAGTAACTATAAAAACTGCAGCAGGTACGGTGTGTAAAAAGCTCACTGGTTTCTCATTATTTGTTGTTTTGCTTCAAAGCCGGAGGGTGTGGGCCCGTTTTCTTTACTTTCACAAAACAATGCCATACCCTAATCAAGCTAATATCCAATTGCTGCAAAGGGAAATACAAATAAAATGCACATGTACTAAGAGAGCGTGATTGCTTTTTGTCACGCTGCTCTGAAGCATACACACACTATAGTTACTGTTCCAATGCATCTTGTTAATGGTATTTCAGGTTTAGGCTGCTCAGGCACGGAAAGGGCCTCGTTGCTTGTTGGCAGTGCTTTATTGTCAACAGGACATCTCGGATCAGTTACATTTCTCCTTCCCTCCTGCATTCATCTCTTTACTTCAACACCAGAGCAGATTTTGACACCATAATCATGTTTTGGCCTGTGCAGCTCTATTCGCACACTCATTGGTTACCTAACATTACAACTCTACTACCTACGGACTCATTCTTGATTTAGGCATTTTGTCGGCTGCAGTAATTGTCACATAATTAAATATTTTCTGCATTTGCCAAATATTCCATCATATGATGCATAATCTGCAGATTTGCTCAAATGGCTCAAATGTCCACAAACATGCAGCTTCACATGTTACAGCCTTGTGCAAAGCTGGAATGGTCATGTGTTACTTATTGCTAAATATGGGTGTTAAATTGGTAATACTAGTACACAAAACTCTCTTCTTTATGTGACTGTCTTGCCTTTTTTGCATTTCTCTTCCATCTTTCTGCACCTTTCTTCCTCTTCCTGCACCTCACTGTCTTCTTTTTGTACTTCACTTGCCCCTTTCTGCATTTCTCTTGCCCCATTCTGCACCCCTCTTGTTTCTTTTTGCACCTCTGTTGCTTGTTTCTGCAACACACTTGCCTCTTTCTGTAGTTCTCTTGCCTACTTCTGCACCTCAATTGCCTCTTTCTGCACTTCTCATTGCCTCTTTCTGCACCTCTCTTACCTCTTTCTGAACCTCACTCTCTTCTTTCTGGACCCCTCTTCCCTCTTTCTGCACCTCTCTTATCCCTCTCGGCACACCTCTTCCCTCTTTCTGCACCCCTTTTGCCTGTTTCTGCAACTCGCTTGCCTCTTTCTACACTTCTCTTGCCTCCTTCTGCACCTGACTAGCCTCTTTTTGCACCTGTGTTCCCTTTCTACAACTTTCCCACCTTTTCTGTACCTCTCTTGCCTCTTTCTGTACCACTGTTGCTTCTTTATGTACTTTTCTTGCTCTTCCTATACCCCTCCTGCCTCTTTCTGAACTTGACTTGCCTCTTTGTGCACCTATCCTACTTATTTCTGCACCTCTCTTTCCTCTTTTTGCACCCCGTTAGTTCTTTTTGCACTGCACTTGCTTCTTTATGTACCTTTTTTGCATATTTCTGCATCCCCCTTGCCTTGTTCTCCACCCCTTTTACCTGTTTCTCCACCTCCCTGGCCTCTGTCTGCACCTCCGTTCCCTCTTTCTGTACCTCTTTTGCCTATTTCTGCAACTCTCTTGCCTCTTTCTGGAGTTCTCTTCCCTCCTTCTGTACCTCTATGGCTTATTCCTACATTTCTCTAGCCTCTTTCTGCACCCCTGTTGCTTCAGTCTGTACTTTCCATGTTTCTTTCTATACCTGTCTTGCATCTTTCTGTACCCCTATTGTCTCTTTCTGCACTCATCTTCCTTCTTTCTGTACCATTCTTGCCTGATTCTGCATCTCAGTTGCCTCTTTCTCCACTTTTCTTGCTTCTTTCTGCAACTCTGATGCTTCTTTCAGCAATTCTCTTGCCTCTTTCCGAAGTTCTCTTACATGTTTGTGCACCCATTTTGCCTATTTCTGCATCCTGATTCCCTCTTTGTACAACTCCCTAGCCTCTTTCTATACCTCTCTTAGCTCTTTCTGCACCATTATTGTCTCTTTTTGTACCTCTTGATTCTTTCTGCACTTCTCGTGCCTCTTTCTGCACCCTTTCTGCCTCTTTTATCATCTCTGTTGTTTCATTTTGCACTTCTCTTCCTTCTTTCTGCACCCCTCGTGACTTCTTCTGCACCTCTGTTGCATCTTTCAGCACCTCTGTTGGCTCTTTCTACACTGCTCTTGCTTCTTTCTAAACCTCTGTTGCTTCTTTCAGCAATTCTCTTGCCTAATTCTGCTCTTCTCTTGCCTGTTTCTGCACCCCCCGCCTCTTTCTGCACCCGTCTTCCCTCTTTGTACAACTCTCTATCCTCTTTCTACACCTCTATTCCCTCTTTCTGCACCACTCTTGCCTATTTTTCTACCTCTGTTGCTTCTTTCTGCACTTTACTTCCTTCTTTCTGTACCACTCATGCCTCTTTCGCTACCTCTGTTGCTCCCTTCTGAACTCCTCTTCCTTCTTTCTCGTGACTCATTCTACACCTCTGTTGCCTCTTTCAGCACCTCTATTGGTTCTTTCTTCACTGAAGTACTGGGTTTTTCAGAACCCAGTGGTGCCAGGGAACACACCCTAAGACTTCGAGTTCTTCCTGTTTCAGACTACAGAAACACAGAGTCTTCTAGGTGTAGTCAAAGATCGAGTTTATTGGCTGCAGCCAGTAACAGGTATCCTAGAAGTACAACACGGTGTATATTCTCAGGAGACTGCTCTATCTTACAAAGCCAGTCTTCTCTTTTTACACAAAATATTATGCTTCAGGCAAACATTCCTTATTTTACAGTTGACCATTCACATATTTTCACTACAAAGAGAAAGCAGAATCATGATGACAAGCTTATTTTTAGTTTGTCCAACCCAAAATAAATCACCCAGCAAGGCCCAACATTTTCATCAGATATCGACGGACCCCTAATAAATTCGGGCACCTCCTCCTCATAAAGCAGGTCATAAAGTAAGGAACAGAGACAGGTGTGTGTAAGATTAGGAGTGGTTTGTGTGTGATGAAAGGTTTATGGCATGTTGTGCCTTGATACTATCTCGATCGGCCACTGGGAGAGGAACTGACCGAACAGGTTTGGCCTTGGGCAGTGGAGTCAGCTTGCCCAGGTTGTGCAGGAGTCAGCAAAGGTGTACGTTCCTTCAGACTTGTTTTTGGCTTTAGTCACCGGCCTATGTGAGGGCAATCACAAAATGGCTGTCGTTCACAAAATGGAACCCGAGGGTTCAGGACGGAACCTCTGGTTTTAGGGTGAAGTCGTCACTCGAATATGATGAAAATGCTTGTGCATAGTATACTAGCCATTCTCGGTCTGCTGATATCAACATCGTCATGATACAACCATGTTTATAACACGGGTCCAGAATTGTCAGTACCACAGACCCTCCTTTTGCCCTTACATAGGCAATAACCTATACTCACGCTAATCTGAGTCCAGGTCTATATTCATAAAGTCATTGAGATGTTGCTGTAGCATCATCCTATTACTTAGCTCGTTCCTCGATACAAGTTTCCTTACACACGATGTAGCACAGAGGCCACATATAACAGGAGCACACTGTACGCACAGACAGAACAGGAAAAGAATGGCTAAGATCATCCCAATGACCATCAGAATCTTCCATCCCCAGGCGGATAACAGTTCCCAGAACCATCCCATCAACGACCAATCTCCTTTGTCCACATGAATAGATTCGGAAATCTTATGCAGTTTGGAAATGGCCTGGTACACTGTTGGAGCGTTATCTGGAATGAAAACACAGCAACTCGATTGGATCATTCTACATACCCCACCTCAGTCTGCAAGGATGACGTCTAACGCGACCCTGTTCTGAAGGGTCATAAGACGATCCGACTGGAGCTCAGCAGTCAAGTTACTAAGGGCACCGGCAGTTTCATCTATGGTGGATTCAACCACCCTCGTCAATTGCCTTATATTTCTGCTGTTAACCATGGGTCCCCAAAACGGCAGAAAACCCTTCACGAAGTCTCCAAATTCTTGTCCTGCAGTGTCTTCTTTACTGAAGACACCTCGAACTATCCATGTCTTGTGGTAATCTGCCGCAGCTGTGTAGGTGGGAGGCAACAGGAACGAAACAAAACATGTGCCCGAAAAGTCAGGGGGCAACCATGTATAGGCTCTATCATGGCAGACGAAATAGGTACCCTTAGCTGCTAAGAACGAAGGGGAAGTTTGGGACGCAAAAACATATGTCTGAGTGCAGATGCTCTTCCCTAACTGAGCTCTGGGATTCTTGCCAGTACCTTGCAGACATAGGTGACCCTGATGGGGTACAATCCAAATCGGGGAGGATCTCTTAGCTCGCTGTTTTTCACTCAGAGTAACTCCATATCCGGTCACGTTCCATCCAATGTATGCTAGTGTCTCATCTCACGGGATAGTCTCATAGGAAGTATCTTCCCTAATCATATCTACTATACCCTTAACTAGAGCACTATTCTTAGGATTATCTTTCACAGAACGTAGGGGGTAGATTTCATGTGCGTAGATGAACTTTGTTCTGTATGCCCACACAGGACCATTATGGCTGAAAGGCAGGACCAGATAAGGGATACCTTTATCCGTTGTGTGAGGCATAAGACCACACACCCAACAGTTAGTCATGTTCATTACTAATTGGTGTTGGTGCAAAAGCTGAACGAAGGAGTTATTAATAAACTCTAATCTCCTGACGGACTCATGTTCAGGGAAAGGGTGGAAAGAGTGCGAGGAAACTGTAGGAGGAGGTATGGGGTGTATAGTGGGTGCAAATGTCACTCGAAAAGAGAATAAAACATATCCTATCAAAAACATCATTACACTGAACAACATAAAAATGCATAATATCAAAAAACTTTTCTTGGTCATCATTCTACATATTTTAGCTTTCAATCAATCAATCAATCATGACATTTTTAGAGCGCACTACTCACCCGTAGGGTCTCAAGGCGCTGGGGGGGGGGGTGCCGTTACTGCTCGAACAGCCAGGTCTTGAGCTTCTTCCTGAAGGCGAGGTGGTCTTGGGTCAGGCGCAGGTCAGTCGGGAGGGAGTTCCAGGTCTTGGCGGCCAGGTGGGAGAAGGACCTTCCTCCTGTTGTCGCTCTTCGGATGCGGGGGACGGCGGCGAGGGCGAGGCTGGTTGATCTGAGGTGGCGCTTGGGAGCGTAGAAGTTGATTCGGTTGTTGAGGTAGCTCGGGCCTTGGTCGTGTAGGGCTTTGTGTGCGTGGGTGAGGAGACGGAATGTGATTCTTTTCTTGACGGGGAGCCAGTGCAGGTCTCTCAGATGTCCGGAGATGTGGCTGTTTCGTGGGAGGTCGAGGATGAGTCTGGCTGAGGCGTTCTGGACCCGCTGGAGTCTCTTCTGGAGCTTGGCGGTGGTTCCGGCGTAGAGAGCGTTGCCGTAGTCCAGTCGGCTGGTGACGAGGGCCTGGGTGACGGTCTTCCTGGTCTCGGTGGGGATCCACCAGAAGATCTTCCGTAGCATGCGTAGGATGTTGAAGCATGATGAGGAGACGGCGTTGACTTGTCTGGTCATGGAGAGGGAGGAGTCCAGGATGAAGCCCAGGTTACGTGCGTGGTCAGTCGGTTTGGGTGCGGTGCCCAGGGCGGGGGGCCACCAGGAGTCGTCCCAGGCGGAGGGCGAGGAGCCCAGGATGAGGACCTCCGTCTTGTCCGAGTTCAGTTTCAGGCGGCTGGTCGTCATCCACTCGGCTACGTCTCTCATCCCTTCGTGCAGGTTGGTTCTGGCGGCGGCGGGGTTGTTGGTCAGGGAGAGGATCAGCTGGGTGTCGTCGGCGTAGGAGATTATGCTGAGGTTGTGTTTGCGTGCGATGGCCGCGAGGGGGCTCATGTAGACGTTGAAGAGGGTGGGACTCAGCGAGGATCTTTGGGGGACGCCGCAGATGACTTCGGTGGCCTCTCACTTGTACGGTGGTAGGCGGACTCTCTGTGTTCTTCCGTCGAGGAAGGAGGTGATCCATTCCAGTGCCTTCTCCTGGATTCCGATGTTGCCGAGGCGCTGTATTAGGGTGTGGTGGCAGACAGTGTCGAACGCCGCGGAGAGGTCAAGGAGGATGAGGGCCGCTGTTTCTCCGTTGTCCATCAGGGTTCGGATGTCATCGGTGGCAGCGATGAGGGCGGTCTCGGTGCTGTGGTTGGCTCGGAAGCCAGACTGTGAGGGGTCGAGGGATCCATTCGTCTCGAGGAAGGTGGCCAGCTGTTTGTTGACGGTCTTTTCGATGACTTTGGCCGGGAACGGGAGGAGCGAGATGGGACGGTAATTCTTGAGTTCGGTGGGGTCCGCTGTGGGTTTCTTGAGTAGAGCGCTGAGTTCTGCGTGCTTCCAGCTCTCCGGGAAGGTGGCGGTGTCGAAGGAGGTGTTGATAATGTCCCGCAGGTAGGGTGCGATGACCGCGTCGGCCTTGTTGAAGACGTGGTGAGGGCAGGGGTCGGTTAGAGATCCGGAGTGGATGGAGTTCATTGTGCGGATGGTGTCTTCGGTGCTGATCGGAGTCCAGGCGCGGAGAGTGGTGGTGGGTGGCGTTGCTGTGGTCGTGGCGTGCGTCGGTTGGGTGCTGAAGCTGTTGTGTATGTCCGCGATCTTGTTGTGGAAGAAGGAGGCGAGGGAGTTGCAGAGGTCTTGCGACGGGGTGATGTCGTTGTTTCCGGCGTTGGGGTTGGAGAGCTCTTTTACGATGCTGAAGAGTTCCTTGCAGTTGTGTGCGTTGTTGTCAAGCCGGTCCTTGTATGCATTTTTCTTGGTGGCGCGGATCAGTTGGTGGTGTTTCCGGGTGGCGAGCTTGAGGGTAGCCATGTTGTCCCTTGTTTGTTCCCTTCTCCACACTTTCTCAAGGGCTCGGCAGTTCTTCTTGGAGCTCTTGAGTTCGTCGGTGAACCATGGGGCTTTTCTGCTGCTGGGCGGGGTCCTCAGAGGGGCGAGTTCGTCCGCGCAGTTGCTGATCCACTTCGTGAGGTTGTCGGCGGCCTGGCTGGGGTTCGTTGAGCCGGCGGGAGGGTGCTGGCTCAGGGAGGCGGTGAGCTGGTCGGCTGTGATCTTGTTCCAGCTTCTTCGGGCAACCTGTTGCTGGTGGTGGTGGATCGTCGTTCTTTTGAAGGTGAAGTGGACGCAGCTGTGGTCCGTCCAGTGGAGTCCTGTTGCGTGGCTGAAGGCGATGTCTTTGCTGGATGAGAAGACGGCGTCGAGTGTGTGTCCGGCGAGGTGGGTGGGGGTGGTCACCAGTTGCTTGAGTCCGAGGTTAGCGAGGTTGTCGAGCAGGGTGATGGTGTTGCGGTCGCTGTTGTTCTCCAGGTGGAAGTTGAGGTCCCCCAGGAGGATGTAGTCGGCGGAGGGGAGGGCATGCGGGCTGATGAAGTCGGCGATGTCCTCGCTGAATCGTGTGCGTGGTCCCGGGGGTCGGTAGATCAGGGTGCCTCTGAGGGTGGTCCTCGGGTCGGTGTGGATCTGGAAGTGCAGGTGTTCGGCGGTGGTTAGGGTGTCGTCGGTGTTGGTCTTGATGCGGATGGTGTTTCTGTGGATGATGGCGATGCCTCCTCCCGTCTGGTTGGCGGTGCGGTCCCTCCGTGTGATCTTGTAGCCTTCTGGGATGGCGATGGCGATGTCGGGCGCTGAGGAGGCGTTCATCCAGGTCTCTGTGAGGAAGGCGACGTCAGGGGCTGTGGTGTCGAGGAGGTTCCAGAGTTCGATGGCGTGTCTGTGGATGGAGCGGGTGTTGAGCAGGATGCACTTGAGGTGGTTGTTGCTGGTGTTCGGCTTGGCAGGTGCTGGTGCAGGGTCGGTCCGGATGCAGGTGAACTTGCAGGCGTGGCAGCTGAAGGGTCCGTGGGTGTGCTTCGGGGCGGCTCAGTGGCATCCTGGGGTGCGGCCGGTGTTGAGTGCGAAGAGAGCGGCGGCGTTGTAGGTTCGTCGGGGCGGCTTCCGTCGGTGGGGGCCAGGGGTCCTGGCACTGGGCGCGGTCCAGGCGCGGACGGGCGCAGACGGGCTTACCTTTGGCGCGCCATCGGCGCGCCCGCTGCGCGTTCGCACGGTCGCCATATAAGGCCAAGTGCGCGGGTGGGCGGAGCAGCTGGGAGGCGGGAGCGGGGAGGGTACAGAAGAGAAAAAGGGGCGGGGTAAGCGGCGGTGGCGGGAAGCGGGGAGGGAGAGCGCAGGGCGGCGAGGTAGGCGGGCACACAGGAAGGAAAACGCTAACACGGGCACTAAATTACAGAAAAACAGGCACAAATGGAGAGAAAACCAAAACAAAAATAACAACAGTTAAGGCAGCCGGCAGGCGAGCACGGACCACGCCGCTCGGAGGAGGGGGGCGTGGTCAGCGGAAGCGAGGCAGGCAGCGAGGCAGTGGCAAGGCAATGGGGCACACGCAGCAGCTGGTGGCCGTGCGGCGCGGAGGTGTCCCACAAGTGGGTCACACTCACCTGCGTCGCACGGTCGCCATATAAGGCCAAGTGCGCGGGTGGGCGGAGCAGCTGGGAGGCGGGAGCGGGGAGGGTACAGAAGAGAAAAAGGGGCGGGGTAAGCGGCGGTGGCGGGAAGCAGGGAGGGAGAGCGGAGGGCGGCGAGGTAGGCGGGCACACAGGAAGGAAAACGCTAACACGGGCACTAAATTACAGAAAAACAGGCACAAATGGAGAGAAAAACAAAACAAAAATAACAACAGTTAAGGCAGCCGGCAGGCGAGCATGGACCACGCCGCTCGGAGGAGGGGGGCGTGGTCAGTGGAAGCGAGGCAGGCAGCGAGGCAGTGGCAAGGCAATGGGGCACACGCAGCAGCTGGTGGCCGTGCAGCACAAGCTTTGAAGTTCATTTCCTTGGCAGATCTCTCCATCTCGAAAAACTCCATCCTCTCTAATTGCTGCTCGCGATGGTAGGGTGTTCTATGCTAAGGAATGCTTCTGTCAGTCCAGGGCAACTCCCTTAGACCAACCAGAACTGTCGACCTAACGTCTTCAGCTGCACCCCAAAGACTTCGGCAACCGCGACCCTACAGCTGAACCCGGATGGTGGTTCGAAAAACAAAAATAAAAAAGTTTCTCAGATGAGAGAGCTGCACTTTCAAAAAATAGCAAAGAAAAGGAAAAATTTGTATTAGTCCATAGTTCTCGGCCTCAGGTTATAGCGCCTTTTTCCAGGTAATGTCTGGTCCTGGAACAGGAGTTCAGGCTCTGTAGTGTCCAATCGGATTGACGGTGGCACAGCTTCCTGCAAAAGATTGTCACTTTCTCGTTCAGAAATTGTTCCTTTTACACGTGCATCGCTGAAAGGCAGAAAACGAGGCACAGTTTCAGTCTCTGAGTCAGCGACACCCTCCTGGACCCAACGGTCGTACGGCAGAGGCAAAGGGATCCTCTTGCAATGCACGCCGTGGATCCAGTTCTTCTTTCCTTCCACTCGAACGGCTGATCTTGTTGAGAGAAGGACTAGGTGGGGGCCGGTCCAATGGGGCTGGTTATTCTTTGTCCGCTGAAAATTCTTGACCAGCACCCAGGATCGAGGATCTATAGAATGTCCTGGAGCTTCAGAGACCTGTGGCAGAGTATCGTGAACATGTTGGTGTAAAACACGCAATTTAGCCGTCAATTCATACAAATAGTCAAGCAGTACAGGGTGTTCGATCTCACTGAATTTTGTTGGCCTTGGCACTCCCCATATGTTGGCCGGGCGGCCGAACACAATTTCGTATGGACTAAGTCCCACTCATGAATGCACAGTCATTCTAGTTGAGAGGAGTGCTAAAGGCAGAGCGTCAGGCCATTTAAGACCAGAGCTCGCTTGAATTTTGGCCAATTTTAGTTTTAGTGTGCCATTGTAGCATTCTACTAGTCCAGCTGATTGGGGGTGATTTGCAGCGTGGAATGTTTGCTGGATACCTAGCCCTTCACATACTTTCTTCATCACACGACCCACAAATTCACTCCCATTGTCACTCCAGACCATTCTCGGCATTCCAAACCTAGGGAAAAATTCTTTAACAAGGGCTTTAGCTGTGGATAAGGCAGTGTTGTCTTTCAGGGGATATGCTTCTACCCATCTCGAAAAGGCACAAACAACAACGAGTACGTATTTTAAATTGTTGCACCTTTCCATGTGGATGAAATCTAACTGCAAAACCTCGAATACGTTGGAGGCGCAAAATGACCAGCTGGAGTTGGGGTTCCCCTACCAGGATTGTATTTCAGACACACCATGCAATTCTTGACCACATTCTCTGCACACTTAGGAATTCCAGCGTTTTGCCATACTGGAGCCAACAACTTACAAATCCCTTTCACACTGATATGAGCCATTCCATGAGCCATTGTAACCACTGCAAGCACATACGCATCGGGTAACAACCATCTCTGATGCTCTGACAATTCAACCCAACAACCATTCGCATCCATTTTACCCGTACTCTCTCTCCACACATTCAACTCTTTCTCTGTAGCTTCAGCTTGAATAGACTTCACACTCTCTATCGTGTCTTCACACATTCCAACGTCACCAACCCATCTTGCAGGGCCTGCAACATACATTCCACTCATCACATCCCTTGCTGTTTCTTTTGCGACTTCATCAGCAAATGCATTTCCACGACCAACATCATCAGTAACCTTTTTGTGCGCACTGCATTTCACAATCGCAACTTGCAACGGCAAAGTAAGTGACTCGAGAAGTTCATTCACCAACTGACCATGCTGTATACTTAGCTCCATGCGAAGTCAGAAACCCACGTTCTTTCCACAATCGTCCAAAACTGTGAGCCACACCACTGGCTGTCTGTATATATGGTCACTTTCATTACTTTTGACAACACACACGCTCTCGTAAGTGCAATCAACTCTGCTGCTTGAGCTGAATTATGTGGGATACGTGCAGCTTCAACAATCGTATGCAAAGTCGAGACAGCATATGCTGCAGTCGTATCACCATTCGGAAGCTTGAAGCATGAACCATCCACCCATAAGGTACCATCACACTTCGCAAGAGGAGTGTCCTGAAGATCTATTCTCCCTTTCGTTTCTTCTTCTGTTCTGAGAAAACAATCATGCTGTTCAGAAGCATCTGTCTATGCTACAATCGGCAACAACGTAGCTGGATTCAACGTGTTGCATCTCTTTATGTGTACATGACTCGCTAAAAGTGTCAACTCATAACCTGACAATCGAGCACTAGTTAAGTGCTGTGTCTTGGTCCTGTTTAACAATGTGTCCACTGCATGTGGAACCAATACAATCAACATATTATTCATCACTAAACCAGCAGACTGGCGAATAGAAACTGCTGCTGCCGCTGTGGCTCTCAAGCAACTCGGCAACGCTCTAGCTACCGGATCTAAAGTCGACGAAAAATACGCGCATGGACGTTGCTTGTCCCCAAAAGACGGTGTCAACACTGATAATGCACAACCCTCCTTCTCATGGACATACAGTGTAAAAGGCTTACTGTAGTCGGGAGTACCAACACAGGAGCCGAACATAATGCATTGCACAATTCTGAAAAACTTTTCTGACACTCTTCAGACCACGGAAGGGGATTCGGTGTATCTTTACAAGTTAATGCCACCAAAGGTTTGGCCAACAAAGAAAAATTCGGTATCCATTGTCTGCAATATGATGTAATGCCCAAGAAAGCACGCACTTCTCTCTGTGTCCTTGGCACACTCAATTTCGCTATTGCCTGTATTCTATCTGGGGTCAGTTTCCTTCCCTCCTTCGACATGAGATGACCTAAGTAGGTCACTTCTTGTCGACAATATTGCAATTTCTAAAGGGACACTTTGTGATGCAAATCAGATAAATGACGCAACAATGACAATGTTGCTTCTTTACAAATCTCCTCAGTATCTGCAGCGACTAGCAAATCGTCAACATACTGAATAAGTGTAGCACCATCAGGTAAAACAATCGCATCAAGCTGTGTCTTTAAAGCTTGGCTATATATTGATGGACTTTCACAGTAGCCCTGGGGAGCGCGTTTGAAGCGGAAGCTTCGACCTCCTAAACTGAATCCGAAAATATCCCTACTCTCTTCGGCAATCGGGATGCTGAAGAAGGCATTCTTCAAGTCAATCACCGAGAACCAGGTCGCGGAAGCTGGAATCATAGTTAATAGGGCAGTGATGTCAGGAACAACTGAAAATTGTGGCACAACGATTTTGTTCACCTCTCTAAGATCAATTACAAATCTGTACACGGGTGGTTGAGAAGGGTCAGTACGCTTCAAAACAGGCAGAACAGGACTATTGCAAACATTGCCTCTTGTCTCTTCAATTACATCTTTTTCAATCAAATCATAAATGATCGCTAGCAACGCTTTTTCACCTTCACTAGAAATCTTGTATTGGGGAATGTGTGGCATTTTAACATTGGCTTTCAAGGTCACAACATATGGCGGTATTTCCAAAAGACCCACATCATTAGGACCAATAGCCCAAAGAATATCCGGAAGAAACGACAATTCCGTCGGAAGTTTGTCCTTCGATAAATACATTGGAGAGACCACTTTCTTACCCAGTGTAAGTTGTACTCCCGAAGGAGAACAATCCAAAGTCGCATACAATCTTTTCAACAGATCCAATCCTAACAAGTTCTCACCATAACCCGTCGTCAAAATAAGGGGTGCTTCTAATTCACATGGTCCAACAGAAAGGGACATAGGACTAGAAATCGAGTTCCTAACCGGGGCGCCAGAAAAACCTACTGAAACATTCGTTTCGCCAGACAAAGGTGCGCCAGGGAGTTTAGAGTGCATTATAGAACTCTTTGTAGCACCAGTATCCAACAGAAAAGTCTCTGACACACCTGATGTAATCACCTCAACGTAAGGTCTACTGGAACTGAAACAACTCCCTCTCTTTGTCTATGGCTGTCCTAGCAATCATTACCTTCCATATTCTCATCTTCTTCATAGTAGTCATCAGCATAGTACTGAGCCGTCCTACCAGACGCATTGTTCTGCTGGTCAAAACTATTCATTGAATTCTGTGGCGGAAAAGAACGCGCGTTCTGGGGGAAATTTCCACGTCCTCTACCTCTAGGAGTTTGTTGAACACCTCGACCTCTTGCACCGGAGGCACCATTCATACGCTGTAACAAAATAGGACAACTATACTTGAAATGACCCTCTTCCTTACAATATGAACACTGATTGGGACCTACAGGAACACGCTGTTGAGGATACTAAAACCTTTGCGAGTTCCTCTGAAACTGTTGAGGTTGTTGATAGTTACTCTGACCATCACGAGGCGGATACGCCTGCTGTAAAAGAACCTTCGTTTTTAACTCTTTAGTTTTCTTGTCTGCTCTATCCTTCTCATCTTTATCTCGATTTTCGTAATACTGTGCAGTAGCCAATATCTGTGCTGAAGAGGAAACGGCCCAAGAACTTTCTGAATCCTTTAATTTCTTACATAACTCAGGTAACAAATTATGCACAAACTGTCAACGAACAACCGTTGACCACCTTCTGTACTCATATCTTGACCACTGTGGTCAATAAACGTTTCTTCAAACCTGGTGAAGAAATCAGACACTGTTTCATCTTTCTTCTGCTTACACGCAGACAATTTATCCCAATTCACACGCATCGCAGGCATTAAAGTCTTCATGTAAGTAACTATTTTACCAGGGAGTTCTGCTACTAAAGGCTCAGGTTTAGCACCACCAACCTGTCTGTCGTCTGCAGCACCAATATTAGCCCATGTGTCGCCTAATTCTTGCGCATGATCTGTATGACGAATTAAACCCCATAAAGGCTGTGGAACCACATTTCCAAACAACATGTCTATGTCAGCCAAATTCATAATGCATGAGCCTGCAGTCTGTAATAATTCCTTGTAATACCCTGCAGGATTTTTACGGGGGTCGGGTAAAGTCTGTTTAAGGGCCAATACTTCAGCTCGCTTCCATGGAACATGTACCCAAACACGCTGAAAGTGAGGCTGAACAGGTGGATTAGCTGCTAGATCCCCTTCTTTCCAAACTGGGGGAACTTCTCTCATTGGATATTGTTTCCCTTTTCTTTTAACAGAAAGATCAGGCTCAAACAACTGTTGGGAAATAGCTTCGCTCCTAAACGATAAATTTGTCGCAACTGCTTTCTTAACATCGGAACCCACAATCGTGCCCTTTGCAAACTCGAACCGTATACGACATAACTCAGGCGGATTGGGCTCCAAATCATTTTCCTCTAAATCATCACAAAGAAAAGTACACATTTTCTCAAAAACGTATCTCTGCTTTGGTGCTTCCCACTGATGGAAGACATCCATAACAGACTCTAGCTCATATCTTGTCGGGTCGGTAACCCATTTATGTGCCAAATAATTCAATGTTTCCTGCTCTCTAGAGTCAGGCAGTTGACTACGCACCTGTTTACGGGTTGAAACAGGGGTCATACTTGTTGCTCCAAAAAGAGGATATAGAAGACTAGCAACTGTATTGGTCATTCTTTGTCGAACAGAGGGAGAAGTCGACGTGAGAACGGGAGGAAAAACAGGGTGAGGCAAGGCAGGCGTAGATGCAGAAGCAGATGTAGTATCAGGAGGAATACCAGAAAAGGTAGTTGATGTAGTAGGCAAGATCGTAGGAAGTACAGGTAGAGCAGGTAGCAAAGTTGGCTGCCCTTGAGGAGGCTGCGCAAGGGGAATAGGAGCCAGCTGAAGAGGAGCTGGCGGCTGTGGAAGAACTTGAGGCAAAACAACTGGAGGTTGCACAACTAAAGGTTGTGGAGGTGCTGTAGCACTCTGTGCATAGGGGGGTGGCGAACTCAATAAGTGTGACATTAGGGGATCTTTTTCAAGTTCCTTTGCTGCATCTTGCTGATGAGGCGGCAAAACTGGATAACATTTATCAATCGCCATTTTACGTTGCCTGTGCAACTGCTCACTTGCCTGTTCTTCTTCGTTATCTTTATACTGCGTAGCAGCTTGCATTATCGAGATACCCCTTTCTCTCTTATTTCTCTTTGCTAATTTAATTTCTTTCTGTTTGGCTTCTTTACGCCATAGGCGAAAAGAGTCAAATATCGCCGGCCGGGCTTTCTTCTTAAAGAGTCTAACCTCTAGATTATCTAAAATATCTGTGTCAAAACTACCATATTGGGGCCATTTTAAAACAGCATCCTTTCTGGTGTATCAGATCCATACTTCATTATACGTGATGGGGCCCACGCCGAGTTTCACGTAGAGCTCATAGGTTGGAGTTCCAATCGGAGGAACCGGACACGAATCCTCCAATCGGGAATCCCTATTACAACCAAGACAAAACAAATTTCCAAGTCTGCTAAGACCAAGCATCTTCGCTCTCTAGTCTAGCTTCAAACTTCAAAGGATTATCGAATACAATAGCCTTGTGAATACACGAGTCCCTCGGCTTTGGTACTTCCAAGTTCTAAATCAAAGATCCCAAGGGGATACCCAAACTAAGAACCAAACTAAGGACTGGGAGACGCTCCACTTATACTTAACTGAGGTATCGATGACGTCACCAGAAGACTCGTCTATCGTTTCGCTCTACCAATCATCAAGGGTCCAAAACAGGGCGATAGTCAGGGCAGCAGTCCTTCGTAGCCGTCGGGAAGCGGGGAACCTCGCAGCAAAGACTTTCAGACCACGTCGACATGCAGGGGTTGATGAAGTGGCGGCCTTCCTCCAGAATTTTCACACGAAGCTCCTCACGAACCTCTGGCTTGGACCGGTACCGCTGATATCGCCCCACGTTGGGCGCCAACTGAAGTACTCGGTTTTTCAGAACCCAGTGGTGCCAGGGAACACACCCTAAGACTTCGAGTTCTTCCTGTTTCAGACTACAGAAACACAGAGTCTTCTAGGTGAAGTCAAAGATCGAGTTTATTGACTGCAGCCAGTAACAGGTATCCTAGAAGTACAACACGGTGTATATTCTCAGGAGACTGCTCTATCTTACAAAGCCAGTCTTCTCTTTTTATACAAAATATTATGCTTCAGGCAAACATTCCTTATTTTACAGTTGACCATTCACATATTTTCACTACAAAGAGAAAGCAGAATCATGATGACAAGCTTATTTTCAGTTTGTCCAACCCAAAATAAATCACCCGGCAAGGCCCAACATTTTCATCAGATATCGACGGACCTCTAATAAATTCGGGCACCTCCTCCTCATAAAGCAGGTCATAAAGTAAGGAACAGAGACAGGTGTGTGTAAGATTAGGAGTGGTTTGTGTGTGATGAAAGGTTTATGGCATGTTGTGCCTTGATACTATCTCGATCGGCCACTGGGAGAGGAACTGACCGAACAGGTTTGGCCTTGGGCAGTGGAGTCAGCTTGCCCAGGTCGTGCAGGAGTCAGCAAAGGTGTACATGTCCTTCAGACTCGTTTTTGGCTTTAGTCACCGGCCTATGTGAGGGCAATCACAAAATGGCTGTCGTTCACAAAATGGAACCCGAGGGTTCAGGACGGAACCTCTGGTTTCAGGGTGAAGTCGTCACTCGAATATGACGAAAATGCTTGTGCATAGTATACTAGCCATTTTCGGTCTGCTGATATCAACATCGTCATGATACAACGATGTTTATAACACGGGTCCAGAATTTTCAGTACCACAGCACTGCTCTTGCTTCTTTCTGCACCTCACTTGTCGCTTTCTGCACTTCTCTTGCTTCTTTCTACACATCTGTTGCTTCTTTCAGCAATTCTCCTGCCTCTTTCTGCAGTTCTCTTCTATCTTTTTGTATCCCTCCTGCCTTTTTCTGTACCTCTCCTGCCTCTTTGTGCACACTCATACCTTTTTCTGCACCCCTCTTGCCTCTTTTTGCACCTCTGTTGGTTCTTTCTGCACTGCTCTTACTTCTTTCTGTACATCACTTGCCTCTTTCTGTACCTCACTTGCCTCTTTCTGCACTTCTCTTGCTTTTTTTTAAACCTCTATTGCTTCTTTCAGCATTTCTCCTGCCTCTTTCTACACTTCTCTTCTTTCTTTCTGCACTCCTCTTGCCTCTTTCTGTACCTCTCTTGCCTCTTTCTGTACTCCTGTTCCCTGTTTCTGCACCTTTCCTGCCTGTTTATGCACTTCTCTTGCCTCTTTCTCAACCTCTGAGTTAGAGGTAGTTTTAATCCCCCTGCCCTAATATGTACTAGGTCATGCAAATCACAGGGGTACCCCAACCCATACAGTACCCTAGTGTATGCAGGTGTTTTCACTGTATTTTGAGTATCTTTCAGCATAGCACAGGCTCTGAACATCCTTAGTCAGAGTCAGTTACCACCAGTATCAGTCAGTTAAAATTTGTTGGCACAGGATGACTTTGCAACTAGGCCTCTTTCTGCACCTCTGTTGGTTCTTTCTGCATATCTCTTGTTTCTTTCTGCACTTTTCTTTGTCTTTCTGGACTTTCTGTTGCCTTTTTCTACATTTCTCTTGCTTCTTTCTGTGCCTTTCATCTTCTTTCTTAACATGTTCCACCAGGGTAGACATAGTTAGAAATTATCAATTTAAAAACCTTAGAAATTCACTGAAAAAACCATAGGTTTCAGGGACGTTATAGTTAGAAATTATCATTTAAAAAGCCTTTGAAATTCACAAAAAAAAACATTGGTTTCAGAGACGTTATAGTTTTAAAACTTTATTTGTCATTTTTCAGAAGCATCGCACATAAACCATCAGCAATGTAAAAAGCACACACCATCTCATAATGCAAGACATCAAGGTCGACAGCCCTCAGTACAGTAACAAATGTTAAACCAAAAAGGAAGGGGGTCGTCCGTGGCAATGAATCACAGACATCAAAGAGCCCCGGTCTCAATAACATTCCCACCCGACATATACATTCAGTACTCCGTAACAGCGTATTAAGTGAGACAACATCGCGTGCTAGCCCACTCCTTCTGGGTACAGTTGATTGTCCAATTGCGCCTGACGCTCCGCCGTGAGCTTAGCAATGTAATTGCGGTACGGTCCCCATATATCCAAGGGCCTAGATGAGGTAGGGAAGGTGGAGGAGTATTCAACACAATTAACATTACAGGAGGCCAAGCTCTTTAGCCAGGAGTTCACAGTCGGGCTTCTCCCGGAGCACCAAAGCAAGGCCACCTCCCTCTTAGCCAACAAGAAGCCCAGCGTTGCGAGTCTACGAACTGCCTGTGGAAAGTTCGTCACATAGCCCAACAATGCAATTTCAGGGGTTGGAGCCAGAGGGACACCTAGTATCTTACCAAATGTGGAGTGTATCTGTAGCCAGTAATCATGTAATCTGGGGCAGGTCCATGATAAATGTGCAAAATCAGCATCCACAGCCTTACATTTTGGGCAATTAGGGGAGCGAGAGGGGTCTATCCTATGGGCCAATGCAGGGGTGTGGTACAAACGCCTCAAGAATTTAAAGGGAATGATTTTGTGCCTGCTGTTTAATGACACTTTTTTCGTTACAGCGCAGCACTGAGCCCAATCTACATCTGAGATCGGCTTCCCCAGATCTTTTTCCCACCCCAGTCGGACCTTCGCGTCAGCTGCGGGAGTGGCTGCGATGCTAAGTCTGTTGGATGATAGTAGTCAGAGGTTGTGCCTCTTCCGGAGCTAGCGGGAAGGTGGGAAATGTAGCCCGCAACAGGGATCGCAGTCGGGACAGTACAAAGGAGTCCATAAAGTTGCGATCTAGGAAGCGAGGGTCCTCCGTCAGGCTAAAGGCATGTCCGTCTGGGAACAGGTCACCCACTGTATTTAAGCCGAACTTGGAGAGTGTAGTACGTACCACCGTTTCACCAGTGATTGGGAGCCAGTGTGCATTAGGGAGAGGGAGGAGCGGGGAGTAGAGTATGTCTAGTTTTAGTAGCCTCCGGAGTTTCTCCCACGCCCAGCATGTGGAAGATACTGTTTGGATATCTTGGGGGTCGCGTGGGAATCCCTTCGGGAGCAGTGTAGCCAAGGAGTGTGGCAGTACCAGATCTGCCTCTGGTAGTATAGTATGCGCGCGTCTGGGTGGAACCAGGGATATGCGAAGGAACATTGTGCTGCCAGAAAGTACAGGTAAAAATCAGGCACCCCCAGTCCACCCCTCTCATAGGGCAGGGTCAAAATGTGTCACACGACTCGAGGGTTTTTGTTTCCCCATATCAACCGTAGCAGCAACGTTCGCAGCTGTGTGAAAAAAATCCTAGTCAGAGGTATTGGAATGTTGTTAAATAAGTACAAAAACCGGGGCAGTACCACCATTTTCACTATGGCAATGCGTCCCACCATAGATAGCGGCAGCCGTAGCCATTTGTCAATGTTATCTTCCAGAAAATCTAGTGCTCTTCCATAGTTGAGCCGAATAATGTCTACAGTGTTGAGATGGACGTGTATACCTAAGTATTTCACCGAATCCGCACACCACTCCAGTGGGTACTCACAGTCCCAGGGCGTAGTGACGGCAGTCAGCGGGAAAATGAGGGATTTGTGCCAGTTCATTAGCAGTCTGGAGTAAGTGCCAAACCGCGTGATTTCCGTCAGTAGCGGTGTCAAGTTTACGGAAGGTGCACGGACATAAAGTATTAAATCATCCGCATATAGCGACGCAAGCAGAGGACCCGTGCGGAATTGCAGGCCCCGGAAGATGTGGTTTTCCTGAAAGTGACGGACCAGTGGGTCCATCGCCAATATCAATAACAAGGGGGACAATGGACACCCCTGTCTCGTGCCTCTGGATAGGGAGAACGCCTCCGTGATGGTGCCATTCAGGCGTATACGAGCCGTAGGTTTAGTATATAGCAACGCCACCGTGGAGACAAAACACTCCGGCATGCCCATGCGTCTCATAATTGATAGGAAAAAGGGCCATTCAAGGGAGTCAAACGCTTTTTCAGCGTCTAAAAGCACGGCGGCCGCCGGAGTGCTGGGGTCCACCCCGTGAATCACTGCGAATAATGTACGCAGATTCAACGAGGTGGATCGATGGGGCACGAACCCAGACTGGGCGGGGGATATGATGAATTCCATTAAGAGGGCCAGCCGTGTGGCCACTATTTTTGCCAAGATTTTATAGTCTGTGTTCAATAGCGAAAGAGGCCTGTAAGAGCCACAGAGGGTCGGGTCTTTTCCGGGCTTCGGGAGTAATATGATTACCGCTTCCCTAAACGTGGGGGGTAAGACACCCGTCTCTTGAGCTTCAGCATAGACCTCTATCAACTCCGGCACCAGTTCCTCCTTGTAAGCCTTGTAAAAATTGGCCGAGAAGCCATCTAAACCAGGAGCAGCTGAGGCACGTAGGGCGTCTATGGCTTCCACTACCGAGTCGACTGTTATCGGGTGGGCGAGGAACTCTTGCATGTGTCTTTCCAGAAAGACCAATGCAATTTCGTCGAGGTAAGAGCGTTGAGCACGTAGGTCAGCGGCAATGGATGAGGAATATAGTGCAGTATAGTAGGATAAGAAGGTGTGGCAGATTTCAGGGGTGGTATGTAGTAGTGTTCCATCCGGGGCAGTTATACCCGTTATATATTGTGCTTGTCGCGGAGGGCGGAGTAGGTGCACAAGCAACCTCCCGGGTCTGCCTCCCTCCCCGTATTGCCGCGCCGAGTGTTCTGTGGCTAGGAAGCGTAGCTCCCTATCGGCCTCCTCCCGGAACTCCAGCAGTAGGGAAAGGCGGCGTGTCTCGTGTGCCTCAGAGGGGTTCCGGAGCTGGTCGTCTTCTAACTTTCGGATATTCATTCTCAAGACGGTTAATGTGGACCTAATAGAGCGCAGGACTCCCACATGTGTAGCAATGCATACCCCCCTGATAGTGGCCTTAAATCCCTCCCACAAAGTTGCGTGTGTTTCTGCAGACCCAGTGTTGAGCTCAAAATAATCAATAATGGCAATTCGGATTGTTTCGGTGAATACTGTGTCAGCGAGGGCCTTACCGGGGAATCGCCATTGCCGTTCAAAGCCGCCAGGTCTTGGAATATCCAGGCGTAATGCCACCGGGGAGTGGCCCGACAATGTACGCGGTAATGTAGTATGTGATGTCACCCACTCAGCCACCCCGGGGGAGAGCAGCCAGTAATCTAGTCTCGTCCATGTGTTATGGAAGCTGGATTGGTGGGTGTACTCCGGGGTCTCACCGTGCAGCCTAGCTTCGATGTCTATGAGGGAATAGGTATCACAGATGTCAACTAGGACTGGTCTGGAGTGTTTCCTAGCGTCCGCTGTAGCTGAAGTCCCGTCACGTGTGGGATTAAGGAGTAAATTAAAATCCCCACCGACAAGTATCTGGCCAGCGGCTATCATGGTTAGCTTCGTCTGTAGGTCTTGAAAGAAGGCAGGGGTGTCAGTATTGGGGCCATATACATTTACCAGGGTAACCGTCTGATGAAATATGGAGCCCGTCACCACCAAGTAACGACCCTCCGGGTCTCCTATCGTGGAGTGCAGTATGAAGGGTAGTCGCTTATGGACCAAGATGGCCACCCCTCTTGAGTATCTGCTAAAGTCCGAGAAGAAGCGGTGTGAACCCCAGCTTCTGGCCAGGAGCTGGGACCCTGCCGGGCTCAGGTGTGTTTCTGTCAACATTATGCCTGCCCAAATAGTTGAAGACCTGTCTGCGCTTCCTCGTGTCGTTTAGACCCCTGACATTCCATGACATCAGGGAAATCGGGGACGAGTCGTCCCGCGTGGGCTGTCTATTCATTAGTGCACATGCCTATATGTCCAATCCATGGTGTGTCAAGGTCAACTGAAACGTGTGATGGAATGCGGTGTGTGCCTGCTATCTGAGTACAGAGTAACATCAAACTAACCAAAATACCCTCCCCACCCCCTCCCCCCACCCAGCCTCCAGTCAACCCAGGGAGGCATATCCCCATGAACCATGCAGCGAGCCAAACAAAACATAGGGTTGCAAAGTACAATGACAAACTGTAGCTCAACTGCAAGAAGAATAGAAATAGTAAGACAACAGTGGCATCCGCCATGGGGTGTGGCAACGCCACGCCGGTCGGGGAGTGAACTATATTGGAGAGTCGGAGCTTGTGTAACCATAACAGTCTGGGCGCCTGCGAGGCTACGAGTGTGGATCTTCAGCCCCAAATGTCTAGATATGATGTTCAGCCATTGCCCGTCTCGGCAAATAGATCAGCGCTGGCCTGGGAGGCATTTCTGACCGGAGAGGCCGGCGGCCGTGCCCCCGACCGGGACGGGCTTACGTCTCGCCGCTTGTAGCGTTGGCAAAATTCCTGGGCTTCCGTCGGTTTTCAAAGATGCGAGGCCTGCCATCAATGTCCACTTTAAGTCTAGCTGGGTAGAGCATTCTGTATCGAAGGCCTAGATTCCGGAGTGTAGCTTTGACCCTATAAAACTTCTTGCGCGCCTCCTGGACCATGAAAGTGAAATCAGGAAAGAAGGAGAGTGTGTTGCCCTGCCATGTCACCACACCACAATCTCGCGCCGCCCGGAGTACAGTTCATAAGGCGAGCAATAATTGGGCGCGGTGGTAGACCTGTTCTGGGCCGGGGCCCCAGCGATCTGTGGGCTCGTTCTAACACAAACCCCTGAGTGAAGGAGTCGTGGCCAAAAAGATCGATTAGCAACTGTTCAACAAATGTGTCCATCCGGCCAGTTTGTGTCATCTCCGCTAAGCCAGTAATGCGCACGTTGTTTCTTCGTCCCCGGGCCTCGAGGTCCTCGTTTTTGATGGCGACTTCTTTGAGGATTCTCTCCACTCTCTCCAGTCTTTTCAGGGACTTCGTCACGCCGTCCTCCACATCAGAAACCCTGGATTCCACTAGGTCTAGTCGTCTGTCGTGCGCCTGGATCTTGGAGCCCATATCCGCCATTCGGCGCTCCAGAGTGTCAAAGCGCCCATCCAGCGCCTTGAAACCAGCCCTCATCTCCGTCATCATGGCGGTCATGAGTGAAGTGGCATCCTCTTGGTCTTCACCCCCCGTCGCCTCCGTTCGGGCCTCTAGCGGGGGGGTCAGTGATGGGGAGGGAGGCTCCAGCAAAGTTTTCGCTGATTCGGGTCGCGTTTCCCCATTGTGGCCGTGCTGCAGGGCCACCCGGCCTAGGCCTCTGTGCCTCCTGTATGGACGCGCTACTTCACCCCAGTGCGTTCCAAGATGGCCGTGGAATCGTGCAGGGCAATGGACTTTCACCCTCGGTGGGGGCTGGTCGGATCTCAGCCTGGTTCAGGTTCCCAGGCAGCAATGGGGAGCGCCCAGCGCTCAGCGTGCCAGTCGAACACTCTGCAGCCTGCTCGGGCACCCTCGCGGTCCGTCAGGCCAGGCGGTGTGCAGCCCGTCCCCTCACAGGCTCTCCGGGGGACAGGGAGAGGCCAGCAGCGCCGCAGGCACACGGCCGGGCAGCGCCGGCGTCAGCAACACCCAGAGCGGCCCCCAAGCCAGCCGCAAAGCAATCCGCTCCCAGCGCCGGGACTACGTCCCCCCGCGGCCCAAACGGAGCTCCCGGCTTAAGCCCGCCCCCAAGGCCGTAAGGCCCAGAAGCGAGATCGACGCGCAGCGCCGCCCCAAGGGGAGCCGGGCTCCAACAGGCCCGCCGCGGAGATGAGCCCCCAGAACGCGGAAATCACCGCAGCCGGGTCCCGCTGGCCGCCCGGGTGCCCCACGCGCAGCTCGCCCTACCTCCGCTCCGCACCTCCGCAGCTCCTCGTGCTGCACCCGGCCGCCGGTCAGGTCGCCGTATCGTCGGAACCGCCGCCGCCACCTCCTCCAAAGTTGCACCCGTCGAGCTGCAAAGGATGTGGAACAGGATCGTAGGTTTGGGTGCTCTTCAGGATCGCTGGTTACAGCATTGCACGGGCGTTAAGTACCCAGACCGGCGGAGCTTCAGTAAGAGGCGGCCATCTTGGTCTCCTCCTTGGCCACGCCCCCTCAGGGACGTTATAGTTAGAAATTATCATTTAAAAAACCTTTGAAATTCTCTGAAAAAACCATAGGTTTCAGGGATGTTATAGTTGGAAATTAGCCTTTAAAAACCTTAGAAATTCACTAAAAAAACACATGTTTCAGGGATGTTATAGTTAATTGGACATTTCACCCGTACAAGAGTGCAGAAAGAAGGAAGAGAACTGCAGAAAGAAGTAAGAGCAGTGCAGAAAGAACCTACAGAGGTGCAAAAAGAAGCAAGAGGGGTAAAGAAAGAGGTAGGAGGGCTGCACAAAGAGGCAAGAGAGGTCCAGAAAGAGGCTGGGGGAGTGCAAGAAGGGAGAGAACTGCTGAAAGAGGCAAGGGAATTGCTGAAAGAAGCAACAGATGTGTAGAAAGAAGCAAGAGAAGTACAGAAAGCGGGATATGAGGTTCAGAAAGAAGCAAGAGCAGTGCAGAAAGAACCAACAGAGGTGCTGAAAGAGGCAACAGAAGTGTAGAAGGAGTCATGAGGGGTGCAGAAAGAAGGAAGAGAGTGCAGAAAGAAGCAACAGAGGTACAAAAAGAGGCAAGAGCGGTACAGAAAGAGGGAAGAGAGGTGTAGAAAGAGGATAGAGAGTTGTACAAAGAGGGAAGACGGATGCAGAAAGAGGCAAGAGGGGTGAAGAAACCAGCAAGAGAAGTGCAGAAAGAGGCAAGAGAATTGCTGAAGGAAGCAACCAAGGTTTAGAAAGAAGCAAGAGCAGTGCAGAAAGAACCAACAGAGGTGCTGAAAGAGGCAACAGAGGTGCAGAAGAGTCACAAGGGGTGCAGAAAGAAAGAAGAGAAGTGCAGAAAGAATCAACAGAGGTACCCAAAGAGGCAAGAATGGTGCAGAAAGAGGGAAGAGAGGTATAGAAAGAGAATAGAGAGTTGTACAAAGAGGGAAGACGGTTGCAGAAAGAGGCAAGAGAGGTGCAGAAACATGTAAGAGAACTTTGGAAAGAGGCAAGAGAATTGCTGAAAGAAGCAACAGAGTTGTAGAAAGAAGCAAGAAAAGTGCAGAAAGAAGCAACTGAGATGCAGAAACAGGCAAGAAAGGTAAAGAAAGAGGGAAGATTAGTGCAGAAAGAGACATGGAAAGTGCAGAATAAAACAACAGGGGTGCAGAAAGAGGCAAGCGAAGTGTAGAAAGAAGCAACGGAGGTGCAGAAGGAGGCAAGAGAACTCCAGAAACAGGCAAAAGAGGTACAGAAAGAGGGAACAGAGGTGCAGATAGAGGCAAGAGATGTGGAGAAACAGGTAAAAAGGGGTGCAGAACGAACCAAGAGTGATGCAGAAATTTGTGAAATAGGTGCACAAAGAAGCAAGAGCAGTGAAGAAAGAACCAACAGAGGTGCAAAAAGAGGCAAGAGATGTGCAGAAATAAATAGGAGAGGTACACAAAGAGGCAAGACAAGTACAGAAAGAGGCAAGAGGGGTGCAGAAAGAAGGAAGAGAAGTACAGAAAGAAGCAACAGAGATACAGAAAAAGGCAAGAGAGGTGCAGTAAAGGTAGGAAATGTATATAAAGGGAACACAGGTGCAAAAAGAGGCTAGTGGGGTGCAGAAGGAGGCAAGAGAACTATAGAAAGAGGCAAGCGAGTTGCAGAAACAGGCAAAAGGGGTGCAGAAAGAGGGAACAGCTGTGCAGAAAGGGACACGAGAGGTGCAGAAAGAGGGAAGGGGTAGGGAGAGAAGAGAGTGAAGTTGCAGAAGGAGGCAAGAGAACTACAGAAAGAGGCAAGAGTGTTGCATAAACAAGCAAAAGGGGTACATAAAGAACCAACAGAGGTGAAAAAAGAAGCTAGAGGGATGCAGAAAGGGGCAAGAGAAATGCAGAAAGAGGCAAGTGAAGTACAAAAAGAAGACAGTGTGGTGCAGGAAGAGGAAGAAATGTGCAGAAAGATGGAATAAAAATGCAGAAAGAGGCTAGACATGCACAGAAAGAAGAGAGGTTTATGCACTATTATAACCAATTTAACAAACATTTTTAGCAATAAGTAACACATGAATATTCCAGCTTTGCACAGGGCCTTCCATCATGCTGTCACACTTGAAGCTGCATTTGTGGGAACATTTGAGCCATTTGAGCTAGAAACAAGGCTTTTTTTTGTTCAAATCTGCAGATTATGTAGCAGATTATGGAATATTTGACAAATGCAGAAAATGTTTAATTATGTAACAATTGGTGCAGCCAACGAAATGCCTAAATCAAAAATGCGTCCGTAGGTAGTAGAGTTGTAATGTTACGTAACAAATTAGTATGCGAATAGAGCTGTACAGGCCAAAGAATGATGTATGGCGTCAAAATCCGCTCTGCTGTTGAAGTAAAGAGATGAATGTAGGAGGGAAGGAGTAATTGAACGGACATAAGATGTCCAGTTGACAATAAAGCACTGCCAACAAGCAACAAGGCGTTTTCTGTGCCTGAGCAGCATAAACCTAAAATACCATTAACAAGATGCATTGGAACAGTAACTACAGTGTGTGTATGCTTCAGAGCAGCGTGACAAAAAGCAATCACGCTCTCTCGGTACATGTGCATTTTATTTGTATTTCCCTTTGCAGCAATTGGATATTAGCCTGACTAGGGTATGGCAATATTTTGTGAAAGTAAATAAACGGGCCCACACCCTCTGGCTTTGAAGCAAAACAACAACTTATTAGAAAGCGGTGAGCTTCTGACACACCATACCTGCTGCGGTATTCATAGCTACTTACCTGGCTTCTTCCTCAGACTTTCTATAGACTTTAAGCAAATTTCAAATCCCATTTGATTTCGTTACAAAGTTCTATGTCAAAATAAAAATCTTTAAACAAAAATGCTAAAGCCAAGATTAGGGCAAATTTCAGGATTTCTAACTGTATGCTAAATGGTACATGTGAACATTTTTGTGCGTGTGGAATGCTCACCGGTGGATTAGCTGTGACTGGGTCGGTGAGGCAGGAAGCTTACAGCAGAGAACCCCTTCAGCAGGCTGGTTCCTCCTGGGTTCTCTGCTGTATAAGGAAGGGCTCAATGAAGAGAGAGCCGGCACAGCCAAAAGTAAATCAAAACTGCTCATTGTGATTGTGTTTGCGCATGTGTGGGCTTCAGTGTTTGGAAAATAGTTTGTATATAAGGCTAGCCAATTTTATTCAGCATATCGTAACTTTAACCAATTGAGTCCCCAATGAGCCTTGCTCAGACCTTTTTAACTACTATTATACCTTACAACATCTATTAACTTCAAAGGAAGTAAAAATGAAACGGCAATAAAATGTATTGTAAGAGTATTGGGCTGTTTTTATACATTTTATTTTTGAAAATCTGTTTATTAGCATAGTGTTTAGAGCAACAATACACAGTTGTTACCATATGATAAAACCAGAAGTAAGTGTGCTCCTCCAGGCCTTAGAACAGCAGGTACATTGTACATTTTAACTTTTGTTGTAGTTCCGGGTAAATGAACAAACCCCTTAAGAAGTGAAGGAACTCCCTCCTGCCACCCACAAAAAAAGATCCCACCCAAGACACTCTCTTTTTTTACGTATGTATACATCAGTTAGTACCAGGCTGCACCCATAGAACAGATCTTATCAAATATGCCTTTCCACACAACCAGTCAGTGACATAAGCAATAGTATCACGGGGTATCCCGTATTACAGTCTAGTGCACCATGTGTGTTCACGGTACATGGAAGCCCACCGACAGCAGGACACATTTCAGTTTATGGTATCGAAACATCAGACTCATCATCACCCCCTGCCTCAAACCTCCCCAGAATGGTAAACCAGTCCAATTAAATCGGTGTTTTCCTGAGGCCCCTGCGTTCTTCACGCTGTAGTGCTTCACCCTCTGCCTTGCCCCAACGTATCCCTTCCGTTTTCCACAATTCGGGGTCAGGTGGCTTGGGAGACTTCCACCTCATTGTGATGGCACGTTTCGCAAGTAACATGGCTACATCAGTAAAACGTGTTGCTACTCTCCTCTTACGCGCTGCTGGGCCCAGCCCCAGCAGCGTATATTCCAGGGTGAGCGCTTGTATCAAGGCACCCGCTTCCGTGAGCGAGTCATTAATAGTGGTCCAGTAATAGCCCAGTTTGGGGCAGCTCCACAACATGTGTGCCAGTGATGCATCATCCATAGCGCATCTAGGGCAGGTGTTGGCGGCGTTGGGGAACATAGCGTGTATACGGTGAGGCGTTAAATACGCTCTATGCAGGACCATTAGCTGGATGAACTTAAATTTGGGGTTCCTAGCTACTTTTTTGGGAAATTGAAGGATCCGCTCCCATTTCTTGTCCCTTAGTGGCCTCCCTATATCGCCCTCCCACTTGGTCTTGAGAGGCGACAGTGAGACCGCCCATCCTGTTCTGATGCTAGCAGTGAGCCATTTAGTTAGATGACTTCCCGTTCCCATGAGATACTGCATCGTCAGTAAGGGGTTCGTGGGTGGTTCTACTCCCTCGGGCGCCCACCTTCCCATTACATAATGTCGGAGGCCAGCATGCAGAAGGAACGATCCCCCGGGGACACCATGTGCGGTCCTGAAGTCTTCAAAGGACAGCATCTGTCCCTCAGCAAAAAGGTCTCCTATGTGTGTTACACCAGCGTCGTGCCATGGCACAAGTTTGTGAGTTGTGAGCGGTCCCGACCCCAGGGGTATACCCAGTAGTGGAATTGTGGGGGCATATGATGACCTCGGGGCCGTGTACTTCGTCGCTTTCCGCCAGTAGTGGACCGCAAGCCAGAGGAGCGGTGGGGTGTCTCTCGGTAGTTCCGAGCGGGGTAATAGCAAGACATGGATTTTCCCTTTAGAGCGATCTTCCTCTGTCATGTTAATCTCATGTAAGTTTCGACCCGCAAGCCAATAGGCCAGCCACTGCAGTTGACATGCGAAGTTGTAGGCCCTGAAGTCTGGTACTCCCATACCTCCGGCGTTAGAGGTGAGCTGCAACTTAGCAAGGCCTATGCGCCTTCGCCCTCGTCCCCATATGAGTTCCATGAGGACTGTATCTAGTGCCTTGAACGTCGCGGCAGGGATCAGGAACGGCAGGTTTGTGAAATAGTAAATGAGACGGGGAAGCATTACCATCTTGGAAATGGCTATTCTGCCGGCCACCGATAGAGGTAGCGACAACCAAAATTGTATCTGAGATTTAAGGGTTCTCATAGCCCTTCCGAGGTTGCCGTCAATCATTACTTCGGCATCCCTGTAAACTTGTATCCCGAGGTATCGGAAGGTGGTATCTGCCATTTGAAACGTGTGTGGCGCAAAGGGCAGTGGTGTAGACGAGCCAGCAGCAGCAAAGGTAAACCCGTAGGACTTTGGTTTGCTTATGGTGAGGCCAGATAATGATCTAAATTCCTCAAATATATGAGGAATAGGATCCAGGTCGCCCCGTAGATTATGTAGGTATAGGATAATATCGTCAGCATAGGCGGACACTATATGAGTTGTCACACCCCTCCGAATGCCACAGCGGGGGGCCACTGTCCAGAGTTTACAGAGCAGTGGTTCAAGTGCCAGGATGAATAGGAGCGGGGAGAGTGGGCAACCCTGCCTGGTACCTCTTGCTATGGCTAGGGGACCC
Source organism: Lissotriton helveticus (assembly GCF_964261635.1). Classification (NCBI taxonomy): domain Eukaryota; kingdom Metazoa; phylum Chordata; class Amphibia; order Caudata; family Salamandridae; genus Lissotriton; species Lissotriton helveticus. The sequence continues at coordinate 1,898,700,187 of NC_136061.1, forward strand.
GAGATGTATCCGGATGTGCGCACCCGAGCCGTGGGGTGTGTGTATAGCAGTTTGACCCACGCGATATATTCGGGAGGTATCCCGAATTTCGTGAACGTAGCAAACATGAAATCCCATCTGAGGAAATCGAAGGCATGCTTCAGGTCCAATGAGATGCATCCCTCAGAGCCCATGTCTGTCGGGTCTCGTAGCATCAGCTGGGCTAGTCTTCTAAGATTCATGGCCGTGCTCCTGCCCGGTACAAATCCGCACTGGTCAGGGTGGATCAGTCGCGGGATGTATTGTGCCAGTCGCGTCGCTAGTACCTTACTCAGTATCTTATAGTCGGTGTTAAGGAGAGACAAGGGTCTGTAGCTAGCAAGGTGCAGTCCATCCTTACCCGGTTTTAAGAGGGAAGTTATCAAAGCTTGAAGGGAGGACTGCGGCAAGTAGTCAGTCCGCAGTGCTTCTAGATAAATGGCGTGTAAGCGCGGGGCTAGTACGTCTATAAATGTGGCATAAAACTCGGCCGGTAGGCCGTCCGTCCCAGGGGTTTTATTTCTCGGAAGTGCGCGTATTGCCTGTCTAATCGCAACAGAAATGCTACGCTTCAATTCATCGCTTTGCCTGTCAGTGAGTTGGGGTAGTTCTAAATCCCTCATAAATCCCTCAAATGCGGTCTGTGAGAGGCAGTGGTGTGGGCTGTAAAGTGTGGTGTAATAGTCCTTGAATGCGGTGTTGATTCCTACTTGAGTCGAAACTAGTATGTCTTCTTGATCCAGTATTTCTAAGATGGGGAGGTGCACTGGGGAGTCACGTATGATACGGGCCAGCATAGGGCCCGACCTGTCTGCCTGCGTGTGCTGTCTAGTAGTGTATTCCCTGTAGTCTAACAATCTCAAGTCTTCTAGCAGTTCAGCGTGCTTTATATGCGCGTTCTGCAGTGGTGTGAAATGTGTGTTTGTGCCCCCGGCATCACACTCCAGCGTTGCCAGTCTACCCTCCACTTCTTTCAGATCAGCAATCACTGCCCTCCTCATGCCCACTCTAGTGGCCATCGCTTCCCCTCTGATGAAGACTTTGAAAGTGTCCCATTCTAGTTGTCGGGAGCTGGCAGTGTCAGCGTTCGTGTCAAAATAACTCTCAATGGCATCTGCCACAGACGACCTGAAGACCGCATCTTCCAGCAGCTCCGTGGGTAATCTCCAAGTCGGGATGGGGGTCGTCTGTCCGCCCCATTGCCAAGTCAGCTCGACAGGATTGTGATCGGAGAGGGTCTTCCCCATGTGCTGGGCCTGAATAACCGATCCTAGTAAGGAACGGGAGCAAAATATACGGTCTATCCTGGTGTGGAGTTGGTGTGGCGGGGAGAAAAAGGTATATTCCCTGTCCTGTAGATGTGTACTGCGCCATGCATCTGCCAAATCCCATCCCTCCGCCCATTGTGCCAGCACATCTGCCTGTCTCCTGTTTTCCGTGGCGTGTAGCGGGGGGTGTGACCTGTCCAGTGCAACATCTAATACAGCATTGAAATCCCCTCCAACCACCCATTGATGATCCGCCCAATCCGTAAGGACCCCATTGACATTTACCAAAAAATCCGATTGGCCCGAGTTTGGTGAATACACACATCCAATTACAACAGTAGCCCCATCCAGTAAGCCCCTCACAAATACATATCTACCCTCCTTGTCAATTCTCTGTTCTAGTGGCTTGAAGGGGACAGAATTACGAAGCCAAATAGCGGCCCCCCTAGAGAATGTGGAGTAGGACGTAGCGAAAAGTTGACCCTTCCATTTCTTATGCAGTTTCAAATTTTCAGCACAGTTCAAGTGTGTCTCTTGGAGGCAAGCTATCATAACTCCCCTACGGTTGAGCTGAGCGAGTATTCTGTGCCTTTTGTGAATCGAGCCCATGCCCCGCACATTCCAGGTGCACAAGTTATAAACATTAAGTGGTCCCATGCCTGGGCGTGTAGCGCGGCAAAGCTGAGCGCGTGGGTGCACACGCCTAGTACATCTTACTGCAGAAGAGGAGTGTCAAGCAAACAGTTAATCCCTGAACACTAAGGTCCCCAGGCCAACGGGCTCGAGGTCCGAACCATGATGCCCAACAGGGGCAGAAGTCAAACAGTTCCATGTGCCTACGGTGGGGGGTGCAGACCACTTGTGCCTGACTCGTACTGGCCCGCGGTGGCAAGGCAGCCCTTAGTAAACCAAACCCTCATGCAACCCACCTGTGTGCAGAGAGTGATACAGTCAATACATTACCACCCGGATAGCGTTCGTGGCGTTGATGTTAAAATTCCTCTGCCATCTGCGCCGTGATCTTGGGGAAGAGTTGTAGGCTGTCCGCCGATCCTGACACTTCGGTGTGTGTGTCAGAGTTGCTAATCAGGCACCTGGCTGTGCCCGCGTCATTGGCGGCGAGTGCCTCCTCCGTCAATTGTACCACCGGTGTGTGGGCTGCCAGGCGGTCCTTAGCGGCTTGTTCCGTTGATGCTGTCCTCGGCGAAGGGGCTCGTCCAGCGTTGGAAGTGGTGCTTCTCCGATCCGTTTGACTCCGACGTTCGTCTTTCCTGGTGGCCGTAAAAGGGTCCTGTGAGGCCGCGGGGCGTTAGTGTCACCTCCATCCACTCTGCCGCCTCTTCCGGCGAGTCAAAGAAGTATGATTTGTTACCGTGTAGGATCTTAAGGCGGGCGGGGAACAGAAGGGCATATTTCAAGTCTCTCTCACGTAACTTGCGTTTAACCCCCAGGAAGGTGGACCTGGCACGCTGCACCGTGGGTGTGAAGTCAGGATACACGGAGATATTCTTGTCTTCATAGCGAATCGGTGCTTTCTCTCGGGCCACGCGCAGCACAGTGTCGCGGTCCTTGTAGTGAAGGAGGCGCGCGATCAAAGGACGTGGAGGCGCACCTGGTTGCGGCGGTTTGGACGGTATTCTATGCGCCCTTTCTACGCTGTATAGGGCTGTAAGATCCTCTGGACCCACCATGTTTCTGAGCCAGTCCTCCACAAATTGAGTAGGATTCCTTCCCTCGCTGCGTTCCGGAATGCCTAAGATGCGGACGTTGTTGCGGCGGGCTCGTCCTTCAGCATCGTCCACCTTGTCCCACATCTGTTTGAGTTGCTTCTCCATGCCTTCCAGCTTCGTCGAGTGTTCCGTCTGCTGAGGTATGAGATCATTCAGCGCAAGTTTCTGTTCGGAGACCCTCTCCGCGTGTTTATTGTGATCTGCTCGGAACAATGAGAGACCCGTCACCATGCTATCGATACGTGTCTCCAGTGCCTCCCGTGTGGCTCGTATTTCGTTGAGGATAAGGTCCAGTTTGGCGTCCTGCGTCCCTTTCCCAGTTGGCGGGATAACGTCCATATTAGAGGAGGCTAGAGGGTCCTCCGAGCCGGTGGACTGCATGTCCGTCGATGCACCGCGATCTTGGGCCTTGCCCCTGTGTCTCCCCATTGATCTAGTATGCAGAGCGGCGTTGGGGTAATCGCGCTTCCTGTCCTCAGATTGTACAGCCCACGATGTACCGCGCTGTGGGTCCAGGGTGTCCACGCAGCCACCGGTGTCACAGCGGGGAAGGCAATGTGAGTAGTAGATCCTTGGCGCTGGGCAGGGTCAATGGCGCTGCAGCAGTGGCGGAGCCTCTGGCAGGTGTGGCGGCGCCCCGTGGAGGATCCTTTGTGCAGCTGTCGTGCCGGCCCCAGTGAGGTGGTGGGTATGGGCAAGTGGCTGCAGGAGGAGGGGATCGCCGGAGGCAGGACAGAAGAGAAGTGCCGCGTACCTGCTCTCGTGAAGGCGGTCCTGCAGTCAGTGGCCCGCCACGCGGGCCTCCGTACAGCCAGACCCCACGATGTTGCTCAGGGTCATCACTGGTGATGTGGTAGCAGGGGCCGTGCCGGTGCTGCGTCGTGTCCCCAGGGCCGCGGCACTCCTGTCACCCTCAAGCGTTGCGGGTGGCGCCAGCTTTCGCGCCATCTCTCCAGGGTGCTCGGGGGTCCAGGGTGGAGGCAAGATGGCGCCCGTATCACCGCCTCGGCGCCAAGGCTTGTCGGGCGGCCGCCGAGTGTCCCATGCAGCTGTAGCAGTCCTCCGGGTACCAGCGTCCTCCCCCCAGCTCACCCGACGCCTCCTCCCTCACCGGCTCCCAGGCGGGCGCAGTCGCCTCCGCGTCAATCCAGCGGGCACAGGGCCAGTCCGGCGCTCCTTCCGCCGCGGTCGGGATAGGCAGGTCAGGACGGGCCCCCCGGGCTCACCAGCGAGGGGGGAGGCGGTCCGGTGTCGGTAGGAGCAAGCACCAGCCGCCGACTGCAGGCGCGTGTGCAGTTCTGTGCCCTCGTACACCTCCGGCACCCCCTCTGCAGTCCGCCGGCATCCGCCAGCAATCAGGCCTCCGGGCTAATTGAGGCCGCGGCTCTCCTCGGTGCAGCAGGCCCCAGCAGTCTCCGTAGCTCACCAGGGTGTCAGGCGGTGTCCGAAGAAGGCAGCTCGCCGCCACTGCTCACCGCTCGCCTGTTGCAGTTCCGGACGCAAGATTAAGGTGGCTTGCGTTACAGGTAGACAGGATTATCAGCTAGTGTCAAGGGCTATGGGCGGAGCTCTTCCACTACACGTCCGCCATGATCGGCTCTTGGCCACGCCCCCTTCCTGTTTTTATGCATAAGATACCACTGGTTGCGTTCATCTTATAATGTCATTCAATAGGAAGGATCAAGTTGGGATAACTTCTATTTTTATACGACTGTTAAATAATCAATCATGCTTTTGTACTTTTTTTTAATATTTGTATTATAATGTGAATTTTGTATTTGTCTTTTAAAGATATCTGTGTTATATCTAAATAAAGATATTTGATTGATTGAGTTTGTATATGTGTGGGGGTGTGCATGTGCTTTTGTGGGTGTGTGTGCATGAATATGGGCTTAGGTGTCTACAGAATTGTTGTGTGCTTATGGTTTGCTTAGGTGTCTGTGGGGAGCTGTGTGCTTTTGGATGTGTATAGGGAGGTCGCTTGTGTGTGTTTGAATGCATGTGTGTGGATAGGGAGATCATGTTTGTGTGCTTATATAGGGAGCTTGTGTATGTGTGCCTGAGTTTGTATATAGCGAGGTAATGTGTGTAAGCGTGCTTGTATGTGTGGAAGGCTGTTTGCGTGCATATTTGTGTGCACGTGGGTGAAGGTTGTGTTTACGGGACATTTGTGTGAGAAGGGTTGTGTGTACATGTTGAACACAGTATTTTTGTGTAGGATTGTTCGGCTGTGCAATGTGGTGTTTCTGTGTTTGTGTGTGTGATGCATTTTCGTGAAGTCTGTTAGGGGTTCATGGTGAAAGAAATACATTTTAAAATGAGGCCTTGGTGGGAGGGATTTCTTGACGTTGAAGTGGGCAGTGTTCCTTCTGAAAAGAGCTTCAACGAAAATGCTTTAAAAAATAACTATTTTTAATGTAAACTAAATCGGTGGTACCGGCATATGAACTCAAAAGCGTATTCAACGTGCAAATCTTAGATTCTGTGCGACGCGAGGGGCTGCATTCCTGCGCTGAAAAAAGCACACCTTGCCTTCCTTGAAAGACGGGCCTGTTAGAATCCTGATATTCTGGAACACCCCCCTACCTCCCCAACAGCCCTGTGTAGCTCTTTGGGATATTAGCACAGGGCACACATACATTTCAGCAAGAACTGACGTGAAATAGTTCTTATTGGAAAGTTTGCCTCCCTATAGGGCTGTATGGAATGAGAGTGGGCGCTGAATGAGTACAGCAATGCCCCAAATTTTCCCGCCCACACCCCAACTTGTGAATGCTGCTCAAAAACAATTTCGTAACATATAACCCACCAGATACACAACATAATAAATACAGCTTATTAACTTACACAGGGGACGCCTTCGCGGAACGAGATTCCACAAGCGGTCAGCTGGTATATCCCATTTGGGCTGTGGGCAGGGGGTAAAGTCCGAGTAAAACACCTGTGGGGAGGAAGTAAATCTCAGCCCCGGCAAACGAGAGGGCGGAAAACAAGGAACTCACCACTCTTTCACAGGTCGTCAGGAATAACTCGGGGAGCACAGAGGGCGGCGGCGCCTCGCTCAGGGGTTTTTCAGCTGTGTGGGGATTATATGCGCAGCATTTTGCAACCCAGTCTCCAGGTATGTGGTGCAATGAGCAGGCTCTTGGGACGTTCACTACATATGCTTGCCTGTTGTATGATAGGGCCTTGCTGCAGTGTCGTTCTCAGTGACTCCAACATTGCTGCCCGGACTACATATCTGATGTTGAGCTCCCTGCTATCAATAGATGTCTTTTTAATGTCCGTGAGGAGGTGTGTGATGACTGTTTCAGCCCCAGGGGGCCTGGTCCTGTTGGTTCAGAATTTATGACCCGTGACCTCTGTTATGTTCTGGGCCCATGATCCGCCCCTGGCGTAAGGGGCGTGAAGTGTTGAAGTCATGTGACCGCCTATAATAAAGAAAGGCTCCGCACGCACGTACGCTATTCTGAGACGGGCGCACGGAGAGCCAGCAAGTTATTTCCAGTGTCTGACTCCTTTATTCCTAGGGCCACGTGTCAGGCCTAGTGCCGACAAGCTAGGTGGGTCCAACCCCTCTGAAAGACACAACAATTGGCGACGAGGGTGGCTGCCGAATCCTCGCTGGGTGAGAGTACCTGCCTCCTGCCCCGTGTGGCGGCCGCGAGCCTGTCCCTCGGCTCGTGGTGCTCGTGCCGCGCGGCGTACCCCACCTCCGCGCAGACCGCCGGGAGGAGCGGCCTGGTGCATCGACATCGAGTAGGTGACTCCGACCCTACTGCCGCGCAGCCCCCATCTGCGCGGTGCCTCGGGCGGTGCCCCATTTCAGCACACGCATCGGGTGGTCGTGCGAAGTGCCTGATCCGGCGCGCCTGGGAGGATGGCGACGATTCCGCCCATTGAACCCTTTGTGGTGGAGGGTGCGCCCTCAGCGCTCGCTCCCAAATGGAAGGAGTGGGTGGATAGACTCCTAGTATTCTTCGAAGCTACGAAGACGCACAAGGAACAGAAACGGGCCATGGTGTTACATCTCGGTGGCAAGGACATACATTTCATTGCTCGGACTCTCCCGGAGGCGACCCCCAGAACTCATCACACGTTGATTAATGCCCTTAATGCCCATTTTGAGCCCATGGCCAATCAAGATTATGAACGGTTTGTGTTTAGACAAGCGCGCCAGCTGCCCGAGGAATCGCTGGACACATATCATACCAGGCTCAAAAGGTTGGCGCTCACGTGTGGGTTTCAAGACACCACTGAGGAAATTCGGGGGCAAATTATACAGGGATGTGCGTCGGCCAAATTGAGGGAACGGATTCTGGAGGAGTCTGGCAAGCCGCTGACGGACATCCTAACTCTTGGCCGCACGAAAGAACTCTCAAAAGCCAGGGCTGCGCACATGGAAGCTGCTTTGCAGGCATCGGTCAAAGTGGAACCGGTCAACAAGATACAGACACACACGCCCACCAAGTGGCCCAAGAGACCACCCACTCAGGGTGGAGCGTCGGGACAGTCATGTGGTTATTGTGGAGGTCCGCGACACCAGATGGCAGAATGCCCAGCACGGGGCAAGCGGTGCTCGGGATGTGGCAGGCAGAATCACTTTGAAAAGGTGTGCCGGTCGAAGAACTTCCGTAAACCACGCCCCGCTGTGCGGGCCATAATGGAGGGGGAACAGAGTCACAGTGATATGGATGACGACGAAGAAGAAGAACGGTCGGTGCACAAGGTGCACATGATCGGCACCGCTGCCCGCCGCACCAGGCCCCTGCCTCAATGCGCCATACAGGTAGCGGACCAAGATCTAATAGCCGTGGTAGATACGGGCGCATCCATAAACCTGATGAGTGTTTCCCTCTACAGGACAATGACCACGCCTCCGGCGCTGCGTCCCACCCCCATCACCGTCTTCGCGTATGGGCAAGACACCCCTCTCGAGATTCGAGGAAAGTTCAAAGCGGTAATCCGCCATGGGAACAAGACAATCAAAACCAACGTCTTTGTGTCAGAAGAAGGCCAAGGTATGCTGCTGAGTTGCAGAGCGGCTGAAGACCTGGGTGTGGTGACATTCGCCTTTGGGGTCCATGAGGAATCCGTTCAACATCTCCTCATGGAATACCCGGACCTTTTTGAGGGCATTGGCAAGTTCAAAGGCCGAGAAATTCATCTGCACATCGATCCAACGGTACAGCCGGTGGCTCTGCGACACCGCCGCATTGCGTTCCATCTACGGCCGCTGGTGGAAGAGGAACTCCACAAACTGGAAGAGGCGGGCATAATCGAAAAGGTTTCGGGTCCCACCCCATGGGTCTCGCCCATCGTGGTCACCCGGAAACCGAAGCAACCCGGAGCGGTCAGGATCTGCGTGGACATGCGCCTCCCGAATGCTGCCATAAAACGAGAGCGCCACATCACGCCCACCATAGATGACCTCATCGGAGAGATGGCAGGTGCCCGCTGGTTTTCTAAGCTGGACTTGCGATCAGGATATCACCAGTTGGTGTTGGACATGGAGTCGCGCAACATCACTACTTTCTCCACCCACATCGGCCTTCGAAGATACACTCGCCTCAGTTTCGGAATTTCCAGCGCAGCGGAGGTATTCCAGAATGTCATCCAGGAGCTAATCGCTGGAATACCTGGAGTGATAAATGTCAGTGATGACATAATGATACATGCCCGCACCATCCCGGAGCACAATCAAAGGCTGGCCCAAGTGTTTCGAAGACTCAAAGACGCAGGACTAACGCTCCACCGAGAAAAGTGCGAATTCCTGCGGGACCGGATAGGGTTTTTTGGATACGTCTTCTCAGCCGAGGGTGTCAACCCGGATCCGGATAAAGTGAAAGACATTAAAGATGCGCCACCCCCGCAGACCGTTACTGAAGTCCGGAGCTTCCTGGGCATGGTCAACTATTGTGGCCGGTTCATCAGAGACTTGGCTAATCTCACGCTCCCCCTGAGGGACCTCACCAAAGACTCCACTCCCTGGCACTGGGGACCTGAGCAAGAAAAAGCTTTCCGAGACATCAAAGATTCCCTGTCCAACCATACCACTCTCGCCTTCTTTGACCCCCGCAACTTCACGCTCATTGCTGTGGATGCGGGGCCTGCTGGACTGGGAGCGGTTCTCAGGAAGAGAGACGACATCGACTGGACGCCTGTTGCTTTTGCGAGCAGATCTCTCACGGACACGGAACAACGGTACTCGCAGATTGAGAAAGAAGCAATTGCCATTCATTGGGGGTGCCGACATTTTCACCTCTACATCTATGGCCATTCACTGTGGTGACCGATCACAAACCCCTGCTGTCCCTGTTTGCGGGAACCTCATCTAAACCCCCGCCTCGCATAGAAAAGTGGCTGCTTCAACTGCAGGAGTACAACTGTACAATCGAGTATCAGCCCGGAGCTAAGAACCCGGCGGACTATCTGTCACGACATCCCAGACCAGCCACGGCTGAGGAGATGGAGGAAGCTGAAGAAACGGAGGCCTATGTCAGGTGGGTGGTGGCGCGATCTTGCCCTCGTCCCATCTCTCTCAGCGACATTGTGAGTGCCACAGCGCAGGACGCATGCCTCCAGAGGGCCAAAGAACTTGTTCACACGACTAGCTGGAATCGAGCCAAGGAGGGGTGGAAGATGCTCACGTCCGAAGCTCAGAAAAAATGGAAAGCCTGTATCATGTCCGAGAGGAGCTCAATGAGGATGAGGCCGGATGCCTTCTGCGGGGGCATCGCCTGGTGATACCTTCAGCCCTCACTGATCAAGTAATACAGTTAGCGCACGTAGGTCACCAAGGTATAGTCAAAACCAAGGCACGCTTACGGACAAAGGTGTGGTTTCCCCTGATGGATGACATGGTGGAGCAGGTGGTAAGGGCATGTGCGGCGTGTCAGGTGACTGGGGAAGCTCCTCGTGAAGCCCCGATCGCCGTGGAACCTCGTCCACAACAGCCATGGGAGAAGGTCAGTATGGACTTTGGCAGTCTCCCGGATGGAAACTACACGCTGGTCATGATTGATGACCATTCCAAGTATCCGGAAGTAGAAATAATAGCCAGCACCAGTGCCGAGTGTGTAATCCCGAAAGTAGAGAAGATTATTGCCACACATGGGGCTATGTGTGAAATCCGCACAGACAATGGACCCCCATTTCAAGGACAGGAATTGGCCACCTATCTATCATCTCTGGGCATTCGGCATCGACGCATCACTCCCCGATGGCCACAAGCGAATGGGGAAGCGGAACGCTTCATGAGGACCCTCAATAAAGTGATTCGCATTGCTCATGATAAAGGACAGTCCGTGGAAATGGCCATTTTCACTTTTCTTCGCAGCTACCGACAAACCCCACATTCAACTACAGGGATAGCCCCGGCGCATCTCCTGATGGGACGGATTATACCTGATTCCATTCCTCACCATCCCCAATGGGCCCCAGCACCCGTGAATGAAGAAATAATTGCCCGAAAACGACAGACTGCCTTTGCTAAAATTAGCCAAAAGAGAAGAGCCATGGTGACACAATTCAGCAGAGGAGATGTGGTACTTCTCCGTAACAGGGTGACTAGTGGAAAATTCCGTTTGAACTATGAAAGAAGACCTTGGCGAGTGGTTGGTGTTAAAGGAACCCGCATCACTGTGGTCCGAGGAAGAGAGACTGTAACCAGGAATGTGTCGCACTTTAAACATTTCCATGGGGGTTTGAGAGCCTCGGATTCACCAACTCTGGCAACAGAAACCGAAACTGCCCAGGACTTGCCAGGAAGGGAGCCGACGCCTAGTCTCGAGGTCACTCAGAGTAGCACTCAGAGGGCGGTGATCAAGGAGACGGAAGGCGGCGCGGAGGCCCAGGAGGGGGTGTCAGATCCGGAGGAGCCCGACATGGAGGCGCCTGAGACCAGCTCCGCCCCAGAGACAGACTGTTCAAGCCAGAGGGGCGTGGATCAAAGGCTGAGACGTAACCCGACGCCTTCCTGTCGACTACGCGATTACCTCACGTAAGACTGTTCTATGTATCAGAGTTAAATACCATGTCCAGTAATGTGTCCTGCTTGTTGGTAGTAGTTTTGAAAGTGAACTCGAAGACTATGAAGATTAGTACAATAGACTATCCCTCGAGACTGCAGGGTTGCAGCTGTTTGTGAATTTAGTTTTGAGTTTTTCTTGTTTTAGGAGGAATGTTATGTTCTGGGCCCATGATCCGCCCCTGGCGTAAGGGGCGTGAAGTGTTGAAGTCATGTGACCGCCTATAATAAAGAAAGGCTCCGCACGCACGTACGCTATTCTGAGACGGGCGCACGGAGAGCCAGCAAGTTATTTCCAGTGTCTGACTCCTTTATTCCTAGGGCCACGTGTCAGGCCTAGTGCCGACAAGCTAGGTGGGTCCAACCCCTCTGAAAGACACAACAACCTCCTATACATCCCGACGATCACTGAGGCAAACAGGAGGCAGGGCCCCTAAAAAGCCAATTCCTGCAGCTCCCGGGCCCATCACTTCTCCCCGTGAGGCCCGATCCCGCTTCCGTCACTGGGTTCATGAGTCAGCAGTGCTATCACGATAATCACTTTTCCCGCTTGGGCCGGTATATTGAGGGCTTCGTCAGAATCCACTCGGGGCCTATGCTGAGATTGCAATGTGCTCCGGAGCACCACCGCTCCCACGGGCAGGCCCCTCTGTCTCCTATCCAATCCTTAGGCCTATTGACTCAGGCGAGGCAAGGGAGATCCCACCGCCAGCAGCGCAGGACTCCGGCCTAGTCCAGGAGCACCCAGCACATACTCCATGTGCCAGCAGCAAGATAGACAGCTGCCCCACCCCTGCATGCTCCGCTTATCTCACCACTGTAAGAGTGAAACTCGCTCCGGAGCACCACCCCTCTCACAGGCAGGCCCCTCTGTCCCTTACCCGATCCTCAGGCCTAATATGTCGGGCGAGGCAAGGGAGATCCCCTCGGCGCGAGCTCAGCCTTTATAATGTCATGGGTTCAATATAATGGGCTATTCAGCCCCCAAGATATCCATGAGAAATGCGTGCTTTTCAAATACACACAGTCTAGTTTGTTGCACATGTAAATAACCCACCTTAGCACCACTGCCCTTTGAGGACCACCTTGGGAGTGACCTGTGTCCCAATAGGGCAGTCTCCACAACCTACAGTCACCTGTGGCTAAAGAGAAGTCTGACTTAACTATCCACTGCACTCATGCAATCGTGCCAGCCTCAACAGTGCACATACCTGTCACTTAACACCACTCCCTCCGCTCCCGGCAGTGCAATGGACAGCAGCTGGAACAGAGTGTTGAAATAATGCTGCTGCTCGTCGGACCGATGGACCACCTCTCCTCCTCGCACCACCAAGTTTGCTGTGTGTATGTATCTCCTCATCCAGCACTTCTGCTTTTTCTAAACACTATAAGCCATATCTTTGGGACCAGTTGCATTGCACTTTCACCACTCAATGTAGTGCATGCTCGAGGCAACTTAAAAATGAGATTTATGAAGCCATTCAAGGCCTCTTTGTGTGGCCCTGAGTGGCTTCATAACTCTAGAGTAATGCTATGCTGCCCAAATCGCTATCGCTATGTTGCGTTACTCTGCCCTGGAAAAGGGTTTCATGTGTATTGCGTGGGTGTTGCCACGCAACTCCCAAGGGTTTTTCGCATTCCCAGATTTATCAAAAGTGGTAGACTTGGGAATGCACCAAAAAGATATGCCTTCCCAGGGGAGGCATTACAAGAGGAAATATCTTTATTTCTGCTTGTTACTTTCTCTTTCTATATGTGCTTCATTCTGCAGCACACATAGGAGAAATATGCCTTTCAGGATGTTTTTTTTGCAGGAAGGTGCCCCGTCCTGCACAAAAATAATACTGCATGCAGCACATGCACCCTTGTACAAGGGTGCAAGGGTGTCTGCTTTGGTGCTAGGCATCAAAAACGGCACTATGACAGGGACAAAGGCAGAAATGCGCTGTATTCGTTTAAACATGGCGCATTCCTTCCCTTTCTCAGTCATGCAATGCATCAAGGTGACTTGCTGCGTTGCGTGACTTTACCATAAACATGCACCTATAAATTAAAGATCCTAATATAGCCCATTCTGAGGGTTCTCAAGGATTTTTTTTTCTGACCAACTAGTAATATGGTGCCAGGCCTGAGCATGCTGCACATTAATGAATACTGCAAAGTAGCAAGGGGAGCGTTGGCGCTTTTGCCCCTCTGGTGGGTAGTAAAAGAAAGCCACCATTGGGCTGCTGACACCTCTGGGCTTTGGTGCTACTACTCCTGCTGCACTGTTAAATGCTAAGCCCCTGAACTGATATCATCACCCTAGCATCACAGTGTCCATTGAACACTGTGTGCCTGTAGTGACCTTTCCCTAGTGAAAAGGTGAAATCGACCGAGCTGCTTAATCGAGAACAGACAATAATTAATTAAAACAAAATTAGCAGGTCGTGTATTCGTAAAGCATGTTTTTCTTTTACCACGATAGAATGTGACGATGAGGAATGAGAATGTGTTACGTTGCCACAGTTCTTTTGTTGTTGCAGTTTTATATAGCGCAAACTGAGCGCTTTGCATGAGCACCAGTTACGTCAATGACACATTCATGTTTTGGGCATGCACAGGGAGGTTAAGTGATCTGCCCAGAATCACAGTTCATCTTCATAAGGGCTGCTCTGGCCCCTCCCACCGCTCCAGCCCTGCCAGAAGAGATATATCGGCCTCCCAGAATGGCTTACATATTGCAGTATAATTAAAGTATGCAGTGTACTTGCAAGAGTGTACCAAGTAAAGGTGTTGCCTGGAAGCTTGTTTTGTTAAATGGACCAAAGTGTCCCTTGTGAAGAATCTACTGAGGGCTTGGGAGAGGAGGCACAGCTGGAACCTCTCTGCATTCAACACTCCCCCTGAACACAGAGCGCTGTGCCCTGGCGAGCGATTTATAATAAGTCACTGACTCCAAGTACTCGGCACTGATGGGCATGCACTGGGTGTGCCCCAAGCAGTGGGCGCTGAAGGGTGCACACTTAGTGTGCTCGAAGCGGGGAGCACCGACAGGTGGGCCAGTGACGTTTCAGTAGCCCCTGCAGCACCTGTGGTGCAGGGACTGGGGAGGGCTTCAACCTCCCCTCCTCCACTGAGCATGGGTGGGGGGCCCCTGGCCTGAGGGCATCTGTCTGTGGTTCAGAGCTTGGGGGACAGCTCAAGTCCCCTTAAGCCACTAGTGTGGGCACTGGATGTGATGCAAGCAGTGGGTGCTGAAGGTTGGATACTAGCCAGGTGAGCATTGGGTGTGGTATTGGGGTCACAATGCAGTGCCATGCAAACTCATCTCACCCCCCGCTCACTGGCCACCTGATGGCCCTCTCCTGGCTCCTTATTGTTATTGTAAATTGTATTTTTTGTATATGTTAGGTGGAATTAATTGTCAGTTCTTACCAGCTTCCCCACCCTTACCACCATGCACTTTGTCGAGGAAAATGAAGGGGGGCTTTGAAAAGTGAGGGAGGGGCGAGGGGGGTTGGGTCGATGGGACAGAAGCACTGATTCTCTCTGCTTACACACGTGGTGCAAGGGGTGTGAAGTCTCTCTACGAGCACCCCCTCCCACAGACACTTTTTTCCCACGTGTTTGGCTTTGCTTTGAAACAAAAACACACCAAGAAGCCCGGGCACGCCCACCCATGAATGTGCAGTAAAAAGCGTTAACGCCGAAGCTCGTGTTCTCTTTCGTAAGTGCGACAGGAGTTAAGTGCCTCTGAAAAGAGGCCAGAGTTTGTTGAGCCCACAACAAAGACGTGATTGCCAGAGGCGTCTTTTGAAAAGGGGGGGCCCTCGGCCCCCCCGCACGCATGGCGGCGCGGCGACCGTCTTCCCCCCCTTTCCCCTTTTGGTGTCTCTCGGTGGTGGGGGCGGGCCCTGGTGGGCGCGACCTACCACCGATTGGCCGGCGGCCCCCCTGACCCGGATACCAGGAAGAAGGTCCGGGTCAGGGGGGGCGGGCTACAGGAGGGGCGGGCCGGGGGGGGGCGTGCCCCCCCCGCCTGGCCCCTTGAGAATAAAGAGGTGGGGAGCGCCCAGGAGACCCCCTTGTCCCTGGACGCTCCCTCACAGCACCGTGTGCCCCGCGCTCGGGGCTTCTTTGTTTTTTAATTTTCTCTTTTGTTCCCCCTGTAGGTTGGCGGGATCGTACCTTCAAGCAACTGGTGCTTGCAGTGCGGAGAATACCGGAGAGGAAGAACGGACAACAAGGAGCAGCGATCGTCGAGGTGGACAGTGTGGCAGATGGTTTTGCCCTTTATGGAACAGGCGTCGCGCCCTGGAGCAGAAACGGCGTCTTTGGGGGAGCCATGCTCGAAGATACAGGAGCATGAAAAAAAAAAAAAGTTAAGTACCATGCGTAGAGTGGTTTGCTGATAGCTGCTGTTGGTGAGGGGTTTATTGCATGGCGCACGTTTGTTTCCTTGGGTGCAGAGACCGGGAGGAGTGTAGCAGTCCATGCTGGTACTTGTGTCCATACTGGTGCTTGCGCTTAAACAAAGGGCACGCAATCGACACTGCACAGACTCATAAATTGATAAAGGTGTACCGAAGCAATTACAGTAGCAGGTTATGAGATCCATTCGTAATGTGGAAGGCTAGATTAAGCTGCCTGTGCTGCCGTCTAGTGGGCATGTCAGTAAAAGTTGGAAATAAATTTAGTAAGGGCATGCCTAGTCAAATGTAATAGAGGCATGTTTTCTGGTTGGGGAAACACAGTTTGGAAATAGCCAGCTACGAGTTAAGCCGATAAAACACATTGTTCCCCATGTTTTGTGCTGGACATGTGGTGCTAGGGCTGATTGTTAAACGGGTTTGGCCAATAAACGTCACCTCACGAACAACACAGGGATGATAGATAGTGCTCATTTGTAAATCCCGAAAGGCTGCTATCAGGTAATCACATGAAGGCCACGTTTATTGTTTGGTCCCCATCTGAACTCGTTCAGGTCTTTGCGCACTCTGATGCCCATTCATATTGTTAGACGGTCAACTGCATTGCTTATGCTTATAGGGATGGCACAATCGCCGTATGAAACAAGTTATTATTGGTAATGTTTACCATTATTATTGTTTGTCATCCAGTTGGAAACCAGCACGTTTCTAGAGAATACCTAGTGAGAAGGGACTTTAAAAGTAGGTGTTCCTCTTTCCGTGGCCCCAGGCTTTAATATATAATTATGGAATTGCTGCACTTGCTGCATAACTCACAATGTGCCACATCACTTTGAGATTTCAACAAAATATAATTTTATAATCCGGTAGGGACCGGGGTCAGGGTGGCTGTGGTTATGTCCATAGTCATATGTGTGCGTATATCTGTTTGAAAACGTGCAGGCATGAGGAAAAGAATGAAGATGGCAAGGACGAAAGTCTGGAAAGGGTTTCTGTTTCGGCATGCATTAAGCTTTATCTAGCTGCCTGTGCTGCCATCTAGTGGTCAAGTTGAAAATAGAGGAATAAAGTGTATTTGCAATTTTTTCAGATAGAAGGATATCTAGCATGACTACGAGGGGGTTTTCTTTACATGGGTAGACAATATGCGCTAATGGTTACTCTAAGCGGTTGGTTTGGTGAATGCCATGTATAACCAGGCTAGGTGTAAAGTGGAAAATATCGCATTAGGGCTATGTTTTGAGCCCTGGCACGGGGGCCCTGTTTCCGGACTGCAGGGACAGCAGGCACTTCGAGGTACCTGTGCTCTCACTGCTCACTAGTGGAGTACGAGCCATAGTTGCTGCTTATTTATCTTCTATAACTAACAACCATTGAAAACCTTGTAGGTATGATGTTATGTGATGTTGTATCATATATCTGGATGCAATAACAGAAACAGCGAAGCACAATTGGGGCAGCACGCTAGGCTAAGCACAGATGTCAAGCTTTAGTTAATCTTATACCATGCCCTTAATTAAGGCGTGGCCCACTATTGTAACTCTAAATAAATTGGGTCGAGTATTTGATCTGTCGAGACCTTGTTGGAGACACTTTTAAATTTTTTAGAGTCATTCCGCCATGGTATTCGTTCTTGGGAAGGGACAGGGCGGAAATCTACGTTTGGCCACCATATTGGGGCACGCCGGGGTAGCAAGTAAACAGTCGGGAAGTGGCTCTTTGACAAAGACCGACAAATCAGGCATGTATTGCCTCAGGCTCAGTAACCGAGGCATTATCTCTGTTCTAATTTAGGTGGCAGTGCCTTGAGTGCTGTCTGCAGCAATCCTTAATATATTTCCCTTCTCTGGTTGGGAAAATAACTCTGCTTGTTGTCTGTATGTATAAAGATATGCAGAGCTTGCACCATATTTTTAAACTTTCATCAATTTACAGGAATTGAAAGTACGAATAGTGCAGGTTTGCCTGACGGTGTAATGTTATTATGGGGCCCGTGTGAAGCGCTCCAACACCTTCTGGTTGATTCTGCGCGATATAATGATGCCAAAAATAAGTAAATAAATTAAATTAGAAAATAAATAAAATATCATCTCTGAGGTGTGGGTGACCGAGTGGGACCGTGGTGCTGCCATACCAAAATAACCAACCAAGAGGCGCCGGTTGCTCTCTTGTTCAAAAGGTGTCCTCATAGCTGCCAAAGTTTTAAAAGTGAATTATCGAATGCATGCATTAATGCAGAGGGAAGGGATGTGGTCCGTCGTCATAGAAGCCCGACGCTGGTGCTGGAGGCCAGGGTACTCGGGGTCGCGTATACATCCTGTGATTCTAGGGCAATTCACTTAATCTCTCGGTGCCTGAATTTGTAATGTGAATACTGGCCAAAGAAGTGCGGGGGAAAGGATAAGTCAGCGTATTTAACGTTGCAACCACAAGTAACGGTGTATGCTTTTAATCCCCGCAATTGGTAATTCAACCACAAGGTCGCAGCAGGGAAATACTGGAATGACATTCGGCTGTTCGTTTCATTTTTAACTATTGGGTCTGGGGACAAATATAGTCTGTCCTGATTCACTGACATAGTAGCAAATGGTGCTACTTAATGGGGAAAGTGTTGTGTAGCATTGTTTATTTTGTCATAGTTGATATTGCTACAAGGGGCCATTGGTCGCCTCTCTTGTCTGCTGGTTACGATCTTGGGAGGAGGGCCAGTACTATGTGGCCAGATGTATTGCAGCGCCAGATGTCGCTTAGGGGACAAATAGGGGAGGTAGTAGTGCTCCAACTTCCTCTAGCTATCAATTGTGTCTTGTACCCACATTTACATTTACATTGATATTTTCAGCAAAATGAAAACAATGTTGGGCTAGATGAAATGGGCCAGTCTTTTCACCTGTAACAGTAAGAATAGGTCAGCGTTGTCCTTATCCTGGATATACTGGTGGCATCAACTATTGATGCTCCCAGAAGCCTGGCTTCGCAATGATTGCAGGGAATTACGAGCAGCACTGATTTGGTAAAACTGATGTTCAATGATGCTGCTTCCAAAAACTACAGTGAAGGGTTTCCTTTAGTGGGCTTCTGAGTTACCGCATTTTATGTTTCCACTGTGTGGTATTAGTGGAATACCAGACGTAGCTAACTACCTCTTTATTGTATAGACTATTCAATGAGTGGGTCTGTTCAGAGGGTGGCGGGCCCACGTAAGTTCTCCATGCTGATGCCCTCTTCCTTGGGTTCCTCCTTGCGAGTATCGTGTGTTTAAGTGTAGGGCTTGACAATAGTGTGAAAGCCAGTTTCCTAGGTTGCGCGGCACACAGTGCTCTATACGGGAGCTGTTTGTTACCTAAATTTGAGAACTACCCAGGGTTCCCTGCTTCTTTATTGAGTAATTCATGCACTTGCTGTCTGAAGGGGTTTAGATTAGGGTTGAACTGGGTGCTCCCTTGGGTAACGGAGAGCTATACTTCTCTGAGGGCTTTAATAAGAGGGGAACACATGTCAGGGGTTGTTTTTCCCTCATGCCAGCTTGGTGTGGATAGTGGTTTACCAAAAGCCAAAGCTATAACTGGACTGGTAAGGGGCTTAGGGCCAATTTTACAGCTCAGCACGGATAGCAAGGTGCTAATCCTATGCTTTATGACTTTGCTGTGGAACTGGTAAAGACGGTGCCCCCCCACTCCCCTCCTCTCGATCTGAATAATAGGCTTAAAGGCTTTGATAGTGAAAACAGAAATGGTAAATACGGTTAGGGGTGGGCAAGTGTGAATAGGCCTCTGAGGAATGCTTATATGTATCCCATCCAATTACAGGGCAGAACTGATGGTACCCATGGGGGGGGGGGCTATGGCATTCACTGGAGCCTACAGGCTTATTCTTAGTCAGGGTTATATTAATAGGCACCACACGGTAGCATGGAGTTAAATGCGCTACGGGTGTCACAAACTGATGCTGCTGACCACTCGCAACGGAGAGTAAGGTGGGGAGTGCACCTGGGGTTCATCTCAGCTAAAGCCTAGCTTCGGAGGGCATTGAATGCAGACGGGTGGGGCAGCTTTCATTAAGAAGCCAGAAACATTACCTGAATATACAATATTATTGCACGGCATCTCACAATGTGTATTGTCCTGAAGTAACAATGGATGGGCTATTGCATTCACGGTGGACTACAGGTCTAAGCTTTCATGAAGGTCATACTACCAGGCACCCTTAGGTAGCCCTAATGTAAATGTCAGCAAGTGTCATAAAGCCTAGCATCTGAGTACGTGGAATGCAGGCAGGTGTGGATCAACTTGGGGTATGAAGTCAGGAACATTACCTAAATAGACAGTACGATTCCACGGCATTTCACACTGTGTATGGTCCTGAAGTAACAATGGTTGGGCTATTGCATTCACTAAGGACCACAGGTCTAAGCTTTCATGAAGGGCTTACTACCAGGCACCCTTAGGTAGCCCTAACGTGGATGTCCGCAAGTTGCACAAGCTGTCACTTTACTGCACACGAATGAGTAGTCATCTGGCGCTAATGTTATCTAAAACTTACTTAGCAAGTAAGTGATGGTAATGTAAGACTAGCACGTGTACAGCAGTTATCACCAGAAACACTAATGCTTTGTGTTTATGTTTTCAAATTTATGTATGACCGGGTCCATGGTGGATACCTGGAGTGCTCCACATCACAACAGCTGCAACAGGTGGACAGCCCACGGGATGCTTACGTCAGTCACGGCTGGGACCATGGTGGATATCTGAGGGATGCTCCACACCGCAACATCAGCAGCGGGTGGACGTCAAAAGGGAAGCATACGTCGAAAGAGGACAGCCAAGGGCAAGGGCCCAGGTAGTGCTGGCAGGTGTAAGTGCTACCCATTCCTTAAGGTGGAAGTGGGATTGTCACCCAGGTTTCCTGGTCTTTTCATGGTTCTTGCAGTTTCTCAAACCTGTGACGCAGGGGAGGAACTCATCACTAGAAGTGGAGGAGCTACAACGTCCCAGCACAAGCAACAGGCTGGACGCGGGACAGGGAAGATTTGGTTTGGGGGTCTGTGCCTTGATCAGTTCAGGAACTTCTTTCTGGGACTCTTAGCTCAGCAGCCCGACCCCCCGTCAGTGGTGATACTTCACCTAGGGGGGAAGGACTTGGCCGAACTTGGGAGGCGAATACTCATTGATGAGTTCATCTCCACTGCGGGTGGGTCGCTAGGACTTGCCCGGGTGGCACAGTAGTAGGGTCTCAACTTATCCCGCGGTGGCAGGGGCGAGGGGCGGACTCGGTCAGGGCGTTGAATCACTCGGTAAAGAGGATCAACACACAGTGGGACAAATTATTTCAAGCCCCACCGGTTGCAGACGATCCAACATGGGTGTATTTGGGGTGCATAATTCTACCTGGTGAGGGGGGTCCATTAGACGGAGGAAGGGAAGGTCCTGGGGTCTGATAATGTCAGGGCCTGGTTGGGGGTTTTTCCTAAAGTGAGAACTTTCTAGGGTAGGTCAAGGCAGGGGGAGGCCAGATCGTCGGTTAACAATGCTGGCCTGTGGCGGTAAGGTCATTATCGGTGAGCACATATTTGAGGTCTGAGGGGGCGGGCATCATCCTATGGAGGTTCCCGCCCAGCGGGAGGGGCCTGCGGGCCACTCCTAGAACTCCAAGGGCAAGGTAATTGATGCTGCAAAGGAGCGCGGGTAGGAGTAGTTCACGCTTTCCTTAGGCTGGTAGCCACCCCGCGCGCGTGGACTCATGACGTCACCGGATGGCGCAGAGTAAGGGCCCTCCTTTAGTGGGTAAATGGAGTTCAGGGCGTAGACCGGGCAATTCCCGGGGTAACACTGCGCATGCGCACGTCTCTAGGGGAGGCGCAGCTTGTAGGACCTGACACCGGTAGTGACCTTGCCATATGGCCAGAAATGTACAAAAATCAAGATGAGGATGTTAGACTCGGTTAGGAAACAACATGTATTAGAGTTTTTGTTAAGGTCAGGCTCTCAAACTTGTTGACAAAAATTTGTATCTAATGTCCTGCTGATTTTTGTATAAATTGTTGATCATGCAATTAAAACCTTTTTTAATTTCATATCTTAATAAATACGGCCGGGCGACTAGCGCCCGCCTTCCAAAAAGTAAAGAAGTCTCGTGTCCACGTTTCTGGGTGTTGGGTGCCGGTTGGGGGGGGGGCGGCAGCTAGTCGCTGACCATGTACCCCACACACGCATTGTGATCGATGAAAGTGCACTGCTGAGAGGCAAAGAAGAGCACGCCTTAAAACTCTGTCTCAAATTTCATTTTGGGGAGGTGGGGGCAGTACCCACTTCTCACTATATGTATTGTACTCTGTTGTCAGTGAACCAGGTGGAGTTCAAACGGAAGCGCTTAAATCTTTGGTTTAAACACCTTCTCCACAGCATGCAACATTGTCTATGAGGACGACAGGCAGCTGTTCCCTGATATATTGAGTGGACCTGTTTGTATGTGAGCGCGCGTGCACGTGTGGGGAGGTGAGTGTGGCTTGTGGTGCTATACATCAAAAGTTACGCTGCATTTGACTGCACAGACAGAAAAGGCTTCCAAGTGCATATTTTGCCTGAATTATATCACACGGTCATTATTTCTCAACACCAGAAGAAAGTCTAGAAAACAAGTCGATCTATCCAATTACCTGCTCACTAATCATTGTTCTGCAATTACCGCGAGCTCTTTGAATAAAGAAAACACACTGCTTATTGCAACCAATGTGCAGTCAGCAGCACACCCATGAAAAAGAAACAAACCAGCTAATTCCCATGAAATTGCCAGTAAATTAGTTTCTACTTATGGTAATGGCTCCGAGTGACCAAGACATCAAAACAAACTGCTACAGTTAATCACTACCCTTATTTGAAACTGTATTTTTCCCATGTCAGGTAAGAAAGTCTAAACATTCCAAGCAATCTGTGGTCCATTGTTAGCTGCACATTGCATATAGCAGCTGCAAATTACCCACTCTTTTAGACAAAGTATGCTTTGAACTGCAAGCAAACGCATACATTCCAAAATGCCTATTACTTGCTCATGAAATTAATATTTTTTTAATGCAGATTATTGCCATTTGCACACTAAGCATTTTTTAGTTTACTTACTAAACAAATCAAAACTATCTAATATAGATACATGAAGAGTGACGTATTCTATGGTCAGAGCCAGTAGAATTATGCATTTTCGGAGAGCAAAAAAGTAACATGGTTGACTAAATTATGCGGAAAAAAAAGACAAATTATGCTGGTGATGCAGTACATTTTGTTGCAGTACTACTTTAATATTTTGCTATTTTTACACCTTAACTCTGGCTAGACAAATGTTTAATCTCAGTAATGTCAGTTTAAAACCTAAATACAGCAATCAGCAACTGAAAGGTGACCAGTTAATCTCTGCAAAGGGTAGGACGGCCATATCTCTGCAAAGTGTTTGACAGGGTAACACCTGTAGCAGCAGTTTTAGAAACTTTTGAACCATTTGAGTTAAAACATTTATTTTTTCTTAAAATCCACACATTATACAGCAGATTGTGGATTATATGGCAAGTGCATCAAATCCTAAAGTATGTGAAAAATGTCACAGCCTCAAAGTCACATTATTAAAAAAGCCCTGACTATAGTCTAAAAATGACGTGATGGGTTTCTGTCATATTTACAAACCACTCGTCCTTAGGTCTATTTTCATGAAACAAGAATGCCTCGATGTCAGTGTAGATTTAGCTATCTATCTAGTGTCTAGGAGAATGCATTATATGTAAATATATTAGGGGTGGGCGGACATTTCCGTCCCCCCCACGGAATGTGCGATAATTTGCACTTTCTGCCTTCCGCAAAGAAGGCGGAAAAATGGTGCAATTATACAGTCAGTCATGCACCTACTAAATCATCTATTCAGACACTCATACACCCACTCATAATTCAATATACCTTGGCATATATATATATATATATATATATATATATATATATATATATATATATATATATTCACTGAAAAAACCATAGGTTATAGACCATATATAGTTAGGAATTAGCATTTAAAAAACCTTATTTTACTCACACAAAACCATTGAAATTCCATATATAGTTAGTTGCACTAACTATATATCGCGCACCCGCAATCCACTGCTGATCATGTCACATATTACATCATTCATGACATGGTCAGTGACATCACTGATGACATCACTGATGACATCTCAAATGACATCACTGATGACATCACTGATGACAACATCCAGTGACTGTATGTTTCTGTAAAGTTAAAATATGTCTTACATATTGAAGAATGAGTGGATGTATAAGTGTCTGGATGAAGGATTTAGTAGGTGCGTGACTGACTGTATGAGTGAGTGATTAAATGTGTCTCACTGAATGCATGGGTTAGTGACTAAACTGTCTTAATTTGTGCATCATTATGTCTGTTGTGATGTAAACTGCTGCATGTGTTGATCATTAGCTATACGAGAGGCTATATGTGTTATTAATTGGTTGCCCAAGTATTTCTATGGGAGATTGAGTTTGTGTGGGGGTGGCTGGAAGGTGTGTGACTCTGTGCATAGATGTGTGAGCAGTTTATTCACTAGGTGTATGAGTTCAAGAGTGCATGTGGAAACAGCTACATGGGCAGTTGACTGTGTGCATGAGTGTATTGATGAGTGAATGGATATCTCAATGCTACATGTCATAGTAAGTACATATGTAAAACACAGTACATGTGAGAGTTGGCATATATAAATAACTGTGCATGAGAGCCACTGAATGAGTGAGTGGTTGTATCGATCATTGTGAACTTGTATCAGGGATTGTATAAGAGAGTAAATATGTGTTAGTATATGTTTCAATAAGTAAGGTGTGTTTAACTGTATAGTTGAAGAAATGGAGGTGAGATTGTTTCTTTGCATGACTGACTGGGTGTGTGAGTAACTCCATGGATGAGTGGCAGTGTGTGAGTGTCTGTATACACTGAGTGTATCTAAGGTTATATTAGAGTCTGAAGAGGTTTATCGTATTAGCACAAGAATGATGTCAAATGAGATGTCATCAGTGATGTCATCAGTGATGTCATTTGAGATGTCATCAGTGATGTCATCAGTGATGTCACTGACCATGTCATGAATGATGTAATATGTGACATGATCAGCAGTGGATTGCGGGTGCGCGATATATAGTTAGTGCAACTAACTATATATGGAATTTCAATGGTTTTGTGTGAGTAAAATAAGGTTTTTTAAATGCTAATTCCTAACTATATATGGTCTATAACCTATGGTTTTTTCAGTGAATTTCAATGGTTTTTTAATAGCAAATATCATAAGCTGTCGAATGTCAAGTACGTGGTAAGTAAAAACATTTTCGTGTTTATGCACACTGATCTGCTTTGAATGCTGCCCCCCACCCCTCATTTCTATTAGGAGTACTCTCTCTTTGCAGATAGTGAAGGGTAGCTAACGCAGGCCTTTGCCCCCATTGTAATCCGTCGTGCCTGCTTCTCTCTCCATTTGATTGATTGTTCTCTTTGGTTCATTCTCTATTTACAAACAAGCACAGAGTCGCAATACTCTGTTTAGTCTTTGCAGATAGCGAAAAATCGTGTAAAAAAACAAAAGGAATCGAGCAAAATCAGTAGGCCACTAATGGGATCTCTTTTTGACCTCCCTAAAATAGAAACATTAGGAACAACCTGTTGATAATACCAATGTGTATGTACATAAGCGGCGTTCATTTGTGTT
Source organism: Lissotriton helveticus (assembly GCF_964261635.1). Lineage (NCBI taxonomy): Eukaryota > Metazoa > Chordata > Amphibia > Caudata > Salamandridae > Lissotriton > Lissotriton helveticus. The sequence continues at coordinate 1,898,725,386 of NC_136061.1, forward strand.
CACAGTACCCCTTCTTGATTGTTTGAATCGAGCATTGAATTGTTCGAAGTTGGTTCTCTTAAGAATCTTCTCTGCCTGCAAACGAGGAAGAATAGGAATATTCTCTCTCCCTTTGCAGATAGTGAAGGGTAGGTAACGCAAACCTTTAACACGTCGTGCCTATTTCGTTCCTCATTGATTGATTGTTTCCCCAAACATTGACTGTTTGGGAATTGGTTCTTTTTGGAGGTATTCCCTGTTTGCAAATATAGGTAGGAAAATCTTTGCAAATAGTGAAAGGGTACGTAATGCGGACCTTTCTCCCCCGTTGTAATCTGTCATGCCTATCTACTCCCCACTGATTGATGCACCTGTTTCACCCGGACCATTTACTAGAGATACGTCATCTGGCCCGACCAGAGAGCACCCCTAGTGAAAAGGACATATGTAATAATAACGAAGTGATCACTGTATCCTGTTAACAGAAACTTTAGCATGAAACAACCTGGAAAGAAAAGAATAGGAAAACGAAAATCAGTAGGCCACTGATGAACATGAACTTTTATTAAACAACGAACAAAGAAACGATAACATAACGTAATGATAAAACCTATTAATGTCCTAGAAACAAGAAAACGTTAGAAATATGCCAGTGGTGAGAGACCAGAAAAACAGTAAGAGAAACCAAATCACCCCTCGCTGTCCCACCGCCTGCCACGCCAAAAAAATCGATAGACTAGGGAAAATGCAAGTCAGTAGAACATCCGCCCCCACTCTGGAAACTTCCAAGGTGGGGCAGGGTTGCGGCTACGCCCAGCCGGGAGCAGCCCATATAAGGCGGGTCCTGCTGCCACGCCTCGGCCAGGAGATCCTAACGTAGGGTGTAGCCGGAGGAGAGGCCGAGGCCAGCGGGACCCGGCCAGGGGATTGCCTTTACAACGCTGAAGAGTTGCAGGGGGGGGAATGTCTCCTCGACCCTCCCCTCTCTCTCCCAGTCCGGCCGCGGTGGCCCTTGAGAGTTTCAGGTAGTCCCGCCACATGCTCTTCCGGTCCGGCCACCAACGGTCGGGGGGCCGAGGCCGACGGGATCCGGCTGCAGCCGATAAACCAAGGAACCCGTTCATGGGGCCAGAGCCAGGGGCGTCCGGCCGACATCCACCGGAAGCCCGGCCCGAAGACGGACGGGACACTTCTTCTTTCTTGAATAATGGCTGCGACAACACTGGGGGGGGATGTCTTGCACATGCCTCCGACCCCCCCCCCTCGTCCTCATCGCCTGGTCCGGCCATAACAAATCTCAAGCGAGACGCCGTGGGGTGCACTGGGAGGGAGAGACGATGCGAACAGGCCTCTCCCGCCTCCCCAGTGGAGGCTTCCCACCTGCACCCTCAGCGCTCCAAGCGCCCGGAAAAGGGTTCTTCCACTGTGGCGATGCTGCAACGTCTCGCCCGGCAGGGTGGAGCCCGTCCGCTCATTTGACCCCGCGATCGCCAGTAGCTACCGAACTCTCAAAATGGCGGTCGACCTGGCAAGAGCGGGCCCAGCATAAAGAAATGGCCCGGTCACTGGTTGACTCCACCACCGTAGTCCTCCACGACCTTGAAGATTCTAGAGGAGCCGCGGGAGTCTCCGACCCCCGCAGACACCCCCGATGGGGAATGACTGCCATGATCGCCCGTGGAGTGACGAAACTGTATCCGCGGGACGTCGGTGCTCCCATGCTGGCGCCAGCCTCACTTTGAATTACTAGAATCCTGCAGACCTCAGTTCCGGTGAAAGCACAGTGTGACCCGGTAGGAAAAATTGTTGCACCCCCTCCCCTTTTTGACTGATAGTTCAAACCACCGATCCTTTCCTTTGCCCTTTTAATGGAACTTTGGACTGCCTCCCCCTCTTTTACATTTTCTAGAGAAAACAAAACATTAACCACTACATTAGCATAGCAGTTGACACCAGAACTGTTTTCAAATTGAAAACCAACAACATCTTCCACAGAATCCTTTTTGTTTCTGCTGTGACCCTGCTACAGCACAGGCATTGTCCCCAGCAGTAATTCTGCAATGCCGGTAAGAATAGCTGTGGTGCCTACTGGACTCACTCACCCCCGCGGCGCCCCACGCCGTTATTTGCTGGGCGGCAACTTACTAGACATCACTTTCGTGCCATCTAGATTTCAGCGCATTCTGCTGCCTCGGAACTATTCGCACAACAGACTGCTACTGACGACCCACCCCCAGGCAACATCTTCTGAATTTTCATAATTTGAAAGAACTAGTAACATGTCCTCATCAGGAATTCAAAAGAAATTGCCACGGTCTCTTCGTTGTTTAAATGTTTTTACTGTTTTTGTTTTGTTGTATATAATTATATGTTATTAAAGTTTTATATTCCTACTACTTTGTTGGAGTGCTATATATTTTTAATGTGACACATAATTGTAAAAACTTTGATGTACAAAGAGTCATTCCTGGAATCTTCCGCTTCAGGCTCGGTCCCCTCCCCAATCACAATACAGGATGGTTTTCAGATAGTAGGAACACGTGTGGTGTGACGGATCTCATCGGGTGTTGGCCTTGATCTACTATAACTCCTTTGAAGAGGGGTGATTCTTTACAGCTGGAGCCATAAACTACATCTGCAGGGCTAGCTGATAGCCTGGACAATCGGACACAGAGGAAGAGGAGTGTCAGAGGGTGCGGTAGTGAATAGGGCGAAAGGGAGGTGTCGGGCGGGCACAGAGTGTGATTCTCAGGGAAGAGCAGCGCAGATGGGGGGAGGTTTATTGCCCATGCATAAGACAGAGAGCGGGGGTGACCAGTGCCTGGGGAAGATGCTTGCGAGGGTGGGGAGCCATGCTACGAATCGACAGCGTGCAGAGAGTGGGTCTGGTCAAGGCATCTAAAATGGCTGCCGTGCACGACAAAAGTGTGGCATTTCAAAAAAGGCAAGATGGCGCAAACAATGTTTTTCAACACTTCCTCATTTCCTTCGAATCGAACGTTAACAGACGTTGGTGCATATTACCAAAGTTAAGCGATATTTATCGCTAACGATGCTTACCAACGAATTTTTTACCGCTAAGCATCGTCAGAAATTATCGAAGATAAACCTTGCTATTATCAAGGTTTATCGCAAATGCGATAAAAAACGGCCGCAATGCATGAATATCGCTAAAAAGTCAGCGATATTCATGCATTACCGAGCTAATGCTCTTAGCCATGTTATCCACCTCCCATTGGATAACATGGCTAAGAACTGCTCAGGGCAGGTGTTACTTTTTGGAGATATTCGCGCTTAGCGCGAATATCTCCAAAAGTTGGTAATAGGAGATAGATATCTTGCATGTTGTAATGCAAATTATTGTGGTATATGGAACTCATACCATAATCTCTCAGGAAAGCAGAAACTGATCCTTTTGGGACCGCCTGAAAAGGCCTAGGGGGTGAGGGGTACTCTACTTTGCCCCCTTTTCACGTTCCAAACTATTTTATTTTACTCTCTTCTGTAATTACACAAAATAGCAGCGATAAGATGCATCGGAGACACACAGTGAGAGAAAGGAGGCCGGAGATGAAGAAGAGATGTCAAATACACATTGGAGATAATATAGTGGCAGAAGGGAAGTAAATATGAGTAAACTTACCATGTAACATAAAAATGTTGCACTCTATACTATAAGTCTCATTTTATACTACAATCACTTCGCTACAACCTCATAAATTAAAAATAAAAATGAATAATGTCTCAAACTATTTTTGATTTCTAAATATAAATTTATTCTTCAGAATTTTCTAAATTTGAAAGAACTAGTAACATGTCCTCATCAGCAATTTCCTCATGAAAAGTCTGCAATGATGATTCTTGTAACTCTATGGTCTCCAAACATTCGATAAATTCGCCATCAACAGATTGATCAAAAAAATCATTCAAGTCATCTCCTCCTTGTGACAATATTTCATTATTGGTGCTGTCAATTTCAATCAATGTAGTGGAATCATTCAAGTCATCATTTTAGAAGCTGAAGACGGTTCTGTTCCAGAAAGCTTGGGGAGGGCTATAAATCGCCTGTAGTGTTCCTTTTGGTTCCTGGGGTGTTTACTGGACAAGCGCTTAGAGACCCCTGGGTTATATAGCGCTATATAAATCGAAAGAAATAAATAAATAATAAATCTCCTTGTGACAATATTTCATTATTGGTGCTGTCAATTTCAATCAATGTAGTGGAATCATTCAAGTCATCTCCTCGTGACAATATTTCATTATTGGTGCTCTCAATTTCAATCAATGTAGTGGAATCATTCAAGTCATCTCCTTGTGACAATATTTCATTATTGGTGCAGTCAATTTCAATAAATCTAATGAAATCATACACGTCATCTCCTCCTTGTGACAATATTTCATTATTGGTGCTCTCAATTTCAATCAATGTAGTGGACAATTCAAAAGAAATTGCCACGGTCTCTTCATTGTGAGCCATTTTATTTTGAAATTGCTTGCTGTAAATTGCAGAAAAAATAATCACTTTCATTTATCGTTTTTAGTAATACATAATATAAAACTAACTTTATCAAGTATTTAGTATAACAGAAGGACTGCAAATAAATAACAGAAAACATTTTTCAAATTATCTTCAAGTGTACAACATAGTTCCCCTTACAAATTAACAACTCACCTTTTTAAAAGTAGGAGAAGTGTTAGTACTGTGTAAATCAAACACCAGAAATTCACCACCAAAAATTCCTCACAAATGTACCTCAGACAGTAGTATCACAAAATGGCTGTGGTTTCCTCTCATTTGACATATATACATAACCAATTAACTTTCATCACACACAAATACAAAACCAAAGTAACATTTTAATTGGTTCTAAATTTCAACACTTTCAAATGTGTTTTCCCCATGCAATTTTCCATAGGACATTTACATACGTCTACAGCCTGAATGGCTGAACGGAATTACACCAAACTTGGCAAAATGGTACATCAAACCTAAGAGGTCAGGAAGGATCTACTATGCCCCCTTATGGTCATTTGCCCCTTCGCTTTGGCCTCCTCTTGTCTCTCGATCCTACCGAGAGACAAGATGGCGGCCGCTACGGACTGTTTGGAATGTTGACAGACGCCGGAGAACCAATCAGCTTCGCAAAGCTCCGTAACGCGAAAAGTACGCGAAGCGGAGCGCTGTTACAGATTATTATATCTTTTTTTGAACGTTAATTTCTCAAAATCCACTGAAGCACATATATTGAGACCTAGCAAAGGCACATCGGGCTACCAGTCCCTAATATTTTGCCAAGTTTCGTGCAAATCCATTCAGCCGTTCGATTATTGACATTTAGATACGTCTACACCCTGAATGGCTGAACGGAATTACACCAAACTTGGCAAAATGGTACATCAAACCTAAGAGGTCAGGGAGGATCTACTATGCCCCCTTATGGTCATTTGCCCCTTCGCTTTCACCTCCTCTTGTCTCTCGATCATACCGAGAGACAAGATGGCGGCCGCTACGGACTGTTTGGAATGTTGACAGACGCCGGAGAACCAATCAGCTTCGCTTCACAAAGCTCCGTTGCGCGAAAAGTACGCAAACTGGAGCGCTGCCCGGTCCGCTGTTACAGATATATATCTTTTTTTAAACGTTAATTTCTCAAAATCCACTGGAGCACATATATTGAGACCTACAAAAGGCACATCGGGCTACCAGTCCCTACAATTTTGCCAAGTTTCGTGCAAATCCATTCAGCCGTTCGGGCTAAAAGTGAGGCCAACCGCCCTATGGAAAACTCAATGTTAAAAACACGTTTTGGGACCCCCCTTTTTTCTCGACCCCCCCTGGACGAACCCCCCCCCCCCCAATTTTCAGGGGCTGCTCAGAAACAAAATGTGCCATTTTCCTGAAAATTTCAGCCAATTCCGTCCACAAACGCCAAAGTTATTAGACATAGAATTTTCAAAAATCCCATAGAGAAAAAATCCTAACTATATATACCTACTGGCGACCGCCAGTAGGTAATATATATATATATATATATATATATATATATATATATATATATATATATATATATATATATATATATATATATATATATATATATATATATATATACATATTTAAACTTTATAGAAAAACACAGTCAGTGGATGATGTCATCAGTGATGTCATTAGTGATGTCCTTTGAGATGTCATCAGTGATGTCATCAGTGATGTCACGGACCATGTCATGAATGATGTAATATATGACGCCATCAGCAGTGCATTGCGGGGGCGCAAGTTATAGTTAGCTCAACTAACTATAACGGACACATTTCTCTGGTTTTGTACGAGTGAAATGGCCAATTAACTATAACGTCCCTGAAACCTGTGTTTTTTTCAGTGAATTTCTAAGGTTTTTTAAATGCTAATTCCTAACTAAAAATGTCCCTGAAACCTATCATATTTTCAGTGAATTTCTAAGGTTTTGTAAATGATCATTCCTAACTTTGCCTAAGAGGTAGGACATGTGAAGAAAGAGGAAGAAAGGCACAGAAAGAAGCAAGATAAATGTAGAAAAAGGCAACCGAATTTCAGACAGATGAAGAAAAGTGCAGGAAGAAACAAGGGATATACAGAAAGAACAAACAGAGGTGCAGAAAGAGGCCTAGTTGCAAAGTCATCCTTTGCCCCCAACTTTTAACTGACTGCTACTAGTGGTAACTGACTTGGACTAACGAGGAATGGAGCCAGTGCTATGCTGAAAGTCACTTAGAATACAGTGAAAACACCTACATACACTAGGGTACACTATGGGTTGGGGTACCCCTGTGATTGGTATGACCTCCCCTGTAAGGCCCTAGAACATATTAGGGCAGGGGGATTAAAACTACCTCTAACTGAGAGTTGCAGAAAGAGGCAAGAGAAGTGCATAAACAGGCAGGAAAGGTGCAGAAACAGGGAACAGAGGTGGAAAAAGAGGCAAGAGTTGTGCAGAAAAGGGTAGGAGGGGTGCAGAAAGAGCCAAGAGGGCTACAGAAAGAGGCAGGAGGAGTGCAGAAAGAAGGTAGATAAGTGCAGAAAGAGGCAAGAGAAATGCTGAAAGAAGCAACAGAGGTTTCAAAAGAAGCAAGATAAGTGCAGAAAGAGGCAAGTGAGGTGCAGAAAGAAGTAAGAGCAGTGCAGAAAGAACCAACAGAGGTGCAAAAAGAGGTAAGAGGGGTAAAGAAAGAAGTAGGAGAGGTGCACAAAGAGGCAAGAAAGGTCCAGAAAGAGGCAGGAGGGGTGCAAAAAGAAGGATGAGAACTGCAGAAAGTGGAAAGAGCACTGCTGAAAGAAGCAACAGATGTGTAGAAAGAAGCAAGAGAAGTGCAGAAAGTAGCAAGAGAGGTGCAGAAACAAGCAAGAACAGTGCAGAAAGAACCAACAGAGGTGCTGAAAGAGGCAAGAAAGGTGTAGAAGTAGTCACAAGAGGTGCAGAAAGAAGAAAGAGGAGTACAGAAAGTAAGCATGAGTGGAATTTGCAAATTTACGATACGTGAATTTGCCCAAATTCGTAATCGCAATTTGCAAAAAAACGCCAAATTCCGCGAGCTTGCGAATTTTTTTTATTTTGCAAGGTCGCGAGATTTTTTTACCAGTTCGGGAACGAGAACTTGGGCATGCGGTCGCAACAGTCTCAAACATTTTGTTTCCACTTAACCAGCCTGCTCGCGATGCCTTTTTTCTGTTTTGGGTCGCAATGACATGTTTGCGTTCGCAATTTCCGGTTTCGGGTCGCAATGACGTGTTCACGATCGCGCGTCGCTCGGCTAGCTACCAAAATCTCGCAGTGCAAGCGAACAGGGAGGAAAACTCATCAGCGACACAGAATCATGGTAAGTCAATGCCACACGTGCAAGATTGTATTTTTGAAGCGCGAACAAGAAAAAAAAATCCACCAACTCGCGAATTGCGGATCATGAAATTGCCAAAAATTTGCAAATTCCGCGAGGGGAACGAATTTTCCGCCCATACCATACTTAACAGAAAGAAGCAACAGAGGTGCAGAAAGAGACACGAGAGGTGCAGAAAGAAGGAAGAGAAGTACAGAAAAAAGCAACAGACGCACTGAAAGAGACACAAAGGGTGCAGTAAGAGGCAAAAGAAGTGCAGAAAGAAGCAACAGAGGTACAAAAAGAGTCAAGAGTAGTATAGAAAGAGGGAAGAGAGGAGTAGAAAGAGGCTAGAGAGTTGTTCAAAGAGGGAAGACGGGTGCAGCAAGAGGGGTGCAGAAACAAGCAAGAGAAATGCCGAAAGAGGCAAGAGAATTGCTGAAAGAAGCAACAGAGGTTTACAAAGAAGCAGGAGCAGTGCAGAAAGAACCAACAGAGGTGCTGAAAGAGGCAACAGTGGTACAGAAGGAATCACGGGGGGGCAGAAAGAAGGAAGAGGAGTGCAGAAAGAAGCAACTGTGGTGCTAAAAGAGGCACAAAGGGTGCAGAAAGAGGCACGAGAAGTGCAGATAGAATCAACAGCCTTACAAAAAGAGGCAAGAATGGTGTAGAAAGAGGGAAGAGGGCTATAGAAAGAGGCTAGAGAGTTGTACAAAGGGGGAAGACGGGTACAGAAAAAGGCAAGAGGTGTGCAGAAACAGGTAAAAACTTCTGAAAGAGGTAAGAGAATTGCTGAAAGAAGCAACAGAGTTGTGGAAAGAAGCAAGAAAAGTACAGAAAGAGGCAACTGAGATGCACAAACAGGCATGTAAGGTACAGGAAGAGAGAAGATGAATGCAGAAAGAAACAACAGAGGAGCAGAAAGAAGCAGCAAGACAGGTACAGAAAGAAACATGGAAAGTGCAGAATGAAGCAACAGGGGTGAAGAAAGAGGCAAGAGAAGTATAGAAGGAAGCAAAAGAGGTGCAGAAGGAGGCAAGAGAACTCCAGAAAGAGGCAAGTGATTTGCAGAAACAGGCAAAAGAGGTACAGAAAAAGGGAACAGAGGTGCAGATAGAGGCAAGAGAGGTGGAGAAACAGGTAAAAGCGGTGCAGAACGAAGCAAGAGGGGTGCAGAAATGTATACAATAGGTACATAACGAAGCAAGAGCAGTGCAGAAAGAACCAACAGAGGTGCAAAAAGAGGCAACAGAGGTACAGAAGGATTAACGAAGGGTGCAGGAAAAAGGATGAGGAGAGCAGAAAGAAGCAACAGAGGTGCTAAAAGAGGCACAAAGGGTGCAGAAAGAGACACGAGAAGTACAGAAAGAATCAACAGTCTTACAAAAAGAGGCTATAATGGTGCAGAAAGAGGGAAGAGATGTATAAAAAGAGGCTAGAGAGTTTTACAAAAAGGGAAGACGGGTACAGAAAGATGCAAGAGGGGTGCAGAAACAGGTAAAAACTTCAGAAAGAGGTAAGAGAATTGCTGGAAGAAGCAACAGATTTGTGGAAAGAAGCAAGAAAAGTGTATGAAGAGGCAACAGAGATGCAGAAACAGGCATGAAAGGTACAGGAAGAGGGAAGATGAGTACAGAAAGAAACAACAGGGGTGCAGAAAGAAGCAGCAAGACAGGTACAGAAAGAAACATGGAAAGTGCAGAATGAAGCAACAAGGGTACAGAGAGAGGCAAGAGAAGTATAGAAGGAAGCAAAAGAGGTGCAGAAGAAGGCAAGAGAACTCCAGAAAGAGGCAAGCGATTTGCAGAAACAGGCAAAAGAGGTACAGAAAAAGGGAACAGAGGTGCAGATAGAAGGCAAGAGAGGTGGAGAAACAGGTAAAAGAGGTGCAGAACGAGGCAAGAGGGGGCAGACATTTGTGAAATAGGTACATCAAGAAGCAAGATCAGTGCAGAAAGAACCAACAGAGGTGCAAAAAGAGGCAAGAGATGTGCAGAAATAAGTAGGAGATGTGCACAAAGAGGCAAGACAAGTACAGAAAAAGGCAGGAGGGGTGCAGAAAGAAGGAAGAGAAGTGAAGAAAGAAAGAAGCAACAGAGGTGCTGAAAGAGGCATGAAGGGTGCAGAAAGAGCAAGAGAAGTACAGAAAGATGCAACAGAGGTACAGAAAGAGGCAAGAGAGATGCAGAAAGGTAGGCACGGTGTAGAAAGGGAACAGAGGTGCAAAAATAGGCTAGTGAGGTACAGAAGGAGGCAAGAGAACTGTAGAAGGAGGCAAGCATGTTGCAGAAACAGGCAAAAGGGGTGCAGAAAGAGGGAACAGGTGTGCAGAGAGGGACAAGAGAGGTGCAGAAAGAGGGAAGAGGGGTACAGAAAGAAGAGAGTGAGGTTCAGAAAGAGGCAAGAGAGGTGCAGAAGGAGGCAAGAGAACTACAGAAAGAGGCAAGAGAGTTGCAGAAAGGTAGGCATGGTGTAGAAAGGGAACAGAGGTGCAAAAATAGGCTAGTGAGGTACAGAAGGAGGCAAGAGAACTGTAGAAGGAGGCAAGCACGTTGCAGAAACAGGCAAAAGGGGTGCAGAAAGAGGGAACAGGTGTGCAGAGAGGGACAAGAGAGGTACAGAAAGAGGGAAGAGGGGTACAGAAAGAAGAGAGTGAGGTTCAGAAAGAGGCAAGAGAGGTGCAGAAGGAGGCAAGAGAACAACAGAAAGAGGCAAGAGAGTTGCAGAAACAAGCGAAAGGGGTGCATAAAGAACCAACAGAGGTGCTAAAAGAAGCAAGAGGGCTGCAGAAAGGGGCAAGAGAAATGCAGAAAGAGGCAAGTGAAGTGCAAAAAGAATACAGTGAGGTGCAGAAAGAGGAAGAATGGTGCATCAAGATGGAAGAGAAATGCAGAAAGAGGCAAGCCAGGCACAGAAAGAAGAGAGGTTTGTACACTATTATTACCAATTTAACACCCATATTTAGCAAGAAGTAACACATGATCATTCCAGCTTTGCACAGGGCCTTCCACCACGCTGTAACACGTGAAACTGCAGATTATGTAGCAGATGATGGAATATTTGGCAAATGCGGAAAAAGTTCAATTATGTGACAAGGGGTGCAGCCGACAAAATGCCTAAATCAAGAATGTGTCCCAAGGTATTAGAGTTGTAATATTACGTAACCAATTAGTGTGCAAATAGAGCTGTGCAGGCAAAAAAATGATGTATGGTGTCAAAATCCGCTCTGGTGTTGAAGTAAAGAGATGAATGCAGGAGGGAAGGAGAAATTGAACTGACACAAGACATCCAGTTGACAATAAAGCACTGCCAACAAGCAACATGGAGCTTTCCGTGCCTGAGCAGCCTAAACCTGAAATGCCATTAACAAGATGCATTGTAACAGTAACTATAGTGTATACAGCGTGACAAAAATCAAGCACGCTCTCTCGGTACATGTGCATTTTATTTGTATTTCCCTTTGCAGCAATTGGATATTAGCCTGACTATGGTATGGCATTGTTTTGTGAAAGTAAAGAAAACAGGCCAACACCCTCTGGCTTTGAAGCAAAACAACAACTAATTAGAAAGCAGTGAGCTTCTTACGCACCGTACCTGCTGCAGCATTTATAGCTACTTACCTGGCTTCTTCCTCAGACTTTCCAAACACTTTGTAACAAAATCAAATGGGATTTGAAATGTGCTTAAAGTTTATGTTAAAATAAAAATCTTTTTAAAAAAATGCTAAAGCCAAGATTAGGGCAAATTTTGGGATTTCTAACTGTTTTCTAAATAGTACAAGTGAACATTTGTTTAGTTGTAGAATTCTCACCTGTGGATTAGCTGTGACTGGGGTGCTGAGGCAGGAAGGTTACAGCAGAGAACCCCTTCAGCAGGCAGGTTCTTCCTGGCTGTTCCTCTGTATAAGGAAAGGCTCAATGAAGAGAGAGCCGGCGCAGCTGGAAGTAAATCAAAATCGCTCATAGTGATTGTGTGTGCACACGTGTGGGCTTCGGTGTTTGGAAAATAGTTTGTGTATGTGTGGGGGTGTGCACACACGTTTGTGGGTGTGTGTGCATGAATGTGTGCTTAGGTGTCTACAGAAAGGTTGTGTGCATGTTGTTTGCTTAGGTGTCTGTGGGGAGCCGTGTGTGTTTGGATGTGTATAAGGAGTTTGCGTGTGTGTGTTTGAATGTGTGTGTGTAGATAGAGAAATCGTGTTTGTGTGTTTATATAGGGAGCTTGTGTATGTCTGCCTGAGTTTGTAAATAGCGAGGTAATGTGTGTAAGTGTGCTTGTATGTGTGGAAGGCTGTTTGTGTGCATATGGGCGTGCACGTGGGCGAGGGTTGTGTTTATGGGACATTCGTGCGGGAAGGGAAGTGTGTACGTGTTGGAGATAGTATGTTTGTGTAGGATTGTTCGCGTGTGCAATGTGGCACTTCTGTGTTTGTGTGTGTGGTAGGGGTGTATGGTAAAAGAAATACATTTAAAAAAGAGGCCGTGGTGTGAGGGATTGCTTGAGGTTGAACTGGGCAGTGCTCCTTCTAAAAAGAGCTTCAACAAAAATACTTATAAATAAATTAGTTTTAATGTAAAGTAAATCGGCGGTACTGGCTTAAGAACTCGAAAGTAGGTTCAACATTCAGATCTTAGATGCTGTGCGACGCGTGGGGCTGCGTTCTTGTGCCAAAAAAAGCACACCTTGCCTTCCTTGAACGACGAGTCCATTACAATCCTGATATTCCGGACTGAACAGAGGGACAGACCCTGCAGGCTGCACCCCCTACCTCCCCAACAGCCCTGTGTAGATCTTCTGGATATTAGCACAGGGCACACATACATTTCAGCAAGAACTGACGTGAAATAGTTCCTATAGGAAGGTTTGCCTCCCTATAGGACTGTATGGAATGAGAGTGGGTGCGGAATGAGAACAGCAACATCCCAAATCTTCCCATCCACACCCCCACTTGTGAACGCTGCTTGAAAACAATATTGTAACATATAACCCATCAGATACACAACATATTAAATACAGCCTAGCAACTTACACCGGCGACTCCTTCGGCGGAAAGAGATTCCACAAGTGGTCAGCTGGTATATTCCATTTGGAGCTGTGGGCCGGGGGTAAAGTTTGAGTAAAACACCAATGAGGAGTAAGTAAATCTCAGTCCTGGGAAATGAGAGGGCGGAAAACAAGGAACTCACCGCTGTCTCCCAGGTCGTCAATATATCAATCGGGGAGCACAGAGAGTGGCAGCGTCTCGTGCAGGGCTTTACAGCAGTGTGGGGATTATATGCGCAGCCTTTTACAGCCCAGTCTCCAGGTATGTGGTGCGATGAGCAGCCTCTTGGGACGTTCACTACACATGCTTGCCTGTTATATGATAGGGCCCTGCTGCAGTGTGGTACTCAGTGACTCCAACAGTGCTGCCGGGACTGCACATGTGATGTTGAGCTCCCTGCTATCAATACATGTCTCTTTAATGTCCGTGCGGAGGCGCATGTTTACTATTTCAGCCCCAGGAGCCTGGTCCTGTTGCCTCAGAATTTATGACCTGTGACCTCCTATACGTCCCTGACGCTCACTCAGGCAAACAGGAGGCAGGGCTCCTAAAAAGCCAATTCCTGCTTTTCCGGGCCCATCACTTTTCCCCGTGAGGCCCGATCTCGCTTCCGTCACTAGGGTCGCGTGTCAGCAGCGCTATCACGATAACCACTTTTCCTGCTTTGGCCGGTATATTGACGGATTGGTCAGATTCCACTCTGGGCCTATGCTGAGAGTACACTGCGCTCTGGAGCGCCATCGCTCCCGTGGGCAGGCCCCTCTGTCCCCTACCCGATCCTTAGGCCTATTGTCTCAGGAGAGCCAAAGGAGATCCCCCTGCAATCAGTGCAGGGCTCCGGCCTAGTCCAGGAGCACCACATGCCACGGGGCCGCCGCAAGTTAGATGGCTGCCCCTCCATGCTCCGCATATCTCACCACTGTAAGCGTGCAACTCGGGCAGGCACCTCTGCCCCTTACACGATCCTCAGGCCTATTATGTCAGGCGAGGCAAGGGAGATCCCCCCGGAGCGAGCTCAGCCTTTATAATGCAGTGGATTTAATATAACGCGCTATTAAGCCCCCCAGGTCTCCATGAGAGAATGCATGCTTTTTAAATACACCCGGTCTAGTTTGTTACACATGTAAATAACCCACCTTAGCCCCACTGCCCTTTGAGGACAACCTTGGGAGTGACATGTATCCCAATAGGGCAGTCTCCACAACCTGTAGTCACCTGTGGCTAAAGAGAAGTCCAATTTAAATATTCATTGCACTCATACAACCGTGCCAGTCTCAACAGTGCACATACCTCTCACTCAACACCACTCTCTTTGCTCCCAGCGGTGCGATAGACAGCTGGAATGGAGTGTTGAAGTGATGCTGCCGCTCGTCAGACCAATGGACCACCTCTCCTCCTCACACCACAAGTTTGCGGTGTGTATATAGCTTCTCATCCAGCACTTCTGCTATTTCTAAACATTGTAAGCCATATCTTTGGGCCCAGTAGCATTGCACTTTCACCACTTAACGTAGGTCATGCTCTAACCAACTTCAAAATGAGATTCATGAAGTCATTCAAGGCCACTTTGTGTGGCCCTGAGTGGCTTCATAAATCTGGAGTAACGCTATACTGCGCAAATCGCTGTGTTAAGTTACTCTGCCCAGGGAAAGGGTTCCCAAGCATTTTTCGCATTCCCAGATTGACCAAAATTGGTAGACATGGGAATGCTCCAAAAAGATACCCGTCCCAGGGGAGGCATAACAAGGAGAAATATCTTTATTTCTGCGTGTTACTTCCTCTTTCTATGCGTGCTTCATTCTGCAGCACACATAGAAAGAGGAATATGCCTTTCAGGATTATTTTTTTTCAGGAAGGTGCCCCTTCCTGCAGAAAAATAATCCTGCATGCAGCACATGCACCCTTGTACAAGGGTGCAAGGGTGTCTGCTTTGGCGCTAGGGTGCCAAAACGGCGCTATGACGGGGACAAAGGCCGCAATGTGCTGTATTCTTTTAAATATGGGACATTCCTGCCTTTTCCCAGTCATGTAGTGCAGCACGTCGACTTGCTGCGCTACGTGACTTTCCCATAAACATGCACCTATAAATGAAAGATCCTAATATAGCCCATTTTGAGGGTTCTTAAAGGTTTTTCTTTTTTCTCACTGTTGGAAAATGAGGCAGCATCTGTGAGGTCTGCACAAATAACATGACTACATTTGTCCTTCACTGGGAACCAAACACCCAATTGTAGCATTACATTAATAACACTCAATAAGTGATCGTCTAGTCTGTACTTTGCTTTATAAAAGTAAGAGTACATTTATTAAACACACACACTACTCAATAGTATGCACCAATTTACAAATATATATAAGCTGTTGGAATTACTTTGTGACATTGTATAACATCTCCACCCCTCCTGTAGGGGGGTGGGGTCTAGTACCACCACTCACATGCATGCACATCATCTTGCCCCCAATGCAGTTAGTTGAACATAACCAGGAGCGAGGGCCCTGCGCACTGGCACAATCCCAGTGGCGACCCCTCCCATTATCCTAACAAGCATTTAAAATAGGTAACCCTGCCTTGGTGACACACAACCCTAACTGAGCATTTCCTACTGACCATGAAGTATACACCTCTGCTTCTTAAGGGCTAGCAGTCTGGGTTCTTCACCTAAGTGCAGCAGCAAGAATACATGTTTTAGCATCACTTTAGAATGACAGTACTCATCACATTTGTGGATCATTAGCGTGCATTGCAATTACAGCCCCTTAAAGGCATCACAGATGAAATCACAGGATTACGCATATACAGCCAGACACCCTAGCAGGAGTGCCTGGCAACATAACCTCACTTTGCTTATGACATCACGTACTTCACATTAGAAACGTGAACTTTAGTCCCTCTGAAAGAAATACCATTAGTAAATGCACTACGAGTGCAATTACACCTCTCCATCTCCAAGGGATGCCCATCTCCAGACATCCCCACCTCACCCCTTCATCACTTGGCAACTTCTCAATCCTCCTTCAGCTGTCGGACACAAGTTCCAGCCCAAGAGGAGTTAAGATACTGGCTGAGCCCTTGAGGGGTGATTCTTCTCAAGTCCCCATGAGACTTAGGGAGGGACTTCTTCTTTTCGTGCTGGGGGAAGCTGTGTTCTCCTGCAGCTCCCCCTGCACTTTTGCACAAATTTGGTGGTGACCCCTTCTCCTGGGGCCACCACAAGCATGCGGTTTTGTCCTTGCATGCCAATCCTGGCCTGCAAGGCTTGATGGGAACTTGTGCATGCTAGAGCAGCAGCTCCCTCGCTGCTCTGGGAGAACCGTGCTGCACTTTTTCCTGTGCTTCCCCGCATTTTCACTCATTGGTGGGGGGCTCGGTCCCACCCGGACCCCCAAGCGATACTTTGCAACTTGGGGAGCCCACTACCGGCTGCTCCTGGCGGTAAGTGCTTCCTGTGGCACAGGGAGCTCATCCCTGGCCGCTCTTCAACCAGCAGGGTCCGGCCCCACCCGGGCCCCCGCATTGCTGCCTCGACCTTTCCTTTTGCGGGTTCCGGTCCCACCCGGGACCCCAGCATTGCCACCACGTTGGAGGGCAGCCCGGGATGCCCATCTCCGGCTGCCCCCACAGGCTCCCCGATCGGCCGCACTCTTGCATGCTGCCACGGGAGCCTGCCTTTCTGGTCTGGTCTGCCCACTCCACTGGGCAGGCACGCCGGATCCTGATGTTTGGGCGGGGCCATAACTTCAGCTCTTCTTCGGGGGCCAGGGTCGGCTCTTGGCCCCCTCGCTCACACATTCATGAGGAGCGCGACGGCGCTCCATGGCTTGGCTTCGGGGCCGGGGATGGGGTACTGGGCCCCTACAGACCTCTTCCCGGGTGGGCTCCTGGCCCTCTTTCAGGGCATTTTCACAAGGAGATGCGACAGCACCCCCTGACTTGTATCTTCACGGGGGGTGCAACAGCACTCCCCCGCCTCCACCTTTGGCAGGGACCAGGGTGGGCACCTGTCCCCTTTCCAGGGCGCTCCCCAGCTTTCCTTCGGCTGGGAGCAGCCCCGGGGACCTGACCCACCTCGGGCGCATAGCTGAGACCGGCGGGGGAGCCCCATGCGCTTCGTCGTCAGTCCACTGAGGGGTCAAAAGTCGCCTACCGTCTGGGGGGCATATTTCAGCCCCCAGGTGGCCGATTTTCTCAATTTGTGTCTCTCCTTGCTCCTCTTGGCCAGCCCCAGCCATTGGGAACACTCCCCTCTGCAATCCTCATCTCAAGGAGGGTGCATTCAGCAGGGAGCTGTCTTCACAGGTCCCTGCACCAGCCTTTCGCCTGTTCTCCGCCTGGGCCTCTCTCCTCCCTGCACAGAGGCCCCTGCTTCTGCGCA
Organism: Lissotriton helveticus; assembly: GCF_964261635.1. NCBI lineage: Eukaryota > Metazoa > Chordata > Amphibia > Caudata > Salamandridae > Lissotriton > Lissotriton helveticus. Next base: position 1,898,742,633 of record NC_136061.1, read on the forward strand.
CTGATCCTGGACTCTTTCCTGGTTCTGTTCAGGATCCAGGGGGCAGTCAGGGTGTTCCTCCTTCCTACTGCCATTGCGCCAGGCTCCAGCACCTTCTACCTTATTAGACCACACACCAGAGAGAGCTTCTCCTCCTGTGCAAGCACTTTTTAAACGTTGAGTAGGGAGCTGGCAGGAAGTCTCTGTTTGTCCTATCAAACAGCGACACATCAGTTCACTGCCCCTGCTTCCTCCTTCCTGCCCAGCCTCTGGATTTTTTCAAAATGGCATCATCCAGGGTCTCTTGCCACATGGTCTCTGAAAAAGACACTTCCCCCCTCGCTGCCTTCCCTACTTGGTGCAGCCTGGTGCCTGGCACCCAGTGATAGCTGCTGATTGATGAGCCTGTAGCCCCACCCATCTTCTCTTCGTGGAGAGGAGGCCTTAGCTTTTGGAAGAAAGGTTATCAATCCATCCTGTTGAGGTCAGCCCTCGGCCAGGCCCTGGTTATGGCTGACCCAGAGAAATGTGACATTTCTGGATGACCCAAAAGTAGTACAAATATGACTTTGGACCCTGCAGAATACTACTTTTCACATCCGTTACAGTGGACTTTAGTGCATGTCTGGAATCTGTAGGCCTTATGAAAGTTACTCTAGCCCATGGGCTCCACACCCCCATAGGGGAATAATGAAGTCAAAAACAGTAAAACACATTGACTTTCCCTGGCATGTTCCTTCCCAGTGTATAAAGCCTATTCCATGTCACCACCCAATTCTGCATAAGTCCTGCCACACCGTTCACTATGTAGCTGCGCCTGGACTGCGCACGCTAGAAATGTCCCCTTACACGTGTGCACATGCATGTACACCTGTGTCTGCCTGTAACCAGCCCAGAGTCCCCTACTCCAGCTGCTGCGCAGTGGCCAGGTCAAGGCAGGGGGATACCAGGAAAATCCCCATGGAGTGTCTTTCATTATGATTTTACTGTGGGTGAGTCCCAACTTATGAGGCTCTCCTACAGTAAAAGCTCAACAATTAGGTGCTCAAAAAGCGAAAAATGCCAGGCCTGAGCATGCTGCAAATTAATGAATACTGCAAAGTAGCAAGGGAAGCGTGGGCGCTTTTGCCCCACTGGTGGGTAGTAAAAGAAAGCCACAATTGGGGTGCAATGGGCTGTTGACACCTCTGTGCTTCGGTGCTACTACTCCTGCTGCACTATTGAATGCTAAGCCCCTGACTGATATCATATCATCACATAAGTAAAAACGAAACAGAGTCGTACCCTAGCGTCACTATGTCCATTGAACACTGTGTGCGTGTAGTGACCGTTCCCTAGTGAAAAGGTGAAATCGACCAAGCTACTTAATCGAGAACGGACAACAATTAATTAAAACAAAATTAGCAGGTCGTGTATTCGTAAAGCATGTTTTTCTTTCACCTTGATAGAATGGTACGGTGATGAATGAGAATGTGTGTTACGTTGTCACTGTTTGTTTATATAGCGCGAACTGAGTGCTTTGCATGAGCACCAGTTACGTCAATGATACATTTATTTTTTTGGTAGGCACAGGGAGGTTAAGTGATTTGCCCAGAATCACAGTTCGTCTTCAGCAGGGCTGCTTGGGCCCCTCCCACTGCCCAGCTCTGCCAGAAGAGATATATCGGCCTCCCAGGATGGCTTACACATTGCAGTATAATTGTAGTACGCAGTGTGCTAGCGGAAGTGTACCAAGTAAAAGTGTTGCCTGGAAGCCTGTCTTGTTAAATGGACCAAAGTGTCTCTTGTAAAGAATCTACTGAGAGCTTGGGAGAGGAGAGGCGGCTGGAACCTCTGTGTATTCGACACTCCCCCTGAACACAGCGCGATGTGCCCTGGCGGGCGATTTCCAATAAGTCACTGTGTCCAAGTATTGGGCACTGACGGGCAGGCACTGGGTGTGCCGCAAGCAGTGGGCACTGAAGGGTGAACACAAGGTGTGCTCGAAGTGGGGAGAACCGACGGGTGGGCCAGTGATGTGGCAGTAGCCCCCGCAGCACCTGCGGGGGCTGGGGAAGGCACCAGCCCCCCCCTCTACTGTGCCGGGTGGCGGGCCCCTGGCCTGTGGGCACCTGTCTGGGTCCAGAGCTTGGGGGGCCAGCTCAAGTCCCCTTAAGCCACTAGGGTGCACACTGGATGTGATGAAAGCAGTGGGTGCTGAAGGTTAGATACTAGCCAGGTGGGCTTTGGGTGTGGTCATGGGGTCACAATGCGGTGCCACGCAAACCCATCTCACCTCTGCTCATTGGCCACCTGACACCCCTCTCCTTGCTCCTTATTGTAATTGTAAATTGTATATGTTAGTTAGTGTGGTGCTATACATCAAATGTTATGCTGCATTTGACTGCACAGACAAAAAATGCTACCAAATGCATATTGCGCCCGAATTATATCACACGGTCATTATTTCTCAACACCTGTAGAAGGTGTAGGAAATGAGTCTGTCTATTCCATTTCCTGCTTACTAATCATTGTACTGCAATCACCGCAAGCTCTTTGAATAAAGAAAACAGACTGCTTATTGCAACCAATGTGCAGTTACCAGCGCATCCATGAAAAATAAACAAACCAGAAAATTCCCATGAAATTGCCAGTAAATTAGTTTCTAATTATGGTAATGGCTCCGAGTGACCCAGACATCAAAACACACTGCTAAAGTTAATCACTACCCTTTCTTGAAACTGTATTTTTCCCATGTCAGGTAAGAAAGTCTAAACATTCCAAGCAATCGGTGGCCCATTGTTAGCTGGACATTGCATATGGCAGTTGCATATTACCCACTCTTTTAGACAAAATACGCTTTAAATAGCAAGCAAACACATACAATCCAAAATGCCTATTACTTGCTCATAAAATTAATATTTTTTTAATGCAGATTATTGCCATTCGTACACTAAGCATTTTTTAGTTTACTAACTAAACATAACAAATCTATCTAATATAGATAAATAAAGCGTGACATTTACTATGGCCAGAGCCACTAGAATTATGCATTTTCGGAGGGCCAAAAAAAGTGGCATGGTTGACTAAAGTATGCGGAAAAAAGACAAATTATGCGGGTGATGCACTACATTTTGTAACTCTGTCTGGACAAATGTTTCATCTCAGTAATGTCAGTATAAAACCTAAAAAGAGCAATTTGCAACTGAAAAGTGACTAGTTAACCTCTGTAAAGGGTATGACGCCCATATCTCTGCAAAGGGTTTGACAGGGTAACACAGGTGGCAGCAGTTTTAGAAACTTTAGATCCGTTTAAGATAAAAACATTTCTTTTTTGTTAAAATCCACCCATTATATTGCAGATGGTGGATTATATGGCAAGTGCATCAAATCCTAAAGTATATGAAAAATGTCACAGCCCAAAGTCACATTATTACAGAGACCCTGACTATAGTCTAAAAATGAAGTCATGTGATTCTGGTCATATTTACAAACCACTCACCCTTTGGTCTATTTTCATGAAACAAGAATGCCTCTTTGGCAGTGTAGATTTAGTTATCTATCTAGTATGTGGGAGATTGTGTTATATATATATATATATTCACTGAAAAAAACCATAGGTTTCAGGCACGTTATAGTTAGGAATTAGCATTTAAAAAACCTTAGAAATTCACTGAAAAAACCATAGGTTTCATACATGTTATAGTTAGCTGGACATTTCACTCATGCAAAACCATTGAAATTCCCTGTTATAGTTAGTTCAGCTAACTATAACTCGCGCTCCCGCAATTCACTGCTGATGACGTCACATATTACATCACTCATGACATGGTCAGTGACATCACTCATGACATCACTGATGACATCTCATATGACATCACTGATGATATCATCCTTGTGAAAGAGTTGCAGACCTCCTCTCACCCTAATATAACCTTTGAAACACACATACAAAAATAGAAACTAACATTTTTTTAAAAATGGAAATACCAATACCAGTTACCACAACCTATTGAGTAATTCCAACATCTACATACACATCCACTCATTCACCAACAGTTCTATATAGTCACTCATACACCTATACATCCTGTTACACACCGATACTCAACCATAGAGTTACGTTTCTTTAAGTGAATTTCTAAGGTTTTTTAAATGCTAATTCCTAACTATAACGTGGCTGAAACCTATGTTTTTTTCAGAGAATTTCTAAGGTTTTTTAAAATGCTAATTGCTTACTATAACGTGGCTGAAACCTATGTTTTTTTCAGTGAATTTCAAAGGTTTTGTAAATAATCATTTTTAAATGAATTAATTGTTATATTTTTTTATGCTGATTTACTACATTGTTTAAAGTATTTATTTTTAGATATTTTATTTTTTAAATTACTTTACATATTTTTAATAGAAATTGAAAAAAAATGTATTTAAAAATAATGAAATTGTAATATTTATTTTTTTATTTTATATTTTTTTAATTTATATATATTTTATATAGCAGGGAATGATATCCTTTGGAAGGAAAAACAAGTTACAGGTAAGTACGGTTAAAATTACTTTTCAGGAATAGTAGTGAGCTGAAAGATGCAGAACTGAGGTCTCTCCTGATAACAGGTGAGTAAATCGGAATTCGTAGTTCGACTGATTTTAGAGGAATTTTTTAAAGTTCCAAAACTCCACACTTAGAAGAATTTCCAAGTGAAACCAGTCAATGTTAGCCTATAGAAGGAAATTCAAGTTACTGTAAGTATAGTTAGAATTACTTTTCAGGATCAGAGTGAGATGAAAGATGCAGCACTGAGGTCTCTCCTGATAACAGGTGAGTAAATCGGAATTCGTAGTTCGGCTGATTTTAGAGGATTTTTTTTAAGTTCCAAAACTCCACACTTAGAAGAATTTCCAAGTGACACCAGTCAATGTTAGCCTATGGAAGGAAATTCAAGTTACTGTAAGTATGGTTAGAATTACTTTTCAGGATCAGTAGTGAGCTGAAAGATGCAACACTGAGGTCTCTCCTGATAACAGGTGAGTACATCGGAATTCATAGTGCGGCTGATTTTAGAGGAATTTTTTAAAGTTCCAAAACTCCACACTTAGAAGAATTTCCAGGTGACACCAGTCAATGTTAGCCTATGGAAGGAAATTCAAGTTACTCTAAGTATGGTTAGAATTACTTTTCAGGATCAGTAATGGGCTGAAAGATGCAGCACTGAGGTCTCTCCTGATAACAGGTGAGTACATCTGAATTCGTAGTTCGGCTGATTTTAGAGGAATATTTGTAAGTTTCAAAAATAGACACTTAGAAACTTTTCTGGTAAAAACCACACAATAGATTCCTATGGAAGTAAATACAAGTTACTGGTAAGTATGCTTAGATTTACTTTTCAGGGTCCGTACTGGGCTCAAAGATGCAGCACTGACGTCTCTCGTGATAACAGGTGAGTAAATCGGAATTCGTAGTTCAGCTGATTTTAGAGGAATATTTTGCTCAATAGTGAAGGAAGGGGGTGGGGACTGAGGTGACATGTGTGCAAACACGCCCTGTGGCACGTTTTAGGTTGGGGAATTAATTCCTCTTCAATCCTGAGGTCCCTTGTGAGCCAACTAGCCCACCAGGTACCTCCAGTATGCGTCAGGGAGCTGCGTTGCAGAGAGGTGTTCATAGAGCACGCCCCCTTTTTACAACACTCTGCAACGCACCTCCGTTGGACCTCAAGCGCCGCACCCTACATTCACCACTGTGCAAACGTGCCCCTTAGCGCGTTCTAAGTTGGGGGATTAAGTACCCTTGCATCTTGCATACTGGGGGTCCCTGTGGGCCAACTAGCCCACCAGGAACCTCCAATATGCGCCAGGGGGCTGCTTTGCAGATATATATATGTGAGCAAGCCTCAGGTCGAGGTGAAACGCGTCGGGCGTTTTTGGTTGCAATAAAGACGCTTGAAATCTGAAACAGTCTCGAGTGAGTGCATTTACAAATTGCTAGTTCTGATTAGCCCAGCGTTGATATATATATATATATATATATATATATATATATATATATATATATATATATATATATATATATATATCCAAACACTTCAGATGAGCCCTCGGTGGGAAACAGCAACAAGTCGGAAATTTGGATCCATTTCAATCAGGATCAGATGCAGCATGAGACGCACTCCGGCACAGGCATCTCTCCTGTTCCTTGCCAAACCGGTTTCGGGATCGTCCTCCCTTTGTCAATGGCAGCTGTTCACTCGAAGAACCTGGTGTGCACTTTCATACTTAAGAACCTGCCCCAGTGGGCGTGTCCAAAAAGGAATTGTGGTTCTTGTAGTGCTTACGATAATTCCTCAGGTGAGTAGGTTCTGCGTGGCAGCAAAGTTAATTCTAAAAGTTTATAAAAACCCTTGTGGGCTGATGCATTGTGGCGTTGGGCATCCTGCTGTGTTTTATCATCTGGTCACAGGACTCCGACCTCCCGAAGAGATGACACCGCTTGGCGCCATCACGGGTCCACCCTGGGGCGGCATACTTCATTCCCGCGGCTGGACTCAGGCCGCAAAACATCCAAACACTTCAGATGAGCCCTCGGTGGGAAACTGCAACAAGTCGGAAATTTGGATCCATTTCAATCAGGATCAGATGCAGCATGAGACGCACTCCGGCACAGGCATCTCTCCTGTTCCTTGCCAAACCGGTTTCGGGATCGTCCTCCCTTTGTCAATGGCAGCTGTTCACTCGAAGAACCTGGTGTGCACTTTCATACTTAAGAACCTGCCCCAGTGGGCGTGTCCAAAAAGGAATTGTGGTTCTTGTAGTGCTTACGATAATTCCTCAGGTGAGTAGGTTCTGCGTGGCAGCAAAGTTAATTCTAAAAGTTTATAAAAACCCTTGTGGGCTGATGCATTGTGGCGTTGGGCATCCTGCTGTGTTTTATCATCTGGTCACAGGACTCCGACCTCCCGAAGAGATGACACCGCTTGGCGCCATCACGGGTCCGCCCTGGGGCGGCATACTTCATTCCCGCGGCAGGACTCAGGCCGCAAAACATCCAAACACTTCAGATGAGCCCTCGGTGGGAAACAGCAACAAGTCGGAAATTTGGATCCATTTCAATCAGGATCAGATGCAGCATGAGACGCACTCCGGCACAGGCATCTCTCCTGTTCCTTGCCAAACCGGTTTCGGGATCATCCTCCCTTTGTCAATGGCAGCTGTTCACTCGAAGAACCTGGTGTGCACTTTCATACTTAAGAACCTGCCCCAGTGGGCGTGTCCAAAAAGGAATTGTGGTTCTTGTAGTGCTTACGATAATTCCTCAGGTGAGTAGGTTCTGCGTGGCAGCAAAGTTAATTCTAAAAGTTTATAAAACCCTTGTGGGCTGATGCATTGTGGCGTTGGGCATCCTGCTGTGTTTTATCATCTGGTCACAGGACTCCGACCTCCCGAAGAGATGACACCGCTTGGCGCCATCACGGGTCCGCCCTGGGGCGGCATACTTCATTCCCGCGGCTGGACTCAGGCCGCAAAACATCCAAACACTTCAGATGAGCCCTGGTGGGAAACAGCAACAAGTCTGAAATTTGGATCCATTTCAATCAGGATCAGATGCAGCATGAGACGCACTCCGGCACAGGCATCTCTCCTGTTCCTTGCCAAACCGGTTTCGGGATCATCCTCCCTTTGTCAATGGCAGCTGTTCACTCGAAGAACCTGGTGTGCACTTTCATACTTAAGAACCTGCCCCAGTGGGCGTGTCCAAAAAGGAATTGTGGTTCTTGTAGTGCTTACGATAATTCCTCAGGTGAGTAGGTTCTGCGTGGCAGCAAAGTTAATTCTAAAAGTTTATAAAACCCTTGTGGGCTGATGCATTGTGGCGTTGGGCATCCTGCTGTGTTTTTTTCATCTGGTCACAGGACTCCGACCTCCCGAAGAGATGACACCGCTTGGCGCCATCACGGGTCCGCCCTGGGGCGGCATACTTCATTCCCGCGGCTGGACTCAGGCCGCAAAACATCCAAACACTTCAGATGAGCCCTCGGTGGGAAACAGCAACAAGTCGGAAATTTGGATCCATTTCAATCAGGATCAGATGCAGCATGAGACGCACTCTGGCACAGGCATCTCTCCTGTTCCTTGCCAAACCGGTTTGGGGATCGTCCTCCCTTTGTCAATGGCAGCTGTTCACTCGAAGAACCTGGTGTGCACTTTCATACTTAAGAACCTGCCCCAGTGGGCGTGTCCAAAAAGGAATTGTGGTTCTTGTAGTGCTTACGATAATTCCTCAGGTGAGTAGGTTCTGCGTGGCAGCAAAGTTAATTCTAAAAGTTTATAAAACCCTTGTGGGCTGATGCATTGTGGCGTTGGGCATCCTGCTGTGTTTTATCATCTGGTCACAGGACTCCGACCTCCCGAAGAGATGACACCGCTTGGCGCCATCACGGGTCCACCCTGTGGCGGCATACTTCATTCCCGCGGCTGGACTCAGGCCGCAAAACATCCAAACACTTCAGATGAGCCCTTGGTGGGAAACTGCAACAAGTCGGAAATTTGGATCCATTTCAATCAGGATCAGATGCAGCATGAGACGCACTCCGGCACAGGCATCTCTCCTGTTCCTTGCCAAACCGGTTTCGGGATCGTCCTCCCTTTGTCAATGGCAGCTGTTCACTCGAAGAACCTGGTGTGCACTTTCATACTTAAGAACCTGCCCCAGTGGGCGTGTCCAAAAAGGAATTGTGGTTCTTGTAGTGCTTACGATAATTCCTCAGGTGAGTAGGTTCTGCGTGGCAGCAAAGTTAATTCTAAAAGTTTATAAAACCCTTGTGGGCTGATGCATTGTGGCGTTGGGCATCCTGCTGTGTTTTATCATCTGGTCACAGGACTCCGACCTCCCGAAAAGATGACACCGCTTGGCGCCATCACGGGTCTGCCCTGGGGCGGCATACTTCATTCCCGCGGCTGGACTCAGGCCGCAAAACATCCAAACACTTCAGATGAGCCCTCGGTGGGAAACAGCAACAAGTCGGAAATTTGGATCCATTTCAATCAGGATCAGATGCAGCATGAGACGCACTCCGGCACAGGCATCTCTCCTGTTCCTTGCCAAACCGGTTTCGGGATCGTCCTCCCTTTGTCAATGGCAGCTGTTCACTCGAAGAACCTGGTGTGCACTTTCATACTTACCGGTGCGGGAAGTTTCCTGTCTCTGCGAGTATCGTCGCAGAACCTGTCGTCGCTGGGTGAGATCGCCGCACTGCTTGCTTGCGGACCGCATCACGTCGCTGCAGACATTGTTGCAGAGCCATTGCATTGACGGGCCGCGAGAGGAGAAGATTGATGCTGCACCGCGCATCGACGCCTCACCTGAGATCGTCGCCATCGTCCCGAAAATCGTCGCATCATGCCTGTGCGAGACGCTTCCTACCGAACCTGCGCACTGGAATCCATACAAGGTATCGCATTCCTCCCCATACAGACCGGATTCGTCGCAACACGCCCGCTGCATCCATCGGGGCTGTTGGGCTGTTGGGCTGTCACTCCTGAGACCCCAGGGTCTCAGGAGTGACATATCGCTTGTTTTTAAACGCTGCAGCTTCAATTTGGAACTTTTTTTGCATCTACAGGTACTTTGGGCTAAACGTGATGCAACTGTGGAAAAATCATATTCGTGAACTGTGTATGTTGGATTTCTGTCATTTTGGTCTTGTGTAGTTTAGATAAATATACGTTATTTTTCTAAACTGGTGTGGAGTAAATTTATGGTGTTTTCACTGTGTTACTATGATTGTTGGTACAAATAATTTACACATTGCCTTTGATAAGCCTGTCTGCTCGTGCCAAGCTACCAAGGGAGTGAGCAGGGGCTATCTAAAGAGTGTATCCCCCTTACCCTGACTAGAACCAAGGGTCCCTATTTGGACATTGGTACCTACCTCGGCCAACTAGACAGGGACCTTATAGTTAATTGGACATTTCACTCGTAAAAAACCAGAGAAATTGAGTTGTTATAGTGAGTTGAGCTAAATAAACTTGCGCCCCCGCAATGCATTGCTGATGACGTCACATATTACATCATTCATGACATGGTCAGTGACATCACTGATGACATCTCAAATGATATCACTGATGACATCACAGATGGTATCATCCGTTGACTGTGTGTGTCTATAAAGTTTAAATATGTTTTTGTATATATATATATATATCTCACTGCTGCTCAGTCGGTTAGGAAAGAAGTCAGCTCGAGCCCAAGTCCATAAAGCGTGAAGTTTATTTATTCACACAGGATGCCAAAAAACACCCGACGCGTTTCGGTGCAGCCGCACCTTGGTCACGGGTAACAGTGTTTTTTCTTTCACGCGTTTTAAAGTAAACAAAATAACATAACATAAAGGTAGGACTACTCGTCCACACAGAAGTGTGTTTAACCACATTGCGGCGGCCATATTTGAATAGGTTTGTTTAAACAGATAAGTATGTAACCCAGTTACCACAATAATCTAAGAACAACTCAAGTGTTTACAGTGTGAACTTAAACTTGAAGCGACATAACATTTCATGTAACGCTGTTCATGAACTGAGTGTGAACTTGATAATTCGTTCGGGATGACACTGCATCAGAATACTGTTAATCCATCACGCCCCAGTGGGCTTTCATACTCAGAATGTGATTTGTATCTCACATTTTAATCATGCCCATGTGGGCTATTTAAATTAAATGAAAATACATAGTCACTGTAAATTAGTTCGCACAAAGTCCCGCCCAAGTGGGCAATCTAATGGTTCATGGTTCCAAATAATATGAGGTAAAGTTGGGTACATTATCTTGAATCAGTCCAATTAATTCAGCAGCCAGTGGTTTCCCATCCTTATAACGTGGCGACATGTGAGTCTCCTACAAACATAAAATATGTAATCACTTTAAAATACACACAATTTGTTTTAAAAAAACAAGTACATAGACAGGTTCACAAAATCTCTACATGATTCAGTTACTGAGTTCAAGTTTTGTAGAATTATTTAAGCTAGATGGACAGATAGCTCCTCATCCTTATTCAACCCCAGAGGATGTACAGTGTCATATTTAATTATGAACCTTGATTCAAGTCGTCTTAATTGTCTCAATCTATCACCACCCCGTTCTGATGGCGGGATCCTATCTAGGGCACAAAATTTCAGTAAACTTAGTTTCTTCTCATGAACATCCTTAAAGTGTTTTGCAATAGGGTAGTTCTTGTCCTCATGTGTAATAGCCCTCATATGTTCTAGTACCCGTTTTTTCACAGGGTGCTTGGTGCTGCCAATATATGTCAAAGGACATGGGCATTGCAATGCATAGACACAAAAGTCTGACTTGCATGTGAGGTGTTTCTCAATATTGAAAATTTTGCCATTACTAGATAGTGTGATTTCTTTCAGGTTAACACTGTTCTTGCAGGCTTTACACGATTGGCAAGTGAAGAAACCTTTAATTGCTTTGTTCTCCTTCCTGTCAATTACCATATTGCTGTCAGCCCCAGCCCCAGATCTATGGATTCACCAAATCAAGGTCGTGGAAGAGGCGCCAGAGGCGGCGGCAAAAAAGGCGCCAAAAGACAGGGATTGATCGATGCCTTCGTGGGAGTTACAACAAGAGGCAAGACGGCCAAAAAATGAAGAACACCAACACAGTGGTAAATCTTTCTAATTTAATTTTATCGTTTGACCAAATTGAAGTTCTTTCATTGGGATTGACATTTTGCCCATCCAGCCGTTTTAACTATGTGGACGGGAGGATTGATTTATTTCACTTTATACGAAAGTATAAAGATAGGATCCCGCCATCAGAACGGGGTGGTGATAGATTGAGACAATTAAGACGACTTGAATCAAGGTTCATAATTAAATATGACACTGTACATCCTCTGGGGTTGAATAAGGATGAGGAGCTATCTGTCCATCTAGCTTAAATAATTCTACAAAACTTGAACTCAGTAACTGAATCATGTAGAGATTTTGTGAACCTGTCTATGTACTTGTTTTTTTAAAACAAATTGTGTGTATTTTAAAGTGATTACATATTTTATGTTTGTAGGAGACTCACATGTCGCCACGTTATAAGGATGGGAAACCACTGGCTGCTGAATTAATTGGACTGATTCAAGATAATGTACCCAACTTTACCTCATATTATTTGGAACCATGAACCATTAGATTGCCCACTTGGGCGGGACTTTGTGCGAACTAATTTACAGTGACTATGTATTTTCATTTAATTTAAATAGCCCACATGGGCATGATTGAAATGTGAGATACAAATCACATTCTGAGTATGAAAGCCCACTGGGGCGTGATGGATTAACAGTATTCTGATGCAGTGTCATCCCGAACGAATTATCAAGTTCACACTCAGTTCATGAACAGCGTTACATGAAATGTTATGTCGCTTCAAGTTTAAGTTCACACTGTAAACACTTGAGTTGTTCTTAGATTATTGTGGTAACTGGGTTACATACTTATCTGTTTAAACAAACCTATTCAAATATGGCCGCCGCAATGTGGTTAAACACACTTCTGTGTGGACGAGTAGTCCTACCTTTATGTTATGTTATTTTGTTTACTTTAAAACGCGTGAAAGAAAAAACACTGTTACCCGTGACCAAGGTGCGGCTGCACCGAAACGCGTCGGGTGTTTTTTGGCATCCTGTGTGAATAAATAAACTTCACGCTTTATGGACTTGGGCTCGAGCTGACTTCTTTCCTAACCGACTGAGCAGCAGTGAGATTAATAGGGGGTCGCCTCCCCGCTCGAGCTCGCCGCCGCAAGTAGGCTGGGGGACTGGCGAATTTTGTTGACATATATATATATATATATATGCCAAGGTATATTGAATTATAAGTGGGTGTATGAGTGTCTGAATAGATTATTTAGTAGGTACGTGACTGACTGTATAAGTGAGTGATTAAACTTGTCTTACTAAATGCATGGGTTAGTGAGTAAACTGTGTACATGTCTGTATCAATCTGTCAGTTGGAGTGAAAGTGGCTGCATGGGTTGGTGAGTAGCTACATGATTTTCTATATGGGTTATTGATTGGTTGTCTGAGTATCTGCATGTGTGCCTGAGTGTCTGTGTGGGTGGGTGGGGGGTGTTTGACTCTGTGCATAGATGTGTGAGTGGGTAATTTACTAGGTGTATGGGTTAAAGTGTGCATCTGTGAAGGGCTGTATTTGTGGGTGAGTGTGTGTATGGGTGTGTTGTGTTGGTGAGTGAATGGATGTCTCATTGGTACATGTGTGAATAACTGCATATGTGAAAGGCAGTATATGTGAGTGTTGGAGTATATATATCACTATATGTGAGAGTGAGTGATTCTGAGAGTGGCTGTATGGATGAGTGTGTGCTTGTATCAGTGATTATATAAGATAGTAAGTGTGTGTTAGTATCTGTATAAATAAGTGAGGTGGTGTGTATATAACTGTATAGGTGAGTAAATGGGAGTGTGAATGATTCTTTGCATGATTGACTAGGTGTGTGAATTTTAGTTTTTAGTTTTAAATATTTTTTGAAACTAGAAATAATGTGAATTTTTATACTGTTTTTAACATGTTTTTATGAACTTTTATGGTCTTTTAAAAAATAATGGAAAACCGAATAAAGATGATTTGAGACTAGGCGTGTGAATAACTCTATGGCTGAGTGACAATGTGTTAATGCTATATATAGGTGCATGAGTCCTAATGATAGTGCTTTATTGATAGATGACTGCATGTATGAGTGACTATATGGGTGAATGAGTGGCATATGTGTAGACCTAGGAATCAGTGAGTGGGTATGTAGCAACTGGTACTGGTGTGTCTATGGTTTTGAAAATGGTAGTCTGTATTTGAGAGTGAGTGTATCAAAGGTTATATTAGGGTGTGAGGAGGTGCATCAGATTATCACGTGGATTATGTCATCAATAATGTCATCAGTGATATCATTTGAGATGTCATCAGTGATGTCACTGACCATGTCATGAATGATGTAATATGTGACGTCATCAGCAGTGCATTGTGGGGGCGCGAGTTATTGTTAGTTCAACTAAATATAACGGCCGAATTTCTCTGGTTTTGTACGAGTGAAATGTCCAATTAATTATAACGTCAGTGAAACCTGGGTTTTTTTCAATGAATGTCTATGGTTTTTTAAATGCCAATTTCTAACTATAACGTCCCTGAAACATATGTTTTTTTCAGTGACTTTTCTAAGGTTTTTTAAATGCTAATTTCTAACTATAACGTCCCAGAAACCTATGTTTTTTCAGTGAATTTCAAATGTTTGTTAAATGCTAATTTCTAACTTTAACGTCCTTAAAACGTATGGATTTTTCAGTGAATTTCTAAGGTTTTTTAAATGATAATTTCTAACTATGCCTACAGTCCAGAAAGATGAAGAAAAGTATATAAAGAAACAAGAAATATGCAGAAAGAACCAACAGAGGTGCAGAATGAGGCCTAGTTGCTAAGTCACCCCGTGCCACAAACTTACTACTAGTAGTAACTGACTCTGACTATCGAGGTCCGGAGCCAGTGCTATGCTGAAAGACACTTAGGGGTCAATTAGGATGGCGGACGGACAAAGTCAGTCCGCCATCCTGTCGGAGGACAGGACCGTCCGCCACAGGGGCGGAGGTCCCGTGCCTCGAATTAGGATGCACCCGCCACATTGGCGGGTGCATCCCGCATTTTTAACATTGCGGCGGTCGGTGCTGAAAGCACCGCCCACCGCAATGCTAAAAATGCATGTTGTGCGTTTCAAAGCACAACATGACAGGCACCGCACGGTGCCTGCCATGTTGTATTTTGAAACTCACCCCATGTGCACCCCCCACAACCCCCCTTCACCCTGGGGGCCCGCAACGGGCCCCCAAAGCAAAGACCGGATGCCTTTTCCGCCACGGAAAGGCATTGCCCACAGCACATCCTAATATGGCTGACGGTGTCTGATAGACACCGCCACTATATTAGACCTTTTCCGCCACGGTCGCCGGACGGTCTTCCCGTCCACCGCGGTCCGTCCGCCATTGTAATATGGAGGGGGGGAAATAGGTGGAGGACGGGCACGGATAGTGGACGGATCGCCACCGCCTGCATGGCGGTGGCGATCTGTCCGCTATCCTAATCGGCCCACAAGAGTACAGTAAAAACACCTACATACATTAGGGTACACTATGGGTTGGGGTATACAGTCAAAATATCGAGTAAAAAATATAGAATTACCTTAATATCGAGTTAAAAATATAGAATGGACAGAATATAGACAACAAAAATATCGAATGAAATGGACAAAATATCGAATGGACAGAATATTGACAACAAAAATATCGAATTTGAGGTAAGTTAATATCAATTTGCATAAATATAGAAAGTCAAAATATCAAAGTATTTAATATAGATGTAAAATATATTGATTTTTTAATAATATCGAATTTTTTTAAGTGTTTATTATGTTAGTATATATGTGAAAAGTGTAAATTTAGTTTATAATTTATTTTAAGTAATGAATTTTATGGTATTTAATTTTTGCGTCATTTAATTCTGTAGCGGGTTGTGGGTTTATAGGGGAATAGGGCGGGAAGTAATTTAATTATAATTGATTACATGTTTTAATTTATTTATTGGTATTTATCTTGAAATTAATTGTTCATTAATTTTTAATTGGTAATTAATTAAATTATAATTGGTAATTAATTTTTATTAATTGATTAATTGATAATTTTGTTAATTTTATTATTTATTTTCTGTAGCGGGTTGTGGGTTTATAGGGGAATAGGGTGGGAAGTAATTTTATTATAATTAATTAAATGTTTTAATTTATTGGTATTTATCTTGAATTAATTGTTCAATATTTTTAATTGGTAATTAATTAAATTATAATTGGTAATGAATTTTTATTAATTAATTAATTGATAATTATGTTAAAGTTTTTTTTTCTGTAGTGGGTTGTGGGAAGTAATTTAATTGTTATTAATTAAATTTATAAATGTATTTATTGGTATTTATTTTTAATTAATTGTTAATTATTTTTCATTTGCTAATTAATTAATTGTAAATTGGTAATTAATTTGTATTAATAGGTAATGATTATTAATAAATAATTTTTATTTGTATTTTTATTTGATTATTATATTATGTTACATTTGTACTTATTTTTAATTAATTTTTAATTGGTATTAATATTTAATTGTTGTTTTATTAATATATGAAGTATTTACTTTCCCTACTGTTGCACTCACTGGAGTGGGAATAGTAATTTTTACCCCTACGCTATCCTACGCTTTCTCTACTGTTGCACTCTCTGGAGTGGGAATAGTAATTTTTTCCCCTACGCTATCCAACGCTTTCCCTACTGTTGCACTCTCTGGAGTTGGAATAGTAATTTTTACCCCTACGCTATCCAGCGCTTTCCCTACTGTTGCACTATCCAACGCTTTCCCTACTGTTGCACTCACTGGAGTGGGAATAGTAATTTTTACCCTCCCTCTATCCAACGCCTTCCCTACTGTTGCACTCTCTGGAGTGGGAATAGTAATTTTTACCCTCCCGCTATCCAACACTTTCCTTACTGTTGCACTCTCTGGAGTGGGAATAGTAATTTTTACCCCTACGCTATCCAACGCTTTCCCTACTGTTGCCCTCTCTGGAGTGGGAATAGTAAGTTTTACCCCTACGCTATCCAACGCTTTCTCTACTGTTGCACTCACTGGAGTGGTAATAGTACATTTTACTCTTTCCACTATCCTACAGTAAACATATTTTATATTTTTTATTAATATTACGTTCATATATATGTATTAATAAATCAATTTGTATGTTTTTTTAACTTACATTAAATATTTATTAATTTTAATGTTATTTAAGTATTTTAAGTATGTTTAAGTTAATTATATTTTTATTTCATTAATTTTTAATTACTTTAAAGTATTAAAAAAATCGATATTTTGACTATCTATATTTTTGACAACAATATTTTTGATTCAATATTTTTGTACTTACCTGTTTGGAGATAGGAAGTCGATATTTTTGTATTCTCTATTTTTTACTCGATATTAGGTAGTTCTATATTTGTGTCATCGATATTGTTTCAGTAATCCGGGTTGGGGTACCCCTGTGATTGGCATGACCTCCCCTGTAAGGCCCTAGCACATAATAGAGCTGGGGGATTAAAACTACCTCTAACTCAGAGGTGCAGAAAGAGGCAAGAGATGTGCATATCAGGGAAGAAAGGTGCAGAAACAAGGAACAGGGGTACAGAAAGAGGCAAGTGAGGTGCAGAAAAAAGTAAGAGCAGTGCAGAAAGAACCAACATAGTTGCAAAAAGAGACAAGAGGGGTAATGTAAGAGTTAGGAGAGGTGCACAAAGAGGCAAGAGATGTTCAGAAAAAAGTAAGAGCAGTGCAGAAACAACCAACAGTGGTGCAAAAAGAGGCCAGAGGGGTACAGAAACAGGTAGGAGGCACAAAGAGGCTAGAGAGGTACAGAAAGAGGCAGGAGGAGTGTAGAAAGAAGGAAGAAAACTGCAGAAAGAGGCAAGAAAATTGCTGAAAGAAGCAACAGATGTGTATAAAGAAGCAGGAGAAGGGCAGAAAGCGGCGAGTGAGGTACAGAAAGAAGCAAAAGCAGTGCAGGAAGAACCAACTGAGGTGCAGAAAGAGGCAACAGAGGTGTAGAAGGAGTCACAAGGGATGCATAAAGAAGGAAGAGGAGTGCAGAAAGAAACAACAGAGGTGCTGAAAGAGGCACGAGGTGTGCAGAAAGTAGGAAGAGAAGTGCAAAAAGATGCAACAGAGTTGCTGAAGGAGACACAAAGGGTGCAGAAAGAGGCAAGAGAAGTGCAGAAAGAAGCAACAGAGGTACACAAAGAAGCAAGAGAATTGCTGAAAGAAGCAACAAAGCTTTAGAAAGAAGCAAGCGCAGTGCATAAAGAACCAACAGAGGTGCTGAAAGATGCAACAGAGGTGCAGAAGGAGCATGAGGGATGCAGAAAGAGGCACGAGAAGTGCAGAAAGAATCAACAGAGGTACAAAAAGAGGCAAGAATGGTGCAGAAAGAGGGAAGAGAGGTATAGAAAGAGGCTAGAGAGTTGTACATAAAAGGAAGACAGGTGCAGAAAGTGGCAAGAGGTGTGCAGAAACAGGTAAGAGTTCTTCAGAAAGAGGCAAAAGAATTGTTATAAGAAGAAACAGAGTTGTAGAAAGAACCAAGAAAAGTGCAGAAAGGGGCAACTGAGATGCAGAAACAGGCAAGAAAGGTAGAGAAAGAGGGAGGATGAGTGCAGAAAGAGACAACATGAGTGCAGAAAGAATGAAGACAGGTACAGAAAGAAACATAGAAAGTGCATAATGAAGCAGCAGGGCTGCAGAAAGAGGCAAGAGAAGTGTAGAAAGAAGCAATAGAGGGGCAGAAGGAGGCAAGAGAACTCCAGAAAGAAGCAAGAGAGTTACAGAAACTGGCAAAAGAGGTACAGAAAGAGGGAACAGAGGTGCAGACAGAGGCAAGAGAGGAGGAAAAACAGGTAAAAGGGGGGCAGAATGAGGCTAGAGGGGTACAGAAATTTGCAAAATAAGTGCATAAAGAAGCAAGAGCAGTGCAGAAAGAACAGACAGAGGTGCAAACAAAGGCAAGAGAGATACAGAAATAAGTAGGAGAGGTGCACGAAGAGGCAAGACAAGTACAGAAAGATGCAACAGAGGTACAGAAAGAGGCAAGAGAGGTGCAGAAAGGTAGGCACGGTGTAGAAAGGGAACAGAGGTGCAAAAATAGGCTAGTGAGGTACAGAAGGAGGCAAGAGAACTGAGGAAGGAGGCAAGCAAGTTGCAGAAACAGGCAAGTTCACAAAGAAGCAACTGACGTGCTGAAAGAGGGGTAAAGGGTGCAGAAAGAGCAAGAGAAATACAGAAAGAAGCAACAGCGGTACAGGAAGAGGCAAGAGAGGTAAAGAGAAGGTAGGAAAGGTGTAGAAAGGGAACACAGGTGCAAAACGAGACGAGTGAGGTACAGAAGGAACTGTAGAAAGAGGCCAGCAAGTTGCAGAAACAGGCAAAAGGGGTGCGGAAAGAGGGAACAGGTGCGCAGAGAGGGACAAGAGAAGTGCAGAAAGAGGGAAGAGGGGTAGAGAAAAAAGAGAGTGAGGTGCAGAAGGAGGCAAGAGAACTACAGAAAGAGGCAAGAGTGTTGCAGAAACAAGCAAAAGGGGCACATAAAGAACCAACAGAGGTGCAAAAAGAAGCTAGAGGGATGCAGAAAGGGGCAAGAGAAATGCAGAAAGAAGCAAGTGAAGTGCAAAAAAAGACAGTGAGGTGCAGGAAGAGGAAGAAAGGTGCAGAAAGATGGAAGGCAAATGCAGAAAGAGGCAAGGCAGGCACAGAAAGAAGAGAGGTTTGTGCACTATTATTACCAATTTAACACCCATATTTAGCAATAAGTAACACATAATCATTCCAGCATTGCAGAGGGTCTTCTACCATGCATTAACACGTGATGCTGCATTTTATGGGAACATTTTAGCTGTTTGAGCTAGAAACAAGGCTTTTTTTGTTCAAATCTGCAGATTATGCAGCAGATGATGGAATATTTGGCAAATGTGGAAAATGTTTAATTATGTGACAATTGGTGCAGCCGACAAAAATGCCTAAATCAAGAATGCTTCCGTAGGTAGTAGAGTTGTAATGTTACATAACCAATTAGTGTGCGAATAGAGCTGTACAGGCCCAAAAATTATGTATGGTGTCAAAATCCACTTTGGTGTTCAAGTAAAGAGATGAATGCAGGAGGGAAGGAGAAATTGATCTGACACAAGATGTCCAGTTAACAATAAAGCACTGACAACAAGCAACAAGGCCCTTTCTGTGCCTGAGCAGCCTAAATCTGAAATATCATTAACAAGATGCATTGGAACAGTAATTATAGTGCGTGTATGCTTCAGAGCATCGTGACAAAAAGAAAGCACGCTCTCTCAGTACATGTGCATTTTATTTGTATTTTCCTTTGCTGCAATTGGATATTAGCGTGACTAGGGTATGGCATCGTTTTGTGAAAGTAAAGAAAACAGGCCCACACCCTCCGGCTTTGAAGCAAAACAACAACTAATTAGAAAGCAGTGAGCTTCTTACACACCGTACCTGCTGCAGTATTTATAGCTAATTACCTGGCTTCTTCCTCAGACTTTCCATAGACTTTGTAAAGAAATCAAATGGGATTTGAAATTTGCTTAAAGTT
The DNA here is from genome assembly GCF_964261635.1 of Lissotriton helveticus. NCBI lineage: Eukaryota > Metazoa > Chordata > Amphibia > Caudata > Salamandridae > Lissotriton > Lissotriton helveticus. The sequence continues at coordinate 1,898,762,823 of NC_136061.1, forward strand.
CTACGTTAAAATAAAAATCTTTAGAGAAAATGCTAAAGCCAAGATTAGGGCAATTTCGGGATTTCTAACTGTATGCTAAATAGTACACGTGAAAATTTTTTGTGTGTGGAATTCTCTCGTGTGGATTAACTGTGACTGGGGTGTTGAGGCAAGTAAGGTTACAGCAGAGAGGCAGGCAGGTTCCTCCTGGCTGCTCTGCTGTATAAGGAAGGGCTCAATGAAGAGAGAGCCGGCGCTGCCAGAAGTAAATCACAACCGCTTGTAGTGATTGTGTGTGAGCTGTGTGGGCTCTGCTGTTAGGAAAATAGTTTGTGTATGTGTGGGGGTGTGCGCACATGTTTGTGGGTGTGTATTCGTGAATGTGTGCTTAGGTGTCTACAGAAAGGTTGTGTACATGTGGTTTGCTTAGGTGCATGTGGGGAGCTGTGTGTGTTTGAATGTGTATAGGGGGTTCGCGTTTGTGTGTTTGGATGAGTGTGTGTAGATAGGGAAATCGTGTTTGTGTGTTTATATCGGGAGCTTGTGTATGTGTGCCTGAGTTTTTATATAGCAAGGTAATGTTGGACGGGGGCAAGATGGCGGCCGCTAAGTCGGCGGTGTGAGTTGCTGGCTCCTCCACTCCCGGTCAGGAAAGGAAGGAAAATAAGGACTTACCTGGTATTTTTCGACATGGATGCGGATGAGAACTCTGAAGGCTTCGTGGTGCCATCGTGGAAAAGACTATAGGCTTCATCGGTGGATTTCTTGTGATGAGACGAGTCGAGCCGAGCTGTTCGAGCTGCTGAGCGAGCGCGTTTTCCTCGGCTCACCTGCCGGTGCATTTTGCATTGGTGTTTTCTGGTACCGCCCGCGGCTCTTTGATGGTGGGCTTGATATTGCTACTTGCTCGGACATATCGGAGCCCGCTTCAGGCTTGGCATTCTCCTTACTTCTGGTTCGGATTATCGCGGGGTTTCACCTCAGGCAGTGGCCGTAATATGCCTTCAAAACCTGCAAATCCCCCTCCTAAACCGCCGGTTACCAGGGTCTCAAAACGAAAAATTTGGAGTCAGGAATTGCGGGCTCCATATCGGATACCCTGAGAACTGGCGAGTCAACTAAAATGCAACAAATTGTTAATAATAAGAAAGGGGGTAAGCGTGCTAATAAAAATAGTACGTTAACCCAAACTGTGCCAGCTCTGTTTGAAAAGCAGCTAATTAAAAATGCTTGGGTTCAATGTGTGGAAATTCCCCTTTCTCTCTCTCCTGAGGTAGACTCGGTTCAGCCAAATTGCGACATGATTAGTTTATCTGAAGTATCTGAAAGAACTCAAATGCTTGAAACTGAGTCAGCGCCTGAGCCTGAGCCCGAGCTTCCAGTGAAAGGCATTGTGGGAACTGTAGTTCTTGGAACAACTTCTGGTGCAGTTAATGCAGGCTTGTGCAGAATGACTAATACATCTGGAGTTAACTTAGTTATGGAAGCAGATAAACCCCCTAGTCAAAACGTCTTTGAGGCGCAGGAAATGCACGAGAATTTCTTTTCAATGTCGGATCATTCATCTGATGAAAGTATTGACAGAGACTGGGCAGACTATCCTGCTGATAGCAGCATTGAGGAGGAATTGAGGCTCAGCGAGATCTCACCTGGATCTGCTATCACGGTTAAGAAACACCGAGTTAGAAAATCACAGGCTGCGAGAAATAAATCTAATGACGTAAATGATTCTTTGGTACAGGCAGCCTATCAGCCTAGCCCTTCAGGCGAGCATGATCAGCGCGAAGACTCTAATCCAGAAGTGACACTAGCAATGATTTATCAGACGATGGTCTCACACAGATCTGAAACAAAGATTGAGATTGCTTGCACTCAAGCTACCTGTCGAAAAGTGCAGAATGCGGTGAGACGTATTACTAAGATATGTACTGATCTGTCTATGAGGGTCTCTGAGGCAGAGACAAGAATATCTACTCTTGAGGATGAAGTTGCCACACAGAAAGCAGAACTTACTTCTGTAAAAGCGCAGAGGGATGATATCAGCTTAAAGCTTACAGAGTTGGAAAATCAGTCCTGGAGGAATAATTTACGAGTCTTGGGGGTTCCGGAAAATCTAGGGGGGTCAGATGTATGAAACTTTATCTGCGAATTGCTTTCTGCTGCATTTCCAGAACTTACATCATGGGACTGGACAGTAGTTATTGAACGAGCTCACCGTTTTCCATTCTCAATTAACAAAGCTAAACATAAAGAGGGTGATCATCCTAGAGCGATTTTGGTCAGGTTCAACAACTTTTTGGCCAGGGAAGCTGTTTTTGAATTGGCTAGACCAGACAAAAAGCGTACTGCCAAGGGGTGTAGCTTTTTTGTTAGACCTGACTCTTGTCAGGCAACAGTATCTAAACGATGGCATCTAAGGCAGTTGATTGCCGGATTTCAGGAAGAGGGTGCTGTAGTCTATCTGCAAAATCTGGCTAAACTTAAAGTTATGGTAAAAGACCAAACAAGATTTTTTTTTTCGATATTGTGGCAAAAGAATGCCTAACCTCGCTGTGAGGGGAAGAAAAATGTTGATGATGAAGATGACGAGTTAAAAGAAAAAGATATTTTTGCGTGTAATTTCAATGCTAGCTCGTGAGAAGGTTAGGTAAAAATGGATCACTTCTTTCTTCTGTTTTTCCTTTTCTGACCGTGGTGGGAGGGGGGGGCAGGGCACTCTGTGTTCCCAGGGACTACCAATCCCTGTGCCTCATAAGGTGGGGTGGGGATGGGGGACTCTTGTCTCTGAAAGGCAACATGGATTTATTTCAAAGAGAGATACCACGGACCATGTGAAGAAAATCATAGCACTTTTGGACTGGGCGCAGGCTACGGAATCTCAGGTTGCGGTGGCCCTGTTGGACGCTGAGAAAGCGTTCGACAGGGTCGCCTGGGGATTCCTGTGGTCTGTAATGGTCTGGATGGGATTGCCTAAGGAATACATTGTGGCAACTAAAGCACTGTATCTTCATCCGAAGGCTGCTATTTGGATAACAGGTACACTATTGGAGAATTTTGGAATAACAAGGGGAACAAGGCAAGGCTGTCCTTGTTCTCCCTTGCTGTTTGCTCTATATCTGGATCCCTAGCTCAGCAAATTGGAAAAGGAAGTCGATATTGTTCCGGTTGTTGTCTCACAAAATTAGTTTAAAATATTTGCATACGCCGATGATGTCGCTATTACCACTTCTGATATTAGGCGGGTGCTACCTAAAATCACTGATTTAGCTAAAGAATTTGGAGATCTGTCAGGTTATAACCTAAATCTTACAAAAACACAACTGATTCATTCAGAAAAAGGCCGGCCCACTGATTTAGTTTTTGTTTTAGAAGCACTATATCTTGGGATCACGATATATTCTAAAATTGACGACATAGTCCGCCTTAATATAGAGCCAGTGCTAAAATCCTCAAACAGAACTTTGGAAAGGTTAAATAACTTACAATTTTCACTTTATGGCTGTGCCAATATACTAAAAATGATGATTTTTCCAAAAATTTTGTTTTCAGGTTTTTACTTTTCTAAGATTGATAGAATGGCATCTAGATTTCTTTGGGGTTATCATCGAACTAGACGGGCTATGAAATGGTGTACTCTCCCAAGAATGAAGGGCGGCTGGGGGATTCCCAATTTCTGGCTATATTATTGGGTTATTTCACTGAGATATATGGGCATATTAATTTTCCCAGATATTATCATTGAGGAATCGATTAGCCCTTCGATTTATGAGATGTTATTAGGAGAGGGAGTTCCTCAATGCCTAGTAAGGATATTAGAGCCCAGTTATTACAAAAAAACGAAATTTAAAATCTTGATAGCGGCCTCGGTAATTTGGAGACAGATTAAAAAGAAAATCATTCAATGTGGCGATCTAAATTATTATTCTCCGGAGCTGAATAATCGTATGTTACCAGAGATCTTTAACGATCAAACTATGACTAGATGGTATTCTGCGGGGATTCGTTTGATAGGAAATCTCTATCAAGGCACTCAAATTGCCTCTTTTTCATTTTTACAACAAGAATATAATATATCTAGAAATTATTTTTTTAAATATCTCCAAGTACGTAGCTTCCTGGAATCTAAGGGTCTTCTTGACCATATTGATATGAGTAAAAACAATATTTTAGAAACTAGTAGAAGGGTAAAGAAAATTGGTATAATTTATCAGATGATGTTAAATCCAATTGATGATGATTTGTGTTTCATTGAGAGTAAATGGCAGAGGAAACTCGAAGTAGAAAATGTTGATGTATGTAAAGCTATTGAATTATCTGTTAGAATGTTATTTAATGGCTCACTTCAGAGCCAACAGTTTATGGCAATTTTTGATTTATATTACTCTCCTGTTAAGTTAGCAAAATGGAAAGTTAGAAACGGCGACAAGTGTAAGCGATGTGATTATGTAGCTGCTGACTTTATACATATGTTTTTTAAGTGCCCGAAACTCTCTCAATTTATTAAGGATATCGAATTTTTCTTAAATAACAGTTTGGGGATCACAATTAGATTAACTGCTGAAATGATTATTTTGGGTCTCCAAACGAGTCAAATTGGAAAAAAGATCAGCAGCTGAAGAAGGTTTTTTATTTATTTGTATGTCCGTTTTTCATTATTGTATCACTTCTCGCTGGCTCGATTCTGAGCCACCAGTTTTCAATCATTGGCAATTGATATTGTTATCCATATATCAACTAGAAATAGCGATCTATAGATCGAAAGGAAAAAAAAGAAGATATTTGGTCAAGATGTATGGGCCCCTATTTTATATTGGATTTGATTTTGTAAGACCAAATGCTCTCTGTATATATATTGTTGTTATTATCAATTTACTTATTGTATAAATTATCTGTGATGTATCGTGTACAATTAACAACTGATTGCTGAAATAAAATAAAAAAAATAAAAAAAAGCAAGGTAATGTGTGTAAGCGTGCTTGTATGTGTGGAAGGCTGTTTGCTTGCATATGTGCGTGCATGGGGCGAGGGTTGTGTTTACGGGACATTTGTGTGAGATGGGTTGTGTGTACGTATTGGAGACAGTATGTTTGTGTAGGATTGTTCGGGTGTGCAATGTGGTGCTTCTGTGTTGGTGTGTGTGGTGCATGTTTGTGAAGTCTGTTAGGGGTTTATGGTTAAAGAAATACATTTAAAAAAGAAGCCGTGGTGGGAGGGATTGCTTGAGGTTGAAGTGGACAGTGCTCCTTCTAAAAAGAGCTTCACCGAAAATACTTATAAATGAACTAATTTTAACGTAAACTGGTATATGCACTCAAAAGCAGGTTCAATATGCAGATCTTAGATGCTGTGCGACGCGAGGGGCTGCGTTACTGCGCCAAAAAAGGCACACCTTGCCTTCCTTGAATGACGAGCCCGTTAGAATCCTGATATTCCGGACTGAACAGAGAGACAGACTCTGTAGGCTGCACACCCCTACCTCCCCAACAGCCCCATGTAGATCTTCTGGCTATTAGCACAGGGCACACATACATTTCAGCAAGAACTGACATGAAATAGTTTTTATAGGAAAGTTTTCCTCCCTATAGAGCTATATAGAATGAGAGTGGGCGCTGAATGAGAACAGAAATGTCCCAAACCTTCCCACCCACTCCCCCACTTGTGAACGCTGCTCAAAAACAATATTGTAACATATAACCCACCAGATACACAATATAATAAATACAGCTTAGTAACTTTGGCGAAAAGAGATTCCACAAGCGGTCAGCTGGTATATAACATTTGGGGCTATGGGCCGGGGCTAAAGTCAGAGTAAAACACCCATGGGGAGGAAGTAAATCTCAGTCCCGGGAAACGAGAGGGCAGAAAACAAGGACCTCACCGCTCTCTCCCAGGTCGTCAGGAATCCCACGGGGAGCACAGTGGGTGGCAGCATCTCGTGCAGGGCTTTACCGCAGTGTGGGGATTATGGGCCATATGTATCATCAAACTATTTTGCATTTCCTAAATAGCGAATTTTAAGGAATCGCTATTTAGGAAATGCAAAACGGTATGTATGTACAAAATCGCTTTTCAATAGCGATTCCTTAGCATTCCTAATTTGCAATTAGCAAATTGCTAATCGCAAATTACCCATTCATTTCCATGGGCCAGGAGGCCCATAGGAATGAAAGTGCAATTTGCGATTAGCAATTTGCTAATCTCAAATTTGGAATTTTTTCAAGGGTGCAGGGGTGTCTGAAGAACACCCTGCTGCACCCCTGAAAAAGACATTTGGGGGCATATGGCGCACATACATGCCCTAAGGGCATGTATGGGCGTCCTATGGCACCTGTGTTTTTTTGTAAAAAAGCTTTTTGAAAAGAATTCGCAACTTACCACCAACTAGAAGTTGGTGGTAATTTGCGAATCCTTAATGGCAATTTTTGCATATTTTTTGTTTGATACATTGCATTTAAGGAATCGCAAAATTTGCGATTCCTTAAGTGCAATCGCAAAATAAGGAATAGCAAATTTTGCTATTCCTTATTTTGCATCAAACATGTTTGATACATACCATTTATCTAATTAGGATTCGCAAAGGCCGAAATTCGCAGAATTTCGGCCTTTGCGAATGCTAATTAGCTTGATACATATGGCCCTATATGCGCAGCCTTTTGCAGCCCAGTCTCCAGGTATGGGGTGCGATGAGCAGCCTCTTGGGAAGTTCACTACACGTGCTTGCCTGTTATGTGATAGGGCCTTGCTGCAGTGAGGTTCTCAGTGACTCCAACAGTGCTGCTGGGACTGCACATGTGATGTTGAGCACCCTGCTATCAATAGATGTCTCTTTAATGTCCATGAGGAGGCGCGTGTTGACTGTTTCAGCCCCAGGGGCCTGTTCCTGTTGGCTCAGAATTTATGACCGTGACCTCCTGTACGTCCTTGATGGTCCTTGATGGTCACTCAGGCAAACAGGAGGCTGGGCCCCTAAAAAGCCAATTCCTGCAGCTCCCTGCCCATCACGTTTCCGTCACTAGGGTTACATGTCAGCAGCGCTATCACGATAATCACTTTTCCCGCTTGGCCCGGTATATTGAGGGCTTCGTCAGATTCCACTCGGGGCCTATGCTGAGAGTGCAATGCGCTCCGGTGAGCCACCGCTCCCGTGGACAGGCCCCTCTGTCCCCTACCCGATCCTTAGGCCCGTTGCCTTGGGTGAGGCAAGGGAGATCCCCCCGCCAGCAGCGCAGGGCTCTGGCCTAGTCCTGGGCACCCAGCACATACGCCAGGGGGCCACTGCAAGTTATACGGCTTCCTTGCCCCTCCGTGCTCCACTTATCTCACCACAGTAAGAGTGCAACTCTCTCCAGAGCCCCACCGCTCCCACTGGCAGGCCCCTTTGTCCCTTACCCGATCCTCAGGCCTATTATGTTGGGCAAGGCAAGGGAGATCCCCCCGGAGTGAGCTTTTTAAATACACCCGTTCTAGTTTGTTGCACATGTAATAAAATAACCCACATTAGCCCCACTGCCCTTTGAGGACCACCTTGGGAGTGATGTATGTCCCAATAGGGCAGTCTCCACAACCTGTAGTCACCTGTGGCTAAAGAGAAGTCAGACTTAAATATCCTCCGCACTCAGACAATCATGCCAGCCTCAACAGTGCACATATTTGTCACTTAACACCACTCACTCTCCCCCGGCGGCGTGATGGACAGCTGGAACAGAGTGTTGAAGTAATGCTGCTGCTCGTCGGACCGATGGACCACCTCTCCTCCTCGCACCACCAAGTTTGTGGTGTGTATATAGCTCCTCATCAAGCACTTACGCTATTTCTAAACACCATAAGCCATATATTTTGGCCCAGTTGCATTGCACTTCTGACCACTGAACGTAGTGCATGCTCAACGCAACTTAGAAATGAGATTTATGAAGCCATTCAAGGTTATTTTGTGTGGCCCTGAGTGGCTTCATAAATCTGGAATAACGCTATGCTGCGCAAATCACTGTGTTGCATTACTCTGCCCTGGGAAAGGGTTCCATAGTTATTGCGTGGGTATTCCCACGCAACTCGCAAGGGTTTTTCACATTCCCAGATTTACCAAAAGTGGTAGACTTGTAAATGCATCAAAAAGATACGCCAGGCTAGGCCGCCGAAATGGCACTATGACAGGGACACAGGCAAGTATGTGCTGTATACTTTTAAATATGGCACATTCCTGCCCTTTCACAGTCATGCAGTGCAGCAAGGTGACTTGCTGCCATGCGAGACTTTCCCATAAACATGCACCTATAAATGAAAGATCTTAATAAAGCTCATTCTGAAGGATCTCAAGGGTTTTTCTTTTTTCTCACCAACTAGTCACATGGTGCCAGGCCTAAGCATGCTGCAAATTAATGAATACTGCAAAGTAGCAAGGGGAGCGTGGGTGCTTTTGCCACTCAGGTGGGTAGTAAAAGAAAGCCACAATTGGGGTGCAATGGCCTGCTGACACCTCTGGGCTTCGGTGTTACTACTCCTGCTGCACTGTTGAATGCTAAGCCCCTGAACTGATATCATCACATAAGTAAAAATAAAACAGAGTTGGACCCTAGCGTCACTGTATCCATTGAACACTGTGTGTTTGTAGTGGCCTTTCCCTAGTGAAAATGTGAAATCGACCGAGCTGCTTAATCGAGAATGATCAACAATTAATTAAAACAAAATTAGCAGGTAGTGTATTCGTAAAGCATGTTTTTCTTTCACCTCGATAGAATGTAACGGTGATGAATGAAAATATGTGTTACGTTGTCACTGTATTTATGTTTTTTTTTGCAATTTTATATAGGGCGAACTGAGCGCTTTGCATGAGCACCAGTTACGTCAATGACACATTCATTTTTTTGGTATGCACAGGGAGTTTAAGTGATTAGCCCAGAATCACAGTTCGTTTTCAGCAGTGCTGCTCGGGCCCCTCCCACCGCCCCATCCCTGCCAGAAGAGATATATCAGCCTCCCAGGACGGCTTACACATTGCAGTATAATTGCAATACGCAGTGTGTTAGGGATTGTACCAAGTAAACGTGTTGCCTGGAAGCCTGTTTTGTTAAATGGACCAAAGTGTATCTTGTGAAGAATATACTGAGAGCTTGGGAGAGGAGGGGCGTCTGGAACCTCTGTGTATTCAACACTCCCCTGAACACAGCGAGATGTGCCCTGGCAGACGATTTATAATAGGTCACCTTGTCCAAGTAAATGTAAATGTAAATGCCAGCATTTGTAAAGCGCACAGCTACCTCCAACGGAAGTGTCCCGGCGCTGTCCGTATACCGCTATGGAACCCTTCCTGGCTTTTCCCTGTGAAATGTCCACTCCTGGGCACCCCCAAGGTGAAGCCAGGCATCCAGTGCTGTTGGGGCAGTTGTGGAGATATAGCAAGCTATTGCCCAGAGTTGCAGAGTGGGACCCATGATTAGAATAGGCACCGAGGCGAGAATTATCAGGTTCGAGGAAATTGAGCCCAGACCCGCCGAGGCGGGTATTGAACTCTGGTACCGGGCCAGCCCTCTGCATCAGGATCTGCCGCTCTAACCATTGAGCCACACTTCTCCACATCTGGTACAAGTACTGGGCGCTGACGGGCAGGCACTGGGGGAAACATCCTTTACCACGCAACTTTTACCACGCAGTGCCTTTACAACGCAGGTTTTACAATGAAAACCATTACAACGCATTGCACTGGGGGGCGCTCTAGGATAGGGAATAGTTTTAATTTACTATCCAACACCTTCCCTACTATCCACAGGGACTGGAGTTGGAATAGTAAATTAAACTATTGACTATCCAGCACCCCCCAAAGCAATGCGTTGTAAAGGCTTGCGTTGTAAAACTTGCGTTGTAACAGCATGCGTGGTAAAAGCATACATTGTAACAAAGTACATCCGGCACTGGGGGTGCCCCAAGCAGTGGGTGCTGAAGGGTGCACACTCGGTGTGCTCAAAGTTGGGTGCACCGACGGGTGGGCCAGTAACTTATCAGTAGCCTCCGCAGCACCTGTGGTTCAGCCACTGTGCATGGGCAGCGGGCCCCTGGCTTGAGGGCACCTGTCCTTAAGTCCCCTTAAGCCACTAGGGTGGGCACTGGATGTGATGCAAGTCGTGGGTGCTGAAGGTTGGATACTAGCCAGGTGAGCATTGGGTGTGGTCATGGGGTCACAATGCGGTGCCACGCAAATCCATCTCACTCCCGCTCATTGGCCACCTGACGCCCCTCTCTTGGCTCCTTATTGTAATTGTAAATTGTATCTTTTGTAGATGTTAGTTGGAATTAACTGTCAGTTCTTACCGGCTTCCCCACCCCTAGCGCCACGCACTTTGTCGGCAAATAACCACTCCACGCTGACAGTTAGCGTAAAAGGCCATTTTATTAGGACAGGGTTGACAACCATATTTAAACATAACATCAATAAACATTTAACCGCTTCAGCGCGGCGCGAATTTTCGCGCTGTGCTGAGCGTTCTAAGAAACGGGTGTGGTCGTGACGGAACGGTTCCGTCATGAGCACAGCTCAACCGTCGCTCATGACGGCACCGTTCCGTCATGAGCATCGAAGGGGTTAACAAACCCCAACCTCATGTCTTTCATCCATCATCCACTCCCACACACCAGTTATTCACTCCTGATTCTCTCAGCAACCTCTTCCCTTATACCATTTACTTCCTCGCTTCTCTTTCAACCTCCTCCAGCATCTCCAGTGATCGCACTCCTGCATGCCGCACCCCCATCATGTACCTGTATCCCCCCCCGGAAAGGGTGAGTATGCCCGTCATAGACTCCCCACCCCTCCCAAGTACTAGTAGCACACACCTAAATCCATCCTAAAGTGGTACACTATTCAAGGCCAATACCCTTTCTTAACCTTTCTCTAATGGCGCTGGGGACAGGAAGAGGAAGAACTTCCTCTCCTTCCTCCTTTAAACCCTACCCTAAACCCCAACCCTAAGCCCACCGCCTAAGCTACCTAACACCCATCCTGTCCTTCTATCGCGCGAACACCCCGGGGAAAGACTGGAATGCCGACCTCATTTCCCCCGGGGGTCACATTAAGGAATATGAAGAGGGGCTTAGAAAAGTGAGGGAGGGGCGAAGGGGGTGGGTCGATGGGACAGAAGCACTGATTCTCTCCGCTTACACACAAAGTGCAAGGGGTGTGAAGTCTATCTAAGAGCACCCCCTCCCACAGACGCCAACAAACACTTTTCCCAGCGTGTATGGCTTTGCTGTGAAACAATACACATGTACCACAACCGTCAGACGTGTGCACACACAAAAACACACCAAGAAGCCCAGACACGCCCACCCATGAATGCGAAATAAAAAGCGTTAACGCCGAAGCTCGTGTTCTGTTTCATAAGTGTGACAGGATTTAAGTGCTTCTGAAAAGAGGCCAGGGTTTACTGAGCCCACAACAAAGACGAGATTGCCAGAGGCGTCTTGTACCCACACACACAGTGTGATCAATGAAAGTGCACTGCTGAGAGGCAAAGAAGAGTACGCCTTGAAACTCCGTCTCATATTTCGTTTCGGGGAGGTGGAGGCAGTAGTGCCACCCTCTCAATACTCCCGACCCCACTGCACAGTCGGAGCTCACCCCACAGTGCCCACTTCACGCTATATGTATTGTACTCTGTTCTCACTGAACCAGGCGGAGTTAAAATGGAAGCGCTTTAATCTTTGATTTAAACACCTTCTCCACAGCGTGCAATGTTGTCTATGAGGACGACAGGCAGCTGTTCCCTGATATATTGAGTGGACCTGCTTGTGTGTGAGCAAGCACGCGCATGTGTGGGGAAGTGAGTGTGGCATGTGGTGCTATTCAACAAAAGTTATGCTGCATTTGACTCCACGGACAGAAAAGGCTTCCAAATGCATATTTCGCCGGAATTATATCGCACAGTCAACGCCAGTAGAAGGTCTACAAAACAAGTCTGTCTATCCCTTTTCCTGCTCACTAATCATTGTTCTGCAATCACCGATGCTCTTTGAATAAAGAAAACAGACTGCTTATTGCAACCAATGTGCAGTCAGCAGTGCACCCATGAAAAATAAACATACCAGCAAATTCCCATGAAATTGCAAGTAAATTAGTTTCTACTTATGATAATGGCTCCGATTGATCCAGACATCAAAACACACTGCTAAAGTAATCACTACTCTTTCTTGAAACCGTATTTTTCCCATGCCAGATAAGAAAGTCTAAACATTCCAAGCCATCTGTGGTCCATTGTTAGCTGGACGTTGCATATAGCAGCTGCAAATTACAACCACTTTTAGACAAAATACGCTTTAAATATCAAGCAAACACATACAATCCAAAATGTCTATTACTTGCTCAGTAATTGTTTTTTTTTTAATGCAGATTATTGCCAATTGTACACTAAGCATTTTTTATTTATTGACTAAACCAAACCAAACTATCTACTATAGATACATAAAGCGTGACGTGTACTATGTTCAGAACCACTGGAATTATGCATTTTCGGAGGGCCCAAAAAAGTGGCATGGTTGACTAAATTATGTGGAAAAAAGACAAATTATGCAGGTGATGCAGTTCATTTTGTAGCAGTACTACTTTATTATTTTGTCATGTCTACTCCTTAACTCTGTTTGGACAAATATTTCATCTCAGTAATGTCAGTTTAAAACCAAAATACAGCAATCAGCAACTGAAAGGTGACCAGTTACCCTCTACAAAGGGTATGACGGCCATATACCTGCACAGGGTTTGACATGTAGCACCTGCAGCAGCAGTTTTAGAAACTTTTGATCCGTTTGAGATAAAAACATTTCTATTTTGTTAAACTCCACACATTATACAGCAGATGGTGGATTATATGGGAAGTGCATCACATCTTAAAGTATGTGAAAAATGTCACAGCCACAACGTCACATTATTAAAGAGACCCTGACTATAGTCTAAAAATGACGTCATGGGTTTCTGGTCATATTTACAAACCACTCGTCCTTAGGTCTATTTTCATGAAACAAGAATGCCTCTTTCGCAGTGTAGATTTAGCTATCAATCTAGTATCTAGGAGAATGCATTATATACATAAATATATGTACACACACACACTGAAACACATATACATCTATCTTGAATATGCTAGAGGATGCTTGTTTATATTTATATTCCATATTTGTCATTGTTATTAAACTGCAGTGGTTTCAAAAAGATTTTATTCAGTGACATGATTTCACATCTGTGAATTACTTCGTGCAATTTATGGAGACGACCTTGTTCCTGTGAATTATTTCCTGTAACTCACAAACATGGCATTGTTTCTGTGAACTATTGAGTTGAACCAATTGGAATTTGCATTTGTAATATTACTATATGTGCTTGTATATGGAGATGACGTATAAAAGATACATAAATAATGTATAAGGTATAACCACACTATTCACAACATTGAGGACAACCACCGAAATCATTTTCCCCAGTTTAACAGAATTACATAATTCCCGAAAATTCCATTCCATCCAATGGGAAGCATTGAAACTGAGTTCATCAGTCTGCTTGCCTTCTCACCATTCCATCAATGTTGTCCTCCAAAAATGACGGTGGCTTCGATTAAACAAAAAGACGATTTACAGTATAATACATATTTTCTTAAACCAGCCAACCACACGTAAGAAATAAACAAAACACAATTTAGCATCCCAGCCGTAGGTAACAATTACAAAGGACGTCTTCCAAAACCTCGCGAAAAACATACATGACCGCCACATCTTATAAACGAAAAAATACCTTCCCTAAAATGCCGCCTAATGACTCAGAAAAAGGAACTAATTTTTATAATATTTTCAGTACACACTACAGGCAATCAACTGCTGCATGTTCAATTTACAGGGTCACATGGATTAGTTCTGGTTAAAACATAAGTGTTCCAAGCCACAGAAAGCCACAGAAAGCACAATTAAGCAATATGCTATAAAACATGCATATTGGGTCACATGTGTATTGTGGTCCAATAATTACATTTTTTGACAATAACGAACAAAAATAAGTGCTTCCATTGCTTTACATTGTAAGTAGGGCCATGTTGTAGCTTTATGGTTTAAATATTTTATTGAGTTTTCACAAAAGACAAAACAACCAGACCTCACTGTGTCAAGCATGTGTAGCGCGGTAAGCTTCAATGCAATAATATTAAGTATATTCGTTGTTTGATGAAGCCAATCAGCGTTGTAGGTCACATAGAACTCCCCAAGACAAAACAACAGGTCCCTCCCTCCTCCCCACCCCCTTTGTCCACAAAGCAAAAGGATATCCCCATTAAGAAAAGGAAAGTCAATGAGCGAGAGTGGCATCAGCGCGTGGCTTCTGTTTGCGCTTTACGCCTTCTGATCTGGGATTGGGGTGTCCACCAATCGGAGAAGGAGGAGGTATCGGGGACAACTCAGTTCACGGAATTACCCCTGTGAGGAGAGTCAGGAATGGCCTCCATAACTCCGGGAATTCGTCCCCCCGACCAGCCTGTACCAGGGATAGCTTCTCCATTCCAAGCACCATGCACAAACTGTGTAGCCAGCCTGGATGTGGGGTGGGGGGGCTGTGGCGTCCTCCAGTGTGCTAAAATGTTTTGCGTAGCCGCCCCTAATGCAATAGCGATCAGGCAGCCCTTCTGTGACTTCAAGGGATGCATCAGGGCATTAGGCAATCCCAACAGGATGTACGCAGGGAATCGGGGAAGTTGGGTATCTAAGTGTGAGTCTATATCATCCAATATCGTGTCCCATACCCCTGTATGCGGTCGCAGCTCCAGAGCAGATTTATCTGTGTACCCAACTCCCCGCACCCTCTCCAGCAGCGATCACTGATGCGGGGGACGAACCGATGCAAGCGCTCAGGTGTGTGATACCAGTAGGTGGCCACTTTAGTCAGAGTCTCAGTCAGTCCAGCGTGATATGCGGAATGTCGTGCTCTATGATAGACACTGCCCCATTCTTTATGTGTGAGGGCCCTCCCCAGTTCCCGCTCCCATCGGCATCTGCCAGCGTTGTATGTGTAAGTGCGCGTGAGGAGGAGATGTTGATACAGGTCTGAGATTAATTTCTTCTCTGAGGTGCGGGTGACCAGCCATTTCTCGTAGGGCGTTATATGTCGTTGTGCTCCAGGGCAAACCTCAGGGTGGAGTGCCCAATGACGTGCCCGGCTATCCTCCGGGATGCCATAGTCCTCCTTCATCTGTGGAAAGGAGAGGATGCCATTCAAATTAAAAAGATGTCCCAGAGCCCTGCAAGGGGATTGCCACAAGGCCGCAAAAGCCTTAGGGTCCAGTCCCGGGGTGAAGTCGGGGTTAGCAAATAGCGGTGTTAGAGGGGAGGGGAACAATGTCAACTCGTGTTTGGTGGCGACCCGATCCCACACCTCCATAACCGTGCCTGTGATCTGGGATGCGTAAAGATTGGGTGGGCGATGACGCTTGGGGAGAAAGGGGATCCCCTGGAGGGGCATGCCCGCTACAGCCTGGTCCTGGAAGAGCCAAGTCTTTCCGGATTCCAGTTGATACCACTCCACTAAGCTTCGGAGTTGCGTTGCGTTAAAATAAAGTTGGAGATCTGGTACGCCTACTCCGTCATGGTCAGGTGGGAGAACCGCAATATCATGTTTAAAGCGTGGGCGACGTCCCTGCCAAATGAAGCGTGCTAGATCGGACTGCGTTTGCTGGATCCAGCCCTTCGGTGGCCGTAGGGGAAGGGTCTGGAACAGATGAAGTATCTGCGGCAAAAGGGTCATTTTCGTGGTGGCTATCCTCCCCAGCCATGAGAGAGAGTGACGTTTCCAGCACCTGAGTTCTTCGCGGAGCTGTATGCGAAGTTTGGTGTAGTTCGCCTCAATAGTAGCTGGAATAGTGGGCCCTAGGCGGACTCCTAGGTAGGGAACTGTGGTGCAGGACCATTGCACATCATATTCCTCTTGAACCTCTGCCAGTGTCTCCGGTGTCAGGGGTACATTAAGGGCAATTGATTTGTCTGTATTGATTTTGAACCCGGAAGCGTGTGCAAAGTCATGGAGTTCAATAAAAAGCGCACGGAGTGATTGGACCGGTTCGGTGAGAGAAAGTAAAACATCGTCCGTGTAGAGGCTGATTTTGTGAATGTCGCTTCCGAACGGAAACTGCAAACACAACAATGATGGACAGAATGTGGATCAATGTCACACATTCACCCCAGTCCAAAGATCTGGGCCCAAATCCATTGTTTTTCCACTCCACACCACCCTGGGTTAGACAATGGCGATATGCAAATCAGTGCTGACCCTGTGCCCCATGGGAACAGTCCAGTCCGAACTACAAAAGCCATGTCTTTCCCAGAACGGAAACAAGCATCCGAGGACCGGACCGGTTTCGAGGTAACACCTCTCTTCAGCCCGGCTAGCTTGATTCCAGTGGTGTGGAGTGCCTGGGACTCACGTCTGAGCATCCCCAGTACACTTAGAGCGGTAACTGCAAACACAACAATGATGGACAGAATGTGGATCAATGTCACACATTCACCCCAGTCCAAAGATCTGGGCCCAAATCCATCGTTTTTCCACTCCACACCACCCTGGGTTAGACAATGGCGATATGCAAATCAGTGCTGACCCTGTGCCCCATGGGAACAGTCCAGTCCGAACTACAAAAGCCATGTCTTTCCCAGAACGGAAACAAGCATCCGAGGACCGGACCGGTTTCGAGGTAACACCTCTCTTCAGCCCGGCTAGCTTGATTCCAGTGGTGTGGAGTGCCTGGGACTCACGTCTGAGCATCCCCAGTACACTTAGAGCGGTAACTGCAAACACAACAATGATGGACAGAATGTGGATCAATGTCACACATTCACCCCAGTCCAAAGATCTGGGCCCAAATCCATCGTTTTTCCACTCCACACCACCCTGGGTTAGACAATGGCGATATGCAAATCAGTGCTGACCCTGTGCCCCATGGGAACAGTCCAGTCCGAACTACAAAAGCCATGTCTTTCCCAGAACGGAAACAAGCATCCGAGGACCGGACCGGTTTCGAGGTAACACCTCTCTTCAGCCCGGCTAGCTTGATTCCAGTGGTGTGGAGTGCCTGGGACTCACATCTGAGCATCCCCAGTACACTTAGAGCGGTAACTGCAAACACAACAATGATGGACAGAATGTGGATCAATGTCACACATTCACCCCAGTCCAAAGATCTGGGCCCAAATCCATCGTTTTTCCACTCCACACCACCCTGGGTTAGACAATGGCGATATGCAAATCAGTGCTGACCCTGTGCCCCATAGGAACAGTCCAGTCCGAACTACAAAAGCCATGTCTTTCCCAGAACGGAAACAAGCATCCGAGGACCGGACCGGTTTCGAGGTAACACCTCTCTTCAGCCCGGCTAGCTTGATTCCAGTGGTGTGGAGTGCCTGGGACTCACGTCTGAGCATCCCCAGTACACTTAGAGCGGTAACTGCAAACACAACAATGATGGACAGAATGTGGATCAATGTCACACATTCACCTCAGTCCAAAGATCTGGGCCCAAATCCATCGTTTTTCCACTCCACACCACCCTGGGTTAGACAATGGCGATATGCAAATTAGTGCTGACCCTGTGCCCCATGGGAACAGTCCAGTCCGAACTACAAAAGCCATGTGTTTCCCAGAACGGAAACAAGCATCCGAGGACCGGACCGGTTTCGAGGTAACACCTCTCTTCAGCCCGGCTAGCTTGATTCCAGTGGTGTGGAGTGCCTGGGACTCACGTCTGAGCATCCCCAGTACACTTAGAGCGGTAACTGCAAACACAACAATGATGGACAGAATGTGGATCAATGTCACACATTCACCCCAGTCCAAAGATCTGGGCCCAAATCCATCGTTTTTCCACTCCACACCACCCTGGGTTAGACAATGGCGATATGCAAATCAGTGCTGACCCTGTGCCCCATGGGAACAGTCCAGTCCGAACTACAAAAGCCATGTCTTTCCCAGAACGGAAACAAGCATCCGAGGACCGGAACGGAATGCCCTTGATAAGGGTGTGCTGCCGGACCCGCTGTGCCAACGGTTCCATATAGAGGGCCAATAAGATAGGGGAGAGGGGGCATCCTTGTCGGGTCCTCCTGCCAATTGGGAAGCGAGAAGAGGTGTGTCCATTGGCGCGTACAGAGGCAGTAGGCCGCCTGTAGCAGTTTAGGATACGAGTACAGAGGGTATCCCCCAGGCCGAAGTGACGCAGCACCAGTTCCAGATAGGGCCAGTGCACCCAATCAAACGCCTTTTCGGCATCGATAGTGAGGAGCATGCAATCTGGCCTCATACGTGAACCGGCTTAAATGAGGGGTAGGACCCTTCTAGTGTTGTCACTAGTTTGCCGTTGCGGTATGAAGCCCACCTGGTCCTGCTCCACCAGTTGTTGCATGTAGGGTGCAAGCCGGCTCGCCAGAATTCCAGTGTACAGTTTGAAATCAATGTTTAATAGCGAGTACAGTTTGAAATCAATGTTTAATAGCGAGATCGGCCGGTAGGAACCACAGCGGGCTTTGTCCCTACCAGGTTTCGGTATGACCGAAATTGCGGCTTCCAAAAGGTCTGCGGGGATCGCGCCTGGCTGGGAAAAGGAGTTATAAAGATCACGCATAAGGGTTGCTACCTGGTGGCAGAACGTTTTGTTAAAAAACGCGGGGTACTCCTCGGGGCCGGGGGATTTCCCAAGGTTCAAGAGCAAAATCGCCGACACCACCTCCTCCAGGCCTATGGGTCAGTCCAGAAACTCTGCTTGTGCCTGGTTCAGAGACGGGAGGCGCGCCCCATGTAGGTAAGACTGACCCGCCTGCAGGTCGAGAGTGTCGCTGGTGTAGAGGGATTTATAGAACGACCCGAAGGCCTCCGCTATTGCAGAGTCGTCTGCGGCTACATCGCCCTGCTCCGTCCGTATGGTCTGTACCCCCTGCCTCTGGTATTGTTCACGCAACTTATTCGCCAGTAGTCGTCTGCACCGGTCACCCCCTGTGTAATAGGTGTGCCGGAGACGGAGGGCCGCATACTCCGCCACGTCCTGATCTAGCGCGGCTAACATCTTCCACTCGGCGCATAATTGACGCCAAGCCCGCGTTGCCCGCGTTGCCCCCGTGCGCTGGTGCATCTGCTCCAGCTCCATCACCCATTGCGCTATTTCGGCCCTTTTCTGCGCTCGCTCACGATTGTTGGCCGTGGCAATAGAGATAAATTTGCCTCGCAGGACCGCTTTGAGGGCAGCCCATAGAGTAGCCTGTGTCGTGTCAGTGTTGTTGTTGTGTGTCTGGAAGTTCGTAATGGTGGTTCTAATTCGGTCTACTATCGATGGGGTGGGGAGAAGGTTCTCCCAAAGGCGCCAATGTCGTTGTGGGGGTGGTGCGACTGGGAAGAGGAACGTGGCTACCACCGGGGAGTGGTCCGACAGTGAGGCTGGCAAGATTTCCACTTCCCGCGCTCGTGGTACCATCACAGAGGCGCAGAGGCATGTTGTATCTTTAGAACAACCGCCGGTTGTGCAATAATAATAGATAAACATGGGATGTCTACACACACATACACATGCAGCCTGCAGGCCGAAGCACAGATCGGCAGGTACTCAGACACAAAGGCATTCTCCAGGCTCAGCTCGGACTTCAGCATATTGAACCCCATGCAGATCCCTGTGTTAGACGGAACACATTTTTGAGAAAACAACGTTTTGGGTGACAGCACAGGGTACATAGATACCCAAATGAGACCAAATTATGGCGTGGCCACACACGGTGGGACTGTAGACAGGGGGATGCTCTAAACATCTTGGTAAAACTAACAGGCTTTGAAGTCCTCTGGGGCTCAGTGTCACCATCTGGTGCTAGTATCCCAGTCACACAGGGCACATGAACCCAAGTGGGTGTGCAGTTGCAGTCCTGAGTTCCAAGGGGCACGTGGGCCCAGACCTGCGTGCGTATCCTTCTCCGTATAGTCCAGTCACTAGGTCGTGCAGACTTAGACCTGGGTGCGCCGTCTGCTGCGTGCAGAGCAGCCCCACATTTGCTGAGTGAAGACCTGTCACCCGGGGCCTCACTTTTGCATGGATATGCCTCTCCCCCTGCTGTGCTGCTCAGTCACACAGGGCATGTTGGCCAGTCCCTGGCTGCAGTCCGTGGCGTGCAGTCCAGTCACACAGGGCATGAAGGCTTCTGTCTGGATCTGCAGTGTGCGGTGTTCAGTCCATTCACACAGGGCCTGTGGGTTTGGGCTTGGATGCGCTGTCTGTGGCGTGCAGTGCTGCCCAGCCACACTTTCTAGGATTAAAGGGTGTTTTCTAGTGATGTGATCTTCAGACCCATATTAATTATAATCAATCTCCCTTTCAGAATGTCTGGGTCTGATGTGCCGAATGTCAATGCACCTGGCGGCATGACCCTGCAAGCGAGCCGCAAACATTCAAAGTAACGCGAGTAACGCAGCATCAACGCATTGGGAGGGAGGGGCGAGGGGGGGTGAGGCAGACCACAAAAAGGAATATGTGGAAAAGGCCGCTTTATTGGAACAGGTGCGCATCACATATTAAATCAACCTTGGCAAAAAGCCTTCCAAAACTAAACCTCACTAAATACGTCACATCCCTAACCCCGCCCCCGCCCCCTCCCCTAAAAGTTCATGACCCCGCCCCCACCCATACAATACATCATTTCAAACATTACAAAAACATTACATCACCATATCAACCATTATAACTTATAAATACAAGCCCTCTGTTAACCAACTCCCATGCCTGCCCCTTCACATCTGTCAATCTTCCAAAACGTGTAATCCGAAGTAAAAATGACCAACATATCCTTTCCCTGTTGATAACACAACTTACCCATTAAATCAACAAACCTCTGCTCAAACTGCCTAACAACAACTAGACCCCGCACGGCACCTGCTCCAAGCGACAGAATACAGCAAAAAAAACCTTCCCCCCTGTTCCAACGAAACCAACCAAGCTAATAACTTACCGAAAATATATAAAAAATTAAAGAACAAAGGCCTACCAACTGAAAAAAGGGGGGGAAAGCTAACAATAAATGGGAGGGAGGGAGGGAAAAAATTCCTGCCTAAGCTCCCAGCCACCTGGTCACCAAACCTAAAATGGTGGCTGGGAGCAGGAGCCCAAAGCATTTATGCTTGGGCTCCATTTGGGCTACAAACTAGAACAAGCCCAAACTCTAAAATGGCCGATGCTCCTGCATCTAACCCCACCCACAGCCCCTCCCAAATAGCCCAGGGGGGGACCTCCCTGTGGTCGGCTGCCCCCCCCAAGCCCCCCTTGGGAGGGAGGGGTGAGGGGGGGTGAAGCAGACCACGACAAGGAATATGTGGAAAAGGTCGCTTTATTGGAACAGGTGCCCATCACACAATAAATCAACCTTGGCAAAAAGCCTTCCAAAACTAAACCTCCCTAAATACGTCACATCCCTAACCCCGCCCCTGCCCCCTCCCCTAAAAGTTCATGACCCCGCCCCCTCCCATACAATACAACATTTCAAACATTACAAAAATATTACATCACCATATCAACCATTATAACCTATAAATACAAGCCCTCTGTTAACCAACTCCCATGCCTGCCCTTTCACATCTATCAATCCCCCAAAACGTGAAATCCGAACAAAAAATGACCAACATATCCTTTCCCTGTCGATAACACAACTTACCCATTAAATCAACAAACCTCTGCCCAAACTGCCCAGCAACAACTAGACCCCGCCACCCAGAAAGGCAGGGGAGGGAACTACCCCCCTTTCTGCCCCCCGTAGGAAATATTCTAAAAAAACCTCACTGCTGAACCTGCAGGCATCTAGCCAAAACTTCCCTGACTTCCAGCAAATAAAGATCCATTCCCAGCCTAGATAAATGCACTCCATCATCATAAAAGAACTCAACTGACTCAAAACGGATATCCCTGTATGACACTCTCCCGAAACCCAATTGACGGCAAAACCTTGAAATCTCCGAGTTCACCTTCTTCCTGGCCCTGTCAATTGCTCTGGGGTTCACCGCCCCTCTCCATACCCTGCGTGGCACTAATTTAGTCCATAGCACATGGCAACCAGACCATTGTTCCTTAATTAAAGATAGATCCCTCTTCATAGACCGCAGCAGGACCACACCTTTAACTCCACAAAGATCGTTCTCACCCAAGTGTATCAATAGAATATCCGGACATATGCCCTTCACTATCGCTTTATTCAAACATGGAATGAGTTCCCTCCAAAGCATACCCCTTTTTCCCTTCCACACAATATTAAACATTTGGGGCCAGATGTAGGTAATTTGTATGTTCCGATTCTTAAATACCGACTCATACCGAATCAGTATTTCAGAATCAGAAAATTGTATGTAGGTAAAAAATCAGTAAAATGTACTGATTCGGAATGACTCAGTATCTGATTTCGGTATTTTCCGAATCAGTAAATTCCAAATCGGTAAATTCCGATTCGGTAAAACCCATTCATTCCTATGGGCCTCCTGGTCCATAGGAATGAATGGGTTTTACCGAATCAGAATTACCGAATCGGAAATTACCGATTCGGTATATTCCGCTGTTCTGGAAAATGTAGTCGTGCGTGCTCCCAGGAAATTTGGCCACTATGTCTGTGATGATGTTGCCAGCATTGCATATCACCTGCACATTGATGGAGTGCGTTGACTTACGATTTCTGTAGATGTGTTCAGTGGCTGCAGGTGGGCATAGTGGTATGTGGGTGCCATCTATGCAGCCTATCACATGCAGGAAGTGTGCCAGTTCATGGAAGTCAGTTTTTGTTTTAGCAAGTTCCGCAGGTGTGTCAGGCAACCGGATGTAATGTTCCATTTTCTGCGTCATGGCATCCAGGAACTTCCTGAAAAAACGGGACAGGCAGCTCTGGGACACACCACCTACTGCAGCAATCACACTCTGGTAGCTCCCAGAGGCAAGCAGGTGTAGGCTACACAGCACCTGCACATGGGGTGGGATGGCATGGGCCCTCGGTGTTGGGTGATCCAGGTATGGGTGGAGGTCCCTAATTAAGTCCAGGATGGTTCTGGGGTGTAGCCTGTACCTCTGCAGTATCTCAGGCTCAGTCAGTTGGAACAGGGTGATCCTCTGCCTGTACACCTGCTCCTCCCTTCTCCATTCCCTCTCTCCTGCTGCCTGTAGTCTTTGCATAGAATGCCGCCATTCTTGCAAAACTGTTGCATTTTGGGCCCTTTTTTATAGCCTGCACCTGGTTACCACCTGCTTTCAGTCCATGGTAAATACCGACTCTTAAATACCGAATTTCATGGAATTCGGTATTTTTGGCCTTTCCTACATCTCGATGGGCATTTTTTACAATTTCTTATTTCCCGATTCGGAAAATAAGGACTCGGTAAATAAGGAATCGGTAAATACCGATTCGGGAAATAAGGAATTGGTAAATACCGATTCGGGAAATAAGGAATCGGTAAACACCTACATCTCATTTTCCAAATACCGGGCGGTAACGGCCAAATTTACCGATTTTCAGCCATTACCGACCGGTATTTGCCTACCTACATCGGGCCATTGGTCATTAAAACCCAACATTTTTACAAAATAACTTTGGCCCGCCTGAACTTGGGCCCATTTGATGAACGAATGCCCCACTATCCAAACCGACACTTCTTTAGAGTGGGGCCCAGCCACAGAGCCTGTAAAGAGAAAAAGACAATGAATCTCAAAGCAAAGAGGATGACGCATGCGCCTCACATACCGCTGAAAACAATTTGACGACCAGCGCCCCAACCGCATGATTTCCCCTGGAGACCAACCCCTATTATGCGCTTTAGTCGCTGCCCCAATCCTAAAAGAATGAGTTCCATATTGCTCCCCGTCCAACCCAATCCTCTGCAAAGCTTTTTGCAACACCATGCGCAGTTGGTATGCTGTTACTGGCGCCCCACTAATGTGCTGAAAAACAAGATCACAATCTGACCCCTCCGACAAAGTCTTCCAGCGACGGGCCAAACACACTGGACACGTAACTTTAGGAGTCCTTGCTTCCAACCAAACCCCTTTCCCCATCCTCTTTTGATCAGTTTTAGAACTAGAAAGCCAAATGTGCACACCCTCTTCTGAGAGAAACACTTCTTGCCAAGAAATTCCCTTTTTTGTTTTAGTACCTAATAACTCCGAGACTCAAAAAGCCTAAAAAAACATGAAGGCTATTAGAGCTGCAAACAAACAAGCTTCAAAATCATCCTTGCAAACTAAGGGAAGAACTTCCAACAAATGAGCCAAATTCTGCCACGAAAGGGGGGAACGAGACAACTGAACACCTCCACGCTCCCTGGCCCAACCTCCAGGCATTCTCTTCCGACCTCACCAGCCGAAGGGGAATAGCCCTAAAAAAGCTTCCTCATAAAAGATATACCTGCTAGCTTCCCTGAAATAGTCACCCAAAACAGGCTCTCTCTATAAGATCCAAAATCAACTGAACTACATCTTCAGAACAGCGCCAAGCTTCCTCTCGCCTACAGGCCCCAGATGCTAAGAATTCCTTCCATGCCAGGGAATATGCAGCATGCGTGGACGCAGACAAAGAACCTACTACCAATTGAAATACCCTACGAACAGGTGTTCCGGTATTGGGGTCGATGTCCTGTCCGCTTCCTTGGCCAGTCCACGGAATCTCCCCCACTGCGAACGAGACAAAGCATCCGCTATGTCATTGTCCACACCAGGAATATGCAAAGCTTGAAATGTAATATCATGCTTCAGGCAGCCAAGCACAACTACCCTCATTAACTTCAGAATCTGTTCATCTCTAGCTGACTGCCTGTTGACGATCTAGACCACTGCCATGTTGTCCACACGAAAAAGAACCCTCTTGTGCGCCAGTTCCTCCCCCCAAAGGGTCAATGCCGCTAACAATGGGAAAAGCTCCAGAAAAGTTATGCTCCTCCCTCCATCCTTCCAGTCTTGTGGCCACTTTTCTGCACACCACCTACCTCGCCAATAAAGGCCAAAACCATCACTGCCCGCTGCATCCGAAAACATTTGCACATCCCACTGCACATCTTCCTCTCTGACCAAGGGCACACCATTAAATGAAGTGAGAAAAAAGGACCACATACGCAAATCCTCCTTCACTCCTGCTGACAATCGGACACAGTGATGAGGTAAATGCTGACCAGCCAAGGCTCTGCCAAGTCTCCTACAGAAAGTTCTACCTGCCCTGACAACCCTGCAAGCGAAATTAAGATGTCCCAGCAACACCTGAATCTCCTTCACCTTCACCTTTTGTTTTGACAGTGTGCCCGCCAGTAATTCTAGCATTTTCATCTTTTTGTCATCCGGCAAGCGAGCCCGCATTGCCACTGAATCGATTTCAATGCCCAAAAAGGATAATACTGTAGCAGGTCCAATTGTTTTTTCCGGGGCCAAGGGCACACCCATATCCTCCATGAGCTCCTTGAAAGTGTCCAGAGCTGCCTGGCACTCCGCGGAGCCCGGGGAACCAACAAAGAAAAAATCATCTAAATAGTGTGTTACCAAGGTGTGACCTGTGTTGTGCGTGAAGTGCCATTGTAAAAAGGTGCTGAAGCACTCAAATAGAGCACATGACATGGAGCAATCCATCGGTAATGCTTTGTCCACGTACCATTTACCTTCTAAATGAATACCCAGAAGATCCCAATCATCTGGATGGACTGGAAGCAACCGAAACGCAGACTTAATATCACATTTTGCCATCGCTGCGGTTGCGCCCGCGGTCACCACTAGTGACATGACCACGTCAACCGAGGAATATGAAACCGAGGCAGCTTACTCATTAATAAAATCATTCACTGAAGACCCCTCAGGCCATGACAAATGTTGAATTAACCTGTATTGACCTTGCTCTTTTTTGGGCACCACTCCAATAGGTGATATTATCAAGTTCTCTATAGGCCAATCATGAAAAGGGCCTGCCATCCTTCCCTCAATCACTTCTTTACTCAGTTTTTCACGCACCACCCTGCTATGCTCCGCTGCTGACTTTAAGTTATCTGCCCATCTTCTCTGCCTTGGTCCTTGATAACCCAAGGTAGGCTTAGGAGCCCTTTGGCCCAGCGCCCTGTGCCCCTCTACCACCTCGACCTCCTTAAAATTGCTGTGAGGTGCCAGATGTACCTGCGCCTGACTGATTCCCTTGCTGACTACCCTGCGGTTTAGGACCCCAACATCTAACAAGGGGATGCCGCTTACCACAGCTCGAGCATTCGTCTCTGTACTTACAGTACTCCCTAGTGCATGACCCTTTATTGAAGTCCCAGCATGTCCCCATTCCAGTCGGTGTAGCCGCTCTGCTTCCCACCCCACCCCGGGTGGGCTTCCCCTGAAAGGGTCGATAAATTAACGGCAAACCGCTAGCTGTAAAAATGGTCTTGCCGCCCGCAGCTGCTCCCATGGTATGCTGCCATAAATCTGTATCTAACTCCCCCATTTTGCTTCCGTGTCCCATGCCATCCGAGCCCTAAACTCCTCATCGTATTGCGCCCATGCATAACCCCCCCCAGTAATCTGTGCTTTCCGAATCACATCCATATATTTAAAGATAGACACGCTGCTCTCTGGGAAATTCTCACAATACACGCTTGTATATATTAAAATTGCTGCTGTCCAATTTTCAATAGTCAACGGCACCTTAGGGCGTTTAGCCAATTCATACTCCTCCTCTTTAGAGCCTTCCTTAGACCTGACCTCTCTGTGCAGGAGTTTCTATATATCAACATACTCACCCTTCCATATGCGCTCCTTGGTTGCCAACATTAAATGAGCACCCAACGGCTTAGTTACCCCCATGTAAGCCAGCTTTTTAAATTTCAAGTGGCTCTTTAACTTCCTTTGCTTTATACGTATTAGTCCCGCTCTCCACCTTATTGTCCAAGGCCACATGTCCATCCTCAGTGCCTACTCCCATGTCCTTGACATATCTACCTTTGAGCAGTCTACCCTCCAACTCCCCCTGACCCCCTCCTCCCCAGTCCCCACAGACACCATTTTCGGTTTGGCCTGTGTATGAGCTTTCTCACCTGGCTCTAAAGAGGCTGGTCTAGCCGACCCCGACCGCCGTGCGATAATTCCACTCTTTCTCTTGTCCGAGGAGCCCTCACCAAGGGGCCGCGCTCTCGTCTGTTCCTTGGCTGCTGTGCCACTCCTGAAACCTGTAAAACACTATGAGAAGCATGAGAGGGCCCCCCCTCCATATCCTGCAATTCCCCTTCCTCTGGGCTGTCTTCATCATAATCAAGCAAACTCGGCTCCACCACCTGAAGCCCCTGATTATCAAATGCAACCTCACGGGTCCTACCAAAATCCGCCTCAACAATACTGTCCGTCATGTACACTTGTCGTTCCTTGGGCGGGGAAGCCGACTGTCCCGCCGGTACTCCCTCAAGCATTGACTCTGAAGCTCCATAGCCGACGGTAAGGTAGCCAGCGAGGTCGCGTCGGACCTTCGTGCGCTGACCGCGACGGGGTCCCTCGGCAGTACGGAAAGTGCCGCGCAAGGCTCTGCCCTCCCTTCACCTCGGCGCAATGGGGCCGAACCGCGCCCTACCGAGTCTGCAGTGCCGCGCTGCACTGATCTGAATCCTGAAAAGAAAAAGTTTGGACTGGTGTGCTGGGATCCCTAAAATCCAAATCCGCGTCAGACATCTGCCACCTTGGCATCACAGAATCTGCCGACCGCCTCCTTACTCGACTCGACTGCACAGCCCTGCCGGAACCTACCACCGATAAATACCCACCTACCTCTTCATCCTCACTCCAATCTAACATAGCCGCCACCACCGCCAAAGCTGGGCCCGACTCTCTGTCCTTTGTGCAACTCCCTTCTCTACTTGATGCCTCCCTAATACACCCCTGATATCCTTCCAACTCCCTGCGCCCATGAGGCGAGAAGACCGTTCAACTGACCCACGGCCCTGCAATCCTTCTGACCAAGAGGCAAAGGTATCCAAGCCTTCCCATGCCTGATCGCTACCTGCCGGCTCCAAATCCTTCTGAACCATTGAAAATTAACTGGGAACAAAACCACCATCACTCACCCTTGGTGACACGGTCCACGCCCCATAAGGTGTGGTTCTAAATGACGCCACCCTCTCCGCCTGCCCCACACCAAAAACGTGAAAATCGCTCCTCCCCACACTCCCATCTCCCACTTGCGCCCATTCACCCTCGCCTTTTGAGCTCCCCACAACTGACAATGCATACCCTTTTACAGATGCTGGGGAAGTAAATAATAAGGGGCTGCCCAAGTTCCCGTCATTGTCCAAATCAATGCTAACTTCTACAGTATTATGAGGGACACATTCCCCTATATTCAAAGTGTGGGCAAACACATCCTGTACAACACTGCCCGGCCTGTTATCATGACTGCCTGCATTGCCCTCTGTACAAAAATCCTCGGGGTCCTTAAATGAAACGGGCCGACGAGGAAAGCCTTGTCTCCCTCCCGCCTCCCTTTCACTTCGCCCCCCGCCTCCCTTTCACTTCGCCCCCACTCCCAGTCAACTGAAATACTCCGTGCGCTCCCTCGCGCATACACCGCTACCGGGTCAGATGCACGTGGGGCGGTCGAGAGCGAAGCAGAACGCTTCCTGCGCCCCCGCCAGCCTCCGCGACTTTTATTAATCAATGAAGAGGTGCCCCCCCCCTCTCCCTGCTCACGGGGACGGGCTGACTCACAAACTTCCGGTACAGACGACGGGCGCACCGACGAGGCCTCAGCCTCTGCCTCACCTCGCGCAAGCCCGCGTGACACACCAACAGCATCCCCTCCTCCACGCCCCGTAAATGACAGGGCCGGTTTCTAGTGCGAGACCGGCCACTTTCACTTACCTCCGCAGCAGCGACGCCCGCAGAGGCCTTGCGCGAAGGGCGCGTCGCCCCCCCGCCGATTACTAAGTCCATTCTGCCAGCCTCAGACAACAGCCGAAGTGCCTCCAGGACTCGAATATCCTCCATATTACAGGCAAGTCAAATGCACGTAACGCTCCTAAACGCTAACTAATCTAAAGGACAACTACAATTATTGACACAAATTATCAAAACATTCCTGCCTAAGCTCCCAGCCACCAGGCCACCAAACCTAAAATGGCGGCTGGGAGCAGGAGCCCAAAGCATTTATGCTTGGGCTCCATTTGGGCTCCAAACTAGAACAAGCCCAAACTCAAAAATGGTCGATGCTCCTGCATCTAACCCCCCTCCCAGAGCCCCTCCCAAATCGCCCAGGGGGGACCTCCCTGCGGTAGGCTGCCCCCCCCCAAGCCCACCTTCGCTCACAGTGCCGTGCATGCCGGGGCAGCCAGTCTGCTGGCCGGCGCCCAAGTGCATGCCCTGCATGCACATAAACAAACCCCCTGGCAATGACACGGCGCCCCGATCTCTGACAGGCTGCCGCTTCCCTGGCAGACCCTCGCTTTATCCAGGAGAAGTTGGGGAGTAGGGGGTTGGAACACACTCCCACAAACAGGCTCACAAAAGCCTACAGAAGCAGAGAGGAAATGTACTGCAGCCTGTCATTCAAGCAAACGAAGGACAGCTGTTAAATAATGAAGCCGCAGCACAGCGCTAGGAGAAGAAAGCATGGCGGGCAGTGCTTCCCTAAAGCTCTGCGTGGAAACGATATCTTCAGAGAGGCCCCGGGCACCCAGCTGACGGGCAGAGGGTGGTGGGCGCGGGCACAGACCAGACGACAGCGAGAGGCATCTTCACCCTGTCTGCTAGCAGCGAGCCTCCAGCAGCAGCCCCGGGAAGATATTCACTTGATGCGAGGCACAAGATAGCTGCCAACGCTTCCTCGTTTGAAGTGTTTGCAGCCAGTTAGAGCCAAGCTCGTGCTCGGGGGGGGGGGGAGTTAGGCTCTGCCCAGATATTTAAACTTTATATTTTTTTTATTTTCTCAGGAACTACTGAACGGATTTACAACATTTAACAAAAAGGACTCCTTCTGAACCAAGGGATACCTTTTTGCAAAATTTGGTGTAATTCCGTTCAGCAGTTTGGGCTGTGGCTTTGTCTAAAGTTTCCTATGAAAATTAGCATGGGGAAAATGCGTTTTGGGACCCCTTTTTTTCTCAGCCCCCACTTGTCAAATCACCCGGAAACTTCCAAGACAGGAGCTGACCGGAGCAGGCCACTAGTTTTGAAAATTTCATGAAGATTCATCAACCTGCGCCAAAGTTATTAGGAAAAGAAAAATGCTTTTCCCATGGAAACTAGGTCCTAACTATAACTACCTACTGACGACCACCAGTAGGTAATTAATATATATATAGATACTGACTCTCTCACAAGCGGTTCAAGCATAGATGAGGACAGCAACACCAGCGCGATGAATACAATGATCTTAAGCCTAGAAGAGGAGGTCGATTATTTAGTGGAGGAGCGGATGAAAACGCTAAAGCCTCGGACCAAAGCAAATCAGGCCGTAAAAAGCGTGACACCATCAGGCGAACAAGGCGCAGGAAACGTAAGCGGGAAGCCAAAAAAGAAGCAAAATTATTGGCCAAAGAAGTAATGGAGGAGGAAAAAACTATTATACACTTGACGACTCTGACACTTACCAAAGCAGAGGAACAACTCTTAGCTTTAGGGCTCAATTACTGCCCCAACACCAACTTCAACTATGCCTCAACCCGTGTGGATTTATTTTGCTACATTAGGAAATTTAAATTGAAAAAATTCTTTGCACTCAAAAGTGGGTGGGAAGACAGAAAAAATAGAGAAACTAGTGGAGCAAGTTCAACGTTGACTGTTCCGGAAGTCCCTGCCCTATGGGCCATGCATGAGTTAAGCAATGATGAGCCCAATACATCACAAGTCTCCACACAGATCAAATTAAAAGAGCTGGATCTATTGCAAAAAGGCGCGGGTGAAAGCCCATTTAAGCCAAAATCAACTTTCATTCCGCTAATGCAGAAAGATGCAATTGATGTGTTCCACGAACGAGTGATTGAGGATATAAAACAACTTAACATTCAAGTGAACTTTAAAAAGCGGCAAATGGACCAAAAACAAAAAGAGTTCAACCAACTCATGGACAAAATCAGAAAAAATCCAGGGGTTATCGTCACAAAATCAGATAAGGGCGGGAACATTGTCCTATGGCCCAAAGTAGACTATGAAAAGGAAGTAATGCGCCAGCTCACGAACACAGAATGTTATGAGAAGACAACCATGAAGGCATACAGCAAATCAAAAGATAACTTGAAGAAGGAACTCCTTAAGTGGAAAAATGAAGGACTGATTACCTCAGAGGAATACAATTTCATGCATACCGCAAACCCTGAGATACCCTTTATATACTTGTTACCGAAGATACATAAGGGGATGACGCCAATTCCAGGGCGTCCAATCATATCGTCCATCAACAGCATGACAGAACGTGTTGGCCAGTACATTGATTTCTATCATCAAGACCTGGTAAGAGCCATGCCATGTTATATAAAAGACACTGGGGATTTCTCAGACATATTAATGATTTCACCTGGTGTAACGACTTAACGTTAGTGACTCTGGACATCGAGTTGTTATACACAAGTATTCAACATGACTGTGGCCTACAGGGGGTGGCACATTTTCTGAATACTAGATCTGCAGATTATTTAATGCACAATAGAATGTTATTGTCACTCACTGCATGGTGCCTTGATAACAACTTTTTCTCCTATGGTAAGGAAATGTATAGACAGAAGCAGGGTGTGGCAATGGGGGCTTGCTTTTCCCCGAGCTATTCGTGCTTGCACGTTGGGCTCTGGGAAAAGCAAGTCCTCATGGGCAAACACAGGGACATTTTTTAACATAAGGTCATTGTTTGGTTACGTTTTATTGATGACGTTTTTATGATTTGGAAGGGTGACAGTATCAGTGCTCAAGATTTTATTGATCAAATCAATGTAAACGAGTGTAACCTACACTTCACATCACACAGTAGTTCTACTACCGTGGACTTCCTGGATGTACGAATACAGATAGTTGATGGAAAACTGGTCACTAGCGCATTTAGGAAGCCCACTGCAGGAAATGCATGGGGAATTGCTGCGGTTAAAACGTATATGTAGTACGCAGGAGGAATATGACAAAAGTAAAAATGAAACCTTAAATCGTTTCAGAAGAAGAGGTTACACTGAAAACGTACTAAACAAAGCAGTACAGAAAGCTAATGAAAGACCTAGAGAATCCCTACTTCCTATGAACCAAGCAAGCACAATGGAGGAAGGAAATGACATGGAGACACCTAGGCTAGTGACCACCTACAGCATGCAGGAGCGTAAGATTAAGGCTATCTAAAAATTGGCCCATAGTGCTAACAGATAATGTCCTAAAATACAGGTTACCTGAGAAACCATAGTGACATTTCGAAGATGTAAAACCATTGAAGCTCATTTATCGAAATCCATGATGGAAGGGACATCAGTTAAAACATGGTTACCGGCAAAGCAAGGATTTTTTAAATGTGCAACCTGTCGGGCCTGTAACTTTGGGGTCAACACTTCGAAATATAGCCCTCCATTCAGGGAACAAGAACAAACCATTAGAGGCAATTTTAACTGCCGCACGGACTATGCAGTGTATTTTCTCACGTGCACTTGTGGGCTCAGGTACGTGGGCAGCACCAAGAAACAAGTGCATGTGAGAATCTTACAACACATAAGAGCGATCATCAATTGTGATCCGGCTTATCCGGTAGCAAGGCACTTCAAGTCCGTGTACAATAAGGACATCAACTGTTTAAAGTACTTTGTAATCGATCACGTCCCTATGCACAAGAAGGGAGGTGACAGGGAAACTCTCTTAAGACAACTGGAGACTAAATACATCTTGAATCTCAACTGCAAGTTTCCCCAGGGCCTTAATAATACGGAGGATTTACACACATTTCTCTAAAATAACCGGTTAATCAGTCATTTATTGATTTATTTATACGACTTATAGCCATGTGCTCACTACCTTCCTTTTATTCTTGCATCCTTACTTTTTAGAACTTTGAAAAAACACTACAAGAAAAAAAAAAGAGGAAAAAAGTCCTTACATATATTCTTGCCAATGGGTCGAAGCATTCTGCAGGACTGCAGAACTATGATTGACTTGGATAAGACTGATGGAATTGACCGTATGAAAGTGACTCAAACCATATGGACATATGTTCTACAAGTTGTGTGAAAAAATCCATTTGTAAAGCCCCCTTTGCCGTTTATGATAGTATATGTATTGTAATGTATAATGGATAGTTAACAATTCTGCAGAAAGCTTCACTGTATATATATATCTTTTAATGCAATATTGTTTAGCATTCACTCATTTTTTTTTAATAGCACTTAGCACTTTTTTGATATAGGAATTGGAATGAGCTCTTCATGACAACTGGGATCAGTTGTCAATAGCTAACATGAATTAATCTAGCAATTTTTGCACATGGATGTATGATAGCTGATATTTTTGCACAGATGGCTTATTTGCACATATGCGACTGCATTTAGGCAGAACATTTGCACAAAGGGTAACATCCAAGCAGATTATAACATGGTAAAATATGGAAGGAGAGTAGTCAAGTTTACAGAAGGGCATAATTTTGCACATATATTCTTAGCATTCATGCTGTAAGAAATTTTGATTAATTGTAATATATGTACATTTATTTCAATGTGTATATAGTAAATGGTTTTAAAATTCATTTTAAATTGTTTACAATGCAATGATATATGCCATACTAACTTATTCATGTAAATTTGCACAAATTCAGTCCATGTTTACCGCAAACGCATTTATGCTGTTATAATATGTAAAAGCTATAATGACAAATTCAGAAAGTTATACACTACAAATGTGCTTTAGAAGTAACGAAGTAGCCACTCACCCTGTCTCTTACAAGTATGTTCTCACTTTCTATGAATCATGTGGTGTGCTTAGCAAAGAGAAAAAAACAAGTATTTAAAGGTATTCTGTACCATTGAACCGTTGTGTGATCAAGGGTAGTCCATACCCAAAACGCGTCAGGCCAGAGAGAAACAAAAGGTGATAATAAACTGACCTTGTGTACTGGATAAGCTGTGTGGTGGTCCTTGTGTCCTGCGTGCCGTGCCTGGAGAAACAGGAAGGAATGGAATATATATATATTACCTACTGGCGATAGCCAGTAGGTATATATAGTTAGGATTGTTTTCCATAGGGAAATCGCAACATTCTATTGTGAATAACTTTGGCGCCGGTTGCGGAATCTTCCTGAAATTTTCGTTAACTTTGCCTCGCGGCGCTCCGCTCCTTCTCTGAAAGTTTGGGGGGGATTCGTCTAGCGGGGGCCGAGATAAAAGGGGGGTCCCAAAACATGTTTTCCCCATGTTAATTTCCATAGGGCGGTTGGACTCACTTTTAGCCCGAACGGCTGAATGGTTTTCCACCAAACTTGGCAAAATTGTAGGGACTGGTAGCCCGATGTGCCTTTGCTATGTCTCAAGATATGTGCTCCAGTGGTTTTTACGAAAATTAACTTTGAAAAAGTATATATTGGGCTACATTGGGCTATATATATGTTAGAGCCCAAATGTAGCCCAATGTTGCCCAATGTAGCCCAATGTAGCCCAAAGATGGCCACCAGAGACAAAAAAAACAAATGTAGCCCAAATATCAGCCAGATGTAGCCCAACTATAGCCCAATGACAGAATGTCTCAGAGTGTTCTAAAGAACAACTAGAGCGCTAACAGTCTTACTTATGACAAAATGTAAATGTAAATGTATTTCGATTTATATAGCGCACAAATCACCCAGGGGTCTCAAGGCGCTTGCTTAGGGAACCCGTCCTGGTATTCCCCTGTGGGATACCCCGGCAGGGTATTCACAAGGTGAAAGCCAGGCATCCCGCCGCGAGATTAAGCAAGCTATTGCCCAGAGTCGCAGAGTGTGACCCCATGAGTTGAGTAGGCACTGGAGTGAGAATTGTCAAGTCCATGGAATTTTTTGAGCCCGAGACCCGCCGAGGCGGGGAATCGAACCCTGGTCCACGGCTGATCTCAGCTTCCGGGTCTGCCGCCTCTAACCACTGAGCCACGCTTGGCACACCTGAAGTCATCTTGATTGGAATAAAGTGTTAACACTTAAAACATTTAATTTGCAAAGGAACAAAATGAGGGGGTTCATTTTGCCATAGAAATTATGATTAGTGCTGAAGAAAGAAAAATTAGGCCACATTTTGAGTGACTTCTCAAATCGTCTTATATTTCATTAAAGAAATTCTGATATGCAGTCTTCCAAGATGGCCACCAGAGACAAAAGAGCCCAAATGTAGCCCAAATATCAGCCAGATGTAGCCCAACTATAGCCCAATGACAGAATGTCCCAGAGTGTTCTAAAGAACAACTAGAACGCTAACAGTCTTACTTATGACAAACGTATGGCACACCTGAAGTCATCTTGATTGGAATAAAGTGGTAACACTTAATACATTTAATTTGAAAAGGAACAAAATGAGGGGTTTCATTTTGCCATAGAAATGTTATATATATATATATTCACTGAAAAAACCATAGGTTACACACCAGTTATAGTTAGGAATTAGAATTTAAAAAACCTTTGAAATTCACTGAAAAAACCATAGGTTTCAGGCCTTATATGGTTAGGAATCAGCATTTAAAAAACCTTTGAAATTCACTGAAAAAACCATAGGTTTCAGGCCTTATGTAGTTAGGAATTAGCATTTAAAAAAACCTTTGAAATTCACTGAAAAAACCATAGGTTTCAGGACTTATATAGTTAGGAATTAGTTTTTAAAAAACCTTTGAAATTCACTCAAAAAACTATAAGTTTTAGTGGTGTTATAGTTAGCTGGACATTTTACTCATACAAAACCAATGAAATTGCTCGTATATAGTTAGTTGTACTAACTATATTTCGCG
Organism: Lissotriton helveticus; assembly: GCF_964261635.1. Taxonomy (NCBI): domain Eukaryota; kingdom Metazoa; phylum Chordata; class Amphibia; order Caudata; family Salamandridae; genus Lissotriton; species Lissotriton helveticus. The sequence continues at coordinate 1,898,798,714 of NC_136061.1, forward strand.
CACCCGCAATCCACTGCTGATGATGTCACATATTAGATCATTCATGACATGGTCAGTGTATGGTGCTTAGGGGGTGTTATACAGGGAGTGTGAAGGTAAGTTTGTGCGTATCAAATCAATTGGTATTTGTAAAGTGCAAACTACTCACTCGTACGGGTCTGCAGGTGCTGGCGGGTGGCGTTGAAATTAAGTGAGCTATTGCCCAGAGTCACATGGTGCTATCCTGAGCTGTCGCTAGAGCCGGGGATCAAAGCGAGAGCTCTGTGCTGCAAAGTCAGATGGTCTGGCCGCTGTGTGGAGAATACATTTTGGCGATGTTCCAGGAGTTGCAGTTACGTGGCCCTAAAATAGCGGGCCTAAGTTGTCAGTTACATTTGGCTCTAAAAAGAGCCCTTGTGTTCATTAGTTGGAGCTACATACAAGTGCCGATGCACAGATTCAAGTTATTCAGAAAAACTCAATTTCCCTGATCTGTGAAGTGAACTCCATCACTTCTGTAGGTATCAGCCATATCAAAACGTATGTTGTTGTTGTAGATCGACCCCATTCTATGGTCTCTGAAGTATGCAGGCACAGCTTTGTTGACTTTTTTTCCTAGATTTTTCATTCTGAGAACAAAATTGATTTGACCATTTCCAATTCTGTCTTTGGCGTATCTTGGAAAATACAAAGACAGTTTGAGGCAAAAGTAACATTAATTGTGCAAAGGTGTCCTTCATAAGCATTTCCAAACCTACTTCAGTCAATGTGCCCAGGTCATTTCCACCACAATGCACAATCATGAGGTCAGGGTGTGGAAGATGCAAAGAGGTTTTAACCAAAAGCAATAATTGGTGCCACTTTAATCCTCTCTGTGCAAACCATTTAATGTCCACATTTTGTAAACCTAGGTCTAAGTCAATACGTCTCTGTTCTGCATACCTCTTGCACCAGAAAATATAGCTATGTCCTACGATCCACACTAGCATTTTTAAGGTTTGGCTGGAAGGTATGGAAAGATGTCTGCAGCTCATGCAGTTCCTTCGTAGAATAAGAGATATTTTTAAAGATGGGGAACTACTTTTTTTGGCCATATAAAACGATACCTGATTTAGAGATGTAAAGCATTGTTTTTTTTAAAGTAGGGTGCACATTCGTTTTGTGGAAAAGCATCTTTGTGATTGGTTAAGAAAAAGCAGTTTCAACGTGGAGTACATATCATAGGATAAAATTTGCTCAACTCAACCACACCTGGTACTTGCATTTGGAAGGCACTGTTTGAACTTAAAACAATCGTAACCTTTAACCTGCACATGCCGTTATATGTTCGAGAAAATGTTACAAAAAATATCGTTCGGTTAAAAAAATTTATGAACTTTTAACCTGCAGGTGTTGTAGAGTGTTCTAGAAAGTGTGCTGATAGAATACATTGCACTGCTGACTTCTATGCGTCGTTGAATATAAAAAAAAGTGTTTATATGGAATATATGGAAAATTAAAAAGAAACATTAGAGAGAAGTATTGAAACGTAAAAGAATCAAGGAAGCAGTGGCGGTGCGTCCATTGGGGGCATTGGGGCGTTGCCCCACTAGCCATGGACGTATGTCACGCTGAGGCAGGATTAAAAATGTACATATTATAATCTGAGCGTGAGTGCACACGAAACTTCTCTGCGGCAATCCTAGTTCAAGCCTCAATTACCGGGACAAGACTGGCTGACATCGCGGAAGGTGTGGGGCGGGGCTGCCTGTGGCAGTGATTGACAGCACAGTACAGCAGTCTGCAGAAACAGCGCAGCTGCAGTCTGCGCATGTCAATGTCTGACTACACATTTTTTGGACTTGCCCGCGCATGCGCTCATGGTACCGTCCCCTCCCTCCCCAACAGCGCCTCAGCGTGCGAGGGCCCCGGGCCCCCGGGGTCTCATAAGGGCAGGCACTAACCCTGCTCTCAGCGCAGCCTGGGTGCATTTGAAACAACTGATGGAACACTCGTCGAATCTCTGAGGCGGCGGCACGGCGCGTGATTCAGCCCGTGGTGTGGAGAAGGAGCCGAGGTCCGTAGGAAGGTAAGTTTTCTTTATTTTATACCCTTGCCGTCCCCTGCGCAACACTCTCCTGGACCTGTCCCCCTCTCACCTGCCCGTCTTGCCGGCCGCAACGGGTTGTGATCTGAACCTTTGCCTAACAAGTGTCAGCTGCTTCAGTTAGTCTATTTACTTGGGTCATTAGTGAGCACTAACACCGGATGAAGCCTCTGCAGTTTCCTATGTGTTTTTAGAGTGTTTTGTGAGTTGGCGTGTGTGATGGTTACATTGACCCCCCAACTCTTTCCCGCTTTAGCAGCTTACCTGGGTGTAGCCATTGCACCGGTTGACCTAGTAATCTGGGTCGCAGCAGTGGAAGTTGATTAGCTTTATAGTTGGCCTGCGGTGCCTTTGAAGGGGTAATTGGTCCAAGAACCTCATTGTGTGATCATTCAGTGCATTTGGGAGATGACAGAGCTGCGACGGATTCATTTGTTTGCTCTCCGAGTGTGTAAAGTTTCCTTGAATCCTGACAATTTAATGCACTTACTTTAAAAACCATGAAAAACTATGAAAAATGTGGCAAAGGGTGTGAAATTCTATGCATTTGGACTTTCGTATGGAAAATCTGAACTTTTGCAAAAATGTCTATGCTTCTTTTCTCCGCATTTTCGCCCCAAAATGATTCCTGAGTCTGAAAACGCTGCATGGCATGGATCTTTTTTTTTTTTTTACCCCGGTAAATGTTCGATATTGCAGACATTTCCCTTGAGAGTGTCACAGTCAGCGACATAGTCGTAATGGGTAGTGATGAATCCCGTACCAATTGCAGCGAACATTCTTTTTTAATGTAAAATAGTCACACAACTCACATCTGGTTTCAGCATAATACTAAACGTTGAAAGGAAAATGTTATGCCTTACCATTTAGACTAGGGAAGATTTACATGTGTGAGGTCAAAGGAAAATCACGGAACTTTCAAAAGGTGCAATTAGCAATATCACATTTATTGGGAAACGTGTGTGTTTTTTCCTTCACAGTGAAGAGTGCTCGGCAGCTTTCTGCTTTGTGTTTCTTTTCAGCTGCACTTATTGGGCTCACATCTAGTGTTTATATGAACAACTGTGTAATCGATTGAATGAAGTGGGGTGTCAATGACGAACCTGCACGGTGTTTTGCGACCCATTTTCATTCCATTTTTGCAGTGCTTATCTTAAACTCTATTTTCCAGAGCGCAAATAACAACTTAATTATCACGCCTAATTGTTCCGGTCAGAGCCTGTTTAGTTTCAGAATATGGGCGATGGGGAGAGAAGGAGGTGTTGATGCTGGCATCTAAGACCTAATTGATTGGAGTTTTGGGAAAATGGGGCTTTGGAAATTGTGCAAAGTTCCCATTTGTGCCGTAAGATTCGATATGCTGTATGTTTGTTGTTAATCTGGACACTGCCTAAACATCCAATGTGTAACTCAGAAACCGTCATAAATTTGTAATGTAAATATTCCAGAAGCTGCAAAGAGCAAATTAAAATATTAACCACAAACCTGTCATTTGTGAAGACCGATGATGGGCTGCAACGCATGCCACGAGACTCTTGTGAAAATGGCATATGGATTTACAGAATCTTTTATGTTTGATGTCTGACAGCACACACTCATCTGATGAGATATAAACAGTATGCAATGTGTTGAGTGGTCTGCATTAGTACGTGTGTGTACTGGATTGTTTGTGTGTGTTGACTGGTGAGTGTGTGGTGTTGTTACCCCTGCCAGCATGTGTCTGCTTTTTTTGTCTGCGTTGGTGTGTGCACACAAGGAGTCTGTTGGCTGGAAGTTAAGGAGTTTTCCTTCTTGGAGGGGGTTGTTGTCTGGTCTGCTACTACTTGCGATCTCTAAGTAGTCGGGTTGTCTCAATTCACTCGCTTATTATGTAAAACTCAGCCCCTAGTTTTATGGCTCACCACTTTGAAATGTCACCAGCCGCCACTGCAAGGAAGTATTCTAATTTGTTCTTTACATGTATTTATGTGTGAAGGAACAAAATTATAGAAACAACAGACCCAGGAAGAGGAAGACGCAGGGAGTGGGGGGACGGGGGAGATGGACACAATGACACACATGCACAATCAAATACAGCACAAGTATAGACAAACAATGGCCAAAACGAAACACACCAAAAAGGAGCACAAGTCACACAACCCGCCAACATCACACCACTGAATGAGCATAGAAGTGAAAACCATGTTGCATTCATACAGGATGTGTACAAAGGCCGGTCGTGGGTGTTGTGGGATGTCTGCGACCGTAGTCATCATGGATAAGATGCCCATCACATGACACTAGGGCAGGTTCACTGTGTGTTACGGTGCCAAATAGCTGCTTGTCCCTCCCACGAACCCCCACACTTTTGTACGGTTCGCTGTTGTACCCTGTGCAGTCATACGGCACAGCATTTTAATGGTTATTCGGGGATGTCCTGCGGCACACCAATTACACCAAGAGAGTGCTGTTTATTGTTGGTGCATGCCACTTTACAACATCATCTGTGCGGCCCTTGTGGCAGGCCACACCAGAACACAGAGATGCACTTACCGCATGTCCTCCAGACATGTTCGAGACACCCCGTTCCCCTTGCCGGATAGGCACACCCCTGCGCTGACATGTGTACACCGGACCAGCACACTCCTGTTGTGCATGTAGGAGGATGCCTGCATAGCTGTGTGTGAATAGCAACTCAAAGTTAATACAAAACTATAGGTTACAATAAACAACTATAGGTCAAACAGGGAAAGGTACATTCAAAGGAAACCAGCACAAGAGTAAGTTATTTATAAAATAAGTTTGATTCATTTAATAACAATCATATTAAAAAGTAGACATCAACTGTCATACTAACATAAACATACATTTAATAATTAAAAGCAAAACCGATTACACAACATACTATATTTCAATACAAATAAGTTGACAAAAATTAAAAATAATAATCAGTGGCAAGGATTATTGTTCGACGCGCGTTTCGGCGTTGCAGACAACGCCTTCTTCAGGAGCCACAATTTCTCATCTAAAGAAATATAAAATATGCACATAATCAACATGACATTTATCAAAATAACCAATTTTAACAATTTTTAAAAAAAAACAGGAATCATCCACTTCCTATACAATATTATTACAATCTAAAAATACAGTGCTAGTGCAAAACCTTGAAAACACTTTCCCCATGTTGCGAGTACAGTCCTGATATTACTCGACATAATACAGAATAATATATCCATTTATTTATATATTTGAGCAGTTGACATTAAATAGTACCGGGCCTACTGAACCACAGTCTCCAATGAACCCAGAACAGTTCATAGTTTTCAAAAGTACGGAGAATAGATTTTTATTGTGTTTATTATTTTAAAATAGAAACCTATTCATCCACAAATTACTTACAAGCCTAGGTTTGGCATCAAACTATATATTTATCCATGGGGCCTATTTTTAAAACATGAACTAGTCATTGTTTAGTTAACCGGTGCTATAGGATGTCCAATGTTAATTCTCCTACACATGCAATGCATAGTCGGATACAAAATGGGATCAGATCCACATTGCTCTTACACCAAAAAGGCCTTACTTATAGACTGGTTATTGGATCTCAACAATGGGGTATTGCTCTTACCAGAAAGATATTCTGTTGATCACTTATAACAGCTTCTAGTATAATAATGGCCAGGATATAGCCACCTTTTGTGAAGAGTTTGTTCCCACGAACAATTCCTAAATCTATAGTAAAAAAATATAATAATACATGTGGAGAAAATATACATGTAAGTGTGCTAACGGTTATTCAATTATTAAAAAAAAAAAAAAAAAAAAAAAAAAGAAAATACAGTTTCCACCCCACTATCCTTACCTAAAATATATGGTAATGGTGCCTCTGTAGTAAATGAACGATGCACTTGGAGGCAGCTGTGTATTGCAGTTATTTGAATTGACATCGACTGCTCCTGATGTGAGCTCGTCTGTATATTCAGGATAGTGATATACTGTCTGCTATAAACATAATAAATTGGTATTTTATACTTCAACCTATAGCACTCACAGCAAATGTCATTATACATTTCTTCATTAATTTAGTTGAGTTCTTATTCCAAACAACCCCCTCGAATTGCACGTCTGTGCCCTGAAAAACGACATGCGTCTTCAGGCCGATTTACTAGTTCCTGTCTATTTAAAATCAGAACTCGGTGACAAGAGCCTCCCTGTTCTCAGGCCCAGTGCATTTAGACGCTGACGCTTAGCTATAACTTATGTCAATGCTATGTTACCACGCATATTTTCTATGTAATATACGAGAAATTCACATAAACTAGCAATAGCGACTTACATAAGCTTGCATCAGTTCCCAACGGTAAACCTTATCTGAATTACTAGCAATTAACGCGAGGGCAAGGCAAGTCCTAACACAAGTTTCTTCAGCTGCTCTTACCTCTTAAAGAATATCAGGCTTGTCCGCTCTGGTGATTCTTTAGAGTCAACTAGCTGCAGGCAATACACTGCACCTTTTCTCAGTGTGAAAGCGGACAGATGAACCGCTCCAAGCAGAGTCTGCATAGGAAACAAACGCGTGCTTAATTCACTAACGTTACTAAAAGGAAGCTACTTCTCTTTTCCTAGCAGCGCTCACTCATAAGGAATGCAATGTTTACCGTGCCGTGGTTTAAATGGTGCACCTTTTCTAAGCGTTTAAAACGGGCAGATGTACTGCTCCAGTTACAATCTATATAGAGTGAAAAACGCGCGCACTATTTACTAACGTTTTGAAATGAATCTGCTTCCCTTTCCTATCATTAGGAATGCAATATTTACCGTGCCGTTGTTTAAATGGTGCACCTTCACTTGGCGTGCAAGCGGAAAGGTATGATACTCCAGGTGCAATCTGTGTGGAAAGAAAGAAGCGCGCACAATTTATTAACATTTTAAAAGAAAGCTGCTTCCCTTTCCTATCACTACTCGCTAATTCGGAGTGCAATAATTACCGTTTTGAAACTCAGATGGTGCAAAGATACGTCCGGGTGCTGCAAGGGATAACTGCTCGCAACCCGGCCAAAAATGTTATCGCTTGTTACAAAGAAGGGAACGCCTATATATATATGAAAGGCGTGGCATTTTCCCGCTCGCATTGCATGTTCCCTTAGTTCTTAAAGGGAAAACGGCTTCTAGATTTTAAGGCGCAGGGAAAGGAAACTTTCCACACCCTTATGAGCAATTGCCCGTTTCTATCTTGATTCAAAATTTAGCGGCAATCTTCCCAATGCTGGAATATTGCAATATTAATGATGTGGACCATACAATTCAGTTAAAAAAAATTTTTTGAATAGATAATCCAAATTTTAATACAGATTCTATAGCCATATCTAGGTAATATTAAATCGCGTTTTCAAACTAAACCGATTTCTAGACCCAGAGCACGTTATGCGCAATTATTTACATATGGTCAGGAACAGTGAACTCAGTAAAGTGTTGGCTGCAGATATATTAAAAGGAGATTTATACAATAGCATTCTCCCACGGGATTTCGTTGTTCAATCCTTTTTTAAAAGTGTTAAGAACAAACACCCAAAACACTTCTCTTTTCTTTCTAATGGCCTGTCCGCCCTTACTGTCAGGCGTCCTAATTCTCTCCAAAATTCTCCAGCTAAAATCATCGGGTTTATGGTTTAGTTCTATGAAGTGCTTGACCAAAGGCGCTGTCAGTTTGCTAGTTCTTATTGCGGACCTATGTTCGGTCAAACGTACCTGAATTGTTCTGCAGGTTTCACCGACATAGCCCAGGCCGCATGGGCACTGGAGGAAATAAACCACATTAGTGGTTTTGCAGTTCCATAACTCGTTCGCTTTGGCCACAAACCCATTGTGAGCCAGCTCCGCGCCACCAAGAATATTCTTACACTATTTACAAGAGGAGCATGGGACTGTTCCATATACCGGACAATTGCCCAATAAGGATCTCTGTTTTAAACATGAGCCAGACTGGTTGTTACCAAATCTTGAGTGCACAATCTTATCCTTTAGATTTCTATTTCTTCTATGTGCGAAAAGTGGTTTCACTAATGACACATTAGAGGTAGGATTACAATTAAGAATGTGCCAATTGGCGTTAATGATTTGCCTAACACGTTCATTCATAGTAGAATGCGTTGTTACGCAGACAAGTTGGTCTGTCGCTTTTTGTTCTTTTGGACTCAGTAGGGCGTCACGATCAAAAAAACGCGCTCTTTTGTAAGAGTTCCTTATGAGCCTATGTGGGTATCCACGTTCGAGGAATTTTTTCCTCATAAGGGACGCCTGTCTATCAAAATCTGCCAAGTTTGTACAGTTCCTGCGAACTCTGAGGAATTGGGAGAATGGGATACTCTCCCGCTGACATTTCGGATGGAAACTACTAAAATGTAGTAATGTGTTTCGGGCCGTGGGTTTCACGAATAAGTCTACCTCTAATTTGTTGTTGTTCTCCCTTATCAACAAATCCAGAAACTCAACCTGATCAGTGCTGTATTGAGCGGTGAATCTCAGATTATCATCCGTGAGATTAATCCATTCCAGGAATTCCAGAAGGGACTCCTTCCCATTGGTCCAGATAAAAAATATATCGTCAATATATCTGGACCAATGGGAAATGGATTCGAAGAACGGAGCTATTTCATTCTCAATGAATTTGTCTTCAGTTTATGTGAATTTCTCGTATATTACATAGAAAATATGCGTGGTAACATAGCATTGACATAAGTTATAGCTAAGCGTCAGCGTCTAAATGCACTGGGCCTGAGAACAGGGAGGCTCTTGTCACCGAGTTCTGATTTTAAATAGACAGGAACTAGTAAATCGGCCTGAAGACGCATGTCGTTTTTCAGGGCACAGACGTGCAATTCGAGGGGGTTGTTTGGAATAAGAACTCAACTAAATTAATGAAGAAATGTATAATGACATTTGCTGTGAGTGCTATAGGTTGAAGTATAAAATACCAATTTATTATGTTTATAGCAGACAGTATATCACTATCCTGAATATACAGACGAGCTCACATCAGGAGCAGTCGATGTCAATTCAAATAACTGCAATACACAGCTGCCTCCAAGTGCATCGTTCATTTACTACAGAGGCACCATTACCATATATTTTAGGTAAGGATAGTGGGGTGGAAACTGTATTTTCTTTTTTTTTTTTTTTTTTAAATAATTGAATAACCGTTAGCACACTTACATGTATATTTTCTCCACATGTATTATTATATTTTTTTACTATAGATTTAGGAATTGTTCGTGGGAACAAACTCTTCACAAAAGGTGGCTATATCCTGGCCATTATTATACTAGAAGCTGTTATAAGTGATCAACAGAATATCTTTCTGGTAAGAGCAATACCCCATTGTTGAGATCCAATAACCAGTCTATAAGTAAGGCCTTTTTGGTGTAAGAGCAATGTGGATCTGATCCCATTTTGTATCCGACTATGCATTGCATGTGTAGGAGAATTAACATTGGACATCCTATAGCACCGGTTAACTAAACAATGACTAGTTCATGTTTTAAAAATAGGCCCCATGGATAAATATATAGTTTGATGCCAAACCTAGGCTTGTAAGTAATTTGTGGATGAATAGGTTTCTATTTTAAAATAATAAACACAATAAAAATCTATTCTCCGTACTTTTGAAAACTATGAACTGTTCTGGGTTCATTGGAGACTGTGGTTCAGTAGGCCCGGTACTATTGAATGTCAACTGCTCAAATATATAAATAAATGGATATATTATTCTGTATTATGTCGAGTAATATCAGGACTGTACTCGCAACATGGGGAAAGTGTTTTCAAGGTTTTGCACTAGCACTGTATTTTTAGATTGTAATAATATTGTATAGGAAGTGGATGATTCCTGTTTTTTTTAAAAATTGTTAAAATTGGTTATTTTGATAAATGTCATGTTGATTATGTGCATATTTTATATTTCTTTAGATGAGAAATTGTGGCTCCTGAAGAAGGCGTTGTCTGCAACGCCGAAACACGCGTCGAACAATAATCCTTGCCACTGATTATTATTTTTAATTTTTGTCAACTTATTTGTATTGAAATATAGTATGTTGTGTAATCGGTTTTGCTTTTAATTATTAAATGTATGTTTATGTTAGTATGACAGTTGATGTCTACTTTTTAATATGATTGTTATTAAATGAATCAAACTTATTTTATAAATAACTTACTCTTGTGCTGGTTTCCTTTGAATGTACCTTTCCCTGTTTGACCTATAGTTGTTTATTGTAACCTATAGTTTTGTATTCACTTTGAGTTGCTATTCACACACAGTTTTTGTCCCTGCCTCAAGAGCTATCTATTCTAATAGCAGGGGACCCTTGATATTCACAGTGGGATGCCTGCATAGCTACATGTCCAGGGTCACTGCCAACACTGAGGTGACATGGTAATGTCTGCTGAAGACAGCAGACTGTGATGTTGCAGGGCACGTGCCTATCATGCTAACACAATGACCACAGGGACACACTTGCTCAGATGCGGGTTTGGGGGCCGTTGGTGGTCCTGGGGTTGTTGTGATGAGTCTTGTGTCCCTCATGGGTATCCCTGTATCATGCTCATTGACTCTATGGCACCTGTGGGTGTTTTGGTGTGGCTTTTGGCTGTATTTCGTTTCATGCTGCAGCTAGTCATCCTGCTTAATACCAGCAGAACGCAGGTGTAAAATCCCTGGTTGTAACGTGGCTTATCATCAGAATTTGTTTCGCATTGCAGTTGTTGTGAAAGTTGTGATGTGATTTTTTCGTGTGCAGAATAATATACGAACTGGGCAGTGTATCCAGTCAAGATCCAGCACCTGACGCACTATTCCCAATCAATATGAATACAACAAGATTTCTTCATTGATTTTGTGTGTACACTGTAAGTGCAGCCACTACCTCAGTGCAATTCAATACAGGATTTTAGTATTTAGACTAAATCGCAAAGTTGCACCTTGTGTCTTTTTGCATGGGAACGGCTACTCTGCATTCCATTATCAGCACTTTAATGCAAGTTGAGATAAATCTAACACAGTATTCAGGGGTTGGTGCATACTGCAGACATCACCAGTATCCCAGCGATAAGTGCCCCAAAATTTAACACCATGGTGGATACCACCAAACAACAGTAACATGAACAAGAAAGAGTCACACAGCAGTTAAGAAAACAACCAAAAAGGTTAATAATTTATTTTTTGTCAAACATTAATTTTTTTATAAACAAATATAAACGATAAACTATTTTCAAACTGTATTTTTTTATTAACACATATATATATAAACGATAAACTAATTAACAAAATGTAACAAAAATTATAGAAAACAACAAGGCGGAAGACTCCTGTGGGGATCATGGATGTCGACGACTGAGCCTGGAAAATAAAGCACAAAATAAGGACGTGTGTAATGCGCATATCAAAGGGCGTAGAGAGAGAAACAGAGAAAGAAAAATAAGCCAGAGAGAAAAAGAGAGGGTAGGAAAGAAAGGGAGTGAGAAAGGGAGAAGGGAGACAGAGATAGAAGGAAAAGAATGAAGCGAGTGAGAGAGAGAGAGAGAGAGAGAGACTGTCACCTCTGTGCATCCATGAGCAAATAATTACCTGGTGCCACCAGAGTGTGCAGCAGTGGGCACTCCACGTGCCCGTCAAAACTCCGCTGATCTCAGAGCTGTTCCTGAGTCCTGAGTCATGAATGGCGGAGACCACATTGGATTCTCCATGGATCTCACTGATGTCGCTGAGTCCTGAATGGCGGACACCAGATCAGCTTCTCCGCAGCCCGGTAAATCTCACACATGTAGCTGAGTCCTGAGTCATCAATGGCGGAGACCACCAAGATGATGGAGTGATGCACTACCCAGATATTCACAAATTAATGATGAAGCTCAATCGGTATCTTCGTGGAAAAAGAAGCTTTATTCAAAAGAATCCAAGTGCATGAGTTTAAAACAACAGCCAATGCATTTCGTTCAAACAAGAACTTCATCAGGACTGGAAACAAAAGACAAAAATAACAAAAATAAGTGTCCAAAACCGTACAAAAACCCACAATATATACATACACATACATGTTAAAACAATCGCAGTAAGAGAGAGACCCTGGGGGGAGTAAAGACCACAGGAATCTATACTGTGTTGATTAAAAACGAAGAAAGAACAGAATCACAGTGTAACAGAAACCTTGGGGGGGAGTAACGGCCTCAGGCATCTATACTGTACTAGTCATAAACATGCAATATTACACAAAACACAGTTTAATAATAACCCTTCCCACGACCCCAAACTAAATATGTGGTGGGTATGGGGGTCAGCGTGATTACATTCCCAAACACGATTTAAGGTCAATTTGATATTTAAAGAAGATCGGTATTGGGTATACGGTTATTGAAACAAAAAGCATAGTGGCCAATATTGTCCTATCTGGGGGCAACATCTTGTGAAACAACATGATATCCGGAGCGTAATTTAAATTAATAGAAACAATACAATTGGATACAGAAGATATCTGCCCTTCAATTTAAGTCTAAAATGAATTATATGGTCATCTGATGGCTATACCTAAGTATTACCAATAACATAAAATGGGTCATTTAAATAAGTAACCCGGACACTTCAAAGTTAAACAGTAAGCTGGTGTACATACCATGTATTTAAGTAGAATAAGGCTCACGCTATATCAGTTGTTTAGAAAATTCCTGGAATAGTCATTTTGAATATACCATTCTGGCCTCCGTAATAAGGGCCTGGGATCGGTTACTGTGAATTCAGAAAACAAATGTATAAACCACAACGTCAAACCGGAGTGCGATCAAACAAAGAAGAAAAAACAAACATGTATAAAAGGCCGTGATAACACAGGGATCGTCAAATGCAACGGCTAGGGCGGCTGAATAATAATGTGTCAATGAAGAAAGGAAAAACGGGACCTCATAACCAAGTCTAAGAGACTGTTAACCGTATTACAATAAAACAAAACAAAAAAGAGAACAGTATTTCAGAATGTACAATTACATCTAATCTCTAGTAAAAATAACCGACTCTCTAGTCCAGATTGGTTGGAAATTAGTAAATCAGAGCATGTCGGTTATCAAAATATAACGCACACATAATGGTATGTTAGACAATAAACAACGTGCGTATAATGTGCAGCACAGGGTGAAGTGATTCCTGGAGACCCTCAGGTCTGGTCTAGTGGGGGCGCAATACACGCATGTACAAGACCAACAGCCGTTTGGGCCTTGGTGGATACACACAGTTCTGTATCTAGGAAATAGCAATAGCCGGAAGGCAGGCTGCAGCAAATATATATCAGAATACTGCACAGCGTAATCTTAAAAAGAAATAATGGGCGAGGTAAGGATGAAGAATTCATAAAGCACACGGGGGGGGCAGTCCAGGAAAGTCTAGTGCGACCATAAACAAAACAACAGCCCGTATGTTGGGCAGACACAAAAAGCAGCGCACAGCCCAGGTATCTAGAAAGAGACCGGGCACACAAGCAGGGATTCACACGCTTACCTGGTTGGCAATCGCGTCGTGACGGCACAGAGTGTAGGGAAAGAGTGGTTTAGAAGAGGCCCCAACATATCATGCCGATTGGCGCTCAAAAAACGATAAGTGATCAAGGTGGTAGAAAGACTCAATACGGATTAGTTTAGAGACCGATCAAGTGATCGTTAAAGGACCACAACCATGGAAAGACTTACTTGGCAACAAGCCAGGAGGCGTGAATTGAAGCCGCTCAACAAACAGTAACTAAACTACAAAACAAGGGAAGAAAAGAAAAAAAAGAAAAAATGGGGAAAGAAAGCTTAATAACGAGTGCACCGAAAATAGCGGGTCTACCATGAAAGATGTGCGAAACTAAAGGTAGTGCTATACTCAGCGTCCTGTTTACGTCTGAATCGGCTCATCAACACGTGATCCCACGTGTTAGGCATAGCGGCCAGGCAGTCATTCCTCGCCGATAGACACCTGATCGAATACACGAAAAGATAAAACACACAGTTCCAGCCAAAAATCGTTGCGTCTGACTAAAAATAGTGGTACAATGCTGCGCGAAGAATATAATAAATGGAGCAGGATAGAAGAATATAGACAACCCGGACTGTCCAGCATTTATAAAGCCAGGGACGGTAGGGTGGAATGACTTATACAAAAACAATAACAGTGGAAGAAACCGCCACACTTCCATGGACAGAATCCTTAGGGACAGGACAGTCTCAAAGAACTCACAATAGCATGACTCAGAATACTAAAAAGTGGCAAAAGTTGCATCTGGGCTATGGTAAGGAAGGCCCATGGGCTGGAATTAGATCAGGACAGAATACTGTGATGGTATATACTGACTATTGAATGGGACAGTACAGTCCCAAGGGTCAACGTGGATTGCAAAAAGAGGGAACATCAAGCCAGATGAGGTCAAGTATTGCATCAAAGCTGTAATATGACCTGCCCCAAAATTGGATTACAACAATGCAAAAAACTATGTTTGAATTAAAGTACAGATGGGATGGCATATTGTAACCTGGGGCTACTCTCAAGTGCACGTAGGAACCTCCTATTTCAAATTCTCACACTATAGATGAAAAGAGCAAGGGGGACCACCTCAGGCTTTGATGCCGCTAAGCCTGTGGAACTCAAGTCCGTGCCAATTGGTGGTAAGCCCCTGATGGCCACATGAGTTTCGGGTGGCACTAACCCTATGCATATGAAGTCCACGCCAAGAGGATGGCCATACATCTGAGGGTGCAACTAACCTTCTGTGCAACTTTTCATGGACTCTTTCGTTGAGACCCGTGGAGTGTCCGCCAGCCAGTCAACACCGGCAATAAAGGATGTGACGTTGTGGATATATTATATTTGCGTGGTCACATGCCCTGTGACGCATGTGCCGGATGGGTGTGGTGTGTGTGTAAACCTGCCCTCAGGGAGTTGCCTTGAGATGTTCAGAACTAGACCACTGACCTGCACACCAACAGTGAGTACGCCTGCAACAGGTAGCTATGTGGGGCCAACGTCACAACGTAATCGGAGTGGCGTACGATGGAACAGGGCAGGGATAGCCACAATGACACGATGGCTCGTAGTACTGCGTCTGTGAGTCGAGCAGATGAGCCGGAGCTGTCCCTCAGCGAGCCTGGGTGCGAACTGTTCATAACTCACAATACATAAGTATTGAAGAATCATTTTGTGATTCAGTTAGTCAGTTGGCATCTGTCTGAGGCATTTGTGAAAACATATCAGAGTGAGAGATACCCCTTTGACGCTCCCTCTCCCCACATTAGCAGGTAACGCATGCTCTTCCCACATTACAAACATACCCCCAACAACCTTCTTGGGCCCATGTGTGGTTGGACCCATGTGTGGTTGGACAAAGAAGAATCTTAGTCATGTATAGATTTACATATAAAAGAAATTATTTAAAGAAAAGAACAACAAATACGACTGAAGGGAATCTGGTGCAGCCACGAAGTTGGGGTAACTGCCATTCAGGACTCTGGACACAGTTACACATGTGGGATTGGTTTGTGTTAAATAGGGTTAGTGGCACCAGAAGCATTGAGACTGTATGAGCCTGTGATGGTGCTTGGGTTCAATTCATGCAGTACATAGTCGACCTCCTTACACCAGTTAAAGGTTGATGTTATTTTTTTACTGGTAACTCAGCCTATCGCCTGTTTTTTGATCGCATTGCTGATTTGGCTGGTCGTTGAGAATATGGGGAAGTGGTGTTTTAGTTTTTAGTTTCCAAAGGGAACGCTTACTTTACATATCATTAGCATTAGTTGTGGGTCTCGTTTGTGGTGATTTTTTGGGGAGGAAGGTATAGATGGAAAACTGGTGAGATTTGCAGTTTTCACCAGGTTGAGAATGGAATGATTATTTAAAAACACAAAACAAATAGGTTTAATGAACATTATAATTAGAAATTCACAATTAAAAAACCTTTGAAATTCACTGAAAAAAAACATAGGTTTCAGGCACGTTATAGTTCGAAATTATGCATTTAACAAACCTTAGAAATTCACTGAAAAAACTATAGGTTTCACGGACGTTATAGTTAGTAGGACATTTCACTCATACAAAACTATAGATATTCCGATGTTATAGTTAGTTGAACTAACTTTAACACGCGCCCGCGCAATGCACTGCTGATGACGTTACATATTATATCATTCATGATATGGTCAGTGACATCACTGATGACAACACCGATGACAT
Organism: Lissotriton helveticus; assembly: GCF_964261635.1. NCBI lineage: Eukaryota > Metazoa > Chordata > Amphibia > Caudata > Salamandridae > Lissotriton > Lissotriton helveticus. Next base: position 1,898,815,003 of record NC_136061.1, read on the forward strand.
CTCAAATGACATCACTGATGACATCATCCACGTGAAAATCTGATGCACCTCATCATACCCTAATATAACACTTGATACACCCACTCTAAAATACAGACAATAATTTTCAAAACCATTAACACACCAATACCAGTTAGTACATATCCACTCACTAATTTGTAGGTCTACACACACATGCACTCATTCACCCATACAGTCACTCATACTAGTCAGTCATGGAAATAATCAATCACACTTTCATTTACTCACCTGTACAGTTATACACATACCACCTCACTTATTTAAACATATACTAACACATACATACACTCTAATACAATAACTAATACAAGTACACTGTGATCCATACAGGCTCTCTCATAATCACTCAGTCTCACATATAGTCATTTATACACTCCAACACTCGTATATACTGCCTTTCACATATGTATCTATTCACTCACCAAGACACTCATACCCACAATCACACAGCCATAAAGCCCTTCAAAGATACAGACGTGAACACATATGCCCAGTGAATTATCCAGTCACTCATCTATGCACAGAGTCACACCCCTCACCTACGCACACAGACACTCAGGCACCCATACATATACTCAGACAAGCAATCAATAGCTCATACAGATCCTCATTTAGCTGCTAGCCAAACCATGCAACCGCTTACACACCAACTGAAAACCTAAACTGTGTCAATGTCTGTATCAGTCGCTAACACATGCATTAAGCAAGACACAATTAATCACTCAATTATACAGTCAGTCACACACCTACTTAATCTTCCATCCTTACTCTTATACACCCATTCATTCTTTAATACACCTTGGCATATATATATAAAACATATTTACATTTTATAGAAACACACATTCACTGGATGATGTCATCAGTGATGTCATTCGAGATATCATCAGTGATGTCATCAGTGATGTCACTGACCATGTCATGAATGATTTAACATGTGACGTCATCAGCAGTGCATTGTGGGGGCGCGAGTTAAAGTTATTTCACCTAACTATAATAGGGGAATTTCTATCATTTTGTATGAGTGAAATGTCCAACTAACTATAATGTCCCTGAAACCTATGGTTTTTTCAGTTAATTTCAATGGTTTTTAAATGCTAATTTCTAACTATAATATGCCTGAAACCTATGGTTTTTTCAGTGAAAAAAAAAAAATAATAAAAAAAATATATATATATATATATATGTATATATATATATATATATATATATATATATATATATATATATATCGTGCGCAAGCCAGTAACTTGAGAAATTAACCTCACTGGAGCCGCAGCCTCTATTTGCAGTAGGCTTTATTAAGCAGATGGGTGCCCAACACGTTTCGGAGTTCCTTCACTCCTTGATCACGGGTAAAGTAATACATGTGCTATTTACATTTTTAAAGGTACAGAGTTCCCATTAGTAATAGAAATAGAAAACATATTTATAAAAATCGGCCTCCCTCAGATTGGTTTTGCAATGTCCAATCATTTCATAATCTTGCAATTGTAAATCATTGAAATGGCAACCATAATTCAAATGGCATGCATAATATTGTCCAGCAGTTTCCTGCAAAAAAAAAACCCAGGGGGAAATAATATAGTACTTTCAATAATTATTTACCTGCCCACAGTCGTTTACAAATTAAAACAGTGACATCATCCCCCAGTGGGGTAAATCAATTTCCGTATGGGCAATATTATAAAGGAAAAATAAGTCTCCTCTTGGCTGTTTCTAATGAATTATTTCAATTTTAAAGTTCATCATATTTGAGTAATATGCCGTTCTCAGGGGCACCTTTCAATCATGCTCCAGTGAGCAATTATTCATTGTATCAATCATATTAGTAAATAACGATCTTCTCCTCTGTAACCAAACCAAAAATACAGGAAATTACTAAAATAATAGGAACTACTGTGTGCAACAAAATATATGAAAAAAGGCTAAAAACATATTCTTTAGAAAGACAACAAACGTAGACGCATCATCAGGTTTTGTTTAAGTTATAAAATTCATCTCAGGTGAATTGACATTTCTTCGTCCAGATTTAAACCAAACGGGCTTACTGTATTATATTTAATTATCATTTTAGACTCCATGTTTCGTAACTCTAATGTACGATTACCCCCTCTTTCCCTGAGAGGGACAGAATCAAGTACACAGTATTTCAAAAGATTTTGGTTTTGTTTGTGTGCTAGAAAGAAATGGCGAGCCACCGGGTATTGCTTATCATTTTTTGTGATAGCTCTTAAATGCTCTAAAATGCGTAATTTAACCTTGTTAATAGTACTGCTGATGTAAACCAAATTACACGGACACTTAAGAGCATAGACTGCGTATTCAGTTTCACAAGTGAAATGGTTTCTGATTTTAAATGCTGGTTGATCCTTACTCAATTTCAGTGATTTGCAGTTATTGCTGTATCTACAAGCTTTACACTTGGCACACCCTGTACAGGATTAGACTTAATCGTGTCTTTGATGTTACAGGACATAAGAGTGTCTTTCAGAGATTTGGCCTTCCTAAAAGTCAGTGAGGGATAACCTCCAACATCCTCCCTATATATATATATATATATATATATATATATATATATATATATATATATATATATATATAGCTGTTGTCACCAAATTGATTATTTATAAATATATATTACCTACTGCCAGTAGGTAGTTATAGTTAGGACCTATTATCCATAGGAAATTTGTCACATTCTATTGGGAATACCTTTGGCGTCGATTGATAAATCTTCTTGAAATTTTTCAAACGTTTGGCCAGCTCAGTTCCGCACCTTCCCCGAAAGTTTGGGGGTGATTGGTGAAGCGGGGCTGAGAAAAAAGGGGGTCCCAAAATGTGTTTTCCCCATGCAATTTCCCATAGGACCTTTAGCCTCGGCTACAGCTCGAACGGCTGAACGGAATTAGACAAAATTTGGCACAGAGGTACTCCTCAGTTCCGACTTGCGCCTTTTGCATATCTGGTGTCAATCTGTTCAGTAGTTTCTTTGAAAATTACGGTTAAAGTCATTTATATATCTATGCATGTGGAGGATCCACAGATTGTGCGAGGATTGGCCTCGTAGGATAAGTGCACCATCCCAATCACGTGCTCATTTCTAATTGGCTGTCAAGCAGTTGTAAATATTTGAAATCAGGAACTGTTGGCAGCCATTTTGTGCCTCGGTAGAAGCGAGGCTGAGGAAGTCATTGAAATATGTGTGGAACGTGTGAAAAGGGGGCAAGGTAGACACACCCTGACCCTCTAGGCCTGCTCAGGGGGTCACATTAGGACCCTTAGGGCCAAAAAAGTAAGATAGTATTTTTCTTTTTTTTTTAAAAGTCGCGGGATACACGTAGGATCCACGCGTTTCGCCGCCGAAAAAAAAGAAGCATGAGATATATGCGGAAGTTTTAGATCTTTTAGTTGATGAATCTCCTGACATCCTGTTTTTTACAGAAACTTGGATGAGGAAGACCAACTGTCCGTTCCGAACCTAGCTCTACCTCCTGATTATTCGATATCTCTAGTAAATAGATCTACCAGAGGAGGTGGTATCGCTGTGATTACGAGAGCAGCTTAAGGATGCCGCTTTGAGAAAGTCGGTATGGAGGGAGGAGAATGTGCGTTTTTCAGTATATCAATCAATGCTCACTTTACTTTTTCGGGGCTGTTGATTTATAGGCCCCCGGGTTCTATAGGTTGTTTTGGGTCCTCTCTTTTGGAATTTGTAGTGGCGTTCGCTGTAGGGAAAGCGAATTTTAATATCTTGGGTGATCTTAACCTCCATTTTGAATTGGAGCATGATCCTACTATTCGTACTCGGACTGCTGATTTGGCTGCTTTTCAGCTTTTTCAGACTGTAAGGAACCCCACTCACATCGGTGGCCATGTACTGGATCCGATTTTTACGATCATTGAGATGCCTAGCATTGCTATTCCTACACCTATAGCCTGGTCGGACCACTTTCTGGTGGGTATGACATTTTCTATCCCATTGTCTAATCCTTGTAACACCCAAAGAGCAATTTGTAAGAGGCCCTGGCGTAAGCTTCACTTAGAGGTCCTCCATGCTCTTTTGGGAACTATACCGCTGGGTCCGATTGGTGAAGTTGAGGTAGGATATGATTCTTTTTGTGCCTGGATGACACGGGCCCTAGATCAACTTATACCGACTGTGTGGGTTAAAGGACGTACCCAAGATGCCAATCCTTGGTATAATGACGCCTCAGCCACCCTAAGGAAGACCTGCAAGAGATTGGAGCGTGATTGGAGGAATGACTACTCCTCGGAGAAGAAAGCTTGTTATTTAAATAAAGTTAAAGTCTATCATAGAGCTATTTGCAGGGCTCGGGCAGACTATTATGCCTCCGAAATTAAAGCAAGCTCCAATCCGGCTAAAGTAATCTTTAGGATTCTTAATGAGCTCAATACTAAAAAAAGTCCTGAAAACCTACCTACTTCTGCTGCCTATTTTGAGGAACTGGCTCTTTTCTTTGTTGAGAAAATTCGGTGCATTTATCAAGGGTTCATCCCTGTGAAGGAGTTGAAGCCCCCCTCCTCGGTAAAATCTAGCCCTGCCTCTTTTCTGACGGTGATTCCGGAAATTTCCTGGGAGGAGTTTTTTACTCTAACTACCAAAATTAAATCCGGATCACCTGTGGATCCTCTTAAGCCGGTGCAGTTTAGAGACTCTGCATCATGCTGCCTGGCTCCTTTGCACAGCCTTATCAATGCCTCATTTTCATCGGCTATCGTTCCAGCTAAATGGAAGCAGGCATGAGTCTCTCCCATATTAAAAAAACCTACTTTGGACCCTCTGAAGCCGGAAATTTTAAGACCGATTTCCCTGCTTCTATGGGCAGCGAAGATTGCGGAATCCCATGTAAATTCAATTCTTTCTACCTTATTGTATACCAACAACATCTTGGATAATACTCAACATGGGTTCCGCGCCGGTCATAGCACTGAGACAGCGTTGCTTGCTATGACTGAGCATCTTTGCTTAACTCTTGATCAGGGTCAAACGGCGGCACTGGTCCTGTTGGACTTGAGTGCCGCTTTTGACACTGTTTCACATCAGATCCTGCTCCATCGGCTCGAGAAAGCGGGGGTCACGGATCTGGCACTTGCATAGTTTAGATCTTTCCTGTCAGGAAGATCTTTTCGTGTTTCTACCCCTCCTTTTCTTTCTAGGGCACATTACATCGAGCAGGGTGTTCCTCAGGGCTCTGCCTTGAGTCCCACTTGTTCAACCTTTATGTGCAGCCGCTTGCTGCGGTCGCCAAGTTATGGGACCTTAACATCGTCTCATACACGGATGACACGCAGCTGGTGGTTGCCCTATCGGAGGATGCAACCGGACATCATGTCAGATTCAGAGACGGGCTGTCTGCAGTGGCTGACTGGTTGACAGCCAATTACGTACAGCTTAACGCGGTCAAGACTGAGGTTCTACTGGTTGGTAGGAACACCTACTTATGGGGAGACCATTGGTGGCCAGCTATTTTGGGGAAGGCCCTGGAACCGAAGACAGAAGTGAAAAATCTCGGAGTCTAGCTAGATTCGACTCTTAGCTTTTCCACCCATACAAAGAAAGTTGCCGCCTCTTGTTTTGGCATCCTGCGTAGTCTGAAACCTGTCTTAAAATGTTTTGACTCTAAGACCAGACAGATGATAATCCAGGCCACAGTGATGTCTAGGCTTGACTACGCCTGCTCATTACTGCTGGGTGTAAATCAGGCAGAAATCGTCCGAATGCAACGCATTCAAAATGCAGCGGCTAGAGTTCTAGTAGGCTTGCCTAAATTCAGCCCGATTTCTGCGACCATCCGAAGGCTCCACTGGCTACCTGTAGCCCAACGAATACAGTTTAAGACTCTCTGTATCTCGTTTAAAATCTTAAGACTGACAACTCCCAGGATGCTCTGCCCGCTTCTGAACTTGTATGCTCCTTTGCGCACATTACGTTCTGCTGGCCAAAATTTGGTCGAAGTGCCTCGGGTCAAGCGTAGTAGAGCGGGAGGACGTTCTTTCCACTTCTTGCCAGCTAAAGCTTGGAACACTCTTCCCTCCTACATCAGAGAAATTCAAAGTCTGTCTGTTTTTAGGAAAGCTATAAAAACTCATCTATTTCTGTAAATATTTTGCTGGAGATGCTCATTCACTACTTCGCTCATGGTTCTTTTTCTGCTCTGGAGTTTAGCGCCGGGACGCCCCTTCGCTGGGGCAGCTGCGCGCTCTATAAAATTTTATAACATAACATAACATAACATCAAGCTCATGTGTATAGATGTTGGGTGGCTCTAAAAAGAGCCCTTGTGTTTATTGAGTGATTTTAGTACTCACAAGTAAGTACCAATGCAGAGTCTAAAGTTCATGAGAAAAACCCTGTTCCATTCATCAGTAAAATGTACAGCATCTCTCCTATAGATGCCATGCATATTGAAAAGCAGATTTTTGTGGTATGTGGACAACATTATATAGTCTCAGAGAAAAGTAGAAACAGATTTATTCACATTTTTTCCTAGCTTTCTCAATCTGTGGACAAAATAGATTGGACTGGTTCCATTTCTGCCTTTGGCATTTGTTAGAATAGACAAAGGAAGTTTGGGGGAAAAGTGAAATTAAAACAGAAAAGAAATGGTTGGTTGTTTGACAACATTCTACATAGAAAACTAGGGTGCATGTTTTTATTTTAATGCATGATTCTTATTGGTTATCAGAACGTGATTGAAAATAACATTATGTAGGATAAGGTAGTATATTGAGAAATTGAGCACACTTGCTGGTTTTTTTAGGAACATTGTGTGATGAACTTTTGCGTTCTTCGGGAGCCAGTATTGCTTTTTTGCATGGGTAGATGCTAATTTGTATATGGAAATGCAATCTGCTTTGGATTTTGAAAGTGAGAATAGATTTCACTGCTCTGTCTTTCAAAATGCAAACTGTGTTTGCTATGGGAGGGCGGAAGTCGTGAGAGTCCCGCTCTGTCAAAGCAAACAGCAGTATATCGGGGGTAGGCACCCTGAGACACTGCAGGAGCCGGTCGTAGTAGTTTCCAGGGCCCTCAAGGGCACCAGGTGGAGGGCCATGCAATCTGCCTCCCGTAATACACAAAATCCCGGGCGTGGTGATTCCCGGAGCTTGAGGGGGGTCGTTGAGGCCCAAATACTTGTTATTTTGTAGGGGGTGTTGGATGCGAAAGTGGTACAAGGGGGTTGTAAATTGTAAATTGTAAAATTGCAAATTGATACTTGTATAGCGCACTACTCACCCGCAAGGGTCTCAAGGCGCTTGTACGAATACCGCTGTGGAACCCATCCTGGCTTTCCCTGTGAGGTGTCCACTCCTGGGCACCCCCAAGGTGGAGGCCAGGCATCCTTAGCGTTGTGGGGGCCGTTGTGGAGATTAAGCAAGCTATTGCCCAGAGTTGCAGAGTGGGACTCCATGATTGGAATAGGCACCGAGGCGAGAATGATCAGGTCCGTGGAATTTTGAGCCCAAGACCCGCCGAGGCAGGGAATTGAACCCTGGTCCCGGGCTAGACCTCTGCATCAGGGTCTGCCGCTCTAACCATTGAGCCACACTTCTCCACTTGTAAATTTGGTACACAGTATTTTGTTTTACTTTGCTTTCCTTTCTGTCATGTAGTGGATCCAGGGTAAATATAACGGTTTCTGTACAGCCAGTAACTTTTAACCCTACCCCCAAATGGTTTTCTGCCTGTTACTATAGTAACAGTTCAAGGAACACTTACATGAGCACAGAGGTTAGAAGTTCACCACACTATGTTGCTAATGGCATTGTACTTTTTATTCTTTTGAATTTGAACCGTAAGTTGTAGCTATACACTCTGGTAAAGATCTGGTGAAGATCTAGCCTCAGAATTATACTTCAAAGTATAAATATCATTTCTATTGTGGCCTGCTACCCCCACAAAAAAAAGAGGTATGTATTTTTTTAATTAACTTTTATTAAAACAATCAATAACTGGAAATATAATGATAACAATACAATAAATAACTAGAACCATAACTTTAACAAAACAATATAACAAACAACATATAATATGGAGTCCAATAGAAGTACTGTAGTTAATCTGCAAAACAAAAAAGAAAATTAGTGTTTAAAATTAGATCGATGTGACTAAATGAGGTCACACATATTTTCAATTTTTTTAATGTGTGCAGTGTACCTGATAGATTTCCCTTGTCTTATAGTCTTGCATTCAAACGGTGTCTGTATAAAAGTGCCTACTGCGTCCTATTTATATTACAGAAGAACAGGTCTTTAAAATGATTCACAGATGAGACAGAATTAGGTGAGAGGTGAAGTCATTATGCAGGACAATATTTTTTAGGGCTTATTTACAAAACTCATGTGCCACTTTTTTGTTACTTTTCTCATGTTGAAAGTGACGTAAAAGTCGCGCAAGGGGTTTGTAAGTAAGCTCTTTTATTTCTAATGCATTTAATTGGAGATATTGTATATCTAGGCCAATCTTCTTACCTTGTGTAAACACTGTGGCCAACAGAGTTCACAACTTGAACTCCACTTTGGTTGGTTACTTGCCGGATATGCAAGACTGCTTTCAAGAGGAGACCCCAATAAAGCCTCAATAAAGAGGACTGGTGTGGAACTGCAAGTATGCGGAAGCACTTTCAGACTAAGAATCCGGTCAACTTTGGAAGGGAAGAGTTAAGGATATTAAGAGAGGCTCCTTCTGTTTCATGAGAAGGCCCAAGTACCAGTGGAGCAACACAGTCAATCTCTACTGCACTGCCTAATATTCGTCCCCAATTTAGAAACCTTTAAGAGAAAAAGTAAGAAGGTTGGGAGCTTTGTATGCCATCCTAATACCTAATCATCCAGTAGTTATACAGAGATCCACCCTGCATCAGACTCATCCGTACAAGTGTGAATTGGACATTATCTGACACCAAAACCCCCTTAAGTACTTATATCTGTTACTTTTTAACTTCGTCGACTACTCATATTTAGAACATTTACCTTAACGTTATCCGTTAAAAATGTGTGCATCTGTATGCCTTCCGACAACTAGTTCATGCCATATTTGAGACATCGGTGTAATCAGCTGGAACAGGAGGATATACTTTTCTTCAGCAATTTGCTGCTGATTTATGTAACATTCTCCAAACTGAAAAAAGAGTTAAAAATGTAGATGTTGTACATATGTCCAAGATTAATTTAAATGTACATAAAAACATTTGTTCTCAATAGGATTGGGGTTGAAAAGCAATCATCATAGGTTATATTTGGCAAGCAAAATAGGAAATAACATTGCATTATACAAATGTTAGGCCGAGATTGGTCACTCACTTCATTTACAAACTCCTAGCCTGATCTGATAGAACCCTTTTTGGTCTTCTATGATCTAGAAATTGAGAAATAAACATCAAGAAAAATTGAAAGACAAGTCTTCAAATAAAAAAATTCAAATCAACATTTTCACTTTGTATCTCAAGTGCCGGCTGAAAACGTGTAATGAGCATTTAAATGAGAAACATGGGTTTCAGAAACAAACGACTATAAGACTATCACAAAAAAATATTTAGAGAAGCAAGAAAAATTATAACATATATTGTTCAATTTCAAATCACATATTTGGCCAATAAAATCACGAGGACATGTTTTTTTTCGTTTTCATGATACCAGAATGCCCACTAATTCTACCAAAACATGAGAACAGCACAGTTATCTGTCTGCAAACACATGAAATACACAAATGCTTATCTCAGAATGCTTTTCAATCATGAAACGCTAAAGTCAAACCTGATAACTCCATGAGGTCCATTGCAATTTTCGGCTGATAGCATACGGAGAGCAGTCAGTGGATCTGGTATGTCGAGTGGTTGACCACCTTCTGGCATAGTGCATGGGCAGGAATAAACAGCTTGTGGCAACCAGTACGTCTCATGGTTGAGATATCTGTATAATGAGATAGAACAGGGGACAAATCAAGTTTGAGGTTATTTAAAAACTTGGAGAGAGTGCTAAAATACAAGATTGTCCTATCGATTACATGTGTAGAGCATGGGGAGGAAGTAGCACGTGGCACACTACTTTCCAAAATTAAATGCGGAAGTGATTTGTCCAGAAACATCGCCTTCCAAGGCAAGATATTGGAGGTATAAGAGCTGGAAAGCGTGCTAAAATACAGCATTGCTGAAAACATTACTTTTGCAATGCATGGGGCACCTGACGCACTACTTACACGAGAAAAACTACATCGCATTAAGTTGAACAGCACGTAGCACACTGCTACGGGAATGGCCATGTGGCACGTGGCAAATTCAAGAAACGTGGCAGGATTAACTGATTTGCACAGAACAAAGGATGGCAAATCAAGTTTAACGTTATTAAAAAACATGGAGAGTGTGCTAAAATACAACATTGACCAATCGATCACATGTGCAGTGCATGGTGAGGGAGTAGCATGTGGGGCACTACTTACAAAATTGAAGGCGGCAGGATTAAGTGATTTGCCTAGAAACATCACCTACCAAGTTAAGATATTTGAGGTATAAGAGCTGGAAACCGTGCTAAAATACACTATTGCCGAAAACATTACTTTTGCAATGCATGGGGCACGTGACGCACTACTTACACGAGAAAAACTACATTGCGTTCAGTTGAATAGGACGTAGCATACTGTTGCGGGAACTGCCACGTGGCGTTTGGCAAATTAAAGAAACGTGGCAGGATTAAGTGATTTGCGCAGAACTTAGGATAGCATATCAAATTTAACGTTATTAAAAAACATGAAGAGCGTGCTAAAATTCAACATTGATCAATTGATTACATGTGCATTGCATTAGGAGGAAGCAGCATGTGGCGCACCACTTACAAAATTAAAGGTGGCAGGATTAAGTGATTTGCCTAGAAACATCGACTACCGAGGTAAGATATTTGAGGTATAAGAGCTGGAAATCGTGCTAAAATACCCTATTGCCGAAAACATTACTTTTGCAATGTATGGGGCACGCAACGACTACTTACACGAGAAAAACTACATCGCATTACCTTGAACAGTACGTAGCAGACTGATGTGGGAAGGGCCACTAGGCACTTGGCAAATTAAAGAAACGTGGCAGGATTAACTGATTTGCACAGAACAAAGGATAAGAAATCAAGTTTAACGTTATTAAAAAACATGGAGAGCGTACTAAAATACAACATTGGCCAATCAATTACATGTGCACTGCATGGGGAGGAAGCAGCACCTGGCACACTACTTACAAAATTGAAGGCGGCAGGATTAAGTGATTTGCTCAGACAATATAAAGAAGTAGGAAAGCAACATTGTCTAATCCAAAAAAAAATTGCATTTACTCTGTATTTAAAGATCATTCAGATTAATTCATTTAATTATTCTTAAAAAAAGTGCTCATCTACGAAGAAATGGATACGAACACTATCAATGGCTGTGACTGCGGAATAGGAAAAGTTCGAGAAGGTTGGCAGGTTATAAATGCTTTGCAGAAGGATGATTGGTTGAGCATGATGTCACTGGGTGTGAGAGCTGTGATTGGGCATGTTGTAATTGAGCATGTGCAAGTAAAATGAAATACGTTAGGGGTACATAGCCAGACGGTGGGACGTATTGTGCGCATACGCAATATTAACACGGATGCGCTACCACAAACGTGCACGCGCAAAGTGAATCCCATTTCTGTAAAAAAAATGAATACATTTAGATTTGCGGGTCAGGCTCTAGGGGATGTGGTCCAGAGCCCAAAAAAAATAAAAAGAAGGGGGGCCACACAATGTAATGTAGTTTTAAAAATAAAATACCTAAAAATAAAGTTTAAAAAAAAATTGTATATCAGTATCCAAAAAATAAATATTAGAATAAATATACTTACAAATTGTCATTTACAAAACCTTTAAAATCCACTGAAAAAAACATAGGTTTCAGCCATGTTATAGTTAGGAATTAGCATTTAAAAAACCTTAGAAATTCACTGAAAAAACCAAAGGTTTCAGGAGTGTTATAGTTAGTTGGAAATTTCACTCTTACAAAACCATTGAAATTCCCCCGTTATAGTTAGTTGTACTTACTATAACTCACACGCCCGCAATCCACTGCTGATGATCTCACATATTACATCATTCATTACATGGTCAGTGACATCACTGATGACATCTCATATGACATCACTGATGACATCACTGATGACATCTTCCATGTGACAAACTGATACACCTCATCATACAGTAGCATAACCTTTCAACACTCATTATAAAATATGAAGCACCATATTTGAAACCATTGATACACCAGTACACGTTTCTAAACACTCACTCAGTGATTCCTAGATCTACACACACATCTAAACACTTACCTATAGCTTCACTCATACATGCTAACAAAGATCAATAGAACACTATTAAATATACTTATACACCTACATCAACATTGCACACCAGCACATATCCTATTCACGTATGCAGACATCCTATTCACTTATGCAAATAATTGATCATACTTATATTTACTAAGCTACACACTTACACAAACACCTTTTTTTATTCATATAGATTGTAACTCATACTGAGTGTGTTATAAAAATCACTATTATAACTATACAGTTATCCATATCTCACACAAACAATCACTGAGTCTTATGTATACTTATTTATATACAACAATTGTCACACACACTGCCTTTTATATTTTTTGTTTGTTGGACATATATCATTGAGAAATATATTTACTCATCACCACACCCATAAAGAGATTCACGTACCCAAACAACTGTTTCCACATACAGTCTTAACCTTATATACTGACTAAATCAACTATTTACACATCTTTCAACAGTCACACACGTCCCACCCAACCACACACACATTCATTCACTATCCCATACAAATACTCACTTAACTAATTAATAACTAATGTAGACTTTCAGATACCTAGTAACCAACTTATGTAGTAGTCTACACAACAAGAGATAGAGTGATACAGGCATTCACAAAGTTTAATCACTATCTCATATATTTAGTGAGACACTCTAAATTCGTTACTTAGACACTCAATCACATTGCTACTAAATCCTCCATTCAGATACTTATACATCCACTCAGTGTTCAAGGCAGATTCCTATATATGTAATACTTATTTAAAAATCGAAGCAAACCACATTCACTGGATGATGTGCTCAGTGATGTCATCAGTGATGTAATTTGAGATGTCATCAGTGATGTCACTGGCCATGTCATGAATGTAAATGTAAAATGTAAATCCAGTACTTGTATAGCGCACAAATCACCCCCGAAGGAGGGTCTCGGCACTGGGGGACGTTGGGAAGAGGAAGCGAGCTATTGCCCAGAGTCACATGGTGCTGTGCAGACCCCTACTGCCGGAGTCGGGGATAGAACCGTGATCTCCAGCGTCCAGCGTCAGTCGCCCTGGCCGTGGCGCCACACCTCTCCCCAATGATGTAATATGTGACATCATCAGCAGTAGATTGCGGGCGCGTGAGTTATAGTTAGTGCAACTAACTTTTGTAAGAGTGAAATGTCCAACTAACTATAACACCCCTGAAACCTGTGTTTTTTTCAGTGAATTTCTAAGGTTTTTTAAATGCTAATTCCTAACTATAACATGTCTGAAACCTATGGTTTTTTCAGTGAATATATATATATATATATATATATATATATATATATATATATATATATATATATATATATTATATATATATATATATATATATTTTATATATATATATTTTTTTTTTTCTGACGAAGGCGGCAACGCCGAAACGCGTTTGTAACCTTGCTAAATCTACAAAAGATTGAAATAAAATTTGGCAAACCACGCTGGAGCGGCTCTGAGTGCTCTTTTTTGGAAACCAGTCCTGAGGATTGTGGAACTGGGCGTTGGAAATATATATATATATATATATATATATATATATATATATATATATATATAAATATATATATATATATATATATAATTTCAAAAGTTTCCAAAGTAAAGATGCTCTCAGGACTGAGAGCATCTTTACTTTGGAAACTTTTGAAATTGTTTATACTACCGGCGTGCTCGGCCGGCATTGGTGCCACTTCCCGAGGGGCCGCCGTCAGCGTTTCCTGAGCGGACTTTGAAACTCATATATATATATATATATATATATATATATATATATATATATATATATATATATATATATATATATATATATATATATACATTTTGTTGCTGCTCCCAAATAAAAAACAAGGTACACTCTCGAGGTCTTGATTGATTATTCTTCTATTGCATGAAGTCACAGAGTGGCAAACTAACGCCCACTGCATTTCAGTCCTGATTTTGAGAATGTGACTCACTTTTAGTTGATGGCAGCAGCAAAATTAATAACATATGTCGGGGGCGCTAGGTGGCGCAGGAGCAGATGGCCGCACACGCGTGAGGCTCCTGCAGCTCGTTCCACTAATCCGCACAACTATCCTGCCTAGGATGTCCTAGGATATAAGCTGCTATGCTCGGTAGTTCAGCAAGACCTGGATTCCGTGCGGCGTGAACGCGGAGCAATTTAGATGCCCCTTTCCACAGCATCAACGCCTTTACCATCTGAGCAGTATGGCCTGTTATCCCGGGAGCCATCTCTGGAATCGTGAAGTACGCGAGCGACGTGGTAGCCACGTGGCACCCAGGCTGCACACCTGCACAACAGTGACGTTCTTGATAGCAGAGGTTGAGTGACCAAACTTTCATACTGCTACTTATACCTGGCAAACTCTGTGAGCTCAGCTTCCTGAGATCTGCTGTCTTGCCGCTGCTCTCTTTTGCCTATGGTGAATTGGCCCCTATCACCACGAACATAGGCAAGCGCCAGGTAGTGCCGCCATTTGTGTCAGGCTCGGATGCACCCACCTCCCCGTCTCAGCATTTCGGTGTACAATCACTGGCTGTGACTGCTCCCAACTTGGAGCACCTAACTTACCGGCATGACCTTTGTGACTCTGCTAAATATTCCAGCTTTGCGCACACCATATACCGCTGCTCACCACTTCCTGAAATACAGGGCCGGCAGGAAAACAAAGTAAGGGGACAGCAAAAAAGACCACAAGCCTTGCCAAACTGTAAGCCTACTTTCACGTGCAGCAAAATAGTCTGTAGCTCACGAAAACATCTTGGGCGTAACGTACTACGCGACCATGGGAAGTGTTCACGTAGAGGCTAGGCTACTACCCCGCTCGGCAAACCGTGAGGGAGACTTCACACACTGCATCGCTGTACGCGCCTGCTAACCTCTTCAGGACATTCTCTCTGAAACTTATGGCCCAAAGACATCACTTGTCCCCAAACAAACTTTCTGCGTTGAGACCGCTAAACGCCCACAATCTCATTAAATGTGAGCCTCTCCACCCCATTCGTTTGGTTGGCCCTCATCCCCTATGCAGCATACAGACTTGAACAACTGGTTTTGCCCACCTACCTCTCAGAATGCCTGTATATACCACTGTGATTAAAGCAACAGAGAACGGTGCACCCATGCTAACTTGCCACACGTCAGCTCGTAATAGCAAAACATAAGCAGCAACCTATGCATCTAAACTTCCTGGCATCCTGCGCCTCTTCGCAACACTTCCTGCTGTGAAAATGGCTCCCACGAACTGAAAAGTTCCTAGAGTCCTCCCCTATACAAGCAATACTGAATCGCTTGCTCGAAGTCATAAGGCTCTCTGCAATTCCACCAGGACTAAAAAAAAGCGGTGTAAACACATACAAGCCTATATGACCTTCATAAAGAAATGACAGCAGAAACGCACGTGAATCATCCACCTCTCCTGCAACACCTCAGCGGTAGGAAATGTATTGACTGATACCGCCCTCAGTCGCAGGAACTTTTGCTCACTAGAGCCAACAAGAACTACTCAGGAGGATACATTCATTGCTTGGTCTCTACGCAAAGATGCAAGCCACACGGATGGCATTATCACAGTTGAAATAGAACCTCAAAATGGGGAAGGCAGATACCATTCAAACTCGGCTAACATTTGAAGCCAAAAAGGGTGGCCGCATGCAGCAAGACGATCCTATTAATGTAAATTAAGAACACGCACAGGGGTCAACACCCTCACAGAATGACGACATGAAAACCCTCCTCCTTGAAATGAGGCAAAGCCTTACTTTGATTGCAGATAAAATGGATGGCAAAGGACGCCTGGAACTTGCTGCTGCCCACCGACCCCTTGAAGGACTTTTTCTGCCACAGCTCGCGGAACCCGCTCCGCGGGTCCCGCATCGTAGGAGGGAGCTTGCCGAGGCTGTTGCTGTTGCTGGGAGGTGAGCGTGCGACAGGGCTGCGAGCAGCAACCCGGACTCGGTTTCCCAGGAGTCCCGGGTTGCGCAGGCCGATTCCAGCTGGCCCGCTCTCCCTGACCGCCCCGCCCAGCCCCACCCGCCTCAAATAGCGCGGGGAATTTTAATTACCTCGGGAATTGCAAAGGACGCCTGGAACTTGCTGCTGCCCACCGACCCCTTGAAGGACTTTTTCTGCCACAGCTCGCGGAACCCGCTCCGCGGGTCCCGCATCGTAGGAGGGAGCTTGCCGAGGCTGTTGCTGTTGCTGGGAGGTGAGCGTGCGACAGGGCTGCGAGCAGCAACCCGGACTCGGTTTCCCAGGAGTCCCGGGTTGCGCAGGCCGATTCCAGCTGGCCCGCTCTCCCTGACCGCCCCGCCCAGCCCCACCCGCCTCAAATAGCGCGGGGAATTTTAATTACCTCGGGAATTGCAAAGGACGCCTGGAACTTGCTGCTGCCCACCGACCCCTTGAAGGACTTTTTCTGCCACAGCTCGCGGAACCCGCTCCGCGGGTCCCGCATCGTAGGAGGGAGCTTGCCGAGGCTGTTGCTGTTGCTGGGAGGTGAGCGTGCGACAGGGCTGCGAGCAGCAACCCGGACTCGGTTTCCCAGGAGTCCCGGGTTGCGCAGGCCGATTCCAGCTGGCCCGCTCTCCCTGACCGCCCCGCCCAGCCCCACCCGCCTCAAATAGCGCGGGGAATTTTAATTACCTCGGGAATTGCAAAGGACGCCTGGAACTTGCTGCTGCCCACCGACCCCTTGAAGGACTTTTTCTGCCACAGCTCGCGGAACCCGCTCCGCGGGTCCCGCATCGTAGGAGGGAGCTTGCCGAGGCTGTTGCTGTTGCTGGGAGGTGAGTGTGCGACAGGGCTGCGAGCAGCAACCCGGACTCGGTTTCCCAGGAGTCCCGGGTTGCGCAGGCCGATTCCAGCTGGCCCGCTCTCCCTGACCGCCCCGCCCAGCCCCACCCGCCTCAAATAGCGCGGGGAATTTTAATTACCTCGGGAATTGCAAAGGACGCCTGGAACTTGCTGCTGCCCACCGACCCCTTGAAGGACTTTTTCTGCCACAGCTCGCGGAACCCGCTCCGCGGGTCCCGCATCGTAGGAGGGAGCTTGCCGAGGCTGTTGCTGTTGCTGGGAGGTGAGCGTGCGACAGGGCTGCGAGGAGCAACCCGGACTCGGTTTCCCAGGAGTCCCGGGTTGCGCAGGCCGATTCCAGCTGGCCCGCTCTCCCTGACCGCCCCGCCCAGCCCCACCCCGCCTCTCCACACCCACTTCCGCCAGCATAATTTCAATTGCACTTTTAGTAGCGCGGGAGCGCGTGGGAGGGCGCCGGGAGAAGCCCGGGACAAGGGCGGGACCGTCCAAGGCCGTCACAGGCCGGAGTAGGCCGGGCTGGGCCTACTCTCTTGGTTTCCCAGATTGTGCAGGTAACTCCTGGAACTATTAATTTGTTATATCCGCTCTGTGAGGCATAACTGATCTTTCCTGAGTAAAATCATGCCTTCCCCGGCAAGGGAGAGTACCCCTCTGAAGTCGGGAGGAGTGAAAACTGGGACTCTCGAAAACTATTTCTCACGGGCAGTGGGGGAGGCTGACAAAGAGGGAAATTTGTCTCGGCTAAGGGCGGAACGGAGACGATCAGTGGACAACCTGAAAAATACCCCCATGGGAGAACAATCCATTACATTTAGGGAGGAGTTAACTCGAATTGAGGATGTTCCAATCCTGTTAAGGGAGTGTACTAACACCTCACCAGTTGAAATCACGAGTACAGCTCCAGCTATTAGCCCCAGCCCTGCTAGGGGGACTATCGATTTAATCTCACAACCGCCCCTAGCTCATAATGATAGGAATCCCAAACCGAAAGCAGTCACTACACAAGTAATTTTGGGACCCCCTCCAAAAAAGCGTAGGAGGAGGGCAAAGGGAGCGCAGGGAAGCAGTAAACCCAAGAACTCACATTTGGACTTTGGCAAATCCCTAAAACCCCCTGTACCAATAGTGAAACTACCGGCAGAGCCATACCCTAAACCTAACGCTCAGGAAGACACAGTTCCTGCATTGATCAAAGATACAGGAACTAGTATTGTTAATGTCCCCCTCTCTGTTGTGCCGCTGGGAAATCTGGAATTCCTGTTAAGGTCGCTGTTACTTCCGATCAGCGAAAGCATAAAAAAGATTGAGATCAGACTAACCATATTGGAGGCCACATTGGGAAGTCTGAAAACTCGCGCTGGTCGACAGGGAAGTGATCCAGAACCTATTACCACCTCTGTAGTCCCGCAAGGGTCGGGACTCAGGGTAGTAAACCCAGCTCCACCACAAGCTGTAAATGGGGTAGTCCATCAACAACCCTTAAATCCAAAACCTGCAACTACCAATCCACTCTACGCAAACACACTTAATCCCTCTCTTGCACCAGTACCTCCGGCACACCCGGTAGATAATATTATCCCGGACTACCAAAAGAAGCCCCCCGCAAGACTCCGTCGTCCTAACTTACCACCTGAGACTAATGACCTTACTGTGGTCATGGCGGGGGTCCCGCAACTTGACGAAGGTGAAGTTGAGGATTTTTGTGCCCTAAAAACCAGGGTAATTAAGTGGCTAAACAGAAATAGACCCCTCCCGAGACATCTTAATAACGAAATTATAATGGTAAGAAGGGTCCCATGGGTGGGGAGAACTCAGAAATCCATCCCTGGGGACTGTTTATTGGTGAGTTTTAGGGACAAAGGTACGGTGTCGCATATATGTCAAGGGGAAAACATCTCAAGGGAATCTACCATCCAAACCCTCCGTGTGTCCTTCTTCTTTCCCATCGCCCCAGGCCCACTCCACCCACTCCCAAATTATGACAGATGGGAGAGGGTTGGAAGAAGGGGGAGACACCAGGCCTTTCATCCGAGGCCATTATTTGGCAGACCAGCACTACCCCTCCCTACTTATAACCGGTTTAATGGTCTGAACGGCCTAGAGGGGGTGGATTGACAAATAGAGAAGGCCTCTAAGGAGAACACAGAAAAGGGCGCTCAAGTAGTAATATCGGAGGAGCAAAGACACATGGCTCCGCAAATTCAAATAATTGGGGCGGAGGAACCTATGTTCTTTGAAAATAAGGGTATGGCTGTAGATAGTTTGGTAGAAGGAGGCGGGGGGGCTATGCAAGGGGTGTTGCAGGAGATAGGACCAAGGAGTCAGGGGGGTGTAGTATTAGGTGGGGAGGATGTGAGGATTATTTCCTGGAATGTAGCGGGCTTAGCAGGTATATTTAACAACAAGGAGTGGGTTGATTTTATCAGGAAATTTAATGTTATATGCTTACAGGAGACATGGGCTGTGGTGAATAATTACCATCTCCAGGGCTATAAGTGTTTTTTTGTTCCCGCCCGAAAATCTAGTTCGGGGAGAGCAATGGGTGGTTTAGCTGTTTATGTAGATTTATCCCTCCCAGGTACCTGGTCGTCCCCAGACTGGAATTTATATGGAATACAGGCAGTTCGGTTTTCTGGAAAGGGGTTGAAATTGTCGGTTTTTAATTTTTATAACAGTGAGACATCAAATACCCATTCCCCCCTATTAGCTGAACTTGACCATAGGCTGGGTCAAGAAATTATATCCCAGAACAAAGGGCCGTCCCATGGGCTGCTTTTGGCAGGAGACTTTAACTGTCACCTCTGTCCGGTACTGATTAAAGCAAATACAGATTGGGCACAATGCCCAATTGAGAAGGGGCCGCATTTTTCACACACGCCGACTGGGGTGGCTCTTGGGTTGCTTCGGCTTAAGTACGACCTAGAGCACACTATTAATATGATAGACCCACAGTCGGATGGCACGCTCCCACCAACCTTCAAGGGAAGGGGCTGTGCATCTATTATAGATTACATCTTGGTCTCGAGATCTTTGATCAATAAAATAATCAGTGTAGGGATAGAGTGGAGCAGTTTTAGCGACCATAACCCGCTCATCTTAACGCTCTTTTACAAGGCGGGCACTGGAATTAAATCTCGTTGTTTAATCGAGGAGAGGGTCACTGACCAAGGCAGGAGATTGAAATGGTCTAAAATTGATGGGGCACAGTTTTATAAAACTCTGGGCGATAAGGGCCTAGTGGCCATTAATGATTGTTTAGATCTGGAAATACAGGGTCCAAGGGTCTTGGAAGCGTTCGATCACATTGCTAACTTAATTGATGAATTATTAAGGTCTAGTGCGCCCACACGTAACCAGGTAAATCCCCGTTGGTTTGACAGAGATTGCTCTAAGGCACTGAGGGAACTGAAATGCTCCCTCAAGACGAAAACACGGGATCCACAGATTATTAGGGTCAGTAGAGAAAAGTATAAAAAAGAGATCAAACGGAGGAAACTTGCCCTACAGGCAGAAGCATGGGCAGATCTAAGAGAAGCTGGGGAAAGAAAAGATCTAGCGGGGTTCTGGAGAATCATCAATAAACCGACTTTTTTAGAAAATGATTCTCCGGAGATAGGGGCTAATATTCTTCCGGAGCAATGGGTAACCCACTTTAGGGGTTTATACAATTATGAGTCGGGCACCCACGTGGAACCACCGGTATCCCCAAGACAGGTCCCACCAGTTACATTCTCTCTTAAGGAGATCATGACAGGGATGGAGGGTTTAACTAAAAATAAAGCCCCGGGCCCGGATGGAATTCCTCCTGACCTGTTCCTTAGTAATATAGATCTATGGGCTCCTTTGATGACCAGGGTTCTAAATACCGCTATCACCTGTGGGCTTCCACCATCCTGGTCTAAGGCGATCATAGTGCCAATTTTTAAAAAGGGCAATAGGGATGACCCGAAGTGTTATCGGCCCATCTCCCTGATTGACGTATCGGCCAAACTTTTGGGAAGGGCAATCCTGAACAGATTGACCGAATGGACCGAAGAGAACAACATCTTCTCGGATACCCAGTATGGGTTTAGGACAGGGAGGTCCACTAGTGACCAGTGCCTGAACCTATACATGCTGACTGCCAAGTATACCTTGGCCAGCGATGAACCCATCTATATGGGATTCATGGATTTGGCAGCAGCATTCGATCACGTCAACAGAGGAAAGTTGTGGGATATGATGTCAGGTATGGGGATAGAGAGTGGCCTAATCACCATATTGAGGGAACTGCATAGTGACACCACGGCCAAGGTCAGATTTAACAGGGAGGGAGGACTGTCTGACTCCTTTCCATGTAGGAGTGGAGTCAGACAAGGCTGTATACTTGCCCCTTTTTTGTTCTCCCTTTATATCAATAACCTGGAGCAGTTCCTTCTGGGTTTAAAGGCAGATTGTCCAAGGGTTGGGCCGCGGTATATCCCCGTCCTGCTTTACGCAGATGATGCGGTTTTACTGGCAAGAACACCTCGAAGCCTACAAACCCTGATAGAGGGGTTTGCGGAGTTCATGAGTAACCTGGACCTATCTGTCAACCTAGGTAAATCATATGTGCTCCTGGCCGGCAAAAAACCTTCCTCCAAATTTGTTTACACAATTGGTTCCCACAGTTTGGAGCAGGTTAAGACGTCCTCCTACCTCGGGGTGACTTTTGACGGTGCCCTGCAATTTACCCCCTTGGTAGCGGAACGTTGTACTAAAATGATTGCCTCTAACGGGGCGATAGCTGGATATGGCAGGAGGGTGGGCAGATGGAGTCCGGAACAGGTGATGAATTTGTACGGCTCCATAACATGCTCCAAAGTAATTTATGGGGCAGAAGTCTGGGGGTTCGTGAACACAACTAGAATCCAACAGGAAGAAAATAGGTATTTGAAAGCAATCCTGAGGGCGCCACCCAGCACGGCTGGTCTTATAGCCCACAGGGAGCTAGGGAGGCCATATTTGGAAGACTTGTTAAAACTTAGGCCAATAGTGGCCTGGTTAAAAATATGGATAAACCCAGATGCGCATTTAAGCAGAGAAATTCTATTGGACTGCCTAGGTAGGACCCATTCAATGCGCATCCCCTGGCTCAAATACGTGAAAAATACCCTGGAGGATTTAGGGTTGGGGAATCTCTTCACGAACCCAGCTACTATTTCAGCACAGCACAAGAAGCGAGTAGGGGAACTATTTCTGGAGCGAGAAACCCAACGTCGAGCTGGTGCTGAAGGAGTGAAAAAGACTGTAAGGGCCCACAGTTTGGTAAAAAGCGTGGAGGGCATGGAGCCTTACTTATTTCTTCTACATAATGCACAGGACAGATTTTTAATGTGCCGTCTCAGACTGAATCTGCTCCCCTTCATGTTGGCTATGCCTGCCGGGTTTACTTCATCTATCGAGCAGAAGGGTCCCTGCGGCTGCGACAACCGGTCTCCGCAGGATTCCCTTCACTTTGTCTTGCTTTGTCCCTATTTTTCCATGCCTAGGCGTAGATTCCTTGTTAATATTTAAAAAAAGGCTCAACTGGAACACGCCAGGGATGCTCTAGTATTTCTGTTAAAAGCCTCTGACCCTTTAACTTTGTGTAGTATTTTGAATTTCATCAAAGTCGCAATTCGTTTAAGAACGACGAGGGGAGAGGAATGAAATATTGTGATCTGTAATTATATGGCCCTTATGTCGGCATTCTTTTTAGCGTATTAATTATGTACAAGGATCCTAATTAGTATTTAATAATGTTTTATTGTTTATCTGTGTATATAAATCTGCTTTTATGGTGTTTTTTAATCACCGAATAAAGATTCTTGAATTGAATTGAATTGATACTCAGGAGGATACATTCATTGCTTGGTCTCTACGCAAAGATGCAAGCCACACGGATGGCATTATCACAGTTGAAATAGAACCTCAAAATGGGGAAGGCAGATACCATTCAAACTCGGCTAACATTTGAAGCCAAAAAGGGTGGCCGCATGCAGCAAGACGATCCTATTAATGTAAATTAAGAACACGCACAGGGGTCAACACCCTCACAGAATGACGACATGAAAACCCTCCTCCTTGAAATGAGGCAAAGCCTTACTTTGATTGCAGATAAAATGGATGCCATGAACAATCTAATGGATGCCATTGTGCACAATTTAGATGGCCATGATGAAAGCATCAAAGAAATCGAACGCTGCATCTCAGATGCTGAGGACACCGCGTCACACATTCAGACACAAGTGGCACAAATGGATAAACTACTTCAAATTATTGCTGCAAAAAATGAAGTACTTGAAGCGCGCAGCAGGAGGAACATCATCCGAGTCATTGGCATTCCAGAGACCACCAATACAGGCTGGATCGAGAAGTTTTTCGAGAGACTGCTGCAAGAAACAATTGGCGCAGAATTATTTTCTTCCCAATTTATAAAGGAAAGAGCGCACCATTCTGTCGGTCCCAGGCCTCCACGGGAAGCACGCCACGTCCTATCATCGCGAGGCTGTTAAATTACCGAGACCGCGATGTGGTCCTCAAAACAGAAAGTGAAAAGCAATGGCTCACCTTTGAGGGAAACATGTTCACCCTGTATCCTGATTTCATGGCAATTGTTCAAGAAGAGCGGCGTAAGTTTCTGTCTGCTAAACAGAAACTTCGCCAGGCGCAAATCAATTATGCTCTCATGTATCCTGTCTGCCTATGGGTAGCACATCAGGGCAAGCAATATTTCTTCTCTATACCGCACCAAGTGGAAGACTTTCTGAAGCATATCAAACGTCACAACAACTCACGCTCTTCATAAGAACTATCATCGAGACCGCCCTCTCTGGATGAAAAATAATTGGTACTTTATGCGGGTCATCACCGCACTATGGTGCTGCTGAGAAACGATACCCTTGCAACGACAAATGAACATTGACGTACAGATTCGACAGATTGGGGCGTATGAAGCTTCAAACATGATAAGTCACCTTCTAGGGCTATATGACACTTAGCACCGAGCACCCCGCCCTCGATAAGTTTTGCCTCTCCAACAACTCGTAACTCTGAGGGCAAGGTGTAACGGTACATGAGCCTAGGAGTTCCCCCGATGGCGCTGCCCCTTTTTTGCTGCAGGCAAGCATTCATACTGTTTCTGTTTTGTTGGGGACTTTGGTGGGGGGAGGGAATGTTTTTTTCTGGCATTATTGGGATGCTATAGTGGGTGGGTGTGGGAATAGGACTGTTCTTGAAGTTAGACACAACACCAGAAGTAAAATACGAAAGGCAGTTGAATTACACCTATTCTATACATTTCGCAGAAGTAGTACAAACACTGCGCTACACATTAGGTACTACCTCGCTACATGACAAGTCCAGTGTCTAATCAGAACTTCCATATCCTCACATGGAACATCAGAGGATTAGGCTAACCACGGAAACATCGGCAGGTTCTAGCATATTTAGATTTGCATCAAGCCCAAATTGCAGTGCTCCAAGAGACCTACTTAAATCCTAGATACAATAGTACTTTTGCACATAAATGGGCAGACCATAGAATATTCTCCTCCTACTCTAGAGGGACAGCCATACTCCTCAGAAAACAAACTTAATTTGCCCTAGCTGGTTTGGCACAGGATCAACACGGACGATGCTGCATTATGTGGGGCGCATTAGGTACAGAATCCGTCACCGTCACCCATATTGATGCCCTAAATTTCTTTGCCATGCTCTGGGGAAAATTATGGAGATAGGCTCTACTCACATTATATGGGGGCGATTTCAATACCACTCTCAATCCCACCATGGGCAGATCGAACCCTGCACCACATCCTTACACTAGATCACACAAGGTGCTGAAGGCACAGACTACACAGCCATGTACGCATCTTGGGCCCGATTGGATTACTGTTTAATATCACGTGGCCTGGGCCCATCGATAATCGCTGTTACACATCTTGCGAGAACATCATACTTAGACCATTCTCCTCTAAGGCTGAGTGTCTGGAGATTATCACCCCTCATTATGCTTGACGCAGCATTTCATAGTGAACTAGGACAGGAAATCACAGATTTTTTCCAGAGGAACATGGGGTCTGTGGACAGTGTTGAAATGGTTTGGGAGGCCTTTAAGGTCACAATCCATTGGTTTTGCATCTCAAAAGGTTCTGGAGTCCTGCGCAACATCCAAAAACCATTGAAGAAACTAGAAGCAGAACTCAAGAGACCGGAGACTCTGCTCTCTATGGGTGCAGACGGAAAGACCCAATGCGAGTTCCGTGAAAAGCTTTTGAACTACACGGAAACTGCTGACACAAGACTAAATTTAGAGGTAAATGCTGGGTGGCCTGAAAATTTGGTTAAGGAGAACGCCCCGGCAGGGCTCTAGCAGAGACAATTCGAAAACTCTGCTTCTCTAATTACATCTTAGAAGTTGTAGGTCCTGGAGGAGTACCTTACAGAGACACTGCTGATATACTAGATATGTTTATCGCTCACTATTCTGCGCTATATACCTTAGGTAGACAAGACTCTCTCAATCAAGCGAGCTATCTGGAGGATGTAGACTTTGGGTGGTTGGGTAACTCACAGAGAGAATTCCTGTGTGCCCCCTTTGAATTGGATGCGATACAGGAAGCCATTATGCATATGAAATCCGGCAAAGCCCCGGCCTAGATGGGCACCCTATTGACTTCTCCTAAAAGAGGTGTATGAAGATGCCCTTGAGACTGGAACACTCCCACAAAGAAATAGACATTAGACAAAGAATCCACATTGATCACGTGTACGGTCGCTGCCTGGGGGTGCATTATGAACCTGTTAAAAGCCACAATGCTCTAGTCTCCGCTACTCCCACTACTTTATCAACCCCGAATGCAACTACTCCAGGAGACAGGGTTTTGTAAGGTCATGGAACAGACGAAAATCGCAACTTGGAGAGACCTTTACCATAATGGGACATTCCGTTCTCTAGAACAAATGTTCCGTGAGGTTCCGTCCTCTCCACTAGATGCATTTCTTTATGTGCGGCTCCGACAAGGAGTGCAACACAATACCCCAGCATTCCCACGGAAACCCCCGACATTAACCCCTCTACACCTGATACTACAAGCTACCTCTCCAGGGCATACTGTTTCCACACTCTATCATACAATACATACTCAACAAGTAATAACCTGGGACATAGAGCTAGGTCACAAGCTCTCAGATAAACAGTGGACATAGTGTTGTCTACAGACAGAGCAAATTTCAGCAAGTAGCAGACTCCGCATTATGCACTTCAGATTTTTACACCGCTTATACTATACACCAGTCAAAATATATAAATATAAGCTGAAAGACTCCCATAGATGCGATAGATGTGGCATGAAAGGGGCCGACTTCCTCCATTTAGCTTGGGGCTGTCCTAGTATACATAACTGTTGGAGTCAGGTCTTTGAGGCTCTAGAGCAAATGACAACACTGACCTTGGCACGCACATCTCTAGTGGCTTGATTGGGATATACTGAACTAATAGACAAACCATATCGTCGCCACCTTACAACATCTCTATTAATGTCCAAACTCCGTATTGCGTGCAGATGGGGCAGAGGGAGGGCGCTGACATTTAAGGATTGGCTTACTGACTTATTATATTGTCAAGAACAGATGAATAACTACGCGGAATTGCTCCCCCCAACGTCGCCACCTAAGGATATTTCGGATCCTTTGAAAGGCTACCTCATGACACATCTACTAGATGCCCCTGCCACAAATGCAGAAATACAGCAGCTATAGGTATATTAACCTGAGGCGCTCAAGGGTGACTGCACTATGTACTCCAGGCCACTAATTAGCCTTCCCCTTATCACTTCACCAATTATGTTGTACAATGTCTGTGTTCTGATACATGGCTGTAGGTATTAAACAATGTGGTATATCGCTAATTCTCAAGTGAATACTGAATAGTACTATATTGTGACGCACTTTCCATCAAATTGTTCTGCCCCTGCTCTACGGTTAAGAGACAGTGTTATAAACAATGCTGGTTCCACAATATGCTATCAAATTCTTCTGTCTGGACTGTATACAATCGTCAATTTCCATATCTCTGTCTGTAAGAATAATGGATTCTTTTAGTGATGTACTTTCTCTTTGAAAAACAATAAACACAATTAAAAAATAAAAATAAAATTAATAACATATTTCAGTTTAGCACCACTGGGAAAGGGAACAACGAAGCACTCAAACTCAGAGGATCAATTGGAGCATATATATACATATATATATATAGAGAGAAGGGGTTTGATTTCAACAGCGGAGTTTAAGTTTTTGAATGTTGAACATCCTGTAGTCCCTATTTTATACCTAATACCGAAGGTGCATAAAAAGGTCATGCCGGTGCCGGGCAGACCAATAATCTCCGCAATAAACAGCATGGCGGAACATGTGTCTCAATACATAGATTATTTCGTACAGGATCATGTTAAAAGTCTCCCCAGTTATGTGAGAGATACGGGGAACTTTCTGAACACAATTTGTGGTATTGAATGGGATAGGAACTGGTGTTTAATTGCATTAGACCTAGAGGGGCATATTATCAAGGGATTTATCTCCGCATTTTTGGCTTTAAAATCCAAGAAAGCGGAGATAAAATTATCTCCCTATCAGCAACAGGGTGCTAACACGCAAATTCGCATGTTAGCACCCTTTTTCTCTACGCTTCCCCTTGCATCTCTAATGAGATGCAAAGGGGGCGATCCAGAGAAAAATAATAGGAGAAATGTTGTTAAGCGACATTTCTCATATTATCAAGGATTTCGCTAACCCTGTTAGTGATAAAAAAAGCAGCGCTAACCGCGGTCAGCACTGATTTTTTTACACCTGGTATTTTCCTGACTTAGCCATGATATCCTATGGAAGGTGGATATCATGGCTAAGTTTGTGAGCCCCTATCATCAAGCTAACACCAAACTTCGAGAGATTATCGTTGGTTTTCCAGCGATAATCTCTCATTTGGCAGTTAGCGCAAGGATTTTTATCACTTCTGAGATAAACCTTGCTAATAGCAAGGTATCTCTGCGATAATTTCCGGCGATGCTTAGCGTTAAAAAATTAGTTGCTAAGCCTCGTTAGCGATAAAAATCGCTAATCGTTGGTAATATGCCCCAGAGTCCCTATATACGAGCATTGCACATGAAGCGGGCCTACGGGCAGTTGAATATTTTTTAAACACTAAACCATGCGAGTTTTACAGTCACAATAAAATGATTTGTGAGTTGATCAAATGGTGTCTTAATAACAATTTTTTCTTGTTCAACAAAGATCATTGAAAACAAGAGAGAGGTGTAGCTATGGGATTCTGCTTCTCCCCCAGCTATGCATGTCTACACGTTGGCTGGTGGGAGAAGCAGGCCCTGGAAAGGAGCCTCAATAAACGCAAAGTAAAACACTGGCTCCGCTTTATTGATGATATTTGTACTATATGGGACGGAGATGAGGACAGTGCTAAGGAATTTGTGCAAGAATTAAATAATAACACCTGCAACCTGTACTTTACATCAAAGATTGGCAAGACATCAGTAGAATTTCTGGATGTGTGTGTCACTGTTGAGGGTAATTCATTAGCCACTACCCTATTTCAGAAAGAGACGGCTGGCAACGGCATCTTACATGCCAGCAGTAATCATCCCCACCACATTATGGAGAGAATCCCGTTGGGGGAACTGCTAAGGTTAAAACGAGTCTGCAGTTCTCCGGAGGATTTTAAGAGATGTGCCTCAAAAATGATGGATAGGTTAAGCTGTCGGGGATATTCGAAAGACACACTTGCTAGGGCTATGGTCAGGGCAGAGGCACACACACGTGATTCTCTACTGAGGTCAAAATCAACAGAGAGCGTAGACATAAATGAGACCCCTCGCCTAATAACAACTTATAGCAGACAAGAGAGGAAAATCAAATCTATCAGCCGTAAAAATTGGTCTATAATACTCACGGATGGGGTACTATCCAGTAGAGTAGATGAGTCACCTACAATTACATTTAGGAGGGCCAAATCAATGCGGGATGACTTGATTAAAACTAGCCCAGAAATTAAAAGTACTGGAAATTGGCTAACCCAAAGAACTGGTTTCTTTAAGTGTGCAACATGCAGGGCGTGTAAATTCGGGATAAATACAACCCATTATACAACTCCTTTCTCTGACACACGCATTGCCATTAAGGGTAGTTATAACTGCCGCACTGAGTTTGCTGTGTATGTCCTGGCGTGCACCTGTGGGCTGCGTTATGTTGGCAGCACTAAATTACAGGTGCACGCGAGGATATTACAGCATCTCAGGGCTATTGTCAACTGGGATCCGGCGTACCCTGTGGCACGACATTTCAGGGCAGCTCACAACAATAATCTAAGCTGTCTGTCATATTTCGTAATTGATGCAATCGCACCACTACGTAGAGGAGGAGACAGGGAGAAGCTGTTGAGGAGGTTAGAAACACGAACTATTCTCGAGTTGGATAGTAAGAGCCCCAACAGTTTGAATAATACTGAGGATTTACACTGTCTATTATAGAAACAAATGTTTAAGGCAGATATGCAGAGTGTGAGAGTTGTATTGCTTAAAATCTCATATGATATGGGTTCTTAATGATTAGGATTTTTTTATATGTGGAATAACCTGAGGAAAACTGATATATAAAAAAAGAATGAAATTAGAACAAATATGATGAAGAGACCTCCAGAAGATCTAAAAGAAATTAATTGTATTATATTGTATGTTTTTTGGCTAATTTTGGTTTGTACTTTTTTAAGCACTTAATAGAACATTTTTTGTCTCAGCTGAATCACGGTGTTATTTGAACTTTAGATTTTTTGATTGACTTGTTTGTAAATTTACGGTAATTATGCTCTGAATCTCCAGGACAAATAAGAAGGAGGCAAACAACAATACGGGTTATATTGCACAAGCATAGCATTTAGTTTATGCTAAATGATGAAATACTGAACATATAGAATTTATTTATAGTTTTTAATAAGAAATTATATTTGTATAGAAAAATTGTATATTAATTGTGCAGTTGCTCAGCAAGAAGAATTAAGTTAACTCACATATAGTAGTAAGGTTGCCCCAGCGCACTGAATATATTCATATATACAGATACTACATCGGGAGACTAAGGCATTCATGCCGAGAATGAGAGTATCAAGTTTACCAAAAAGAAAACGCAATTATATAAAAAAATGTGGAATTGAAACAAAAGAGTGTAAAAATAATTGATTGAACTGTAATTGTTTCTAAAGATTTAAACAGGTAAAATGTAGAATACATTTGAATCTTCTATGTCTATGCTGAGATATGTCACATGATCACTGGCACATTTGCCCAAAAAAAAAAAAAGTTTAAAAGGCATACAATGCGGCTGTTACTGTGTGTGAGCAAGAGCACGGAGGTGCTCGAAACGCATCGCAGCAGAGCGGAAATTCAATAAATACCTTCTGCCCCAAGCCATGTGATCCGCCTTCTTCATTCGGAGAAATTGGTGATTGGATATATATATACCGTGACCAAGAGGTAGGCGTACCTCGAAACGCGTTGGGGCTGTTGATTTTTCCGCCAAATAAACCTTGAGCACTGAATACTTACTTGGGCCTCGACTCTGGTATCTTTCAAAAGGACTACACCAGCTTGTTGTGATATATATATATACATTCACTGAAAAAACCATAGGTTATAGACCATATATAGTTAGAAATTAGCATTTAAAAAACCTTATTTTACTCACACAAAACCATTGAAATTCCATATATAGTTAGTTGCACTAACTATATATCGCGCACCCGCAATCCACTGCTGATCATGTCACATATTACATCATTCATGACATGGTCAGTGACATCACTGATGACATCACTGATGACATCTCAAATGACATCACTGATGACATCACTGATGACATCTCAAATGACATCACTGATGACTACATCCAGTGACTGTATAATTCTGTAAAGTTAAAATATGTCTTACATATTGAAGAATGAGTGGATGTATAAGTGTCTTGATGAAGGATTTAGTAGGGGCATGGCTGACTGTATGAGTGACTGATTAAATGTGTCTCACTGAGTGCATGGGTTAGTGACTAAACTGTCTTAATTTGTGCATCATTATGTCTGTTGTTCTGTAAACTGCTGCATGTGTTGATCATTAGCTATATGATTAACTGTATGGGTTATTGATTGGTTGCCCAAGCATTTGTATGGGAGACTGAGTGTGTGTCTGGGTGGCTGGGAGGTGTATGACTCTCTGCATAGATGTGTGAGCAGTTGATTGACTAGATGTATGGGTTCAAAAGTGCATGTGGAAACAGCTGTATGGGCGGTTGACTGTGTGCATGAGTGTATTGGTGAGTGAATGGATATCTCAGTGCTACATGTCAAAGTAACTACATATGTAAAACACAGTACATGTGAGTGTTGACATATATAAATAACTGTGCATAAGAGCCAGTGAATGTGTGAGTGGCTGTATGGATCATTGTGAACTTGTATCCAGGATTGTATAAGTGAGTAAATATGTTTTAGTATATGTTTGAATAAGTAAGGTGTGTATAACTGTATAGTTGAGGAAATGGAGGTGTGATTGATTCTTTGCATGACTGACTAAGTGTCTGAGTAACTCCATGGATGAGTGACAGTCTATGAGTGTCTGTTTACACTGAGTGTATCTAAGGTTATATTAGAGTCTGAAGAGGTTCATCGTATTATCACATGAATGATGTCATCAGTGATGTGATCAGTAATGTCAAATGAGATGTCATCAGTGATGTCATTTGAGATGTCATCAGTGATGTCATCAGTGATGTCATTTGAGATGTCATCAGTGATGTCATCAGTGATGTCATTTGAGATGTCATCAGTGATGTCATCAGTGATGTCACTGACCATGTCATGAATGATGTAATATGTGACATGATCAGCAGTGGATTGCGGGTGCGCGATATATAGTTAGTGCAACTAACTATATATGGAATTTCAATGGTTTTGTGTGAGTAAAATA
The DNA here is from genome assembly GCF_964261635.1 of Lissotriton helveticus. Lineage (NCBI taxonomy): Eukaryota > Metazoa > Chordata > Amphibia > Caudata > Salamandridae > Lissotriton > Lissotriton helveticus. The sequence continues at coordinate 1,898,847,254 of NC_136061.1, forward strand.
AGGTTTTTTAAATGCTAATTCCTAACTATATATGGTCTATAACCTATGGTTTTTTCAGTGAATTTTCAAGGTTTTGTAAATGCTAATTCCTAACTATATATGGTCTATAACCTATGGTTTTTTCAGTGAATTTCAATGGTTTTTTAATAGCAAATATCATAAGCTGTCGAATGTCAAGTACGTGGTAAGTGAAAACATTTTCGTGTTTATGCACACTGATCTGCTTTGAATGGTGCCCCCCCCCCTCATTTCTATTAGGAGTACTCTCTCTTTGCAGATAGTGAAAGGTAGTTAACGCAGGCCTTTGCCCCCGTTGTAATCCGTCGTGCCTGCTTCTCTCTCCATTTGATTGATTGTTATCCAAGTATTTACTGTTTTAGAATTAGTTCTCTTTGGTTCATTCTCTATTTACAAACAAACACAGAGTCGCAATACTCTGTTTAGTCTTTGCAGATAACGAAAAATCGTGTAAAAAAAAAGAAAAGGAATCGAGCAAAATCAGTAGGCCACTAATGGGATCTCTTTTTTACCTCGCTAAAATAGAAACATTAGGAACAACCCCTCATGACAAATACAAAACTAGTGAGATGAACTGAACTCCACACAATGATGGCTGCAAAACAGCTCGGCTCCGCCACCCACCCCGCCCAAAATAACGATAAAGAGCGGCTGCCATGATTGGTTGCGGAATGGCCACGACGGAGCTACGAAATGGTGCTGCTCTCATGCTAACCCCAGCTTCAGTCTGAAACATCCAGAAACACTGTAGACTACCAATTCGATCAGTTCCGGTAGCGCCCCAATGTAACCCGGTAGAGAAGAACTAGCCCTCCCCTCTTTGACTGATGGTTCTTGTTGCCTGTCCCTTCTGTTGTCATTTAACAGAACTATTTAGCCTGCTGAAAGGGGTTGTGTTCCGACCGCTGGTTGGTGGAGACATTTTGACTATATTCTGTACCTGCGTTGTCGCGTAATGCGTCATATGACGCGCCGCGTTAGCGCATCCGGAAGTCATCCGGGGCGCGCAGCGCGTAACGTAAGCATAACAAGTCATGTGACTTGTTAATAAAACTTTTCATTGGTTCATTTTACTTTTCTTATTGTAATGATGAAAGGCTTGGTCATATGACCTAAAAATTACGCTTTTCATTACTTCCGAACATTATTTTTTCTTAAATATATGTTATAATGTTCCAGGCTAATGTACTTTCCCGGAAATTTTACAACTGTCCTGCAAGTAAAATATATTCTTTTTTCGAGAAAAAGAGCGTTTCTTCGTCCCATGACGGAGCCGTTGAGCAAAAGAGGGTCGACCTGCTGTCTTAGTCGCCGATACGCCTGAATATGAGATTCTTATCGATCACTTTATGTTGCAGGAATAGAAAACACAACAGCCCTTGACCATTTATCTTTACTGCGTTCCTTCGTATTATACCTTTTACCCTTCATGTAATTGGTCTGCTTTATTTCACTTGCCTTTTAATGATTCTAAAACAGTGACTATTATTAAAAACTTTACCAATGTATATACTACTACCATGTTTTCTTTTAAAAACCTTTATTGTGAAAATTTCATTATACAAATACGAGCCTATAACCACGTCGGCCTGCCACGGAGCAAACTGTAATCGTATATGATGAATAGACATTTACACTGTAGAGGAACGTAACGGGCGGGCCATTAGGTTGCAAGAACTAAGGTGTCTAACAGTTACGGAATCGGTGGACGTACATTTTATAATTAAAATACGACAGGGCCAGTTACAATAAAATTATCTAGATATACATTTGCGGGCAAGTACCATGGGTGACGTTAATTCGAACTTTCAACAGTACAGTAATCAATAACACATCAGAACTTAATATCAATAGGGATGTCGAAATATTCAATCAATTCTCGTCCCCGCCCGCCATGTGCTTCAAAACTGCATACGTATCTCGTGATTTCAAGGTTCTGCAACCAGTACACAACAAGGAGTTACGAGTCCCATTTATTCCGGCGCCATTTTGGGCGAGGACGGGCAGGTCCAGGATATAGTCAAAATGTCTCTACCAACCATCGACTATGATGATGTTTATATGCTGTATTTATTAGAGTAACACTCATCTGTCCACATGAAATTAATTTGCCACAATCTAAACATGTCATTTTAATCTTTCCAAAGTTCTTCTAAATATTTGGGACCGTTTCCCTTGCCTCTGAAGCTCTCAGTGCCACTTCTTTGATGAATGTACTAGCAGGTCAGGGGTTCTCCTCCAAATCTCTCTTTTATGCAGCACTATAATTAATTGGTGCCACCTCTCCATATGACGATGCATGGTATAGTTACCACAACTATATTTTTTTCGGTTCCTCTGGAGAGTTCATCGTGGCAGATGAAGCGTGTAACGTACCGGGCATTTACCTTTTTTTGCATGTACAGGAAAGGAAAAAAAAATCGAGCGTCCGAGTTCTAAGGTGTCCCAGGGCCATTTTAGTGGACCAGGCCCAAATCCAAAGAACAGGCCGCCATTTTGAGAGTCCTCTTGCAGCCGCCTCTCGCTGTAGCATCAAGAGCAGCCGAAACTCAGCTGAATGGCAACTGAAACGGTAAAGGGGCGCCCCACTACAGCAGACGAGCCTCCACCTAGGAAGGCCCATTCACGCCGGCTCCCCCCCCCCTTCGGGCACCCCACGCCGTTATTCGGAGCAGTATTGTAGGATGGCCACACCAGTGCGGCAACTTGCTAGACATCACCTCGGTGGTAACCGAATCTCAACGCCTTGTGGTGTCTTCTATTCAGAAAACATTGTTATGCTGCCTTCGACCTATTCGCCGCAAGTGCGCACACAACTCAACTGCATAGCTTGCTAGACACCACCTCGGTGCCATCCGGATCTTGGAATGTCAGCACCTTTTGGTGTCTTCTCTTCAGAAAATATTGTTGCGCTGCCTTTGGCCCCATTCGCACATCAGTCCGCTACTGACGCCATCTCACAGGCTAATGGGGCGCCCCACGCCGACTTTCAGCATTGTAGAATGACCACACCAGTACAGCAACTTGCTAGACATCACCTCGGTGCCATCCGGATCTCGGCGCCCCACTGCAGATGAAGTGCCTCTCAACTATGAAACCACCACGGTGACATCCGGATCTTGGCGCGTTGTGCTGCCTTCGGCCTATTCGCACATCGGTCCGCTACTGACGCCATCTCACAGGCTAATGGGGCGACCCACGCCGAGTTTCAGCATTGTAGGATGACCACACCAGTACAGCAACTTGCTAGACATCACCTCGGTGCTATCCGAATCTTGGCATCTCAACGCCTAGTGGTATCTTCCATACAAAAAATATTGTTACGCTGCCTTTGGCCCCATTCGCACATCAGTCCGCAACTTAGACATCACCTCGGTGCCATCCGGATCTTGGCATCTCAGCGCCTTGTGGTGTCAGTCAGAAAATATTGTTGCGCTGCCTTTGGCCCCATTCGCACATCAGTCCGCTACTGACACCATCTCACAGGCCAACAGGGCGCCCCACGCCGACTTTTACCATTGTACGATGGCCACACCAGTGCCACAACTTGCTAGACACCACCTCGGTGCCATCCGGATCTTGGCATCTCAGCGCCTTGTGGTGTCTTCAAATCAGAAAAAATTGTTGCGCTGCCTTTGGCCCCATTCGCACATCGGTCCGCTACTGACGCCATCTCACAGGCCAACGGGGCGCCCCACGCCGACTTTCAACATTGTAGGATGGCCACAGAAGTGCGACAACTTACTAGACACCACCTCGGTGCCATCCGGATCTTGGCGCGTTGTGCTGCCTTCGGCCTATTCGCACATCGGTCCGCTACTGACGCAAACTCACAGGCCAACGGGGCGCCCCACGCCGACTTTCAGCATTGTAGGATGGCCACACCAGTGCGGCAACTTATTAGACACCACCTCGGTGCCATCTGGATCTTGGCGTGTTGTGCTGCCTTCGGCCTATTCGCACATCGGTCCGCTACTGACGCAAACTCACAGGCCAACGGGGCGCCCCACGCCGACTTTCAGCATTGTTGGATGGCCACACCAGTGCGGCAACTTACTAGACACCACCTCGGTGCCATCCGGATCTTGGCGCGTTGTGCTGCCTTCGGCCTATTCGCACATCGGTCCGCTACTGACGCAAACTCACAGGCCAACGGGGCGCCCCACGCCGACTTTCAGCATTGTAGGATGGCCACACCAGTGCTGCAACTTGCTGGACACCACCTCGGTGCCATCCGGATCTTGGCGCGTTGTATTGCCTTCGGCCTATTCGCACATCGGTCCGCTACTGACGCCGCCTCACGTGCCAACGTATTTTCTCCGCATTTTATACCCTATGCCGCATAACAGGTCATGTGACTTGTTTATAAAACTTTTCATTGGTTCATTTTACTTTTGGTTTCCTAATGATGGAAGGCTTGATCATATGACCTAAAAACAACACTTTTCATTGGATGAAAACTTTTTTTTTTCCCAAACGATGAAAGCCCCACCTTGTTTCTGGATGTTTCAGACTGAAGCTGGCGTCAGCATGAGAGCACCACCATCTCGTAGCTCCGTCGTGGTCATTCCGCGAGCAATCATGGCAGCCGCTCCCCACCAGAAGCCTGCAGGAGTCGGGGCCCCCAAAACTTTTGATGAATTCTCAAGGCGGAGGGGACGCTTTCGAGAATGGGGTCCAAGACCTAGCAGACAAGCGTCCGATTTCCAAGGTGTCCCAGGGCCATTTCAGTGGACCAGGCCCGAAAAGGAAAGAGCCTGCCGCCATTTTGAGAGTCCTGTGACAGCCGCCTATCGCTGCACCGCAAGAGTGAGCGCAACTCAGCTGAATTGCGGCTTTTGACACAGTGGACCAAAAACGGACGGAATGGCAACTGAAACGGTAAAGGGGCGCCCCACTACAACAGATGACACTCCACCTGGAGAGGCCCGTTCACGCCGCCTCCCCCGGGGCGCCCCACGCCGTTATTCGGAGCAGCATTGTAGGATACCAAAACCAGTGCGGCAACTTACTGGACATCACCTTGGTGCCATCGTTCTGCTGCCTTGGAACTATTCGCACAACAGTTTGCTACTGATGACCCACCCCCCGCGACGCCCCACGCCGGAAATCTGGACGTTGTGCTGCGTTGGGACTATTCGCACAGCCGACCGCTACTTCGTTGTTTTTCCCTAAAAATGTTTATATGTTATTACTATTTTTGTTTTCTTGTATATATTTATAAATTATTAAAGTTTTATAATCTTACTACTTTGTCGGAGTGCTATATATTTTTAATGTGACACATAATTGTAAAAACTTTGATGTACAAAGAGTCATCCCTGGAATCTTCCGCTTCACGCTCGGTCCCCTCCCCAATCACAATACAGGATGGTTTTCAGATAATAGCAACGCTTCTGCTGTGACGCATCTCATCGAGTGTGGGCCTTGATCTACTATAACTCCTTTGAAGAGGGGTGATTCTTTACAGCTGTGGCCATAAACTACATCTGCAGGGCTAGCTGATAGCCTAGGACCGGCCTGGACAATCGGACACAGAGGAAAAGGAGTGTCAGAGGGTGCGGTAGTGAATAGGGCGAAAGGGAGGTGTCGGGCGGGCACAGGGTGTGATTCTCAGGGAAGAGCAGCACAGATGGGGGGAGGTTTATTACCCATGCATAAGACAGAGAGCGGGGGTGACCACTGCCTGGGTGAGATGCTTGCGAGGGTGGGGAGCCATGCTAAGGATCGACAGCGTGCACAGAGTGGGTCTGGTCAAGGCATCTAAAATGGCTGCCGTGCACGACAAAAGTGTGGCATTTGAAAAAAGACAAGATGGCGCAGACAATGTTTTTCAACACTTCCTGATTTCCTTCGAATCGAACGTTAACAGACGTTGGGGCATATTACCAAAGTTAAGCGATATTTATCCCTAACGATGCATTGCAAAGATTTTTTTACCGTCAGAAATTATCGCAGATAAACCTTGCTATTATCAAGGTTTATCGCAAATACGATAAAAAACGACCGCAATGCATTAATATCGCTGAAAACTCAGCGATATTCATGCATTACCGAGCTAATGCTCTTAGCCATGTTATCCACCTCCCATTGGATAACATGGCTAAGAACTGCTCAGGGCAGCTGTTACTTTTTGGAGATATTCGCGCTTATCTCGAATATTTCCAAAAGTTGATAGTCGCTAACATCTTGGCATGCCCACTTTGCATGTCATTAGTGATAAATATCACTCACATGCAAAGTGGGGCCCAAGATGGTCGCTATCTCCTACTAGCCGTCGCTAACTGGTGTTAGCAACAGCTAGGTAATACAGATATAATTTTATCTCCGCAAAGCGGAGCGCTGTTACAGATATATATCTTGTTTTTGAACGTTAATTTCTCAAAATGCACTGAAGCACATATATTGAGACCTAGCAAAGGCACATCGGGCTACCAGTCCCTAATATTTTACCAAGTTTCATGCAAATCCATTCAGCCGTTCGATTATTATTATAATTTTTTTTTTTTGCCCCGCGGGGCCCTTTTAAAACCTCCACATCAAACCTAGGGGGTCAGCGAGGATCTACTATGCCCCCTTATGGTCATTTGCCCCTTCGCTTTGGCCTCCTCTTGTCTCTCGATCCTACCGAGAGACAAGATGGCGGCCGCTACGGACTGTTTGGAATGTTTACAGACACCGGAGAGCCAATCAGCTTCGCTTCGCAAAGCTCCGTAACGCGAAAAGTACGCGAAGCGGTGCGCTGTTACAGATATATATCTTTTTTTGAACGTTAATTTCTCAAAATCCACTGAAGCACATATATTGAGACCTAGCAAAGGCACATCGGGCTACCAGTCCCTACAATTTTGCCAAGTTTCGTGCAAATCCATTCAGCCGTTCGATTATTATTATTATTATTTTTTTTTGCCCCGCGGGGCCCTTTTAAAACCTCCACATCAAACCTAGGGGGTCAGCGAGGATCTACTATTCCCCCTTATGGTCATTTGCCCCTTCGCTTTGGCCTCCTCTTGTCTCTCGATCCTACCGAGAGACAAGATGGCGGCCGCTACGGACTGTTTGGAATGTTGACAGACGCCGGAGAACCAATCAGCTTCGCTTCACAAAGCTCCGTTGCGCGAAAAGTACGCGTCCTGGAGCGCTGCCCGGTCCGCTGTTACAGATATATATCTTTTTTTAAACGTTAATTTCTCAAAATCCACTGGAGCACATATATTGAGACCTACAAAAGGCACATCGGGCTACCAGTCCCTACAATTTTGCCAAGTTTCGTGCAAATCCATTCAGCCGTTCGGGCTAAAAGTGAGGCCAACCGCCCTATGGAAAACTCAATGTTAAAAACACGTTTTGGGACCCCCCTTTTTTCTCAGCCCCCCCTTGACGAACCCCCCCCAAATTTTCAAGGGCTGCTCGGAAACAAAATGTGCCATTTTCCTGAAAATTTCAGCCAATTCCGTCCACAAACACCAAAGTTATTAGACATAGAATTTTCAAAAATCCCATAGAGAAAAAATCCTAACTATATATACCTACTGGCGACCGCCAGTAGGTAATATATATATATATATATATATATATATATATATATATATATATATATATATATATATATATATATATTAAAGCTCCAAAACACCAATAACACAAGTCACTCCAGCAGCGGGTGCTGTTTTCGCGGTGGTGCCCCGCGATAACAATGTCTGCTCCGAATTCCCCAAATAATACCCAGCCGGGTTGGAAGAATACAGCACTCTCGGGGTTCCAGTTCTCAGCAAAAATGTATTACCAAAACAAACGCGTTTCGGGAGGAACTCCCTTCGTCAGTGTCTACACACGAACGCGCTGCGCGGCGCCATTATGTTGGTTCACTATGGGTGATGGAAACAAACATAGGACTACTATAAACATTCATGTTTACGCGCCATCTTAGAATATACATTTTGTTGTTTCAAACGACTGTATAAATATTATTCATTGTTCAGTCATATATCTCACCCCTCCATAATCACGCCGTGTATCGGCAAAGGTACAATTTACGATCAGTTTTGACACACACAGTTTCTCGTCTATACGGGTCGCATGGACATAATTCTCCTGAGAAACGATGTCAATAAAGCCTCACGACATCGCTCCACGCACACAAATCATGCGTACAAAATAAGACACTGTCCATATTTTGGTTGTTATCTTGCCGTGTATCGGCAATTGCAGCCAATTAGGCCGCCAAAAACCCAGGTTAATAGAATATGTCCAAATAGACCCATAATACTGCATGCTCTCAATACTATAATGACACTGTATATATAATTTCAAATGGTACCCTTAAAGACAATTCAAACCCTTATATCGAATACATCAATCATTCAAAAATACAAATTATTCCTTCTACAAATCATTATTTAGAAAACAATCACTATTGCAAAAAGATTTGTCACAAATTTATCACGTTCCAAATACTGATAATCAAAATTATCCCAAGTGAGGTGACATTTCCTCACCCATGTTCAGGCCTCCTGGTGCTTTAGTCTATAAATCAATTATATATTGAGACTCTAATCTCCTGAGTATCTGTAGTTTATTACCACCTCGTGGGCTTTCAGGGACACAGTCCAAACAGAAAAATCTCAGGAGATCCCTATTGCTATTGTGCTTTATTGCAAAATGCCGAGCGACCGGATAAGAAAAATCTCTATTTGCGATCGTCCGCATATGTTCTAGCACCCTCAGTTTTACTGGATTGATGGTGCTGCCAATATATTTTAATTGGCAAGGACACATCAAACAGTAAACCGCATGGTCTGTGTGGCAGGACATAATTTTTTTATTCTTTTTCCACCCTTGCAGCCCCTCACATCAAATGTTAAGGTTCGTTTACTGGATGCACAGGCTTTACACTTCCCACAGGGGAAGAAGCCCTTAGCATCTTTCAATGTTCCATGGTCTTACGTATGGGATTTAAATGGCTTTGAACCATATAATCACGCAAAGATCTCGCCTTTTTGAACGTAATCAATGGAGCAACCGGTATATTGGGACCAAAAATGTGGTCGGTTTTTAGGATATGCCAGTGTTTGGCCATGATAGATTTTAATCTGAAGGAGTTGGCTGAATAGGGGGTATTCATGCGGAATTTACCATCAGTATTTGGGCGTGGCTTTTTCTTAAAGAGAGAATGTCTGGACAATTTCCTCACTCTATTCAGAGCATCATTTAGAAGATTCCGTTTATATCCTCTATCAGAGAATCTGTCCATGCTTTCACTAACTGCCATTTCAAAATCTTCCTCTAGAGTACAATTGCGTCTTAACCTAAGAAATTGCCCATACGGGATGCTGTTTATAAGTCTCTTGGGGTGGCTGCTAGTAGCGTGTAGCAAGCTGTTTCCTGCCGTGGGCTTACGATATAATAAGGTACAGATCTTACCATCCCTTACACTCACGTGAAGGTCTAGGTAATTGACCTTTTCTTGACTCACTTCCCCCGTAAATCTTAGGTTACAGTCATTATTGTTTAGCAATCGTATGTACTCACTGGCCTCTACAACCGACCCATCCCATACTAGGAACAGGTCGTCAATGTACCTGCACCGAGCCACCACCTTGTTATTCCATGTGGCATTCTCAGGGGCCCAGGCTACCTGCTCCTCCCACCAGCCAACAAACAAGTTCACATAGCTGGGGGCGAAGCAGGAGCCCATCGCCGTGCCAGACAACTGCCTATATATGTCATCCTGAAAAAGAAAGATGTTATGATGTAGACAAAAATTGATTAGTTCCAGCAGCATTTTGTTGTGCATGGCATATTTTAGTGGTTTTTTGTTCAAGAAGTATTTTACGGAATGTAGGCCCTTTTCGTGTTCAATACACGTGTAGAGACTCGTTATGTCGAGAGTCAGCAGTGCATAAGTAGGTTGCCAGTTTAAGTTCTCAATTTTCTCAATGAAGTCTGATGTATCTCTGATATACGACTTCAAAGAAAGTACAAACTCAAATAAGTAATGGTCCAAAAATTTTGAAAGATTCTCAGTTAATCCCCCTATAGAGGAATCCAGGTGGATTGTCAATATTTTTGTGGACCTTAGGCAGGTGATAAAAAGTGGGCAGAATGGGATTTACAGTTTTTAGAAATAAGTATTCTTCTAGTTCTATCATTCTGTTTGCCATGCCATTTCTTCAAAAGGTCATATAGCATATCAATGCTCTCAAGATAATCTTTCTTAGTTATTATGGCATAGCAGGTCCCGTCCTGTAATTGCCGCATGGCTTCTGTCACATATTGTTCTCTTGACATGATGACAATATTTCCTCCTTTATCGGAGGGTTTGCATACGATGGTGTGATCCTCTGACAGTTTTGTTATAGCCATTCTCTGTTCTTTGGAGATATTGAAAGATTTCCGTTGAGAAGTTTGCTCTGTCCTCATATTCATCAGATCCCTGATGACTGCATCAGAGAATGTATCAATAGCATCCATAGCGATTTGTGGGACAAATTTAGATGTTAATTTCAACCCACTTTTGGGTGCTTCCTGATCAATTTCAATATTGGCTAGTCTCTGTGTGAGAGTATTTGTAGCTTCACTTGTTTCCATGTTACTCTCTAATCGGAGATTTTGCATCACTTCACATGCGGTCAAATCATTTACGTTTAAAAGGTCAGTGTCCTTTTTGTTGTTTGTCAGATGTTTAACTTCTTTGGCAGTAGGTTTGACTTTAAAGAATTTATGTAGTTTGATCTTGCGAATACATTTGTAAAGATCAATCCTAGTCTGGGTATATTCCATGTTCACATTTGGACAAAATGTAAGCCCCAGTTTTAAGACAGATTCTTCTGTGGATGTCAATGGTCTGCGGGACAAATTTACAATGGTTAGGTTGGTCAGGTTCTCTTCTCTGACTTCTTGTCACTCTTGATGCCGTGTTGGTTTGCCCGCTGCCTCTTTCTTTTCCAACCGCCACGTCTTGTTTGCCTGCCCCTTCCAGGGGTTTGTTTTTGCCGTCTCTCAGCCAGCTTTCCCTGATTACTTTGAACTCCTGCTGAAAAGGAGTCTTGGTAGCCGCAGTCAAGGGGCCTGTTGTTTCATCACCCGACACCTCACTTGCAGTAGCATCCGAGTCAGAAGTTTCGACTCTTGGTTCTGGTACTGCTCCCGGCGTCTGATTTTTCTTTGCCAGATCTTTTCGTGGCTGATCATATTCTTTGGAAAAGGTCAAGACACTGCCCATCGCATAATCCCGTGCATCTCGGTCAAATTTTTCTTGCTTCCTCATTTTGATCTTCATTTCATATTTCTGTAATCTCTTTTTCATTACTGCCCTTAGTTGTTCCTGTTCATCTTTATCTGGATTCTTTGAGAGTTCTTCTTCCATCTCCTCAATCTCTTTTACCACCTTGTCCCGGTCGCTCCATGCAAACTGGACTAAGATTTCAAGCATCCCTTTGCATGAATGGGCTATATGCGTAGCCCATGTTTCCAGCAGGAGGGGATCAGGATTTTCATATGCCGGGACAGTAAAAATCCGAAGTCCTCTAGGCACCCTTTGTACCTCTATGTACCCCTGCAAAGATGTCCCCTCCCACCATTTTCGCAGTTCTCTCTCATAAAGTTTCTCCAGTTTATGAAACTGGGTGGCCAATGCATTCGTTGCCTCCGTGTTGACCTTTGGAGGTGGTTTAGAAATGTCAGGATTCTATATTTATATTCTATATTTCCATCACCCATAGTGAACCAACATAATGGTGCCGCGCAGCGCATTCGTGTGTAGACAATGACGAAAGGAGTTCCTCCCGAAACGCGTTTGTTTTGGTAATACATTTTTGCTGAGAACTGGAACCCCGAGAGTGCTGTATACTTATTTGGGGAATTCGGAGCAAACATATATATATATATATATATATATATATATATATATATATCCGCTCAACAGTCCCTCCCCGCAATTTCGGGAATTAGGTAGCAGCACTCCGGGGTAGATTCACAGTTTAGGTTTTATTAGTCAAAACGCGCTTTCGGCACTCGGCCTTCGTCAGTGTTCAAAGCAGCTATTCGTCATTCTCCCCGCATGGTGTCTCAGTTCGTTATTCTAGCCTGACGCGTATATCACAGTGGGAAACCCACTCAGGGATAACGACAAAAGCTCTCTTGGAACTCGAGCATGCAATGAATTGACTCAAGTTCCCAGCATGCATCACAATATGAATACCAACAGTGTAAACGAAATACACACGCATGAAAAAACGGAAATAAAAGAGGGCTTTTCTTGACTGTGAATTACAAGCTGCCTCTGATGAGATGCAGGAGCATCGAAACGCGTCAGGCTAGAATAACGAACTGAGACACCATGCGGGGAGAATGACGAATATGCCGGATGGCCAATTCCAAGCCGTGTGACCTCCCAAGCTTAAGGGCAAACTTCGTGGAATCATATATATATATATATATATATATATATATATATATATATATATATATATATATATTCACTGAAAAAAACATAGGTTTCAGGCCTTATATAGTTAGGAATTAGCATTTAAAAAACCTTTGAAATTCACTGAAAAAACCATAGGTTTCAGGCCTTATATAGTTAGGAATTAGCATTTAAAAAAACCTTTGAAATTCACTGAAAAAACCATAGGTTTCAGGAGTTATATAGTTAGGAAATCGTTTTTAAAAAACCTTTGAAATTCACTCAAAAAATTATAAGTTTTAGTGGTGTTATAGTTAGCTGGACATTTTACTCATACAAAACCAATGAAATTGCTCCTATATAGTTAGTTGTACTAACTATATTTCGCGCACCCGCAATCCACTGCTGATGATGTCACATATTAGATCATTCATGACATGGTCAGTGACATTGCTGATGACATCACAAATGACATTACTGATTCCTAACTATATAAGGCCTGAAACCTATGTTTTTTTCAGTGAATTTCAAAGGTTTTTTAAATACTAATTCCTTACTATATAAGGCCTGAAACCTATGGTTTTTTCAGTGAATTTCAAAGGTTTTTTAAATGCTAATTCCTAACTATATAAGGCCTGAAACCTATGGTTTTTTCAGTGTTTTAAAAAAAAAAAATTGATTGGTTAACTGACTTATTAAGTGTATCTTAGTGAATACATATATTAGCGAGTAATGTTTAAATATTTAAATATATGCATGAGTGATGTAATATGTGACGTCATCAGCAGTGCATTACAGACGTGCAAGTTATAGTGAGTCCAACTAACTATAACGTGGGAATTTCAATGGTTTTATGCGAGTAAAATTTCCAGCTAACTATAACTGGTGTGAAACCTATGGTTTTTTCAGTGAATTTCAAAGGTTTTTTAAATGCTAATTCCTAACTATAACTGGTGTGTAACCTATGGTTTTTTCAGTGAATTATTATATATATAAAATTTCTATGGCAAAATGAAACCCCTCATTTTGTTCCTTTTCAAATTAAATGTATTAAGTGTTACCACTTTATTCCAATCAAGATGACTTCAGGTGTGCCATACTTTTGTCATAAGTAAGACTGTTAGCGTTCTAGTTGTTCTTTAGAACACTCTGGGACATTCTGCCATTGGGCTATAGTTGGGCTACATCTGGCTGATATTTGGGCTACATTTGGGCTCTTTTGTCTCTGGTGGCCATCTTGGGAGACTGCATATCAGAATTTTTTTAATGAAATATAAGAGGATTTGAGAAGTCACTCAAAATGTGCCCTATTTTTTCTTTCTTCAGCACTAATCATAATTTCTATGGCAAAATGAACCCCCTCATTTTGTTCCTTTGCAAATTAAATGTTTAAAGTGTTAACACTTTATTCTAATCAAGATGACTTCAGGTGTGCCATACTTTTGTCATAAGTAAGACTGTTAGCGCTCTAGTTGTTCTTTAGAACACTCTGGGACATTCTGTCATTGGGCTATAGTTGGGCTACATCTGGCTGATATTTGGGCTACATTTGTTTTTTTTTGTCTCTGGTGGCCATCTTTGGGCTACATTGGGCTACATTGGGCTACATTGGGCTACATTGGGCTACATTTGGGCTCTAACATATATATAGCCCAATGTAGCCCAATATATATTTTCTCAAAGTAAATTTTCGTAAAAACCATTGGAGCACATATCTTGAGACATAGCAAAGGCACATCGGGCTACCAGTCCCTACAATTTTGCCAAGTTTGGTGGAAAACCATTCAGCCGTTCGGGCTAAAAGTGAGTCCAACCGCCCTGAGAAATTAACATGGGGAAAACACGTTTTGGGACCCCCCTTTTATCTTGGCCCCCGCTTGACGAATCCCCCCCAAACTTTTAGGGAAGGAGCGGAGCGCCGCGAGGCAAAGTTAAGGAAAATTTCAGGAAGATTCCTCAACCGGCGCCAAAGTTATTCCCAATAGAATGTTGCGATTTCCCTATGGAATTCCCTATGGAAAACAATCCTAACTATATATACCTACTGGCGATCGCCAGTAGGTAATATATATATATATATATATATATATATATATATATATATATATATATATATATATATATATATATATATATATATATATATATATACCTACTGGCGGTCGCCAGTAGGTATATATAGTTAGGATTTTTTTCCTATGGGATTTTTGAAAATTCTATGTGGAATAACTTTGGCGTTTGAGGACGGAATTGGCTGAAATTTTCAGGAAAATGGAACATTGTGTTTCAGAGCAGCCACTGAAAATTTTGGGGGGTTCCATCAAAGGGGGGCCGAGAAAAAAGGGGGTCCCAAAACACGTATTTTCCATGCAATTTTCCATAGGGCGGTTGGACTCACTTTTAGCTCGAACGGCTGAATGCATTTCCACGAAACTTGGCAAAATTGTAGATATTGTTTGTCCGATGTGCTTTTGCTAGGTCTCAATATATGTGCTCCAGTGGATTTTGATAAATTAATGTTCAAAAAAATATATATATCTGTAACAGCGCTCCGGTTAGCTCCCCGGTTCGCGTACCTGACGCGTAACGGAACTTCGCGAAGCGAAGCTGATTGGCTCTCCGGTGTCTGTCAACATTCTAAACAGTCCGGAGCGGCCGCCATCTTGTCTCTCGGTAGGATCGAGAGACAAGAGGTGAAGAAAAACAAAGGGGGAAATTAATGAAAGGGGGCAAGGTAGACCCTTCCTGACCCCCTAGGATTGATGAGGGGGCTATTAAAGGGTCCCGCGGGGCAAAAAAAAAAATCTGTTTTTTCGCGGTAGAGGCGCTACCCGGTACACGTACCGGGTAGCTAACTGGTAGCGTAACGGGAGTCCGCCATCTTGTGTTTCGGTCGAATTTAATCACAAGATGGAGGAAAAACAATGTGAGAAATGGGTATAAGGGGGCACGGGAGACGTATCCTGACCCCCTAGGTTTTCTGAGGGTGGCTGAGGAGGCCCATATATGCGGAAAAAACCCCACTTTTTTTTCACATTTTCGCGCGGTTAGCGTCCGGTTCGCGTACCGGGTAGCGTTCCGGTTAGCGTAACAAGGGGAAAACCAAGGGAAACAGTAAAATAATATATTTAGAGTGCTTTGAGGTAGGGTAGCTCTGAATAGAGCTGTTGTGTTGTGTGGGTGATGAAAGTACCAACGTGTAGGTACCAATGAAGAGTCTAAAATTCAATGTACACCGTCTCCTCTGTAGATGTCTTGCATGTTCTAATATGGAATCCATAACATAGTCTGTCAGGAAAGCAGAAACAGATCCTTTGAGCACTCCCTGAGCACATAGTAATATCAAAATGTTGAATCTTTAACCATTAGTCTGACTTTTTTAAATAATTACTCTACTATTATATCTTATATTTGGAAAAAAATAATAATGTCTCAAACAATTTTTAATTTATAAATAACATTTTATTTATGTTAAATTTAAAAATTGTTGGAAATTTCGAGTAAAAGTTCATCTGGAATTTCTTCATCTTTATTTTCATGAATTGTCTCTTTTTTATCAAAATTGTCCATGAATTCTAAAAGTTGTTTGTCCACAGCCTCATTATAAAAATCATCTATGTCCTGTTGAATTTCTGATTGAAGTTTGGCTTTCTGAGCTTCTTTATCCATAATTGCTGTTAAGGTAGCATAAAAAGAGAGAGAGAAATAGAGTTTAAGTTAGAAACTTCTACATTTTTATTTTTTAATTAACGTGTACAACATAGTTCTGAGTTTTTAACACTGAATTTATGTTTGGACAGTGTATGGTACAAGGCAGGAAGTAGAAATATAAAGTACAGCATGTGATGAACTCTAACTCAAACCATGACTACAACAGAGAAGCCTAGGTCAATCCATAACTATAACTGAGGGACAGAAAACGTTTTAATAAAAATAACTTTAGGTGCACAACATATTTCCCCTTAGAAACTCTAACTCAAACCATGTCTAACTCAAACCATGACTACAACAGAGAAGCCTAAGTCAATCTATAACTATAACTGAGGGACAGTAAATAACTAACAGAAAACGTTTTTATAAAATTAACTTTAGGTGCACAACATATCTCCTCATAGAAACTATTAACTCACCTTTACAAAAGTGTCTAAGGTTTTGCCAGGAAATGCTCTTTAAATGTGCCTCAGGGAGTTCCAGTCAAAATGGCTGTCATTCCCTCTTATTTTTCATATATATTCATGTACCAAACCAATCAAATGACAGCACATAAAAATACAACTTGAAAGTTATGTTATCATTGGTTGAAAATGTCAACTCTTTCCAATGTGTTTTTGTTATGTAATTTACCTAAGGATATTTAGACAGGGCTAGAGCCTGAATGGCTCGATGGAATTCATTCAAATTTGGGGAAATGGTAGGGACTGGTATGTATTAGGAACTATTTCAAATTTGTTGAAAGTGTCTGCAGTGCTTTCTTTGTAAATTAACTTCCCACCTTTTTTTTAACTGCGTTTGCCGTTGCGCGCCCCGGTTCGCGGACCGGGAAGCTAACCGATAGCGTAACGGGAGTCCGCCATCTTGTTTTTCGGATGAATTTAGACACAAGATGGAGGATAAAGAATGTTGGGAAAGTGTATAAGGGGGCACGGGAGACATATCCTGACCCCCTAGGTTTACTAAGGGTGGCTAAGGAGGCTCATATATGTTGAAAAAGAAAAAAAAAATTGAATTTTTCGCGAGGTTAGCTGCCGGTACGCGAACCGGGTAGCGAACCGGGAAGCGAACAAAAGTGAAAATTCGTGAAAAAAGGTACATTTGAAATTTTTAAAGAGTAATCATAGTTAAGGTAGCTCTGAAAAGAGCTTTTGGGTTCTGTGTAAGTTCTACAAGCCTAAATTTCATCTGCAACCCTGAGTAGGCCTCACCTCAAACAAACCTCTGGATAGGCCACACCTTATCGGCATCCTGAATCAATCATTTAAAATGTTAGGGGCAGATTTATGATGGCCGTGCGCCTCTTTTGCGCCGCCGTTGCGTCACTTTTGTGACGCAGCAGCGGTGCAAAAGATGCACCATGTTGCAAGATAGGCCTCACTTCATCTGCAACAAGATACCGTCAGTTTAAAATGTATACATTTAGGACTGTGTAGGGGGCATGGAGAAGCTGAGGCTTCTGTAAGTGTCAAAGTTGTTGCATACAGTGCTCACCTTCTGCGTATCATTTAAAATGTTAGGGGCAGATTTATGAAGGCCGTGCGCCTCTTTTGCGCCGCCGTTGCGTCGCTTTTGTGATGCAGCAGCGGCGCAAAAGATGCGCTATGTTGCAACATATTTACAACTTGATGCATCTAGGCAGATGTGTCACGCTGTAAAGTCGTGCGCCACATGAAACCTGCGTCAGGTTTCATGTGGGCGTTTTGTTGCAGGGTGGGCGTTCACTAGCATGAAAGCCCTGTAAAACTAACACAGTGAAATTTACAAGATTTCACTGAGTCAGCTTTATGGCATTGCTGAATTAAATCCTTACGCCTGTTTGAAACAGGCATAAGGAGTGATGCACCATGCAATGTGTGGCTTGCCCCTGTGCATTGCAGTAGTCATGTTGCGCTTGCGACGTGATTCCTGCAATGCACCGCTTTTGCGGCACAGATGCGTGATGCATCTGCGCTCTTTTTGCCCCATGGTGCTCCGCATTGTAAATGCGGCACACCATGGGTGGCAGAGCAGCGGCGCACGTTAACTGGTGCATCCCTGGGGATGCGCCAGTTAACATAAATCTGCCCCTTTACATTTAAGTATGAGCAGGGGACACAGAGTCGGTGAGGCTTATCCAAGGTTAAGAAGAGATGAGTCCTGTTCACTGAAAACGTGGACATAGGCCTCACCTCCTCAGCATCGCTGGACATGGCTAAATAATATCTGCAAAATGTTACTCTTGTTAAACAATTTTACTATTATAGTCTCTGAGATTTGTCTCTTACTCTGCAACATCTCATTGTTGTTCTCTTTCTTTAAAGATAACGACAACATCAACCATGAGTGATAATGAGCAATCTGTTGATCTCGATCTTATCATTGAACTTGTCATTGAAACGTCAGTGGAAGTAGATCCCTTGGATGATTTATATCCTGTGGATGATGAAGAATATGATGAGGATGCTGATTTGTCAGATTTGTATGACATAGGGTGGGCAGCTGACATGCTCGAGCCTATTGAACTGTAAAGACTTTTAAAAATAAAATGAAGTTACTGGAAATAAAAAGTAACCATGTTAACCGTTTTATTTAAAATTAAATACAACTTCAAAAACAGCTTGTGTGAAGTGTCTTTAATAAAATAGTGAAATATGCTAATAAAATTAGTTCAGATTCACATATAAAAGAGCACAGGTCAAATGTAGAAGCATTCCATTTCTTTGCTACTATTTCTGAGTTTTAAATTTGTCAATGCACTAAAAATTATTGTATGTAGAATTGACAACTAGTGTGTTAATTTTTTGACGACTGTTATTGATTTACTGTTTGGTAATAGTGGTTAATAAATTTTTTTATTATATTTTACCACAGATTCAGCTGCAGATCATTTCAAAATTAAAACATGCCTTCGAGGCAAAGGAGGAGAAAGGCTACAAAACGTCAAACACAGCAGCTTACTACATGCTTGCAGCAGTCCTCTACAATAAAAACTCGTCAAGTCACCAAAAAAGCTCCGGGTAAGACAACAAAATCTTTCCTCAGAAACATTTCCAGAAAAAAAAGTATCACTACAGAACATGTTTTAGTCCAGAAGAAGAGAGTCAATTTAAACAGGAAGGAAAGGCCCCTTAATAAAGTTAGTGGTAGAGCAGGAGAAAACTCTGTGAGTGCCAGTAGAAGGCACAATCAATTTAGGGACATTCGTACACGAATGTTCCGCAACAGGATAATTGTAAATTTGATGAAAAATGTCAAGAAAGGTCAACAGAAACTGGCTTTTTATAAGAAAAAAAAATGTTGAGAAAATTATTGATCAGGCTTTGGAAATGAAGCGAAAGTTATTTATTTTGGTAATCAATAGAATTAGGAAACTAAACAAGGCAATTTATGAATTCAAAACAAATAGCAGATGGAAGAGAATAGTTAATCGTACACATTTTTGTGAAGTATTTTCAGGAGAATGGATGCATAGTTCAAGTTGTGAGGCATTTTTCAATGAGGAGAGTTACTTCCAGGACAATGATTTGGTGCGTGCAGTTGACACCAGTGGTCGAGCATATGAGGTGAAAGACGGTTGTCCAGTTGAAAAAGAAAAACTTGTGTCAACAGAGGCAGAAGAGGTGTTAGGTGATGAAGTTTTAGGGAGACGTCCTAAGGGTCCAGTGTACACCTGGAAGTGTAGTAGTATTTGCAGTGTGCGACAGGATTCCATCAATTTGCTTTGTGATTTTGTACGGACATTTAATAAGAAAAGTTTAAAACAGAAAATGAAGTTGTTGCAGGAATTAGATCCATGCAGAGTGAGAGAAGTGACAGGTTTACATGGTCATTCACTGGCTTGTCTTTCCAGGAGAGTATGCCAGAGTGTTTTTCATCATTTCAGGATGCTAGCAGTCCATCATAATAAAGTGAGGAAATTAGTGAGAATGTTGTATTTTGCTAAGAGTCCAGCAATTAAGCTTAAACAATTAAGCAGTGCTCTTTTGCATGGTTCTGAAGTAGATGTGAGGAATATTTGTGAAGAAATTGAGTTTTGTTACTTTGCAAGTAAAAAGGAGAATGTTGAAATTGACCAAGAAGAAGAAGGTAATGTGGAAGAGAGTGTACAGATTTCCAGTACAGATAATTTTCAGAAGGAAATTGCCACGTTTCAGGTGAAATCAAGTGAGAAGCCTAATTTCACTTGTGTGTGTTGTCGACGCACTTATTATAAGAATCAGACTAAGTTAGTGGATTTATATGCAAAAAGTGAAAGGGAAAATAATAGTGAATGGAAGGATTTCGCAACATACTTGATGGTAGAAAATTGTTTTGATTTGGGATCGGATCAACGTGTGTGTACTTATTGTTATAACAAATTAAATGAAAACCGGATGCCTGCTAGAGCGGTTCATAATAATCTGGAATTGGTTGACATTCCTTCTGAAATGAAGGATTTAAATACTTATGAATCTATTTTGATTCAAAGTGTCCATCCCTTTCAGGCTATTGTACGAATGGAGCCAAAGACAGGGAAATTGCCTCCATCAGATTTACAGAGAGGATTAAAGGGAAGAGTTGTTTATTTGCCTCTAGATTTGAAGAAAAACATTAATACAATTGGAGTACAGAAAGTGGAAGAGGAACCTCTGGTTATTTTAGTTAATGGGGTTCCGACAAAGAGTAAGAAAATCTGGCAAGATTTAGTGGATGTTAGGAAAGTCAAAAAGGCAACATTGTATTTGATGAAAAACAATGAGTACTACAAGAATGTATGTGTTGCAGAAGAGGAAGTAAGTGAAGAAGAGGACAGCAATTTGTGTGCTGGACAAATTGAGAAAGTAGAAGCCTCTAAAAATGAAGAAATATATGAACATTATAGTGTTCATCCTTTGCATTCCAAGGAAGTCATGGGGAATGCTTTTGAGTTGTTTCAAATGAAACAAGCCAAAGGGAGTCCCATTAGTGTTTGGGAGGAAAGTTTGGAAGATCGGTGTTTCCCACAGCTATTTCCAACAGGTCAAGGAGGAAGATATGATGAGCGACCTGATCAAATTCCTGCTTCTGAATACCGGACTTTACGATTGTATGCAGAAGATCCTAGGTTTCGTCAATGCATTCCCTATTTGTTTCATCTACTGTTTGAAAGTGATCTGTCTGGACTGTCATATGCAGTGAACCACATCTTGAAAAGTGGTGTACAGATGCAAAATATCTCGGCAAGGGACTCTATGGATAAAGTCAATGTGCAAGACAGTATTTTGGATTCTCACCTGATTAATCTCATGGCATGTCAGCGTGGTACTAATGAGTACTGGTACCATCGTCATGGTGATTTAAAATGTATGCTGAGGAACTTAGGAACTCCCACATGGTTCCTCACTCTCAGCTGTGCCGAGTATGGCTGGGAAGACTTACTTGAATTTCTACGAGAGGCAAATGGAAACATTGAAAATATCGAATTCAAGACACCCGGAGAACTGTGCTCTTTGGATCCAGTGAATGTATGCAGGTACTTCAATCATAGATTTGAAGCTATGATGTCTTTCATCATGAACAAGAAAAATCCACCTCTTGGAGAGGTGTTGGATTTCTTCTGGAGAAAGGAGTATCAAGCAAGAGGTGCTCCTCATATACATTTGCTGCTATGGATCAAAGATGCACCCATATTTAGAACAGATCCGGATGACTTAGTGATGAGTTTCATAGAACAGTATTCTACATGTGCTGTTCCAAAGACAAAGGAAGACAAAAGCCTAAGAGAACAAGTTTTACGCTTTCAAAGCCATCGTTGTGGAAAGTACTGTTGTCGTAAATTCAGAAACAAGGACAAGTTCTACACAAAATGTCGTTTCAGCTTTCCACGACCGGTGATTTCTAAAGGAAGAGTGAACAGTTTGATGTCTTCGCTGCGACATAATGTGACGAGGAAATCACCCAAAAATACATACAATTTGAAAAGAAATGAAGAGTCCAAGTACATCAACGACTACAACCCAGTGATTTTGTCCATGTGGAATGCTAACATGGATATACAGTTTGTGGCTGATAACTGTATGGCTGTGGCTCGGTATGTGACATCTTACATCACAAAAAAAGAAAAGACAGAATTGAAGGATATGTGGGAGGACATTTCCCATAAAAAGAGCCTCAGTAAGAAGTTGTACAGTTTCAGTCTAAAGATGTTGTCGCATCGAGAAATCGGAGCTTACGAATGTTCTGACCGGTTATCTTCAGCAAGTCTCTATGCCAAATCTAGGAGTATCATTTGGGCGAGTCTTGGTCTTGCTGCAACGCGTAATCGAGTTCTGAAACCTGTACGGGAAATTGAGTATTTGGCGGAAAAGGAGCCAAACAGTACAGATATTTTGAAGACCAACATGTTGGATACATATTATCCAAATAGAAGCAGTCACCTCGAGAATGTTTGTCTGTATGAGGTTCTACAAAATTACATATTCAAGAGGAACATCAAAGAAGATATTGATAAAGGAGTGTATGCTGTAATTGGAAGTGAGGGATGTCTGGTCAAGCAAAGAAAATGCCAATTGGTAAATCATCGAAAATTGAGTGGCGAATCTCCTGAAAGAAAAGAGTTTTTCTATTTAGCTCTTTTGCAACTTTTCAAGCCTTGGCGTGCAGAAGAGGAACTGCTTGGAGATTTCCTCTGTTACGAAGACTCTTTCAACGCAGCCAAGGAGACCATAGAATGTCCTGTTTTTCCAAAATATCTAGAAATGTTGAATGCGGAAATCGAGCAGGAAGCAACAATTGCAGCCGAGATTGCTAGAGACAATTCTCATGACAGTCAGAGTTCTGTTTCATTGAGTCAGGATCCACTAGGAGGACCAGTTATCGAAAATGAAGCTGCCACTGCCATGATTGAAGTGGAAAGAGCCATGGCACATGCTCAGGAGGATGCGGTTAACTTAGAAGATTTGGAAAGACAACTCAACGTTGAGCAGAGGAAAATATATGACGAAGAGACCAACCAAATTGATCATGGATTAAGTCATGAGAAGAAAGAGTGCTCATGTACGTCGTTGAAGCCTGTCCGACAGTACGTGAGTGGAGAAGCAGGAACTGGAAAAAGTTTCCTCATTAAAGCAATTTCATGTTATTTGCAGAAAAGGACCGAGTCATCTCTGTCTTGTGTTGTCACCGCTCCAACTGGACTGGCAGCACATAACATTAAAGGTATTACTTTGCATCGTCTACTGATGCTGCCAGTGGAGCATGATAACAAATTACAATACCACAAGTTATCTGGAGATGCTTGTTGTGAAGTTTCAAGAGTCTTGAGGAAAATGAAACTTCTTATCATTGACGAAGTAAGCATGGTTTCCAATGTCATGCTTGCCTTTGTGCATTTGAGAATGCAAGAAGTTCTTAAAACAGAGTATGATGTGTTATTTGGTGGCAAACACATCATTGTTTTTGGTGATCTTCTGCAGCTGACACCAGTGAAAGGACAACCAGTGTTTAAACTACTTACACATGAAGATACCAGGAAGTGCCTAGGGAGCATTGGCAACGTTAATATATGGTTAAACTTCAATTATGCTGAACTGCGTGAAAATATGCGTCAAGCGAAGGATGAAGATTATAAGAATATTCTACAAGATGTTAGAATCGGAAAAGTGACCGAGCATGGGAAAGAAGCTTTACATGCACGATTACTGTCAAATTTGTATCCAGAAGAAGACGTTCTGCCAGAGAATATTTTTCGGAAAATTACTGAGAAGAAATCTTGAATATGTTTGATGCCAACTCTTGCAGAATGTGCCATCTTCAACAACAAAATGTTGAATTTAGAAAACAAAGAGATTGTGAAACTGGAAGCTATTGACAGAATAGAGCATATGGGAGCAACAATTATTTTGTCTGAGAA
Organism: Lissotriton helveticus; assembly: GCF_964261635.1. NCBI lineage: Eukaryota > Metazoa > Chordata > Amphibia > Caudata > Salamandridae > Lissotriton > Lissotriton helveticus. The sequence goes on from NC_136061.1 coordinate 1,898,871,241, forward strand.
TTTGAAATCTAAATTGGATTCATTAGAGAAGACTATATCTAAAACTGCTGGTTTTGAAAAGACTCTGAATGTGTGCTTAAATTGCCGTATATTTTTAAGAAGGAATTTACATGTTGAAAGAGGTCTGGTAAATGGATCAATGGGTAATGTTGTTGATTTTGAGAAATACAGAAATAGAGATGGAATTGAATTTTTAAAAGTTAAATTTGATGGCATTGAGGAAATACAGCTAATTGGTCGTTGCTCTGCTAGGTTTTTGCTTGTAAAAGACTTATATGTTCGCCGTAAGCAGTTTCCTGTTTGCTTGGCATATGCGGTGACAATCCATAAATCGCAAGGTTTAAGTGTAGACAGTGCATTGGTGAAAATTGGCAGTTCTGTGTTCAAGGAGGGTATGGCATATGTGGCATTGTCACGAGTCAGAACTTTATCGGGATTGTACTTGATTGAGTGTGATGTCACAAACATTTGTGCAGATCTAGATTGTGTTAAGGAATACAATAGGTTAAGAAGAGAGTATGCGCCACATTTGCCTCAATATCCTTTGTTTTAGAAACGTGTGGTAGGCCGGAAACGAAGAAATGTGACCAATAGTAGGGAGGTTGTAGCAAAAAGACGAAAAGTCGATGAACCCGAAATTATAAGGAGAAAGAAAATGGATTCTGTTGAAGATGTTGTTGGTTTTCGATTTGAAAATAGTTCTGGTGCCAACTGCTATGCTAATGTAGTGGTTAATGTCTTTTCTCTAGAAACTTTAAAAGAACAGATTGTGATCAATTCGGATCAAAGTTTTTGCTGTTTATTGAATTCTGTGTTAGAGAAATGTAGCACTGATAGAACAAAAATAGAAAGTGTGTCTGAAATTCGAAATCTGTTAGACAAATGTTCAGGTCAAACGCAATTCTCTCAAAATATTCAGCAAGATTGTCAGGAGTTTTTAATGTATATGCTTGATGTATTGCAAGATGAAGGTGTAGATGTATATCATCTGTTTGGCCTTTCTTATCAATGGCAGCATGACTGCAAGAACTGTAGGGTATCAAGTACTACTAGTGTAGACTCAGAAAGATTTATATATTTAACTTTGCCAGACAGTAAATCAGTGTCCTTTAATAAGCTAGTAAAAGCAGCCGATCAAAACATGGAGTGTAGCCAATGTAAGTCTGCAATGCTGTCCACATTATTTATACGAAGTTATGGCCAGTATGTCATTTTAATGTTCCAACGATGTAGACCTGATGGAACGAAATTGACAACTTTAATTAAAAGTTTTGTGGCTTCGCAGTTGTCAATATCAGGAAGGACTTTTGTAACTGCAGCAATTATATATCATGACGGTCCTTCAACAACATCAGGACATTACACAGCTTATTTGAAGTCTTGAAACGGCTGGTCATTCTGCAATGATTCTGTTTTAACTTTCAAAAAAAAATTGCCTTTTGACCTTAAAAATTCTTACCTGGTGTTTTTACAACCAAAATTGTAGGGAAAGAATCTCGGGATTTGCTCTGAGGAATTTCAAGAGGTTCTAATGGCTCCTACACTATTTGGCCTTGAGGATAAGTGTAGTACAGAGTGAAAAGTTATTTTTGAGTTTTAAGTAGTTCCAGAAAAAAAAGAAGGTTTTCTTACAGAAAGTGGTGGGCACGGATTAGTTAAAGGACAACAGAGTATTTTCCAAAGCAAACGGTGTTCTTACCATAACACTTGACGTCATGGAAAAATAACTGCACTTTGAATGAGTTCTGAAAAACTGTTTCTTTTAATAAGCTAATTCAAGCAGCCAATCAAAACATGGAGTAGAGGTAATGTAAGTCTGCAATGCTGTCCACATTATTTGTACAAACTTTTGGTTATAATGTCATTTTAAAATTCCAACTATATAAACCTGATGAAAGTAAGTTTTCAAATTTAATTACAAATGTTGTGGCTACACAGTCGTTGATTTTAGGAAGAACATTTGTAACTGCAGCTATTATATGACATGATGGTTCTTTGACAACATCCGCTTATTACACAGCTTATTTAAAATGTAAAAAAAGCTGGTGTTTCGGAAATGATTCCCATTTGACTATGAAACAATGTTGCCTTTTGACTTACAATATTCTTACTTTGTGTTTTCAGAAGAGAGAATTTAGGGTAGGTAACTGGCCTATAATGATTCTAGGAGTTGATATAATTTTATGTACTGTTTTAAATTGCTTTGTGATTAACAGTGATCAAGAGAATTAAATAATTGTAGTAGTCATAGAGGTAGTGTAAGTGTGCCTCATAGTAAGCAGTATCAGTGTCATAGGAAATGTGGAACACGAGTGAGCAAGAAGGGTGAGATATTACTAGTACAGGATTGTGAAAGTGATCTTGAACGTTTTCTTTCTGAAAGTTGTGGAAAAAGAAAATGACGGGATTTGCTTAGAAGAATTCCAAGAGTTATAAATGGCTCTTACACTATTTGGCCTTGAGGAGAAGTGCGGTAGAGAGCGAGAAGTCATTTATTGTATGTAACATATTTGTCAAAACGATGGAGCTTTTCTTTCAGAAAGTGGCGGGCAGAAAATAATAACAGCACAACAGAGTATAAGCTGTTCATAGGACATCCTTCGACGTCATGGAAAGTAAGTTACTTTTGAGGAGTTCTGATTTCTGATTGGTTATGTTTTATGGGTTTTTTAAACACAATCATTTTGATTGTGTTTTTTTTTCCCCGCTGTTATATGATGAATACCTTCAACTCACTGTTTTTAGTGAAATTTGATATATTCGGAGAACAGCAAAAATAAACCATTTAACATGTATAATTAATTCTGTACTTTGTATAGTGAATTTTAATTTGTACTCGTCTTGTCTCATGCTCACTCGTCTTTTACTACCTTCTATCAATCCTCTTTACATACTCACATTGCCTTTTGTTTTATTCTCTTTCATCCTTGTTCCCTAACTCAACTTATCTTTCAACCTTTGTTTCCCTATTCCAACTTTGCTTTTTTCTTTTCTCCCTTGCACCATTTTCCAGCTTTTAGACCTTCTGCTTCGCTTGTCTTTTCCATCTTTCCTCCCTTTGTTTTCTAAATTAAATATTTTTGGGTTCTCCTTTTTTGGTGCAATCAGTTAGTATAACTCACCCTCACTCATTTATCTTTCTTTGTTGCCTTACTCAGTCTGTATCTGACACTCTTTCCTTCACTTCCTCTGTCTCCTCTCTCCCTCACTTTCTTTTCCTTATTCACCCTTTCCTTATATAGTTTACCTTACTCACTTTCTTTTAGTAGCTTACACAACTTCAATTTAGTTTTCTCTTCTATCCTTCTTTTCTGTCACTGAAAGTATCTTCCTTTTTTTCTCTTAGTAATTTACTCAATTACAATTTCTTTTTCTCTCTGACTGTCTATCACCGTTTCTTTCTCTTTTTTTTCTGCATGTTTATCTCTAACTTTATTTCTTTGTAAAATTGGATGATTTTCAATCTTTTCCCTTGTCTTTTCTAATTTTTAAATACATGTTTTAATATTTTTCAAATTTTTGTTCTTTCTTTCACAGATTGAAAGTATAAAAATAACAAGTGACTAAGTTAACGACAATTATAAGGTAAGTGTTTTGTACTCTTTTCGTTACATTTCTATCACATTTAACTTCTATTAGTTCCACTGCTTCATTTCTTTAACCCTCAGTTTCCTGCCTTTGCTACTTCCCTCATTCCTTTTTCTATTACTTACTTACTCTACTCCTTCCACTCCTTTTCTCAGTCCCTCTGTTCTCATAGTTCCTCGCTCCTGTTCACTCACTCTGTCTCTATTACTCTCACTGTCGCTGACTCATCACTCTTTCACTACTTGTTCATTATGCTTTCTCCCTGTAGTTCAAACACACTATGTTATTTACATTTCTTTGCTGTTTCAATTATTCCTTTTCTGTCACTTCTTCTTTTCTGCTTTCTGTTTTTTCCCTCTGTTATTCCATATGTTTTAACCTTAGTCACTGTCATACATCTTGTTTTATTCCTATTTACTTTCGCTCACTGTTTTCTTAACACTTTCCCTCAGGGTTGTTCTTTTAGTCCGGTTCTATCCCTACCTCTCATTCCACACCATTTACTGTTTTTCTTCTTAATTTGAACATTCACTCACATTCTCTAAGAAACTCTTGTTTATTATTCTTCTACTCTCCTTTTTTTCTTTCACTTCCTTATCTATTTTGTTTTTCTCAATTATACCCTCTTACATCTTTTCTTTGGTAAATAGATCTATTAAACAGTATCTCTGTGTTACTCCCTCTAGCTGTCTTTCTTTTAACATTACTCTCTGTTTCCTTCCCTTATACTCACTCTTCCTTTTTAAAAAAAAAAAAAAAAAATTCTGTTTCGCTTCCGGTTCGCGTACCGGGGCGCGAGCCGGGAAGCGAATCAAAAGAAATAGAGGTTGCCAGAGTGCTAAACATTCTAGCAATATTTTATAAATGGGAGGTAGTTCTGAAAAGAACTTTTTTTTAAATTGTTTTTGTTGTTTTATATATTTTTTTTATTTTTCTGAACATTTTTTTACTTTTTTTGTATTTTTTGAACGGTTTTATATTTTTTTTGTTTTTTTTGGGGGGGGGAAACGAAAATCATTCATTTTAAAGGGCTCAACAGGAGCAACAAAAAAAAAAGATAATATACTTTCTGGGGCGTTTTGGACATTTATGATTTTCAATAGCTCTGTTGATTAAAGTTATGCTACTCTCCCTATAGCAAATTAATTTGCCGCAAAAAATGCAGACTTGCTTCACGACCCCGAAGTTCATCTGAATGTTTGGGACCGTCTCCCTCACCTCTGGTCCCGTCACTTCCTGTTCAGTTGATGTACTGGCCACAGGAGGGGGGTTTTCCTGCAGGTCACGTACCTGCGCAGCACTATAATTTATAGGGTGCCACCTCTCCATGTGCCGATGCATGGTGTAATTCCCATAGCTGTACTTTTTATCAGTCCCTCTGGACAGAGTTTTGCCACAGATCAGACATGTGACGTAGCGGGCATTTACTTTTTTTTGGCCCTGGGGAAATGTATAGAATTGCCAGATATAACTATCCTTCACATGGGACCTCCTTGGCTCTTCAGGCAAAAACTGTATCCTCCCTTGCTCCTCTTCCTCTTCTTCCTCTTCTTCCTCCTCTTGATTAAGGATGACCTGAGGAGGTGGTCCTTCCTTCCTAGGAGGTGGTGGTGGTGGTGGGGGTGCACCAGCTGCAGCTACTAATGAAGCCATTTCTTAATAATCAAAATAGGTCTTCCTCTCACAAAGTTGAAAGTCAGAGTGAGAAAAAAGGTGGGGGCTTTCATCATTTGGGAAAAAAAAATGTTCTAAACCAATGAAAAGTGTTATTTTTAGGTCACATGACCTAGCCATACATCATTAGGAAACTAAAAGTGAAATGAACCAATGAAAAGTTTTATTAACAAGTCACATGACCTGTTACGCTTACGTTACGCGCTCCGCGCCCCGGATCGCTTCCGGGGTGCTGCGCTTCGCGCCTCGGTTCGCGCTCCGGAGCACTTCCGGGTGCGCTAACGCGGCGCGTCATAAGACGCATTACGCGACAACGCGATACGTCGCGCTTACGCGGCACGTCACGATGTTGTTTTCTAACGCGGCAGTTGCGCAAACGGAACGTTTACCGGTTTGCGGACCGGGTCGCGGCACCAAATTGAGCTAACAGGAAGCTACCCGGTGAGCGGACCGGTAGCAAAACAAAAAAAAATATATATACATAACAAAATTGTATTAAAAACATATAAAATATATTTTTCGATTTAAAGAAGAATACATTTTAAAGCTTTTGATATTTGCTATTAAAAAACCATTGAAATTCACTGAAAAAACCATAGGTTATAGACCATATATAGTTAGGATTTAGCATTTATAAAACCTTGAAAATTCACTGAAAAAACCATAGGTTATACACCATATATAGTTAGGAATTAGCATTTACAAAACCTTATTTTACTCACACAAAACCATTGAAATTCGCATATATAGTTAGTTGCACTAACTATATATCGCGCACCCGCAATCCACTGCTGATCATGTCACATATTACATCATTCATGACATGGTCAGTGACATCACTGATGACATCACTGATGACATCTCAAATGACATCACTGATGACATCACTGATGACAACATCCAGTGACTGTATGTTTCTGTAAAGTTAAAATATGTCTTACATATTGAAGAATGAGTGGATTTATAAGTGTCTGGATGAAGGATTTAGTAGGTGCATGACTGACTGTATGAGTGAGTGATTAAATGTGTCTCACTGAGTGCATGGGTTAGTGACTAAACTGTCTTAATTTGTGCATCATTATATAGTTTGGGAGTGATTCGTCAAGTGGGGGTCAAGAAAAAAGGGGGTCCCAAAACGTGTTTTCCCCATGCAATTTTCCATAGGGACCTTTCACCAGGGCTACAGCCCGAATGGCTGAACGGAATTACATCAAATTTGGCAGAGAGGTAGAGTTCTGTTTGCAGATTGTGCTTTATGTTAAATGGTGTAAATCCGTTCAATAGTTGAATGCATTGGCACCAATGGAAACATCGGGAGCAGTATGAAAAGTCCCTGCCTACACCAACATGTTTTTGAAAACACGAAGCTGGCAATGAAGAAGGCACACGCCGAAACGCGTCTGCCAGGTGCTTTAATCTTTACCTGTCAGGATGGTGGCAAAATAAATCTCCCTGAGCTTTCCAAAACGCATGTGTCTGACCCAGTTCTTGGCTAAGAAGTGGGAGTGGTGGAGGATATGTTTTGCAGCTGTCGACGCTGCAATACCGGCACGCCTCTCGATCTGGTGCCCCGCTTCAAGTCGACATCTCTGTGGTGTTTGGTGTGAAAGCACATAAAGCGGCGCCCCCTCGCCCAAGACACTGACCTGGTTCGGGGAGAGAGCCGCAGCATGCTGCCGATTTGGACGGCGATGGGAGATGCCTATGCTACCATGGTCCCTGTGGCGGTGGATGAGCGGACTCACGGGCTGGCAAAAGCTGGGGCATCACTGTATGCACGGACCAATCACTGCATTGGAGTTCGCGATGTGAGACCGTGACCATGCAATTTACTTCGTGTGGGACCCTTACTGACTTTGGGACTTCAGGTACCAGCATGCATAGCGAATACTGCCCACAGAGGAAAAAACTTTTGCCTGTGATTGGATGCATTGGCACCAATGGAAATATTGGGAGCAGTATGAAAAGTCCCTGCCTACACCAACATGTTTTTTAAAACACGAAGCTGGCAATGAATAAGGCACACGCCGAAACACGTCTGCCAGGTGTTTTAATCTTTACCTGTCAGGATGGTGGCAAAATAAATCTCCCTGAGCTTTCCAAAACGCATGTGTCGGACCCATTTCTTGGCTAAGAAGTGGGAGAGGTGGAGGATATGTTTTGCAGCTGTCGACGCTGCAATACCGGCACGCCTCTTGATCTGGTGCTTCGCTTCAAGTCGACATCTCTGTGGTGTTTGGTGTGAAAGCACATAAAGCGGCGCCCCCTCGCCCAAGACACTGTTCCTGGTTCGGGGAGAGAGCGGCAGCATGCTGCCGATTTGGACAGCGATGGGAGATGCCTTTGCTACCATGGTCCCTGTGGCGGTGGATGAGCGGACTCACGGGCTGGCAAAAGCTGGGGCATCACTGTATGCACGGACCAATCACTGCATTGGAGTTCGCAATGTGAGACCGTGACCATGCAATTTACTTCGTGTGGGACCCTTACTGACTTTGGGACTTCAGGTACCAGCATGCATAGCGAATACTGCCCACAGAGGAAAACACTTTTGCCTGTGATTGGATGCATTGGCACCGATGGAAACATCGGGAGCAGTATGAAAAGTCCCTGCCTACACCAACATGTTTTTTAAAACACGAAGCTGGCAATGAATAAGGCACACGCCGAAACGCGTCTGCCAGGTGCTTTAATCTTTACCTGTCAGGATGGTGGCAAAATAAATCTCCCTGAGCTTTCCAAAACGCATGTGTCAGACCCATTTCTTGGCTAAGAAGTGGGAGTGGTGGAGGATATGTTTCGCAGCTGTCGAGGCTGTAATACCGGCACACCTCTCGATCTGGTGCTCCGCTGCAAGTCGACATCTCTGTGGTGTTTGGTGTGAAAGCACATAAAGCGGCGCCCCCTCGCCCAAGACACTGTTCCTGGTTCGGGGAGAGAGCGGCAGCATGCTGCCGATTTGGACGGCGATGGGAGATGCCTTTGCTACCATGGTCCCTGTGGCGGTGGATGAGCGGACTCACGGGCTGGCAAAAGCTGGGGCATCACTGTATGCACGGACCAATCACTGCATTGGAGTTCGCGATGTGAGACCGTGACCATGCAATTTACTTCGTGTGGGACCCTTACTGACTTTGGGACTTCAGGTACCAGCATGCATAGCGAATACTGCCCACAGAGGAAAAAACTTTTGCCTGTGATTGGATGCATTGGCACCAATGGAAACATTGGGAGCAGTATGAAAAGTCCCTGCCTACACCAACATGTTTTTTAAAACACGAAGCTGGCAATGAATAAGGCACACGCCGAAACGCGTCTGCCAGGTGTTTTAATCTTTACCTGTCAGGATGGTGGCAAAATAAATCTGCCTGAGCTTTCCAAAACGCATGTGTCGGACCCATTTCTTGGCTAAGAAGTGGGAGTGGTGGAGGATATGTTTTGCAGCTGTCGACGCTGCAATACCGGCACGCCTCTCGATCTGGTGCTCCGCTTCAAGTCGACATCTCTGTGGTGTTTGGTGTGAAAGCACATAAAGCAGCGCCCCCTCGCCCAAGACACTGTTCCTGGTTCGGGGAGAGAGCGGCAGCATGCTGCCGATTTGGACGGCGATGGGAGATGCCTTTGCTACCATGGTCCCTGTGGCGGTGGATGAGCGGACTCACGGGCTGGCAAAAGCTGGGGCATCACTGTATGCACGGACCAATCACTGCATTAGAGTTTGCGATGTGAGACCGTGACCATGCAATTTACTTTGTGTGGGACCCTTACTGACTTTGGGACTTCAGGTACCAGCATGCATAGCGAATACTGCCCACAGAGGAAAAAACTTTTGCCTGTGATTGGATGCATTGGCACCAATGGAAACATCGGGAGCAGTATGAAAAGTCCCTGCCTACACCAACATGTTTTTTAAAACACGAAGCTGGCAATGAATAAGGCACACGCCGAAACGCGTCTGCCAGGTGTTTTAATCTTTACCTGTCAGGATGGTGGCAAAATAAATCTCCCTGAGCTTTGCAAAACGCATGTGTCGGACCCATTTCTTGGCTAAGAAGTGGGAGTGGTGGAGGATATGTTTTGCAGCTGTCGACGCTGCAATACCGGCACGCCTCTTGATCTGGTGCTCCGCTTCAAGTCGACATCTCTGTGGTGTTTGGTGTGAAAGCACATAAAGCGGCACCCCCTCACCCAAGACACTGTTCCTGGTTCGGGGAGAGAGCGGCAGCATGCTGCCGATTTGGACGGCGATGGGAGATGCCTTTGCTACCATGGTCCCTGTGGCGGTGGATGAGCGGACTCACGGGCTGGCAAAAGCTGGGGCATCACTGTATGCACGGACCAATCACTGCATTGGAGTTCGCGATGTGAGACCGTGACCATGCAATTTACTTCGTGTGGGACCCTTACTGACTTTGGGACTTCAGGTACCAGCATGCATAGCGAATACTGCCCACAGAGGAAAAAACTTTTGCCTGTGATTGGATGCATTGGCACCAATGGAAGCATCGGGAGCAGTATGAAAAGTCCCTGCCTACACCAACATGTAATATATATATATATATATATATATATTACCTACTGGCGGTCGCCAGTAGGTAGTTATAGTTAGGACCTACTTTCCATAGGAAATCCACAACATCCTATTTGGAATAACTTTGGCGCTGGTGGACGAATCGTCGTGAATTTCTCCAAGAAAATGGCCTGCTCGGTTCCGCCCCTTCCCTGAAAGTTTGGGAGTGATTCGTCAAGTGGGGGTCGAGAAAAAAGGGGGTCCCAAAACGTGTTTTCCCCATGCAATTTTCCATAGGGACCTTTCACCAGGGCTACAGCACGAACGGCTGAACGGAATTACATCAAATTTGGGGGAGAGGTAGAGTTCTGTTTGCAGATTGTGCTTTATGTTAAATGGTGTAAATCCGTTCAATAGTTTCTGAGAAAATTGCAAGTAAAATCATAGCGATATCTCGAGACGGAGTTCAGCACGCGTACGGAAATCTGTTCAATTACGAGTACGAGCTGCATGCTGATTGGCTGTGAACTGTCTGTCAACACTCGAAACCAGGAAGTGTTGGCGGCCATCTTGTGCCTCGTTAGAACCGAGTCACAAGAAAACTGTAAAACAAAGTTGAGAAATAAGGGAAGGGGGTAGGCTAGAGACATTCTGACCCTCTAGGCTTGCTCAGGGGGTCGTATATCGATGTTTAGGCGCTATTTTTTATTTTTGAAAGAAAAATCGCAACGTACGCGTATGGAAATACGTACAATTACGAGCAGGAGCTGGATGCTGATTGGCTGTCAATACTCCAAACCAAGAAATGTTGGCAGCCATCTTGTTTGTCGGGAGAGCAGAGTCACAAGAAAACAGTAAAAGAAAGTAGAGAAATAACGAAAGGGAGCAGGGTAGAAACATTCTGACCCTATAGTGTTGGTCAGGGGGTGGTGCATGGCTCTTTAGGTTCAATTTAAATTTTTTTTAAATAAAAAATGGCGGAGTACGCAGTGGAAAAGGTGAAAAAAAGTAGAAGTTTATTTTATTCATTAGGTCCCGGGGGGGCAAATTCCAGGGGCAATATTTCTGCATAATGGGGGCTTGTAAGGTGCCCCGAGCACTGGGGAACGGCACTCCTCTGGTTTTATTTTGAAGTATGCGGGGGGATTACGGTCCTACTCCCCGCAGTCTTGGTGAGCGGCACCCCTCGGGTCTTTTAAAAAAAAATGTTTTGAGGTCTCTCTCTCTCTCCCCCCGTTCATGTCACGGGGAACACCACATTTCTGGGGCAGTGATATGTAAAATGACCTTCCAGCTCCGGGTACCTGCATTGTGTGGAGTTTTTTATTACTGTTGGGAGGGTGGGCTTGATAATACGTCCTTGTTAATTCCCATAGAAGCCTATGTCCTGGTGTTAACATGGGCTTCTATGGGAAATAACAAGGCCGTATTATCAAGATCATTATCGCCATTTTATCGACAGTTTCCTGCCAATAAATCGGTGATAATTTTAACACCGGTCCTTGATAATATGCACCTAATTTAATGGTCAAAAAAAGAGCAATGGGCCATATTATCAACAAAAGGTGATACATTATCGTCGCTTTTATTGGCAGGAAACTGCCGATAAAGCGGCGATAATGGGCTTGATAATATGCCCTTGTTAATAACCATAGCAGCCCAGGTTAACATCAGAACTTGGGCTGCTATGGGAATTTACAAGGGCCTATTATGAAGCCCATTATCGCCGCTTTATTGGCAGTTACTGACGATAAAAGCGGCGGTAATGTATCGCCTTTTGTTGATAATATTGTTGATAATATGCCCCTTCATTTCTATGATAGTATGTAAAACGTTCCTTTTTTTTGTGTAGCAGTTGTATTCTCTACACATGCGCAGCCTCGTTTCGAAGTCGACGGTTTTTTCTTTTTCTTCAAGTTCAACAAACAAAGGTTTCTTTATTTCAGGTATTAAATTTGGCGCTTTGTTTTCCCGGGTCGTGTGTCATCCGCTGTTGTACTTTTGTAATGTGTTAATAATCGTATTTTATCTACATTTATTTGGAACGTAGTGTTGAGGCACCAAAAGTTGATGAGGTACTCCGTCCACCGCCATTTTAGTTGTTTTTCACCGTTGTTTTTATTATATCTGTTACTTTCATTTTATCGTCCTCCTATTTTCTTTGTGATCGATGAGATTTCGAGGCACAGACACCACGGTGTTTGTCTTTAAACTCTGATGTTATCAGACTTGGTCACACGTATACCTAAAAACTAATTTGAAGGACGTAAGTCACAGCCATTACAATGCGTGTTTGTCAACACAAAGACATTATTAAGATTATCGCCGCTTTTATCGGCAGGAAAACTGCCGATAAAGCGGCGATAAAGGGCTTGATATTAGGCCCTTGTGAATTCCCATAACAGCCCATGTTAACACCAGAACCTGGGCTGCTATGGGAATTTCCAAGGCCCTATTATCAAGCCCATTATCGCCGTTTTATCGGAATTTTTCCTGCCGATAAAAGCGGCGATAATGTATCGCCTTTTGTTCATAATATGCCACTTCTTTCGTGTCCTGCATCTCGTTTTGCGATACGAAATTGTCACCTGTGGAAGATAGAAAAACACTGTTACTAGATATATTTTACAACACAAAATAATTTGTAAAACATTTCATTTGACTTTTTTGCTGTTCTTAGAATATATTGAATTTCACTACAAACAGTGAGTTTAATAGTACTCATCACATAACAGCGGGCAAAAAAAAGACAATCCATAAGGATATCTTAAATAAAACCCAGTCAACTTCTCAATAACAATATAAAAAATAGAAATAAAACATATCTTAAATGTTTTTTCTAACTGCAATTTCTTACGTAAATATAACTTATCTCAAACAATTATTCTTTTTTTTTTTTTTTTTTTTTTTTTTTTTTCTTATTTATTTTTTTTTTTATCCTCATTTGTGTGCATAGCTCCAATCTATCAATACCGAGAAGAAAACCACCACAGAGCGAATAGCCAGAAGGTCTTGTACTATGCCAACACAGCCCTGAAGCTGGTGAGGGATTTATCTATCGAGAGGTACGGTCAGTTCCCCTTTGGCACTAAATACAGCGACCACTCTTGAACTCGCTTAAGATGATACCTCAGTTGATAGAGCCCGAATCATCGAGACCCCCTTGGAATTTAGACTAATAGTCTCAATAGTCAAGGTAGGCGATGCTCACATTAATCATAGGACCTGGGGAAAAAAAAAAAAAAAAAAAAAACCCCAGGTGAAGATCACGACTAACCAAGCATTGCCCAAAATGCTCTAGTATTCGAGTTTCCTACCCTGGCTAAGTCCAGCTTAGAAATTTGGAGAAGTGATGTTCGCCATTCATGCGCAGTAGGTGGTATAGCGTCTTTCCAGTGTCTACATATCTCCCTCCGTGCTGCAAGGATAGAATAAAATATTAATCTTGTTGCAGCATCGCGAGTATTGTTCCTCAGACCAAAAATCACGAGCTTAAGGTCTATTGTGATGTTTTCGCCCACAGCATGCGACAACTTGTTTTTAATGACTTCCCAATATTCAGATAAGCTAGGACATTCCAAAAACATATGTGTATCAGTTGCTGCAACAAGCCCACATCTAGGACAGGAAACTGGGCCAGTCAATGAGAATTTTGTTAACCTATGCGGGGAATAGTATGCCCTATGCAAGGTGAAGAGATGATTCCGACGAAGCCACGATGGTTTAACTAGATCCCAGAGCAATGAACAAGAAGCACTCCAGAGCTCTTCCACTTCCTGCCCCGGCATTAGTTCTGCCCATAAGTTTGTTGGTAATTGAAAACTAATGTCGATTTCATCTAATATTTTGTTATACCACCGGGAGATTTCTTTTTTCGCCACTGGGTTATCTAATAAGGAAGTTATCAAGTCACTGACACCACCTATAGGCTGCTTACAACGTCTCATTGACTGTCCATAATATGTCTGGGCCCAGCTAGAAATCTGAATATATTTAAATCTTGACAACTTATCTCAAACAATTATAAAATAACAATACATTATGATTAATTTTCTTACACTGTAAATAATGTTACTTACAAATAGAGGCTGACAAAATACACAGCAAAAAGTCCTTAATGGTTTCGCACACTTTTTCTTTACGGCCAAATAGTATGCATCAAGTCCTTTGTTTGGAAGTTGTTCAATAGTAATCCTGAACGTCTACCTCCCAGCCTTCTGATCCAAAACCACCAACATCATCTATGGGTCCCCCAGGACTCATCCATCAGTCCGACGCTGTTCAACATCTACATGGCCACCCTAACACAAGTAGCTCACCATCACAACTTCAACAACATCTCCTACACAAAGAACACCCAGCTCATCCTCTTTCTCACCATGAAGCCACATACCACCAAAAGTAACCTCCAAGACACAATGAAGGACGTCACTAACTACATAAAGAGCCGCACTGTAAACACAAACTAGCAGAAGATGAAGGTACTCATCCTCAGACCCACTCCATCAGCCTCAGACAACTCCTGCTACCTGACTACAGTGTGAAGAGTACCAACACCTACCAACCATGTGCACAACATAGGATTCAACCTCAACTGCTCCCTCTCCATGTGTAAGCAAGTCTGCACCGTGTCCTCGTACTGCTACAACACTCTCCACATGCTCCGCCACATTTACAAGTGGATTCTAGCCAAAAGAAGAACAGTGACACAGGCCCTCATCAGCAGCAGACTACTCTGTGGTAAAACACTCTACACATGAATTCTAGCCAAACACCTACAACAACTACAACAAATCCAAAAGACCTCTACGTGACTGATCATCAATGTCCCCGGCTGCACCCACATCACCCACCACCTGATACACCTACAATGCCTCAATATCAACAAAAGGATCACCTTCAAGCTCCTCACCCTCACTTACAAAATACTCTACAACCCCAGACTAATGTACCTTAACAGCAGTAATCCTAAAGGGCAAATTTTTATCTTAAAATGTTGTCTTTAAAAATATTAGGTAAGAATTTGGTAACTCTTTGGGCAAATGGTGCTTAAAAACTAATTGAGTATCATTACACTGTATCCAACCTTTCAGACATTTTAAATAAACAATGTAATGGCCAGATGTGGTAGAAGGTCCATCATTAGAAAATAATAGCAACAGCTATAAAAGTTCTTCCTGATATTGAACATTGACCTGCTACACAATTTTTAATTTAACTTTTCAATTTTGTTTAATCAGTTCTACAACTTTGCAGCATTAAAATAACATACTGTCCATATCTTTGTATAAATAATGTTGATGACATTTCTGATTTACATTGGCTACACTCCATGTTTTGACTTGCTCCTCTAATTAGATTGTTAAAAGACACTGATTAACAGTCAAGTAAAGTCAAATATATGTCTCAGTGTCTATGTCAGTGCTACATGTAAACAAACAATTTCGACAGTCATGATGCCATTTATAAGAAAGGCCAAAAAGGTTTTCAACATCTATACCTTCATCTTCCAGTACACCAAGCATAAACATTAAAAATTCCTGACAATCTTGCTGAATATTCTGTGTAAATTGACTAGAACCAGAACATATGTCCAAAACATTTCGAATATCAGAAACAATTTGTATTTTACTTTTATCACTAGTACATTTCTCATAAACAGAATTCCACAATAAACAGAATCTTTTGTCCCAATTTTCTACAATTTGCTGTTGGAAACTTTGAAGAAAAAACACAACATTAACAACTACATTAGCATAGCAGTTGACACCAGAACTATTTTCAAACCGATAACCAACATTCTCATCAACACTGTCCTTTGTCTTTTTGCTTGGAGGCGTAACTTCATCTTGTTTTTTTTCTTTCTCTACAGTTTCAGAACAGATATTCTCAAACCTTCTTTTTCTACCTACCACACACTTTTCAATCACTGGATATTGACCTAAATTGGGTGCATATTCTCTTCTTAACCTATTATACTGTTTCACACAGTTTGCATCTGCAGAAACCTTTGTCTCATCAAAATCAATCAAGTACAATCCAGATAAAGTTCTGACTCGAGACAAAGCAACATATGCCATCCCTTCTTTAAACACGGTACCTCCAATATTTACTAAAGCACAATCTACACTTAAACCTTGAGATTTATGAATGGTCACCGCATATGCCAAACAAACAGGAAACTGTTTTCTGCAGACATACAAATCTTTTACTAGCAAAAAACGAGCTGCACAATGACTAACTTGTACTTCAGCAATTTCATCAAATTTAATTTTCAAAAATTCAATGCCAGCTCTGTTTACATAATTAACAAAATCAACAATTTTGCCCATTGCTCCATTTACTAAACCTTTTTGCACATTCAAATGACATCGCAAAATTACCCTACAATTTACACATGCATACAAATTCTTTTCTAAACCAGCAGTTTTACTTATCGATTTCTCAAAACAATCCAATTTCCTCTTCAAGTTTTCACTCAAAATAATACTGATTCCTTCATGTTCTATTTTGTCAATTGCTTCCAATTTTATAATGACTTCATTTTCCAACTTTAACATTTCTTCATCGAATATAGAACATTCACGCAGTGTTGGCATGAAGCAGATAACAGATTTGTTTTCTGCAATTCTCATGTCTATTTTCTCTGGGACAATATTTGCATTTGGAAACAAATTAGAAAATAATCGTGTCTGTAAAGCTTGTTTGCCATGTTCGGTCAATTTTCCAATTCTTATATCTTGAAAAATAGTTCCATAATCAACATCATTTGCTTGTCGCATATTTGTAGTAAGTTCCTTATACTGAAAATATGACCAAATATTTACATTGCCAATAGTCCCCAAAGACTTTCTAGTATCTTCATGCACCAGTGTTTTAAACACTGGCTGTCCTTTTACAGGAGTAAGTTGTAGAAGATCTCCAAAAACTATGACGTGTTTTTCCTCCAAATAATTCGTCATACTCTGTTTTAAGAATTTGCTGCAGTCTTAAATGCACAAAGGTAAGCATTAAGTTTGAGACCATGCTTACCTCATCAATAATGAGAAGCTTCATTTTCTTCAACACTCTTGAAACTTCATAAGAAGCTTCTCCAGATAGCTGGTGGTATTGCAATTTGTTGTAATGCTCTACTGGTAGCATTAATAAACAATGTAAAGTAATCCCTTTAATATTGTGTGCCGCCAACCCAGTTGGAGCAATGACAACACAAGACAAATGCGAGTCAGTTCTTTTCTGTGGAAAACTTGTGATTACTTTAATTAAAAAACTTTTTCCTGTTCTAGCTTGTCCACTCACATGCATATGGATAGGTTCAAATGATGAGCAAGAGCAGTCTTTCTTCTCATGAAGAAATCCATGGTCAATCTGTTCTCTCACTTGCTCATATATTTCTTTCTGCTCAAGATTTAGTTGTTCTTCCAAGTTTCCTAAGTTTGTTAGATGTTCTTGACCTTGATACATTACTGTTTCCACCTCTTCCATAGCAGTTGCTGCTTCATTTAGAACAATTGGTTCTCTCAGTGGGTCCTGACTCAACGGAGCAGAAGTTTCACTGTCTTGAGAACTGTCTCTAGCAATCTCAGCTGCAATTGTAGCTTCTTGCTCAATTTCGCCATGGTTTGAAAAGTTGCAAAAGAGCTAAATAGTAAAATCAATGTCCTTTTCTTTGTTTCTCCAGACATCCTTCAAAACCAATAACGGCATATATACCATTATTAATGTTTTCGGTAATATTCCGTTTAAAAATATAGTTTTGCAGCACTTCATAGAGACAAATGTTCTCAAGATAATGATTTCTATTTGGATAATATGTATCCAACATATTTGTTTTCACAATATCAGTACTTTCTGGCTCTTTTTCAGCTAAATATTCAATTTCTTGTACAGATTTAAGAACTCGGTTTCGTGTTGCAGCAAGACCTAGACTCACCCAAATGATTCTTCTAGATTTGGAGTATAGACTTGCAGATGATAAGCGATCCGAGCATTCATACGCTCCAATTTCTCGATGAGATAACATCTTCAAACTGTAACTGTATAATTTCTTACTTAGACTCTTCTCATGGGAAATCTCTTCCCACATTTCCTTCAATTCCGTCTTTTCTGTCTTTGTTATGTACGATGTCACATATCGAGCAACAGCAATGGAATTGTCTGCAACATATTGAATATCCATATTAGCATTCCACATAGACAAAATGACTGAGTTATAGTCATTTATGTATTTTGACTGTTCATTTCTTCTTAAGTTGTAGGTATTTTTTTGAGACTTTCTTGTGATATTGTGTCGCAAAGATGACATAAAACTGTTCGCTCTTCCTTTTGATATTACAGGTCGAGGAAATGTAAAACGGCATTTGCTGTAGAATTTGTCCTTAGATTTGTACTTTCGATGACAGTATTTGCCACAACGATGGCTTTGGAATTGTAAGACTTGTTGTCTTAAGTCCTTATCTTGTGTACTTTTTGGTACTTCACATGTAGCATATTCTTCAATAAAAGACAACACAGTATCATCTGAGTCCGCTTCAAATTTGGGAGCATCTTTGATCCATAATAGGATATGTATGTGAGGAGCACCTCTCGCTTGATACTCCTTTCTCCAAAAGAAATCCAGAACCTCTCCAAGAGGAGGATTTTTTTTATTGGTGATAAAAGACATCATAGCTTCGAATCTATGATTGAAATACCTGCATACATTAACAGGATCCAAAGAGCACAATTCTCCAGGTGTCTTGTATGCGATATTTGGTATATTTGGATTTGCCTCTCGAAGAAATTGAAGTAAATCATCCCAAGCATATTCAGCACAGCTTAGAGTAAGGAACCATGTAGGAGTTCCTAAGTTCCTTAGCATACATTTAAGTTCTCCATGACGATGGTCCCAGTACTCATTAGTACCACGCTGACATGCCATCAGATTAATCAGCTGATTTTTCAAAACATTATCTTTCTGCTGTACTTTATCCAAAAATTCCTTTGCCGAAACATTTTGCAGATGTACACCTGTTTTCAATATGTGGTTTACTGCATAAGAAAGTCCAGACAAATCACTCTCAAACAAAAGATTAAACAAATATGGAATACATTGTTGAAATCTTGCACCTTCTGCATATAATCTTGATGTCCGGTATTCAGATGCAGGAATCTGTACGGGTCATTCATTATATCATCCTCCTTTTCCTGTAGGAAACAACTAAGGAAAACAATGAGCTTCCAAGCTTTTTTCCCATACACTAATGGGACTTCCTTTTGCTTCTTTCATTTGAAATAACTCTATAGCATTCCCCATCATTTCTTTGGAATGCAATGGATGAACACTGTAATGTTTGTATATTTCTTCAGTTCTGGACACATCCACTTTTTCGATTTGTCCAGATGGCAAGTCAGTATCTTCTTGTACAGTTATTTCTTTTTCTCCCACATACACATTTTTGTAATATTGATTATTTTTTACCAGATACAATGTTGCCTTTTTCACTTTCCTAACATCCACTAATTCTTGCCAGACTTTCTGACTGTTAGTAGGAAAGCCATTAACAAGATTAACTAAAGGTTCATCCTCTACATTTTCTACACCAATAGTTTCAATATGTTTCTTTAAATCTAGAGGCAAATATACAACTCTTCCCTTTAATCCTCTTTGTAAATCAGAAGGAGGCAATTTTCCTGTCTTAGGCTCCATACAAACAATAGCCTGAAATGGATGCACACATTGAATAAGAATATAATAATAATAATCCACATTTGTAAAGCGCACAATCACCTGTAAGGGTCTCTAGGTGCTGGGGGCCCTCGGGAAGATTAAGCAAGCTATTGCCCAGAGTCACATGGTACTGGGCTAACCTGCCGCCGGAGCCGGGGATCGAACCGTGATCCCCAGATTCCGGAGTCAGTCGCCCTGGCCGCAGCGCCACACCTCTTCCACTAGAGTCATAGGTATTTAAATCCCTCAGTTCAGAAGGAATACTTACCAACTCAAGATTATTATTTAGAGCTCTAGCAGGCATGTTGTTCTCTTCTAATTTGTTATAACAATATTTACAAATACGCTGATCAGAACCCAAATCAAAACAATTCTCTACCAACAAATAAGTTGCAAAATCCTTCCACTCATTATTATTTTTCTTTTCACTTTTTAAATACAGATCAACAGTCCTGGTCTGATTTTTATAATGAATTTGTCGACAACAGATACAAGAAAAATTTGGCCTTTCACCTGAAATCACCTTAAACTGTATAATTTCTTGCTCAAAATGTTCTACACTGCACTGTCCTACATTCTCTTCCACATTTTCTTCTATTAATCGCTCACTTTCTGCACTGTCTTCCAGAGGACCAAAGTAACTAATCTCAATTTCATCACAAACATTTGTTACATCTGATACAGATCCAGGCAAAAGAGCACTGTTCAACTTTTTTAACATTAGTGCTGGACTTTTCGCGTAATACAATGTTCTAACTAATTTCCTCATTTCAGTATGATGAACTGCGAACATCCTGAAATGGTGGAAAACACTTCGACATACTTTTTTAGAAACACAAGGCAGAGAATGACCTTGCAAACCTGTATTTTCTCTCACTCTGCAAGGCTCTAGTCCTTGTAACATCTTAATCTTTTGTTTAACACTTTTCTTGGTATAATTACGTAAGAAATTGCATGAAAAAACAATAGATTCTTGCCGCACACTGCAAATACTACTACAATTCCAAGTGTACACTGGAGCTTTAGGACGTCTCCCTAAAACTTCACCATCTAACACCTCTTCTGCATTTCTAGGAATTTTCTCTTTCTAAATAGGACAACCATTTCTAACCTCATAAGCACGACCAGTAGTGTCAACTGCATGCAACAAATCATTACTCTGAAGATAACTTTCTTCAGTAAAAAAAGGCTCAGAACTTTAACTATGTTTCCATTCACCCAAAAAAACTCAAAAAAATGACTTCTGTTAATTAGTCTTCTCCACCTACTTTTGCCCTTCATTAAATGGATTGGTTTATCTAGTGATCTAATTCTATTGATTACTAAAATAAACAGTTTTCTTTTCAATTCCAAAGCTTTCTAAACTACAATTTCTGTAGCTTTCTTCTTCTTATAAAATAATGTTTTTTTCTTATATACCTTAATTTTTTTCATTAAATTTGATACCAATTTATTATAAAACATTTTTTTCCTAATTTCTATTAATTGCTTTTTCCTCCTTGTACTATACACAGTTTTGTGTGCACTTGATTTTCCATTCTTTTCTTTATTAGTTTTTTTTTCCGTTGCTGATACACTAAAGACATTTTTCTGTTTCTGAACACTAATCTTAGTCTTTAGTATTTTCCTCAAAAAAGTGCTCCTGCTCTTACCAGGACTTTCTTTCTGTTTGTTAAGACTTCTCTCTTAATGTAAATCTTCTTGGTGAGTTCTCTTCAAATACACACTTTTCTTACGTTGCTTTCTCTTTTGGTACTTCGTTGGCATGATGCAGTATTCTTAGCATCGATAAACACAACCTATAATAAAAAAAATATATAACATTACAAAACAAAATATATCAAATATTCTATTATATTACTTACAAGAACAGAGGGAGGGGTATGAGGACAAACCCCGGAGTATAAAAATAGGTGGACTTACAATAAAAGAACAAGGAGTATGAAGCAAGGAAAATTTAATAAAAAATGAGAGTACAATATAACGGACTATAAAAACAGCCGCGGCCTGTGGAGGGAGTTGCGATGGGGCAGGCAGATAAACAACGGAATCTTCGGGGCATATTACCAGCAAGTAGCGATATTTATCGCTAAATAGGGTTAGCGACGATTTTTTTATCGCTGCCTATCGCTGGATATGTTAGCGGAGAAAACATGCTATTAGCAAAGTTTTTCTCCATTGTGCTAAGAGAGAATACAGCGATATTCACGCATTAGAGACGAAATGGTCTTAGCCATGTTATCCACCTGCCATTGGATAAAATGGCTAAGAATTGGTCTGGGCAGGTGTTAGTATTTGGACAGCGCGAATATTTCCAAGGGTACACCTGACTTGCTAATAGGCGATAGCGACATTAGCGACTGCTTTCAGTCGCTAACTGGTTGGGTTCGGCCAGTTTACACGTTATTAGCGATAAACATCGTTGACATGCAAAGCGGGCCTCAAACTGCTCGCTATCGCCTAAAAGCTGTCGCTAACATCAGTTAGCGACAGGTTGCTAATAGGGTGATAGAAATATGGCCGCTTAGCGGCCGAAAACTGATGCTAAATCGGTGATAATTGCCTATCGCCCCCTCGGTAATATGCCCCCTGGATCATTGCAGGTAAGTAAACAATTAAATTAATAAAATGAATTTTCAGACATATTATCAACAAAAGGCGATAGATTATGGGCCATATTATCAATAAAGGACGATACATTATCGCCGATTTTATCGACAGGAAACTGCCGGTAAAGCAGTGATAATGCTCTCGATAATATATCCTTGTGAATTCCCATAGAAACCCAGGTTATGTTGTTAACCTGGACTTCTATGGAAATTCACAAGGATATATTATCGAGACCATTATCGCCGCTTTAGGGGCAGTTTCCTGCCGGTAAAAGCGGCGATAATGTATCGCCCTTTACTGATAATATGGCACTGACGGGCATATTATTAGGGACCAGTGTTAAAATTATCGACGTTTTATGGACAGGAAACTGCCGATAAAACGGCGAAAATGGGCTTGATAATAGGTTCTTGTAAATTGCTATAGAAGCCCAAGTTCTTTCTTTTTTCCTCATTGCACCGTTGGCAAACACAAATAAACACTAACAGCCCTAGTTGTGCCCTGGGCGCCTCGGGCTGAAGTTATTGCTTATGCCTTAGGTTGGCCCAGCCTGCCCATTTTGTCCAGGGCATGGTGTAATCATAGGACCCCGAGGCTTTAGACCAACCTCATTTCTTTTCCCCACTCTATCAGAGGATCCCACACCATACTATTTACATTTTGTGTCATACCAGCTTCCAGGCATGCTATTCTCAATACAGCTCTAAGCCAATTCTCATACAGGGGGGGGTCGGGTCTTTCCAGGTCTTACAAATCTCTCTGCGGGCAAAAAGAACATGGTTAAAAAATAAAGCCACCTGTGTTTCCCTAAACCTGCAAACAAAGTCCGTGTCTAACCCCCAAAAAATTCAAACTGTGTTCAGCTTAATGTTAACCTTATAAATGCCCTCCAAAGCTCTCTCTACATTGGCCCAAAAAATATCTAGGCTGGCACATTCATAGAATATATGGATATCGTCGGCCTCTGGTAAACCACATCTAGGGCAACAGCATGTTGAAGAGGCAAACTTAGCTATCTTTTTGGGGGTGTAATATAGCCTGTTTAAGGCGAAGAAATGGTTTTTCTTAAGAGAAGCAGACCTAACAAATCTGTAAAGATAGTGGAGAGATGTTTCATAGTGTGTGCTTGAAGAAGCCTCTAAGGGAGATGAATTCCAAACAGTATGCAATGATGGTATATGACCTTCCTCAACCTCAAGCATACTTCTATACCAAAAACCCACTGCTTTTTTCTTATACCCTGGTGTTAAAATGGCGGATTCAATGTCCCAGTTGCCACAGATGTTAGACTTCTCTACAGAAAACCAAGAACAAAGTTGTATGTATTTGAATCTGGAGAAAGAATCTCCAATCTTCAGCCTCAGCACCTCCCAAGGAAGGACCCCTTCCGAAGTTACCAGGTCAGACCACACTGTTATGCCAGCTCTTTTAATAGGAATAGAGAGACTATCTTTAAGGCATATTGGTAAGCCAGGGGAATCCCAAATTGGAGCTAGGTCGGAATAATATTTTATGCCCCATCTTGCCTTCACTGGTCCAAACTAAAAAAGCCATTTTCAAAACCTTTACACGTACCTTTTTATAGAACTTTGGTGCCCCAAACTTATACAAAAAACCGGGCCCTCCCCCTTCCTGACGAGCCACGATCCCCAAGATCTTTCCCTAGTTGGATTCATCAGGGTTAGGGAGTAGACTACGGATATTCTTTAGTTGGAAAGCTAGAGCATACCCCAGGACATCTGGAAGAGCTAGACCTCCCTTCAACAGTCTTCTTTTCAATTTCTTCCACGATAGCCTGGAGTTCTTATTAGCCCAGATGAAACTTCCAATTTTTCCCTGAATTCTACCAAGCATTTTTTCAGGGAAAGCCAAGGGAATCATATTGAAAAGGTATGTTAATTTAGGCAATATCACCATTTTAATTAAATTGACTCGGCCGTATATCATTAAAGGGAGGTTCTGCCATCTCAAAAATAGCTGATCCATATCCTTAGCCACCCTCTTTATGTTTATCTGGGGTATATTGGTTATTTCAGGGGTTATTAGTATGCCCAGATATCTGAACTGACTACTTTGAAATCCATGCCAGTTGTTAGTCCCCCAACACATTGTTTCAGCTTATAAGGTATTAATGAGGTAGCCTGAGTATTGGCCAAAATCAGACATAACCTCCTCTACTCTGGGGAATACCTCTGCAGGATTGTTTGTATAGATCATCAGATCATCCGCGTACAATGCGAGCTTACAGCTGTACTCATCCACTTTAAACGGTGTTATCCGGTCATCCAACCTCAACGCTTGCGCCAGAGGCTCAATGTAGAGGTTGAACAGGAGGGGCGAAATAGGACACCCCTGCCTTGTTCCCCTACTGATGTTAAAACGAGATGTCAACAGACCATTCAACAAAATATTAGCCGAGGCACCTTCATAGCAGCCTCTCAATACGTGGGGGAAGATTGTCCCAAACCCCATGACATTCAGGACATCCCGTAGGTAACCCCAGTTGACACGGTCGAAGGACTTAGCGGCATCATATGCAGCCACAGCCAGGGACTCCGACCGTGCCACAGCCTGATCTATGCTGCCAATCAGCTCAGAAGTCAACCCTTCCCTGGTTTAAGTATAAGGACTATTGTGGACTCCTTCCAAGAAGGTGGTGCCCAACCCGCCAAGCTATAGACGTAATTAAAAAGTTCACAGAGTCTTGGAAGTAAAACATGCTGAAGAACTTTGTATATATCGCCAGGGAGGGCGTCAGGACCGGCTGCTTTGTTATTTTTAATCTTTTTTATATAAAGACTAACTTCTTCAATTGTAAATGGTCCATTCAAAATCTCACGCCCCTCATCTGCCAGTTTAGGTAGGGCCTTACTCTCTAACAACCGAAGTGTATTTTTAGCACTTGGAGACTGTTCTTCCTTGTATAGTTCAGAGAACATGGTAAGAAGGTGTTCCTCCATGTCCTCTTGTTTGAAAGACACGTGCCCTGGTCATCGATAATTAACTTGCTGATGTTATTTCTCACCCGATCTGCCTTTACCTTGCTGGCCAGGGTCGCCCCTGCTTTTTCTCCATACTCATAGTGTTCCATGGAGTAGGTAGCCCACTGTGCCTTGACTTTCTGGTCCAACAATGCTCGATATTCAGATCGGATGCATTCTAGATCTACCAGGATCTGTGGTAAGTTATCTACATGTGATTTCTGCCTTAAACTCTCTAAATAGGAGATTTTGTCTTCTAAGATTTTAAACTTCAATTTCTGTTTCCTATTATTAGAACAGATCAGGCTATGGAACTGACCTCGAATATAGACCTTATATGTGTCCCATACTATTTCAGTTGGCGCTGATCCCCAATTATCAGAAAAATAGTTGGTAGTGGATACGGTAACCATAGTAACCAAATCTGGGTCCTTCAGGGCTGTACGCTTTAAAGTCTTTTGAGAGAATAAACATCACAGGGGCCTGGTCAGATAGTATACTAGGCAATATTTCTACCTCTACCAATTTGTCTAGACATAATCTATCCATAAGAACATAATCAAGTCTAGAAGCATGCCCATGCTTTTTACTAAAATATTTAAAGCCCGGCCCATATCCTTTCTTAGCTCTCCAGGCATCGATTAGACCAAGCTTGTGCATCATGTTTTTCATGGCTCGTCGAGATCTCGGAGCTACAATATGGCGGCTATAGTTGGAACGATCCTGCTGGGGGTCGAGGAGGACATTAAAGTCCCCAACTATAACTATAGGGGTATTGACCTGAACCAGAGTGGACTGTATGTTTAATATGCTAGAAGGATCATCTGTGTTTGGTCCATAGTATGATATAATGGTTAGTTCCTTTCCGCTAAACTCGGCCCCCCTAGGACCCACCGCCCTGACTGGTCTGTTGAACTGGATTTTAAAGTGCTGCCACTACCCACTTTAATCAAAATGACAACTCCTTTATTAATCCCAGACTGCCCGGAACAACAAAATGAAGCTATCCATTTGATTTTTCCAAAAAGTTCCCTTGCCTCAGTGATACTCAGATGAGTCTCCTGGAGGAGAATTATTTTAGCTGGAGACTGCTCTAGAGATTTTAAAATTAACATTAACCGTGGACATCGAAGCCCATTAACATTCCAGGAAATACAGGATATGTTATTATCCGCCATCATCTTGTCTCTCTCCCCCTGGAGCGTGGTGCGCCCACTTTTCTGAATAGAGACACCCACTAACTATTGTGAAATAGGGATTTTTTTTATTTTTTTCCTACCATCACCCACCCTCTCCTCCCCCCACCCTCCCTGGAGAACCCTCCCTTCCTTCATGAGCATTGAGATACTTGACGGGACCCTCTCCCTCCCCCTGATCTGTATGGATTAGTAAAAGAAAAGGTGCGTGTTTTTCTAAAGTGATTTAGCTTAATTCGGTGCATCAACAGTAAATAGATTGGAAATGAGAAAGAGAGGATACAGAAGAAAAGAAAAGTAAGAAAATATGAATATAATATTCATACTATCCCTACCGCCTGACTACCAGCTTCATTGCCTCATCATTCCCCTCTTTTCCGCCCCCCCTGATTTTTTCGATCAGACTGCTTCGGTCTCCTTAGAGGGTTAAGGCCGGTGCTTAAGTTCTTTGATGCCCCGACTAGACAGCTTGTGGTCCAGGCAACCGTCATCTCTCGTCTGGACTACGCCAGCTCTCTGCTGGCGGGGGCTAACCAGGCTGAGTTAACACGCCTGCAGCGGGTGCAGAACGCCGCGGCGAGAGCCATTGTTGGACTTCCTAAGTTCTCCCAGGTGTCTCATGTCATCCGCTCCCTGCACTGGCTCCCGGTTAGGAAGCGTATCCTCTTCAAGGTCCTGTGTCTGACCTTTAAAATCCTTAGAGGCATAGGTCCTGAGATCTTGGCCAACTCTATTTCCTTCTATGTCCCTACCCGTAACCTTCGATCACAAGGTCAGGCCCTTGCTGTTGTCCCCAGATTTAGGCTCAGCCGGATGGGAGGCCGTTCCTTCAGGGTGAGAGCTGCGTCAATCTGGAACACCCTCCCTGTTGAAATTCGGCTGATAGAGGACTTGCTGTCGTTTCGTAGAGCCATAAAAACTTTCCTATTTTAGCCCCTTTGTTTTAGCACTTTTTGTAGCATTTTAGCCTTGTTGTGTTATGACTGCTCTGTGTCTCTGCGCCGGGATGCTCCTTCGCTGGAGTCGCTGTGCGCATAACAAAATTGTTATAACATAACTGTCTGCTTCATCTACATGACGAATGTTATGCATGTGAATATTCCACATTACTCGGAGTGAGGCGGGGAATCTAAGCTGGGCACGCGCCCCTAATGAGTTAAGTATCGTAAGTCTCTTCCCCATCTCCCATTGTTTTGACGCAGTAATGTGAGAGACATCAGAGCATATTGTGAAAGAGAAGGGGGTAGAAAAGGATGTTGATCTTATTGAGCCAGCTTTAAGGGCCAAGGAAAGGATCCTCTCTTTGATGGAATATGTCAAGAAGTTGACAAGGATCTTCCTGGGATGCTCCTTCGCAAGGTTCCTTCTGTACGGATCCCAATGAATTCTCTGGATGTCCATCAATAAATCCTGATCAACATCAGTTGAGTCCTTTAAGATTGTAATTTTGAGAACAGCAATGATAAACGCCTTTATATCTTTTCCCTCGAGATCCTCGGGCACATTCAGGAATTTTAGGTTGTTCTTCCTTGAATGATTTTCAAGGCTTTCAAGGTCATCCTGCATTTCTCGATTTTGTTTAGCCAATTTATCCATGGCGTCTGAGGAAGCAGCAATTGCTTCTTTGATCTTGGGGAGCTCAACTTCCAGGGCGTCAGTCCTTAAGGAAACCTCCTCAGCCTTTTTGGCCACGGCCTCACACGAGGCCTGAATGGCCATCTGATTCGACTCTGATATGGAGAAACGCTTCCCTATGTCCTCCCTCAGGCCCAATAGAATAGCTGCCAAAGACCCCGGGGTAGAATCTGTCGCAGGGGTTTGACTAGGAGATGAATCACTATTAGTTGGGCCTGTGCTCTCTGGGGTATGATTACTGCCTTCCTCCTCTTGGTTAGATGAATCATTCTTGGAATCTCCCGCATCTCTCACAGCTATGTCCTGCTCCCCTTGATCATCATGAGCATCGCGGATATCCAGGGCGGAAAAGCTATTGGAGAGTTCAATTGAGGGATGAACAGTGTCCGCTAATGGTGATGATATCTGTATCTTGCGGATAGACTTAGATAGCTCACCCTCAGTGTTGTGTCGTATCTGCCTGTGTTTTACTCAGAGTAGGCGTGACATTATTTACATCAGTTTCGGTTTGAGTAGGTGCGATATTAATTGCGGCCATTGTCTTTGACTTTTCAGAGCCAGATGAGGAGAGGACCTTGTAATAGGTGGGGGGAACATGACGGCCGGAAGCTAAGGTGGGGGGAACATGACGGCCGGAAGCTAACGGCCGTGACGGAGCTCCTCCCCTGAGTATGGCGACTATGACGTTCTGAGTCCGGCAGCAGCTTGCCGGTCTCTCCGTGTTTTGGTGCGTTTCTGCTCGTTTTTTTTTCCAGTGGAGGAGAGGAGGAGAGGAGAGGAAACAGGGCGTGTAAGGTATTTCTCTGGGTCCCTTCAAGGCTCTGACGGGGCTGATTCTTTCTTTGTGCCCGTATATGCCGAAGTCGAACTGATGTTTGTAAGTTTGACCTTTCAGTTTCTCGCCTTCTGCAGACTCTTTTTCTACGATTGCAGGGGTTTTTGTTTATTTAAGAGATTTCCTGCTCTCAAGTGTTGGGAAAACACGGATGGTTTTATGTAAAGGGGCGGCCACCTTTCAGAGCCGGCTTGGCTCCGAGAGCTAGGCGCCGCACGACTGTGGCGAAGAAACACGGGCAGGCTGATCAGACCCGTTTCAGGAGCAGGGGTGTTGAACACAGACCATGTGAAACCCCTTCGAGTGTTCTGCTATAGCCACCCCATATTTGAGGAACTGTTGGATTTTTTGTTAAAGGCTGGGGCGGTTCAGGATCACAAGAAGGTAGAAGCCTGGAATCGGAACAAGGAAGAAGGCAACCCAAACATAAAAAGTTTGATATTGGAGACAAACTTAATCAGTTTCCTGCCAGTAGGTGCCCAAACCCTGGACTTTTTTGCGATAGCAGGAAGAAGTTTTGCATGGAGACAGAAGGCGAAAGCACAGTGGTTTGTGACCCCGAAGCTCCTGCGTTAGAATTGGGCTTGGCAACTATACCGGTACTAGACCAAAGAAAGGTACATCAAACATGAGTCACCCGCTACACATTAAGAAATCAGGTTGCTAATCTAACATCTGCTCCACAAAACTCACCAAACAAAAATCAATCCATTTCTCCACCCATAATTCAGGCTAAGTCTACTTCACATAGAGGGAAAGGGAAGGGGGCATTCTAGAGCAGATACTCCTCCTGGAAGAGGGAAAGGCTGGAGGAAAGCTAAAGGTGGAACATCTGCCTCAGCGAGAGTAACACCATCGCTGAAATCCTACAGAAGCCCAAGTTCTAGTGTTAATCTGGGCTGGTATGGGAATTCTCAAGAGCATATTATCAAGCTCATTATCGTCGCTTTATCGGCATTTTCCTGCCGATAAAAACGACAATAATTCCATAATGTACAGAGGCACAAAATAATATTAAAGAAAAAAACATAACAGCATGCATTGTAGCAAAACACAATTACTACTATAAAACATTTAACAACGGATGAATATAGGAGCATATTATCAATACAGGCGATAACATTATCAACACTTTATCGGCAGTTTCCTGCCGATAAAGTGGCGATGATTGTATCGTCGAGTCTTGATAATATACCCCATAATTCGTTAATGTACAAAGATACACCGCACACGCACTCCCATACAACTTTTCAACTCACCTTTCAAATTGGATTCTAGATTAACAAGAATACCACTCACACAGTGGATAATCTTCTACAAAATCTCTGGAGTTCAGTGTTTGCAGCACAACCGTCAAATTGAACATTTTCCCTCTCATTTTACGCATACATACATATAAATAACCAATTAAAATCCTGTTCACATTAATTCAAAAGAAAACACACATTTCTATTGGTTTAACATTCCAAAACTTTCGAACTAATAGAACTTTCAATCCTTCCCCCGTTGCAGAATATGCCAGTTACCATAGAAACACTTCAGGGAACACCTAACTCAGCACACAGGTAAAAAGTTCATCATACATTGTTGCAAATTAAAACAGCAAGTGTGCTTGACTGGAGAATATACCAGCTTATCTTATGTAACGTTCTTTTTTATCACTTTTTCTTAACCAATAAAAATAAGGCTTTTAAAAAACAGAAGATGGAACCTAGTTTTCAGTAAAATATTGTCAAACAATCAATCATTTCTTTTCTTTTTTTGAAAACTGTATGTTGTCCACCATTTTAGAAAAATCTTACTTTTGAAACTAGCATTTCATTTACAGACGCCATCAGAGTGCATCCAGACCTCTCTTCAAAATGCTTACAGTGTGGATTGTGGGACACAGCTATATTTTCTGGAGTCAGAGGTACGCACAACAGGAAAGAATTCACAAGGACCTAGGTTTACCAAATGTAGACATTAAATGGATTGGACAGAGAGGATTAAAGTTGTACCAATTGATGCCATTGGTGAAATCCTTTATGCATCTCGAACACCCTGACCTCATAATTGTGCACTGTGGTGGCAATAACCTAGGCACTTTGACTGGGGTAGCTCTGGAAATGCTCATGAAGGACACCTTTGCCCAATTGATGACACTGTTCCCCAAAGCTGTGTTTGTATATTCTAATATATGCCAAAGGCAGAGATGGAAGCGGTCCAACCATTATTGTCCACAGTTTGAAAAAGCTAGGAAACATGTGAATAAATCTGCTTCTGCCTTTCTCCGAGACTACCGAATGGGGTCCATTTACAACAATAATATACGTTTCAATATGCATGGCATCTATAGGAGAGATGGTGTACATTTTACAGATGAGGGAACAGAGTGTTCCTTATAAACTTAAGACTCTGCATTAGTACTTACTTGTAGGTACTAAAATCTCGTAATAAACACAACGGTTCTTTTTAGAGCCACACAACACATAAACAAATACACTTCATAAATATCTAAAATTATTTTTAGTTTTCTTGCTTACGTACGCTTGCGTGACGACTTTCAACAGCTGTACGTCGTCCATACATGGTTGGTATGCGTACAATAAATCTACCACCCCATGAGCAACACTATAGGTTCAGAATGTTTATATCATGCCCCCTTTCCTTATTTGTAAACTTTGTTTTACTGTTTCCTTGTGACTCGGTTGCTGTGACAAATAGGATGGCTTGCAACACTTCCTGGTTTGGAGTATTGACAGCCAATCAGCATGCAGCTCCTGCTTATAATTGTACATATTTCTGTACGCGTACGTTGCGATTTTTCTTTAAAAAAAAATAGAGCCTAAACATGCATGTACGACCCCCTAGCCACGCGTGATCGTCACCACAAAGCCATTAGCATGCATTTTGGGTCACATTATCAACAAAACAAGATGGATTATCGCCGCTTTATCGGCACTTTCCTGCTGATAAAAGCGGGGATAATGTGTTGCCTTTTGTTGATATCGCATTTTCTTGATAATATGGCCCAAAATAAATTTTATTAATGTAATTGTTTAGTTACCTGCAATCATGCAGATTCCGTTGTTTATCACCCCTCACCCTGCCCCTCCCACACCCACCCTGCCTGCCCCATCGCAAGTCCCTGCACGGGCCGCGGCTGAGACGCGATTGCGATCTAGTCATTTACCACAGAGTTGTGGGAAATCCTTGGTGAGGCGCGCACTTCACCGAAGACGTTTCACAGTTCAGACCCATTTTCAGTTGCTCTTTAGACATTCGTGAAGAGAAAGTGGAAATATTTCTGTGAGAGTTAAAGGACGATGTTTGACAAGTTAGTGAGTAAGTAAACTTACCTGACATTACAGAAAATATTGAATGTACTCAGTCGATGTATTTTCTCTAACTTAAAAGGAGAAACGATAACATTCGTGTTAAGCAAGGTCTTAAGGGAAAAGAACACATTGAGTTAGGAATAGTAGAAAGACTTTTGAATTAAGAAGGAACATTAATGAAAAATACAAGATATTGAAGGATTGACAGAATAGATAACAAGCAACTGCATAAAGAAAAGTTAAGAAGAACAGAAGGAAATTAATAATATAAAAATTAGACAATAAACTGAGAGGCCTAGGTTAATGAATGTTAGGTAAATATAGGTTAAAAGCAGTGAGAAAAATAAAGAACCATAAGCTACAAGGTTGCAGCCAAATACTAGAGGAGAGGCTAGTTCGAAATTGGAAGGGGTAGGTAATTAGTAGGGTTAGACTAAGTTATAGATGAGGAATAGAGAGTAAACACATGAAGTACTCAAAAAGTAGTGTGATAATGATGTCTAAATATATACAGATACACAGTGTTGTTGAGGACAATGAATAGTATCTTTTCCATTATGGTAAAGCACATTTACTATTTTGGAAAGGGTAAGGTGAATAGACATATTCTACATTTTTTAGTAGAGTTTTTTCCTATAGTCATAAGGAGTGACTGCTTTCAAAATTTAAGAAAAGCTAAGAACAGAATATCCTTATAAGTAATTATAGTTGTATAATTTTGCAAAGGACTAAAACTCTACTAATGGAATGGTATTAGATAATGGTATTTATATAGTATTTTTTGTAGGCCAAAATAGGTGAAAACGGTAGTTTTGTATTATATATTACGAAAAGTGATAAAATGAACTGTTTATATTTTTATACAAGGAGCAAGAACATAAAGGAAAAATTATGGAATGAGAACAGCCTCATACTCAGGAGATTTTGGATATTACTTTGAGTATAATTGAAGAACTAATCCTATCTGTCACAGGCAATGAGAGTGAAGAAGGGGAAATTAGTGCTGCAGACATGAATTGTAATTTTGAAGAAGAAAGCTTTGATGCAGATTTTGTTGAAGTTTTAAATTATGTTGAAATTTTAGAACACATTAAATCAGAACCTGCTGACGAGGAAATTGATCTGAAGGACATATCTGATGAAGTTGTATTGGAATGTCTGTTAAATTATGAGATGTGACAAGAATACATTTATTGTTGAAAAATAATAAAGGTTTGAGCACTATCTACTAATGTATTTATTGTACTAAAAGTGAAGCAGTTATAGATTTAGTTATATATTCTTTAAATTTTTGAATTGATTTAAAATATGCAAAGTAGGTTTGAGGGTATCGATTGCTTAAAATCCGTATGGAGTATACATGCTGTCTTGTATGCAGGTGCACACTTGTGTTTTATGCCTTCAATTCCCCAGTCTGTATCCTTAGACTTCCCCCAAACACCCTGACACTGCTGTTTTAGTATTGTAGTGAGCCACTCAGCAGTATGTTCTTTTTGGTTGTACGGTGGTAAAACTGAAGCTGTAATAAATTTAGAGAGGAACTTTCTTTGCAGAAATGTAATGATCCAGTCAGTATCTAGATAGTCATGGATTAAAAGAGAAATGTAATGATCCAGTCAGTATCTAGATAGTCATGGATTAAAAGAGGACTTAGTGCATTGGCTGTTTCAAACCTCTATGGACTGTGGATGCACTGTTCTATGCACCAGCAAACTTATGTTTTATACTTTCAATTCCTCAATGTGTATCCTAATACTCCCAGCAAACATTCTCACACTACTGTTTCAATATTGTAGTGAGCCATTCATCAGTATGTGTTATCTGTATACTGTGGTACAACTGAGGCTGTTATAAATTCAATCAGGTTCTTTCCTTGCAGTCTTGTAATCATCCACTCACTATCTAAGTACTCATGCATTAAAATAGGCCTTAGGGCATAGACTGCTTCAAAATCCTTGACACAGCATGAGCGCAAAAGTGACAAAGTGAAATCTTGTAGATTGTAGTCAGCCACTTTTAGGAGGTGTTTCTGCGCAGGAAGGCCCCCTCCATGTATGAATGTGTCCTTCTGGTACAGGGATTTACAATGTGACGTACCTCCCAGATACGTCACATTCTAAATACCACATATCGTGGTGCATCTTTTGCAGCACTGCTTCATCAGAAAAGTGATGCAACGGTGGTGTAAAAGAGGACAAGGGTGTTGTAAATCTGCCTCTAACAAACAATTCACCGAGGCAGTGTTACTAGCAGTGCATTCTTTTTCAATTTACTTTGGTATTATTTTACATTAAAAATATGAAATGTAACTTTAAAAATAAAATAAATATATGTATTTATAATAAAAATGTAGGAAATTACTATAAAAAGAAAGAAATATAATAATTAGTATATTTCAAAATTATCATTTACAAAACCTTTGAAATTCACTGAACTAACCATAGGTTTCACTCACGTTATAGTTAGGAATTAGCATTTAAAAAACCTTAGAAATTCACTGAAAAAAAACATGGGTTTCACCCATGTTATAGTTAGCTGGACATTTCTCTCATACAAAACCATTGAAATTCCACCGTTATAGTTAGTTCAGCTAACTATAACTTGCGCGCCCACAATGCACTGCTGATGACGTCACATATTACATCACTCATCACATGGTCAGTGACATCACTGATGACATCACCGATGACATCTCAAATGACTCACTGATGACATCTCAAATGACATCACTGATGACATTACTGATGACATCATCCTTGTGAAAGAGTGGCAGACCTCCTCTCACCCTAATATAACCTATAATACACACATTCAAAAATTGATACTAAAATTTTCAAAAAAATGGAGATACCAATACCAGTTACAACAACCTATTCAGTAATTCCAACATCTACATCCACTCATCCACCAACAGTTCTATATAGTCACTTAAACATGTACTCACTCATCATATGTACTCATACACCTATACATCCTGTTACACACCAATACTCATCCATACAGTTACTCACACACATACTCACACATGTAAATAAACTATCAAACATCCATTTGTTTGTATATACAGCTATACACACACCACTACACTTACTTTTACAGAAACGTACACATACTTACTCTCTTAAACAATTAGTTATAGAAACACGTACTTATTAATACAGGAACTTTTTCAATCTGTCACTGTCATATATCCTTACTTATAGACATCAATACTCACATATACTAGTTTAAAACATATGTACTTTCTCATAAAGACACTATTGAGGCAGTCATTCAGTTAGTAACACACCCATACACACATTCATCCACCCGTACAGTCCTGCACACATGCTGTCTTCAAAAAACATACAGTGAGTCAGTCATTCATGCATCTGTGCCCTAAGTAATACCCGCCACCAAACCATACAGACACTCATTCTGGTGCTCAAAAAAACAACTAGTAACCCATATAGACACTCGTGTAGCTACTCACCAACCCATGCAGCCACTTATACAGAAAGTGAGACACTGATACAGATATTTACACAGTTAAATATTACTCGCTAATACATGTATTCACTAAGATACACTTAATAAGTCAGTTATACAATGAAATTTACAAAAAAAAAACATCCATTTACATACTTATTTACCCATTTATTCTTCCATCGACCTTTAGATATACATATATAAAAATATTTATTTTTCAGAAAGACACACATTCAGTGGATGATGTCATCAGATGTCATCAGTGACGTGTGTGAACCCTATGGTTTTTTCAGTGAATATATCTATATCTATATATATATAACATCTTTCATAATGCTAATGTAATTTAGTTTTATTTAATAAATAATGTAAATAATGTTTTAAATTCTGAAAGCATATATTCTTATTGTTAATTTCATTTTTATAAAAAGAAAATATCTTTATTACAATAATATTTTAAGCTTTGCATATTGCAATATTTTGTTCTCAATAATATGTCATATATCTTGAGAAACCACCACATGTTTCGGGTGAGAGGCATTGGTTGAAACAAGGTGGTTGAAAGTGGAAGATGGAGAGCTGTTGTGATAGAGAATCAAAATGGGTATTAGGTTATCTTGTGGCTGCTCAGATGGACATATCACGAGAGTCTCTAAATACATTAAAAAACTTAGCTAGGTCTAGCCATATACACACCACACACACACGAATTTAAAATGACAGTGTTCACCATATCCACATATAACATGTTCATCGATAAATGGACAAATGATGATGTGTTTTATAATAGATGGCAGTCAGACTTTCCTTGAAAACTGCCCTATTTTCTTTTCTTACTACAGGTGTGTTCTGACTTCAGAAAACACCTATTATAAGAATATACAGCTCTACTCATTTATAATAATTCTTTGCAATTGAGTAGCTATGTTACAGTGATGCCTATCTAGCCTTGTTGACTCCCATTGTTGGGAACTCACTTCCTTTTCCAAAAGCGACCTCACCCAGTGGAGTGCATTCTGCAGCACACACAGAAAGAGGAAAAGGCCTCTTCGGATTGTTTTTGTGCAGGAAGGTTTCCCAGTTCCTTCACAAAAACAATAATTCCTGCAACGTCGGCACCCTTGCACAATGGCACAAAGGTGCCTGTGTTGGCGCATGGCAGCCCATTGTATGCCGCCTGGAGAAAAGGAGAGGAATGTGCCGTTTTTGATAGATACAGCTCATTCCTGCCCTTTTCTTATGCTGTAGGGCAGTGCCATAGGAAGGCCTGCTGCACTGCCCTACAGAAAAATCTTGTAAATAAGGTCCGCTGATTCTTGCTGATCTTTCCCAAAAGCACAGAAAAAGATGAATTGGCTAGTAAGGTTACTAGGTTCAAGAAGCTGCAATGTAGGCAGGTGGGAGGCAGGTGGCCCAAACGCTGAGGCCACCGTGCATACTTAAAACTCTGAGAGGAGAGCTACCCACTTTCCTGTCTGGCCCATATACAGCTTCGACATTTCCTCTCAAAAGCGGGAGGGTCTAACAAGAGAAAGTGAGGTTGTGAGAGTGGGAAGCTATTAAGAGAACTCTCGGATCACGTCTACTCAATATTTTTTCTGCTTCCCAAACATGTGAGGACAGATGTACAAAGAATGCTATAATCACACTGCAGCTTGGTCCAGATACTCGGGGGCTGGGAGGCGAGAGCTCACCTATTTAAAAAAATATAGTAGCTTGGAGTTCAGTGGCCTAATAGAGGCACTTGGCTTCCTGCCTACTGCCTCCATTGTCAGAGAACCCCTTCATGACTGGTAATGTCTGTGGTGAAGGGTAATTAATTTCACATTTAGAACATTTCACACTTAAAAACTCCTAATAGCCATGGCACATAAAGAGTATTATAACCATGAACAAGGAAGCATCAGTCCCCTGAAGCTTAGAATAACATTCAGAAAACAGACTTTTAGGTCTCTTGGTCAAACCTGTTAGCAGAAGTCTCTGTAACTACATCTATCTTATAATGCTGTATAGTGTAGCATTCTACATTAAGAATGTGTCTGCTTGAGTTCAGCTTATTCTTGCTCTAACAAATATTTGCAAGGCCTTTTAGTACTGTTAAGCTAATCACCTTGTGGACAGGCAGATATTCTAATGGCAAAATAACTAAGGGTACACACAAAAGAGGGATGGAGAGATTCGTACAAAATGAGAGTGGAGGATCATACATGCACAGCAGATATAGGTTGCAGCTTATGTATAATTAAGCTATTGTTGACCATTAAAAGCAGAAAATGAGTTGAGTGCTGAGATGAAAGAGCTTGGTTGCTGTACTTTTACATCCACGTGGCAGATGGCAGGCTTCAGTGAACAATGTCTTGAATTAAGGAAAATTGCACAATTTTCTTCTCATTCACAATCTGCACTATGCACATCACCTTTTGGTGAATGCTCATTAGGTAGAAATATGCCTTTCAATGTAATCAAAAAAATAATCAAGACTGTACTGTAAAGGTTGTTTTTATAAGTTGTTTCTCCAAATAAACGAGAATGTGCTATTGTTATACTAATTATATTTACTATAGTGTTAAAGAAATGGCCATGGAGCCAAGAAGTAAATAAAGAAAGCAGAGAGCTGACAAAACGAAGTATACACTGTACAATGTTGCATAATTCGTACCATTTTTAGTATATTTTCATTATGCAAAATAAATAAAAATCCCCTGGGAAAAAAATATTCTTTCGCAAAAAAATGGGCCACAGATCTCTCTCTAGTTAACAAAATATTTAATAAACGGGGAGCATTTTAAAGTTCATTTTTATACTATCTTTCTAGTAGAGTCCACTCTTTATGTTATACTCCACATGAGTATAGGAAGTGTTACAACATTTAGAAACAAAACATTTTCTGAGCGGTGTCAATCTAAAAGTTTTGACAGATGAGGCTGAATGCTTATTCTTGGTCAAAGTCAGATTCAACGGTAGTGTTAGGTGTGGAGTGTTTCTAAAAACAAACTTATTAGTAATGCTTGCTGCTGCAGCTTTTCCATGCATAGCACTGTATTAACCTCTCCAACGAATAATAATATAGCCTTATAGCCAACTGTAGCGGGTAATACCGGCTATTAAAGGCCCGCTGCAGCGTTAAAGGCCCGAGCCGAAGGCGAGGGACTTTAACAAAGCAGAGGGACTTTGAAAAGCCGGTATATCCCTGCTACACTGGGCTATAGGGCTATTAGAACATTCTGCCACTAGAGGGCAGAATTTTCTAACAAATAAAACAAAGACTTCAGGGAGCACGATCCCCTCAGGCTCCCTGAAGCCTTTGTTCACAGCCAGAGCTGTGAACAAAGAAACATTGGAATGTAGGAGCTCCGGGCTTATACCAGCAATTATAAGCCCGGAGCACTCCATTGTTTTCAATGGAGCTACCAACATTCCAATGTTCTAATAAATGTAATGGCACTCAGGGGCTTGCTTGGAAAAGACCTGCTCAGCCGGAGCATCACTTTTTTTGACGCTGCAGTGGCGCAGGCTTCTCAGTCATATCTATGAAGCGACGCCACATGCCCTTCTAGATATGAAGTAAGGCAAGTCAGCAAAAAGAGCTGGCATTGCGGTGGATGTTCCCATGCAAAACCCATGGATTTTGATACTGCCCCAGATTTACAAATCACACAAACCTGTGGCAGCACCAAAACCTTACACCTCCCCAGAGCAGGCGTACTGAGTAGAAATGTTTTCATTTCTGCTTGTTTTTTCCTCTTTCCATGTGAACACACATAGAACGATGACAATGACTCCATTGATTTTGTGATGGAAGAGACACCTCCCTGCACAAAAATAATCCCGCCAAAAAAGTAGACACCCTTGCTATGGTGCAAGGGTGTCTGAGTTGGCACTAGGCACCATATTGTGCACAGATGCTGGCTGGATGGACAGGAACGCACCATATATCATAAATACGGCACATTCCTGCCCTTTCTATTTGACACTGGGCCAGTCAGCAAAGATCCTTGCTGTGCTGCCCTGAGTCAAAATCTCATGAATGAGGCCCTCAGTCTGCTAACCTCTGAAGTCTGAATGGCTGAGCCAGCACTGTTGGGCTTAAATAGCAACAAATGCCAGAAGCAGGTGCCTAACTCACTGATATATCTTTGCAACTAGAAT
The DNA here is from genome assembly GCF_964261635.1 of Lissotriton helveticus. Lineage (NCBI taxonomy): Eukaryota > Metazoa > Chordata > Amphibia > Caudata > Salamandridae > Lissotriton > Lissotriton helveticus. The sequence goes on from NC_136061.1 coordinate 1,898,910,916, forward strand.
GAAGAGTGAAGGGGTAGGATTGTATAAAGTCTCCGCAATGCAAACTTTATGTAGTGTGTGAATATGAAGGTTTATACTGAGCATAAGTTCACATTTCGCTGGGCATAGTGTTTGTTTTTTGCAAACTAGTATAGTGCGTTTATTGTTTTTTTAAATGAATGCACCCAGTCTGATAAGAAAAATGGCTGCAGAATTATCCAGTGCTTTATGCAAGAGCAACTGTAAAACTTGTATAAAAGGTTGACGATGTAGGTAGTGTTTTATCCGGAATTGCAAGTTGCTGCGGAAATATCGACACAACGTGTTATATAATCTGTGGGCTAGAAATATGTGGATACCATTCTATTATTGAAATATACGAAGAAGCAGCCATTTTGAATTACATTTGAAGTCTGGGTGGGAATGATGGTGGGGTAGGAGTCAAGTACGCTAGGCGTATAATGTATTAACCAATGGAGGGCACCTGGTTAAGCAGATAGGACATGTTCTGATATCTTGATGTGTATAAAATGTCAAGTTGGTTGAAACAACAAATGCTAATACTTATTGAAAACCTGCCCAGGTGCATGTGATCCACTGTGTGTCGCTTGCTTATTTGTTACCAGCAGTCAAAACAAACATTGTCAGAGCCAATAGGTCTAGCCATGGTAAACTGGTGTGATGGTTAATTGTGTTTTTATTTGTTTATGTACGCATATGACAAACAGTAATAAAACAAAAAATGAAGAAAGCATGATGCTGCCTAAACATGGAAGCCATATGCATGCAATAAAAAAATGTAAATGAAAATAAATAGGCATCATACACACAGTAGGATGTTTGCTAGCAGGCTAGAGATATTGCAACTCTACTCAGCTTTGAAATACATTTCAGGAAATAAGATTATTTTTGGTGCACAGAAAAATCACGATTGGTTTAGAATTACTGTAACTTGACGATAAAGTTTAAGAACAAAAAACAGAGCAACAATGTATTGGCAAAGTTAAGTATTGACCCCCCAACCCTTGTACTGATATTCACTTCTTCTTAGGCGGATGTACACGTGATGATGGAACATGCCATCACTCACAGGCCAAGAGAGTCATTTGCTGAAGCTAGCTGACCCATTGTGCCATGCTGTTTATTCTGGTGGGTGGAAGCTAACTGTGAATGGCAGTTGAACAGATCAGAGAAAGACGATGGCTGCATGAATGCCTCTCTGTATATGTTACATGTATGTCCCCTGATTAAATGAGACTGGACACAATTAAAGCTGGCTCAATGCCAGGCCTGCAAAAATGCCACATGATGGGGAGTGTAGTAGGTAGATGAATCGGGTAGCGAAAGATTCTCTGACTCCCTATCTTTCTTTTTTGCTCACTGGTTTAGTGACTGTCTCTGTTATTTAAATGAAGTCAGTTACGACTATCATTTTAAAATAGATATATTTATCCAGTTATGCAGGCATACAGGTCTTCAGTAAATAGCCAATTAATATGTCGTATGCAAATCAAATCTGACAGCTGATGCTGTGGAAATATGAGACGCATGGAGTGTTTAATAGATGTTTTAGTGAAATTGCTCACACAAAGATCTAGCATTGCAAGTCAGATTTGTCTAGTTGCCAAATACTAATGGAGGTCAGAGTTGATTTGTTACATACACAATTATATCTATTTACAGAATTCAGCAGTGCAGTAAATGCTTCACCTTTTGAAATAGCATGGATCTCAGAGTCTACTAACCTATCCATTTTACATGCTCACCTCATGTGCACATAGGCTAGCTTGGTCAGTAAGACTGGGGGGTGTGTACTTCAGATTTCCCGACAATCAAGCTGGCATAGCTAGTGAGAATACATTATTTGAGAAGCAGGGAAGAGGGTGGGGGTGGCTTAATGGGCAGTGCATGTTGTTAGGAGAGTATTTAAAACACAGCATTTTTTGAATAAACGAACATTTTTAAAGGCCTTGAAAACAGATGAGAGAAGGAGTGTGTGTGTGTGTGTGTGTTTTTGTCTGTTCTGACACCTCGCCATCCCCGACTGAAAGGACTTGTACCTAACTATTTACTACAGAATACATTTGTTTTGGGGGGGGGAGGTGGAACACACCAAACACCCCCCTCCGAAGCTGTGCCACTACATGTGTACTTGGCATATCAACTCTATGTAAAGCAAGTAAGACTAATAGGCTAAACACATGCATACAGACGATCCCATGAGTATTTCAAAACTATCTGTGTCTAGGACTCCTTCCTATAAATGTAATGCTTAATGGCATTTCTACTGCTAATGAATGAACGGATACATTTCTTTAGTCTATATGCTCATGCTAATTCTGCAGCCAGGCGATGATGGCTCTGCATTTCATCTCGATTATTTGAAAACATTTGACATCTTTTGAACTGATCACGACATAAAGTGAATCAGTTCAGTTCAAATCCTTTATTCGATCTTACACATAAGATCATAAAAGTACTTACAGTCAGAGTTTATAAAAAAGACTTAGATAAAATAGCACAAGTCCTGATAATTAAGAAGGTGCTAACATCCAGTTTGACTTAAAATCCATTTCATCTATATACATAAGATGGATACAATAAAAGTATAAAAGACAGTCCTAATTCGTCTTATAGGCCAACCAGCTTCCTCTTTTTCAAACATGCCCATAAAAATGATGCTAGCGAAAAACACACAAAAGAATTCTGCAAGGAGTTGTGGAAAAACAATCCTACACCACAGCATTTTAAAATTGTAATGCTTACAAATCGGTACAATAAAATTATGTCTTTCCTGACGGTAAAAATCACAAAATAATAAAACATGAAGATCATTTTGTGGGGGTAGATTGTCGCATGGGCACATGGAAAGATCAGAATGTTTATATTTCTTCCCTGGATATCCTTCCATTAGTGGAATCAGATTCAAACAGAATCTTAATAAGTTATATTTGTGGTGTGGCAATGTGACATCAGCCTGGTGAAAATAGCTTCCCTCCTCCAGCACTGGAGTTAGTTCATACAGACGAACTGACTGAGTGTTGAAGTTTTTTTCCCTTCTTAAATATTGGGCTCTCAAAATAAATATCTCAGTTACTTTCCGCTTTGCTAGGGATTTTCAGGTAGATAGATCTTTAAAAAGGCGACTTAGACCAAGTGCAGTTAGTTCCGACTCTACATACTTAATGAACCTGATCCTGTGTTAGTTGTCTGATTTAAAAATAGTTGTTACTAAATTTTGCATAAGGGGGACTGTATCCCTGCTCAAAATATAGAGCCAAAGAAGGAGTGGTGCCATTTTGCTCGAATCCATAATGTATGGTATACCCAGTTCCATAAGAAGGACATAATTCGAGTAGGGAAGTAAAAGACTTAAAAATTTGTTCTCAATGGATTGCAAAGAATCGCTGGGGGCCATCCCCCATACTCCTGCCCCATACACCGCTGCTGCCTTTGTTTTTGTGTAATACCATTTTTTTCAATGGAATTAGAGGTTTGGCTCCCAACCTTTTAGCAAATGTTTTCAATGCCATTAGGCTTCTTTGCATACCCATTGCTCTCCCCTCTAGCAATTTGGATAATGATTGATTTTTATCAAAGAGAACACCTAGATAGGGAAACGAGTCAACTACATCAATTTACTTGGAGTCCATAAAAAAAGATGGGTGGTCTGTCGCGTTTCCCTGCCCCCGCGATGATTATAAAAGAGTTGGTCTGATTGACCTTTAGATCTAATGAATTCATAAAAACCGCATAGGCTGATAATAGGTGCTGAAGCCCCATCCCAGTTCAGGCCATCAGAACGGCAGCATATGCCAAAATCAGTAACCGCTGATGATTGGAGGGCACAGGGACATCCAAGGCTGCACCCTCAAGATGTTTTCCCAAACCATTGGTATAGATGGAGAATAAAAATGACGCCAGGACGCAGCCTTGCCTCTTGAATGATCGGGTACACTCCCTGTTTGTCCTGTAACGGACTGACGAGGAAGCGTCAGAATACAATTGTCTGATGAAGTCGACCAATGCCTGGTCGACACAAAGTCAAAGGCTGCGGACAGGTCCATAAAGGAAAGATAGTTCTTCCCACCCTTGACTCTGACATATCTATCCATGATCAATGAGAGGTTCAGGCATTGGTCTATCGTGATTCAAAAAGTATATAGGGAGGAACCCTTATTAGGAAAAGGGGATGGGTTTACAATAGACAAATACAAGAGTCCCTTTTCCTTGATTTATAAGGAGAAGATCTCAACAGATCTTCAGTGAGTACTATATTAGTATCCAATAAGGTAGGGCGTAGAGTTTCACAGCAGATCAACAAATTTACATTTATACAATATCTAAACCTTAACACATTCTCAACAAGGTGCAATAAGATACAATAAGGGCAGGAGAGCAGAAAGGTAGATTTCTATCTCTTATTTTATGTATCCAGTTTTTCTCTTTCTCTTTTTGAATCACATTCGTACAAACATTGTCATATTTATTAAAAAGACATAATACATAATAAAACAATTTATATAAGAAGAAGATTTTGTATACGCGGCGTTTCGATGAAAGAAATCGTCACCTTCTTCAGGACACTATTTTCATTTTTAAAAAACAATCTGAATCAAAAAAGAATATAAAACATGTGTTACAGCCACAGCTAAACTGGCTCTTTTAATTCTTCACATTATTATTTATTCTGCTACTCCCAACCATCTGCCCTTATCCCTTTTGCATCTGTTGCATTTTAATCATCTTTATTTTATTGCAACTGCCCAGAGCATTTTTAGTAAACATGAGCTTTATATCAGCCAAACCGGCAAAGTTCCTGCCTAAAGTACCTTTCCTCATTTGTTCACAAAAGCTTCAATCATCTTCACAGAGTTAATACTCTTCTAAGTTTCTATCTATACATCCTTTAACAATAATAAAGTGTACAGTGTAATAATCTAATATCATATTCAAACATCTTAACACAATTCATACTCCTAAAAATTTCTGTCTATACAAATTTTCACACTCGTATCTATCCAACCGTTTTAATATTTTTTGATCCATGGATTCTCTCTTTACGCTACCCTAAAATTGGATTAGGTTACTAGCAAAAAGCTGACATACCAACAAGTATATATCAACCTACCTAGATTGGTTTGTTTGTTTTGCTTTGTTCAATCAGCTTAAAAAATTGTTGCAGATTATTCAACTTTGTTTCTCAAGGGGATTTACTAAAACATAAAAAGGATTTTAATTAGTTCGGTCATTATTCGGTTGTTGTCCCAATTTTTTTCTTTTTTTTCCTGTTTTTTTTTTTCAATTGGATGATTAACTCCCAATTTAGTATTAATACCTCAAAAACCGGAGTCCCGGGATCATTCACTTCCCCCAATGATTATTCTTGGTATTTGCCCGCAATGTTACACGAACCAAAACAAAGGACTAGAGAACCTAAAAAACATAGGCGAGAACTGTTTCATTTGTAATTCTAATTTATCAGCCTTCTACATATGTATTTGTCGGTTAAGCAACTGTACCTTGAGTTTGAATTTCAGGAATATCTAGTCATGAGGTGAGTATTATCAATTTACTTCCTCTTTCATTGGTGTAGGATGTCGCCAACTATCATAAAATTAGATAAATACTATGAAATTTCTTTTAAGTATGGTTTTGTTTTCTAACCCCCAACCTAGCTACACATTTAGTTTGTTGATTCTTACCTATGGGTACCTTGAGTTTGAATTTCAGGAATATCTAGTCATGAGGTGAGTATTATCAATTTACTTCTTCTTTTATTGGTGTAGGATATTGCCAACTATCAGAAAATTAGATAAATACATTGAAATTTCTTTTAAATATGGGTCTTGTTTTTACTCCCCCACCTGACTTCACATTTAGGGCCCAATGTAGGTGGCCATTACCAGTCGGTAACGGCCGAATTCGGCCGTTACCGAACGGTAAATGGGTCATTGAGATGTAGGGGGCTATATTTTACAGAATCGGTAAATTTACCGATTCGGTAAATTTACCGATTCTGTAAAATACCGAATCGGTAATTTTACCGATTCGGAAAATTCCTGATGTAGGTAGCACTGTTTCCAGTGCTACAGGCCTTTTAGATTCGGTATTTTACCACCCAATCCAATTGGGTGGTGAAATACCGAATCCAGGTGTGCATGCACACCTGTGCCATGTGACACACAGACATGCCCTTAGGGCATGTCTGTGTGCCACATGGCACACATGCCTGTAATTGGGGTGTCAGAGGGTGTCAAAGTGACACCCCCTGCACCCTTGCAAAATTCAGTATTTACCGATTCGGTAAATACCAAATCGGTAATGCCCATTGATTCCTATGGGCTTCAATGCCCATAGAAATCAATGGGCATTACCGATTCTGTATTTACCGAATCGGTAAATACCGAATCCTTCCGATTCGGTAATTGTAAAAATACAATTACCTACATCTGCCCTCCTCTTTTTTACCACTTCTTAAATACCGATTCGGTATGAATCGATATTTAAGAAGTGGTAAAAAAGATTTACCTACATCGGGCCCTTAGTTTCTTAATTCTTACCTATATATTAATATATAGTTGTATACAGGATGGCCAGCTCTCCCCTTGTGTCACTGCAGGGATTAAATAGATGATATTAGCCTATCTCTGTCCTACCTACTTCTTTTTTGCTATTTCCATACTACTTTGCGCCCTCTCCGCTCTTACCTTAAGGGTGGAGGGTCTGGACTTTAAATACACTTGTTCTTAAGGGTTTTGTTGATGTTTGGATTCCTCTCATCAATCTACAATTAGACAAGTACTCTGTTAATAGAGGGTCCCCTTGGTCTAAAAACAGATTCCTTCTAGTGCCCTCCCCATTATCCAACTTACTTGTCAAACTATCGTGCTCGGGAGCTCTCCACTGACCGTCCTGTTCACTCTTCCAGCTGCAACTGTGGTTTGCCTCTCCCTTGCCCTTGCTTATATACACCCTTTAATTGTTCAAATCGGTGTTACTTGTGGACCAGCCGTTACTCTTTCTTATGATCGGCATGATTTATACCGATACACAGGCGGCCATCTTAGAATAGTTAAAAGGTCATGTCTCTATTGGGATTCCGCTTACCAGCATCCTGTTAAACTTGTACCGACAAACGAATTTCTACCATTTCTTACTGTCCCCGGTTAAAAATTAATTTCTAGCTCCAAACTAGTTTATGTGGAAAATTATCGGTTATTTTTGTTTTGGCAATATATCAAGTTGGGGTAGCTTAATATTTCCTTGTGTGTCTCATGTCGTCGTTATATTGTTTGGATAGCCCGTAATGTGTTTACACTATCTAAATTGACATGGAACAAACTGCTTACTCGCAAGCGAGCTGACCTCTCTCTACTTTTAAGTCTGTTTTGCTAGCTGTTCTAACACAGTGGCCATCTTGGAGTTCTATGTTTTAACTATATGGTTACCTCTCGTTTTGTAAAACATCGATATGTTAGAGCGGTCTCTATCTTATACCGGCATTCAACTTGTTTACGTATTATGTTCATCGCTCGTTGAACATTATCTAAGGCTACTGCTTATTAAATCGTTTCTCTCAACTATCGATTGGTATATCGTGCCCTTTCCCTCCTGGAAGCCAAATTGGGACTCCATTAAAATGGTCTTACTCCTCAACCATGCCTCCAATCTCGTCAAAAGAAGGCAGCTCATGAGTTTGGCCGTCGTATCGATCAGCGAGATTGACCGGTAATTTTTGGGATTACTTTTGTCTCCCTTTTTATGAACTGGGACGATTATACTAGTTTTCCAAGACATGGGGAGGCCAACTATAGCGATTTTATTAACAACATTGGTTAAACGGGGGAACCATATATTCATGTTCTCAAAGAAAAGTCCATTGCGACACCATCGGGACCTAGGGCTTTCCCAGTGCTACAGGCCTTAATCCCATTCCTAACTTAATTATTGAGAAAAGAGAGAGGATTCCTGATTGTAATACAAACAGAGGGTATCGAGTAATCCGTTGGGGCAAAAGTACCTTTAAAATGAGCCACCCACTCCTCCTCCCTTAAATTAACATTGAGCGCTGGGTCATTAGGCGTTCTGAAGTTGGGGCCCTTTATTATTCCCCAAAACTCCTTAGAGTTACCTGAAGCCAAGGCCTGCTCAAATCTGGCCCATGTTTCTTCCCTTATTGCCTTCTCCCTATTTTTCCTGCCCATTTTATATTCCCTACGGAGAATGGAAATTTCTGAAGTGTTTCTTGGGTTGCAGCCTAAAGCTTTGGTGAGGGCTTTCTTTTTTTTGAACAGATAGAGTCAAACCAGCCCTTGACCATTTTTGAATTATCTGTATTTTTTATAGTGAGTATATTCCTTATACATTCTAGGAATTCTACGAAGGAAGACACCACAAATTGGGGGTGATTATCATAGTCTAGACCGTTACTAATATTATGAAGGGCATTCCTAAATATTTTGGGTATCATTTTTGTTTTATCAGTTTTGGGCCACTTCAGTTGGTATCCATTTCACCTGGCTAATATAGGCTGACCAATTACCTGGAAGGTTGTTGCAGCCCTCTGCATAAGTTGGATCTCACAAAATATAATTGCAAGGTCACTATTACTCATTATTTACTTGCTATACCTGATGTTTAAGGGATTTGTGACCAATTTAAAATCTATAGTTGATTCCTGATGTTCCCGGTGAAACGTTGGGGACAAAGTATCACTAACAGTGACTAAGTTATTGACCATAAGCATATTTCTCATTGAAATTAACATATTCAGAGTATTTCCATAGGTATTATGCAAAAAATGGTGGACAGGATTGCCCCTCATGTCCTTCACACCACACATCCAATCTAAGTTATGGTTGCAAGGAAGTATATTACGGTCTCCCAGCCAGATGATGTTTAGGACAGCCTTTTGTTTAATAACATTGGTAGCCTTATCAATGGCACAGTTCACCTCCTCCAGAACTTTATGCATATTTGGGCCAAAGTTGTTATTATAAAAGTTTATTAAGAGCCATTGATCTCGATTAGAGAACTCTAAGATAATAAGAGGAAAATATGGGGAGGCTCCTTCTAGCATCTTTACTTTTATTGCTAGTGTATTTGGAATCAGTGTTGTTAAGCCCCCTTTCGCTCTTATAGAGGGAGACGGAGTGGCTCTTGTCACATATGAGCGATAACCATTTACGAAGGTCTCCTCTGTTGACACAAGTGTAGCTCTCTAACTGAAGTTAGGAAGGATTAGACGTGAAAAAGTAGATAACTATTTCTATTTTGTGACGGAAACACCCATTAAAGTAAGGTTGGGCAAAGGTTTTAGTTACACCCACTCATGGAGTATTTGGGAAACCTTGATTTACTTCAGTGAACAGAGGTATTCCAAGCGCAGATGGCCTTGCCTGAGGCTTGGGTAAAACCCTTCCAGCAAGTGTCTGTATTGCCACTGAAACTGCTCCTGGCAGGTAAGAGGTGCAGCAAGGTTGACGTGGGCACCGGGGAGAGGAACTGGGCAACAGGGACTCAAAGCTCAGCTGATGGCTAAAGGAGTGCAGAGATGTGCATGTGCAGCAGAAACAACCGTTGTGGTGGGGTCAGTACATGGCTGATGGGAGGCACCAGATACCAGGGACAGGAGAACTGCTGCTAATCAGCGGCAGTCCATTAGCTGGAATGCTGCCATGCTGCGGCAAATTCATGGTAAAGCCGTCATCGTGCAGTCAGGACACTTACCTCTTGGTAGTATGATTGTCACTGAGGCAGAGGAAGTATTTCCCCATTGCTACTGCAGGAAGAGTCTATCCCCAGTTCCAACTTCAATTAGGGTGAAAGCTCGACGTGGGCACTCATAGTAGCTCTTAGAATGGGTCACAGAATACATAGATACCCAGGTTTGTTAGAGGACCCATGACATATAGGACCTCACTTGGAACTAAGCAAGGACATGGAACAAGGACTGGTTGCTTGCCAGCCATTGGCTTTGGGTGCCTGTGTGTGGCTGTTTTGATGGTCTGTTGAGTCGCCTTCTAGATTGCCCAAAAAAAGAGCAATGCCTGCCCGGTCTTGGTATAACCCTGTATTGGGTAATCTATATGGAAAGTGTCAAGTGTCTGGCTGAGTTGTTCATAATTAAGAGGAAATACAAATCTGAAAATATCTACCCAGGCAATCTTATGCATCTTGATTGAAGATGAAGATCAGAAATGAAAACAATAGAATAGCACCAAACTACTTCTGAATACCAAGAAAACACCACATTCCAGATGGAGAATCCAACAAAGAGCCAAAGCAAGGGACAAAGATGGAAGCAAGGAACAAGAAACACATTGAAAAGTATGGGAACAAATCTGTTGCAACACATCCTTCACTCAAAAGTGCCTCCTTTTATATAGCTCAAACTAGGCATGGGTGAAATTTCATATACATTGGCACAATCTTCCTTAATTTCTAGTATTTCACACTACAATTTTTATGTGACATACCTAAGATTGTAACATTATACCATTGATTGATTTGTCTATAATAAAAATCTAGGTCAACTTTAATTGAGACTTTGTCTGGCTAGAAATCCTATTGTGGGAGTTTGAGAAGAATGCATTAACAAATGTTTGCTTTTTTTAGTGTGAAATGCGCCCCTGAGCCAAAAATTGACATAAGGAGACATTTTGCACCCAAAAAAAACAATGCAAAATGCCTAAGCCAGCATTTCTAATAATAATACATAATTGTGTGTCATTTATTTGGGCATGTTTCATAATTTCTTCAAAGCACGTTGCAAAAGTTATGCCAAGGCCTACTGCTAATAGGCGCTGATATCACAGGACAACGACTTTACTTATTCTTGGATTGTGATCTTCAGATAACATACTATTGATAGTTCACCATCTTGAGAAAGGCATATTATTAGACTTGCCCATCCCATCGTTCTGGAAATCCTGACATTCATAGGGTGAGCAATGAAGCTCAAGTTTAACATCTTTCAGCCAACTCTGTATTCCATGATCCGTTCTTGCTATGTACTCCAACAACTCACGTAACACCCCTCCAGGAGGCCATGAGCATTAAGACACAGGTCTTCCCAGAAGTGTGCATGATTAGTCAAACACTGACCATGGTGTCTCAGAACAAACAGCCTGCCAATGCAAATGCAAACATCACTGCTTCCTCCATAGCCAACGCAGGGCCACCAGTAATTGCCATAGATTTAATGGTGTCACACACATGATCTGATTATTTCAATGGATTTTTCTAGTACTGGAAGGAGCTTCATCATCAAGAGATGAGAGCTTCACTGACATATTGATGATTTATAGGCATGCTTAACATGCCTGTTTTTTGGGGATTGATCATAGGACCTGCTGGTCTCCACAAGAGTATAAGGGGACTTCTTAACAGGGATTTTGGTCCTCTCTGTCTTTGATAGTGGTGAGGAAGAGAGACAGAAATTACTGTATGAGTTGGGTCTTGTCAAGTCAATGACTGTTTACAGATCTCTGTAGTGACAATCTGAGGCGTGGCACAGAAAGAGAACACCACTTAAGAAAGGGAACTAGAGACAGCTTATCGCTTGTCTGCTGGTATGCTCCTGCCCATATGGATCCTGCACAGTATGTTGTAGCAGCCTATCATTGCAATGTCAAAGGTAAGAAAAAGTTTTGTTAGCTTTCCAAGGCCCTGGAAGATTTAAGATCAACTTAGATTGTTATATAGGCAGGCAAAGTCAATGACAATTGGAACATTGTAGAATGGTATATAGGCAGGATATGTTCAAGAGTATGATCTGGCTGTAGCAGTGGAAATTATATAGAACATACAACATTGATTTGGAATGTGCCAATGAACAAGCGACATATCAAATTGCTTTTATCTAATGAAACATTAAAAATTGATTATAAGAAGAACGCAAGCCTGCTTTTGAACATTTTTTCCTCGCTTATAGCGGATCACTTATTAATGGCAACATTATTGCTGGAATTGTTATTGTATACTAGATGCTGCTTTGTTTAAATTCTTGTTTATTGTGTAGCAGCATTTGCGGTGGGCTGCTCGAAGTTGAGCATCTGTATAAATTGAATAGAAGGTCAAACACTTTATATAATATCCCGCTGTGCACACGATTCTAGAACCCTCACCGTTCTTTATTCTGTGTTAACATCTTCATTTGCACAAGTCTTTTTGTGCTCTGCCTCACCCCTCTGCTCCTCACAGATGATGAGGAATTCCCCACTCACTCAACCTCCCCCTACGCAACCTAACCTCTTCTTCTTACCCTACCCTTGCATTCGTTTCTATTATTTGATAGCTTAGATTTTGTGGTGCATTGGCTCTTGCCAAGGTCTTGCTATACTATTTTCTTTAGTGTCTAAAAATACCTGTCTCTGTAGGTTTGCCAGTCTCTTTGGTCCTGCCACTACGTTTACATAGGTGAGTTTGAGGCGTGCACTGTGTTTCTCTTCTTTTGATGTTTAACTCCTTTGAGCTGTGGACTTCCTCTGTTTCAGGCTTTCCTTGAAGGAAATCAAGGACTTTTCCAAAAACCTTTTCGAAGACATTCAAAATCCAATCCAAGCTGAAACTGCCTATTCTGAATAAGGCACCTTTTTTCTGATACAATGTACACACTTTATTTAATTGCCACTCAATATTTAATTAATTATGGTTCTGACCAGGTGAAACCTTTTACAGAGAAGAGAGAGCAAATTTTCAAGCCTATTCAAACGCAGTGTTGTGTGGCGTTTTAAGCTCCGAGTGAATTTTCCCAATTCATGCCCTTATATAGGTACAATTCACATTGCCCTTATATAGGCATAGAAATCAATCCCTTATTTAGGCATAGCCCATGATACCCAAATACAGGCATGGCTACTTCCACCCGTACCAAACGTCACAACAATTTCTTGGACAACCAGCTTAAGCACTTAGGGAAGTTCCCCTTGCTTGAATATTGATTTGTCCAAGACCTCAGTTACTTTACGAAGAACAACTTTACCCTAGGGGTTCTTTCCTGACGTTCATATGCCCGACTTTACGTCAAACTATGGCATTCCTAAACACCTTCAAGGTATAAATATACCTTCACTTACTCTAGCAAGATATAGTGGTTCGGAGCAGTTCGAAGACCTACTTGTCCAACGCAGCTCGCTACAACAATTGCAGAAGGAAGCCAACTCTCCAGCTGACGCACCGATCAAGCAGCTGCCTTTCTCCTGCCGAGAATCCAGCTCCAGTGTTTCTGGCTCCCCTTGCGGGGTGTTAGGAGATAGAGTCCCGAGACAGAGATACCAGACCTCCTTCATTCTAAACCAAGGTATGGAGCTGATTAAAACCTAGAGAAACCTTTGGTAGATTCTTGGCAAAAAACAACTAAACCTATGCTACACAATACTTACTTCTTCCCTCATACTAGGCTTAGGTTAGGTACATTGGGGTAGGCGTATTTTAGAAGCACCAGTTGAATATTTTAGACAATGTTATTTATGTATGTATTTTTATATGGCTTAGAAACCATACGATGCTCTTACAGTATTATTTCACATTACTGTTTACGCTGTACGCATTATACTTTGCAGTCTGCATAACGATTGTGGCAGTTCACTTCTCTTGCATGAGAAAGAAGACTGTTCAATAAACCATTTTATTGAAAACGCCTGTCTCTCTATTTCTCTGCAACTCTGTAGAAACAAAGCATGCACGATTGACTGAGTGAAATACTTATCTATTGTCTCTGTGATTCTGAGAGATATATTTTTATTCTTTGGAAACAAAGTTGTCATGTTTATGCGGTTGTCAGAAACTAATCCCTTCTTGTGTATTCGAGAAAGTTTCTAGTGACCTCTGAGTTAGCTGGCACTCACACAATTAAGTTTAGTATATTCGATAGAGACCTAGTTGACCTCAGTCCTACGTCTAATCTATTAGATATATTATTCCAATGCGCAGAGCCTATTGGGAATATAGAAACTACACTACAGCAGACCATGCAACTTATCTTTTTAGGTTTCACCTGCACAGCGCTTCTATTTTGCTGTGAAACCTCTTGTATTTAATCTATTTTAAATAGGGGCTCATCAGTTCCCGTGGCTGAATTGCTGTGTTTATTCACTTTTGTGTGAAACTTTTTTTGTTGTTAACTTCTAATGGACCCGATATATGTGCACCAGCCAATCAATTCAATTTGGGCTGTGGAGAGAAGGGAGCATGAGAGCCTACCCCGCCTCCCAGGACGTCCCGGGTCCCACACGGAAGTTTACTGAGCCTGTCCGCACCGAGCGGGGCTCCCGAGTACCTAGGGAGAGCCCCACGAGCTGATGCAGCACCAGAAGAAGGGAGGAGGCCGAAAGAGACGCCAGCAAGCTTCCAGCAAGACTGGAGGGACTGACATTGAAGACCCCCTTTGCCGCATCTGGGTGCTGAGGAGTCGCATTCCCGCAGAAGCTGCGGTGAGTCCCCTGCTGCTCTGTGCATCTCTCCTCCCGTTGAAGATTGACACTCGCAAACCACCAGCGTGGATACCTGCGGGTGGCAGCGGCTGCTCGGAGGGAGCGAGGACAACAGCAGGAGGTCAGGCGGGAGAGGCACTGCTCAACTATCGCTGTGGACCATGAGCAGAGGCGGCCAACATTTACTGGGACTGGGCGCGCATTGTGTGATTCCAGAAGAGCACTGGGAGAATCTGCACTTGCCCGGACTCTCGCTTCGTGGCTGCCCGGTGGGATTGGACATCCTGAGGTCTTGCTGGAGAGCCAGGCCCGGTGGCGCGTGATCAGTGAACCCCATGAGATGCACTATTTGTAGATGCCTGAAAAGACACTGACTCTCCCTGCGGCTTTTGGCACACCCAGCAACAGCCTTCTACTGATTCATTATACTGGGGGTTGCACGGTTGTGAACGACGCCAATAAATGAATCATACGCTGACAGAGTGACACCCCGTCCACGCTCATCAGTGACTGGCAGAGGCTGGGCTGGGCCCCCCTCTAATATCTGCCAAATATGGGTAAGCGCAAACATGCGGGCAATGTGGAAATGGAGGGGTTAAAGGCCAAAATACCTAGAAAGACTCCCTCAATAATTTCATACTTGACTTCGGCTGTGGAAGATTTGAGTAAAGAGATTGCTAATGCTGAAAAAAAGCTGGGGTTGGGCTCAAGTCAAACCTGTGGGGAGGAGCCTATGGCAGCTGAATATCAATCTTATGCTCCCGTACCATTGGAACCGGTGGTTTTGATCAATGCCCCAAACGCAAGGAGTGAAATTCAAATTCAAAGTGAAGTAGTGTGGCTCACTGGTTAGAGGCGGCAGACCCGAGAGCAGAGGACGGCCCGGGACCAGGGTTCGATTCCCGGCGCGGCAGGTTTCTGGACCAGGGTCAGCGGACTCGATAATTCTCTCGCCTCGGTGCCCACTCTGATCAGCGTTCACACTCAGCAACTCTGGGCATTAGCTTGCCTCATCTTCACTAACGGCCCCACCAGACCGCCGGGGATGCCTGGTCTCACCCTGGAGATACCCATTAAGGGACCATCTCTCAGGGAAGCCAGGAAGGGTTTCGCAGCGGTCGAAGCGCCTTGGGACCCTACGGGTAAGTAGTGCGCTATATAAATGCCTATACATTTACATTTACACACACACAATTCCTGAGCCAGTTTCACCAGTGATTGCTGCGGTGGATTCTATCTCCTGTCTCACAGTTAGACCTGTAGCAGTTTTAAAGGGGGCTCCCAAGGACAAAAAGGGCTCAAACAGGAAAACTGGTAAACGGCAAAAGAATGTAAAAAAATGCTTGGTCAAATCACTTTTTGCGCTGGAAGAAAATTTTGAACAGACTCTCCGGACGCTAATAGAGGAGATTTTTTGTGAGCGCTTTGAGTCCATGTTAATGGGTATTGCTAAAGATGTTATTGAGACTCTTAACACATGTGTTGGAGACCTCAAGAAAAAGTGTGAGAGGTTGGACTCTTTTTTTATGGACGCTAAGCAACCTACTGAAGCTATTCCAAAAGTATGTTTGTTACCTAAACCCCTGTAGCGAGAACCATTAACATCCGAGAGAAAGATCTTGGTAATCAACTAGATTTACCTGTAGGAAGAGGGGTAAAATCTGCACATGATGTTGAAGAGGAGGGAAACCGAAATCCTGCAAAGTCTTCTCTTAATATTTGTAGCTCAGATCATTTATCTAATGCTATGATGGTGACTGGTACCGAGATGTGTACACCCCAAACTGTTGATATAAGTCATAAAGGTGGTAGAATTATTCTCCCACCGGAAGCCACTCCCTTGGTTGCGGTTCTCGTTGGGGTACCTCCGGTTAGGGACCCTGAGAGTGAATCAACGTTGGCCCTTATTCGTAAATCGAAACATTGGTGTGATCAATACTGTAACGGCCAACCTGAGATCTCGGCACATATTATAATGGCAATGAGGGTGTCTTGGGTTGGAAGCAGGCCTAAACAGGTCCCTGGTGACTGTATCATAGTCAATTTTAATAAATGGGGTGTTGCAGAAAGGTTGTTGGGATTCCTCCCCAGTATATGGGGGGCCATTAGGGCACATCCTTTGGGTTTTTTCTACCCCCCTGTGACACAGTCAATAAGAGGAGGGGATGTCCAAAGCCCTTAATAAGCTACCCCATTAGAAGAAGTGGCGAATTTGGTCTTGAGAATAAAAATAGGGAGCTAAACGTACCCTCGGATCTGGCCCATAGTCCGTTGCAGACTGTTGAGGGGGATTTACACCTTTCAAATAGATTCCTACCTCTAGCACAACTTGATGAGAATGATTGACTGTTCGAAAAGGTGGGTGGTAAGGCTGCCCCTTGCCTGAAGGGTCCTGTAAATAATATTATTGGAGGTGAAACCTGTAGTATTATTAGCTGGAATATTGCCGGCCTTAGATCAAAAAGAGATGACCCTCTATGGCTTGACCTTATTAGATCTCACCATATAATAGCCTTACAGGAAACGTGGGATATGGGGGCCAACTTTTGGGTTGATGGGTTTAGGTCTTTTTTTCAGCCTGCTCGACCTGCGACAGTAGGAAGAGCAATAGGAGGATTGGTGCTTCTCCTATCGCTTAAACTAAAGGGATCTTCAAAAATGTTAGAGGTAGATTCTCCACACTGTTTGGCAGTAGAAGTAACTATTCATAATCATTCAAAGTTATTATTGGTAAACTTTTATAACTCTGGGGAGGCGGTCAAAGTAGTTTTTTATAATGCCAGGGTGTCATCATATAGCGATCACAATCCTATTATTCTAGAATTGGATGGCAGGGTTGGCTTCGCGGACCTGCAGGGTGAAAACTGTGGGGTCAACTGTCTGGTAGTACGTGACCAGGGGAGGAGGGTCAAGTGGTCAAAAGTAATGCCCGATGTATTTTTCACAGATTTTTGCAGAATGGCTGAAGGGAATCTTGCTACATGTGTGGATCCCTCAACCCCAAAGGACTTGGTCCTTAAAGCTTTCGAGGGTATTTGTAGCCAGATCGCAGCAGATCTGACGATTGGCACTGAGTTCAAAGGGAACCGTGGGTCTAGGTGGTTTGACGAACCCTGCTCGAAAGCCCATCGTCTACTCATTTTAGCATTGAAGAGGACACCTCGAGATAGGTTGGTGGTAGCTAGCCTTCGTAAGCAGTATAACCTGGCAGTGCACGCCCGGAAAGTAGAAATTAAGGCAGAGGCCTTGAATGCTCTTCTCTCAGTAGAAGTCTTAAAAGATAGCTCTAAATTTTGGTCCATCATAAATGCCCCCCTTTTTTCTTCAGTGGAGAACAACATGCAGGAATGCAATATTACAGAGGCACAGTGGCAAGCCCACTTTGGGGCGATCTATGACCATGGTGGTACACTATTGTCTATTGCTAGTCCTTCTCCTCGACTAGGAACAGTTCCATTCGTGTTTAGTGAGATGGACATAGAAAAGGCAATAAATGAGACTGCGAGTAACAAAGCCCCTGGACCCGATGGGGTCCCAGCAGATCTTTATAAGTGTGACCCCAAGTTTTGGTAAAAAAATATTGGCTAATGTTTTTAATGCTTCTGGTAAGCAGGGGATCCTGGTATCCTGGAGCCAATCAATTATTATTCCGGTTTTTGAAAAAAGGTCAGAGAGGGGACCCGCGGTGCTATAGACCCATATCACTGATCGACTCAGCAGTTAAAATTCTGGGTAAAGTGGTCTTAGCTAAGATAACAGATTGGGTCACTGAAAACAAGATTTTATCAGATTTGCAGTACGGTTTTAGACAGGGTAGGAGCACTATGGACCAGTGCCTCAACCTGCATTTATTAATTAGTAAATATACTGTGGCGAAGGAAGGTTGTCTGCACATGGCATTCATGGATCTGTCTTCCGCTTTTGACCTGGTTAACAGGTCAAAGTTGTGGAATATTTTAATGGAAATAGGTATTGAGCCATGTTTAGTTCACTTTCTAGCTGACCTTCATCGGGATCTCCATGTGTCAGTGAGGATAACCCAGGATGTCAGATGTACCAGGTCTTTTAAATCTGACCGGAGTGTTCGCCAAGGGTGTATATTGGCACCCCTATTGTTCACTCTTTATAATAATGCGTTGGACAAATCCCTAAAGGAGGCGAGCTTGAATATTCCGCGTGTAGGTGAGTATTTAATACCTGTTTTCCTATACGCGGACGACCCTGCCCTTTTATCACATACTGCATTGGGCCTCCAGAAGCTTTTGAACGCTTTTGGAACCTATATGCAGTCCCTGCATCTGGTTGTGAACAATGGGAAGTCGCACACCATTATAATCAGGAATGAAAAAAAAAAACTAGGAAAGTGAAGCTATCCCGCTGTAATGGACTGGAAGTGTCCAGGGTTACCTCGTTTACATATTTAGGGGTCTTATTCGATGATCACGGTTCATGGGCTCCTCAAGATAAAGCAAAAAGACTGGCTGTCACTAGATCGACTTCTGCCTTATTGGGGTTTGCCCAGCGTTTGGGGGGTAGGCCAGTAGAGGCGATTCTTAAAATGTTTAGATCTAAGTGCTTGGCTATTGCCGCTTATGGCTCCTCAATTTGGGGTTTTAAACAACTCCCAGGGGCTCAGATAGCTGACAACAGATTTCTCCGTAGTCTCCTGTCTGTCCCCCAATCAACATTTACGGGATATTGTCCATCTGGATAAAGCCAAAGATATTAAGTGGCTGGCATATGTTAAACGTATGCTCTCCAAAATAGGACGGCCAGAGCTATTTGATTATCCTGAAAAGATTTGTAAGGAGGATGTAAAGTGGGTCAAAACTAATTTTTTAAATGTTATAAAGATGGAATGGGAAGAGCAGGAGCTGCTGAAACCCTCAGCTAGGGTTCATTGTTTGACTAACACCACTCTGATAATTGAACCTTATCTGATAACGGTGACTAACCCCTTTCACCGTTGGCTCCTGACTAGGTTCCGTTTCAATATGATTCACTTTTCATTGGGTGTCTTCCATGGTTAGTGTAAACCAGAGGAGGCGGAACCCTGCCATTGTGCTAACTTCTCTGTGCAGAACAACTTACATTTCATGATGTTCTGTGATTATTACAACGATATTAGGAGGAAGTTTTTAATTCCTTTATTGAGAGGTAAGGGCTTTGTACAAGTTAAACCAGCTTTACTTTACCTCCAAATGTTGAGTAATCCATGGGATATTTTTAATGTTGCCTGCTTTCTGGTTGCTGCTGTCCGATGAAAGAAGAAAAGATGTTCCGGTCTATACAGTGTATAAACTATAATGGTACTGTTTTTATGAATTTGTAACACGGGTGTACTGCTCTTTTTAAACTATTACTCAGCTATGGTACTATAGAGATGACTTATATGTTTTTTAATGTATGTGTTTTTGTTTCAGTGTTGTGTACTTTTATGATTTATTTAAAAATAGAATAAAGTGGATTGATTAATTGATTGATTGATTGATTGATTGAACTTCTACTGGCTGCACGCATTTACGATACGTCTACTATAGCTGTTCACACTGTTTAAGCTCCATTTACCGTCTAGATAAGAATACTCCCCATGGAAAAGGCAGAGAGATTCTAACAATATGGTGCAATGCTTGTTTTTTAGGTAGAGCATCAGCTGGCATGCGCTGTCTGCAAGACCTGCAGTAATCACTCATACTGAGTGTAATCCTGCCTGCTGTTTGCCATTCGTTTACTCCTGCATCCGTTTTATTTCCTGTCTTCTTACTGGTTGGTGCTCCTGATAGATCACTCCCGTTTCTAGGGCAGGAGCACTGGCCAACTACGATTTCCTTACACTTTATGTATGCTTGGGGGGACTACTTATTTATCAGAATGGCGCCCGCTTCACTTGCAGGCATGCACAAGCCACGCACACACATTTTCTATACACTATTGCCTACTACTTATGGATTCCAGTGGTGGCTGCTTCATTCGCAACCAGGCACATTCTTTTTAGTACGCGGGTGCCGTACTTTCTTTCAGCACTGCACTCGCTTTCTGTTTACAACCCCAGTATGCCTATCATCCATCATGCTAGTTGTGTGTTTTGGGCAATAAACTATTACCTTCATTATGAGAAGCTTCTGCATTACTGCAGGAAGTGCTTAGAGTGCATTTGCAGCTGCTGCTTAGCGCCGGAACGTTCGGCGTCTACCATACAAAAGCATTGGCATACCCAATAGGTCTCACCTTTGGGACCTTATAAGTGTTTTGCCAGACCTATTGGCTTTGCCAATGTGTTTAAGCTATGTTGGCACAAGGATCTAAACCTTACTTCAGTAGGTCAGGTGATGGAGCAAAGATCACAGTAGCAGGCCGGTATGGGAAGATGCATGTTTCATCAATAAATGTTTTGTGTAACAAGTAAGGTGCTATGGTTAATTTACATGTAGTGGTGACAGCTGTGGGAATGTGCTAACTTTTCTGGCTCACTAGGAGTAATCTTTAGGAATAATTAAATGGGACGGCTAAAAAAGCGCTGCACTTGTGTTTCACCAGAAACGTTCTATGACCAGGGAATGAAGCAGCGTGTGCCAAAACAGATGGAAGTGAACAATGTGCATGTGTCTTGTATAGTCACACACAGTGGAAGGAGCTAACGGCTGCAGTGAATTGAATCACTGCCCTGAGCAGTGCATTTAATATGTGAACAACACAACGAAAAAATGGACGAGGAGGCTGATTAAAACAAATCCCCTAGAGACATCCAACCCTGTGTAATTAAAACATAAAGTGGTTGTTAAAGCAAGTGCGAATGGAAGGATGCTGTTTGAAAGTGCGTGCAACTAATGTATAGTTTAGAACATGACAGTGTTCAGTCGAATCAGCCCTAGTGTCACATGTGGGGGAGGGATACACGGAGCGGTGTTACTATTAAGGCTCCAGGGACCCCAATAAACCCATAGTATTGCTAAAATTTTAAATGAAGAAGACGACTGGCCACTGGCGAATTTACGGGGGGTCGCTTGCAGACTGTGTACATATGTTGCGCTGGTTAGGGATTTTGTTGTAAACCCATGTACATATTGCTCCGTGGTGTTGCGGTTCTCTGCTGTGAGGCAGACCAGCTAGACTGGAGCCCCGTGACTGATTGGGAGGGTGTGGGGGAGGTAGAGCAGAGAAAATGGGACAGAGGAGCCTTGAAGTAAACAACTCTAAACAAGCATTGGCCGCGCGGGGTGAATGCAGTTAGTTCATGTAAGAGTTCTGGGAAGGAGAGTAAGGGGCTGAACGGGTACCCGCTCTAAACAGTGCGGTTCTTTACTTGCTAAAGCCGAGCGCGCCCGTTTGGCGCACAGTTGAAGGATTAGAGGGGCAGAGCCTCATTCAGTGATTAGCGAAGTCACGATTTGGTTCCCGTCCAGCTGAGGTGATTGCGCGCTGTAAGGGTGGCACGAGGAAAATCAGATAATGGCTGTGCGCATGCCCGTGCACGTAAACGCAAGCTTTAGACCACAAGCAAAAGCATGTGGTCGGATTTCTAAAGCCCACTCACTAAATGTCTCGCAAGGTCAGTGCATGCGCTTGCTCAGGCGAGACCTAAAAAAGAAGCAGCGGTGCAGACGATCCACTTCCTGCCTGTCACCGCACATTTTCTGTGCTGTCTGTGTACTTTACTCCGTACATGCAGCCTACAGCAGCGGAGCTGACCTCCCGCCACAGTTCAGCATATCAAGACTCCAAAAGATCAAAAGGTACATTTCAGTGATTCTCTTTAACTTCAGATTTAAAAATAACATGCAACATTTGTTTAACAATGGGTCTCCACCTTTCACAAACATTAGCTGTTATATATTTATTTATTTTTTGTTATCATGACCTTCAGCTAGAGTGTCAGATCCCTTCACATAAATAGAAAGGCAAGCACTTGCAATGCAATAAGTCTCAGAGGTACGAGAGCTATTAGCATTCTAAATGGCAAGGCATTTTATTTCTGTGTTGGCTTTCAAAACAGATAAATAAAAGGCATTATCATTTATACAATGGCAATAGCTAAAACTCTCGCAAATGCTAGTCCTATTGCATTGCAAATTCTTGTAATTACTTAGTTGTGTAAAGCAGATGCTTTAGCCTTAGAACGTTTGTGGCATTTCTTATTCATGCCTCAGTACCTTTCTTTGCATTTTGTATGAATTATCTGATTGATTTCTTTCAACTTAATCTATTTGGTAATTATGAACAAATTTGAAATGTTGTAATAAACATTGCACATTAAAAATAAAGTTACCATGCAAGAGCTATCCTATAATTTATTATTAAATAGGCAGGCACATGTGCAGTTATCTTGCAGACAACAGGGTCATGATTTGAATGGTGCAGCAAGTGCAGTAGCACCGGGCCCAAAGGTTGTAAGAACTCTTCTAAACACATAATATTGCTATTTTTGACTACTAAACACACAGTCAGATTTGTAGTTACCTTGCAGTTATTAGGGACTTGATTTGAATGGTGCAGCAGGTGCAGTGGCACCGGGGCCAAAGGCTCCAGGGACCCCAATAAACCCATAGTATTGCTAAAATTTAAAATGAAATAGGCGGTCACAAGTGCTGTTACATTGTAGACAACAGGCTCATAATTTTAATGGTGCATCAGGTGCAGTGACACCAGAGCCAAAAGCTCTAGGCACCCCACTAAACACTGAAAATTGCTTTATTTGACTACTAAACAGGCTGGCCCAAAATGTGTTGGAACCTCTCTAAACACATAAGATTGCTATACTTTACTACTATACAGAGAGTCACAATTGCAGTTACCTTTCAGTTGAAAGGGGCTTGATTTAAATGGTGCAGCAGGTGCTGTGGCACCAGGGCCAAAAGTTGTCATAACTCCACTGAACAGCAAATACTGCTATATTTTACTACAAAACAGGCAGTCACAAGTGCAGATATCTAACAAGCGCTAGGGCCAGATTTCAATAGAGCAGCAGGTGCAGTGGTACTGGGACAAAAAGGTTAGGTACCCAACTAAACACCTAATATTGCAATATTTTATTCTTAAACAGGCAACCACAAGTGCAGTTAACTTTCAGATATCATGGTCATTATTTGAATTATGTGGCGGCTGATGCAGTGGCACAGGGCCCAGAACTCCTATAAACACATAACATTGCTATATTTCACTACTAAACAGGCAGTCACAATTGGAGTTACCTTGCAGTTAAAAAGGCCTTGATTTGAATGGTGCAGCAAGTGCAGTGGTACCGGGGCCAAAAGTTCTAAGGACCCCACTTAACACCTAAAATTGCCATATTTTGCGATTATTCAGGAAGTCATAATTGCAGTTGAAAGGCGCTTGATTTGAATTCTGCAGCCGGTGTAGTGGCACCCGGGCCAAAAGCTGTAGGGACCCCACTAAACACAGAATATTGCTAAACTTTATCTCTAAACAGGCAGTTATCTAGCAGGCACTAAGGCCATGATTTTAATGGTGGTACAAGTGCAGTGGCACAGGGGCCAAAAGTTGTCAGCACTCCTTTAAACACCAAATATTACTATATTGTGCTACTAAACAGGTGTTGGACCCGGCCTCATGGCGTGGTCCTACCCCTCCCGCATGGAGGGCCCAGGCCGACATCGGCCCTCCACCCAGCACCGGGCAGCCCTTCTGCCCTACACTGCACGCCCCAACATTGCTGGTCCGGACACCATCCCGGACCCCCCCTTACCGGCCTGGCTCCATCATGGCCCCTCACGACCTACGCACGAGGCCGCGCCCGACTCCATCTTGGGCCCACCACGTCACGACCACGTGGCCCCGGCCCCAGCGAAGCCCAGACATCAAGGCGCCAAGATCTACCCAGGTGGTCGAGTGGCCACTCGACCGATCCCGGAGGAGGGGAGTTTAAATGGCCCTCCAACCGTCCCCGGGCGCCTGGTATCGATCACCCCCGGCATCCCTGGGTGCTGGCTCCACCCCCCTGCTGGGTGTCTGGACACCATCTTCCCGGCCCCTCTGACCCCCAGGCGCGAGGGTCCGGACATCAAAGGACTCCAGTCCTATATCTGGGCCAGCCCCGGAGTAGGACGGCAGTTGTATCCTGGACTGGAACGCCCTACTGACGCTGTCACGGCCAACACCAGAAGAACTCATTCCCGGTAACCTGACGAGACCCTGAGGAACCATCTTGAGAGCCTGCTGGCGCTGCCGCGGCCCACCTTTGTCGAACCATCTTGAGAGCCTGCTGGCGCTGCCGCGGCCCACCTTTGCCGAACCCTCCTGAGAGCCTGCTGGCGCTGCCGCGGCCCACCTTTGTCGAACCATCTTGTGAGCCTGCTGGCGCTGCCGCGGCCCACCTTTGCCGAACCCTCTTGAGAGCCTGCTGGCGCTGCCGCGGCCCACCTTTGTCGAACCATCTTGAGAGCCTGCTGGCGCTACCGCGGCCCACCTTTGCCGAACCCTCTTGAGAGCCTGCTGGCGCTGCCGCTGCCCACCTTTGTCGAACCATCTTGAGAGCCTGCTGGCGCTGCCGCGGCTCGACCTCTCGGGACCCCCGGCTCGAGGATTGAGAGCTGTGCGCAGGGTACCCCTTCCGGCATCTATACCGAGACTGTCCCGCTACCCTGTCCCCTTTTTCGAGACTTTACAGATCCCTCGATCTGCCTGTATATACCGCTGAGACCCAGCCACCTTTATTCTTGATAAAGCCTAAGAACTGAACCTCTTGTGTGGTGTCCGTTTGTAGTGTTGTGGTTATCCTGCTGTACGATCCTAGGAGAGGACGTTCACCCAGGAGGCCTCTCAGTAACGCTCGGCTACTTCTTGACGGAGAGGGGGACCTAGGGGTGGTCAGTCAGACATCTTCTGCCTCCCCCGGGATCGCCTTTCTAACAACAGGCAGTTACAAACACAGTTATCTAGCAGGCACTAGGGTCATGATTCGAATGGTGCAGGTGGTGCAGTGGCACTGGGCCAAAAAGTTGTCAGAACTCATCTAAACATATAATATTGCTATTACATCAATTATTTCTATTATTCCCCTCTTTCATTTCATTTTTTTAAATTATGCTATTGCTTACCTGCACTATACCACTAGTAACAGCACAATATAATGCCTTTTTGTGCATAAACAAGTCATACAGACTTTCTGTAACTTATGTTGTACAACAACTCAGCAAGCTACTACTTACAACAAAAAGCACCTTGTTTTAATTACATACGTGAAATCTAATGCATTAACCAATGCTTGCTGTATTTGTTTTGAAGTATTTTTCAATAACAAATTAAACTAATAAGCTCCCTGGCATGAATTCCAAGAAGTTATCAGACTTTATATCTTGTGCTCCCCTATACGTAATTCATCAAAATGGCGTGATATCTAGGCCAAAGCGTGACGAGGAAGCCTCAAAAGTGAATCTTAGTCCACACCTCATTACATGACATTTTCATGTGTATTTATAAAGTGCAAATTTTTTTTGGGTGCAATCTTGGTGATGAATAACAGGTAGTTATTGTCACCTAAATTAATGGGATTTATTTTATCAACCTCAGAAGGATGAAAGGCTAAATGTACCCACCAGAGCCTGAGCTTGAGCCCTTGAGGTCAAGCACAGGCTTTTTGGAGTGAATGCATTAGTCCATGTGCTCACTAGACCAGGCCTGAAGCAGTCCCTTGCACCCAATCAGCTCCTCCCATCACAATCAGTTGCATTTAAAGTATTATGCTACGTTAGGTGAGGCTTGGACTCCTGTCGTGTAGTTCCTATATAACCTGTACAGGGTTTCCATGTTTGGATAACATAAACTGTGGGACTGGTGGCAGACTGATTCTGTGCACCCCCACCGTGTATGTTAGCCTGTCTGTGTCAGCTAGCTAACAGTGCCACTATAATCTCCTCTTACCAAGGAGAGAATAGATTCTGGCAACCTCAGAACATGACAAACCTGATCCGTAAGGATCATGGAAACAATGTTCTACTTTTTACTCAGTCACTCGTGCTCACTTAGTTTGTCTCAGAGAGATACACAGAATAAACAAGCCGGGTGTTTTCAATAAGAATTTATTGAACAGTTGTTATTCTAGTGTAGAATAGATGAGCTGCAACAACCATTAGACAGTAGCAGGGATATATGATTAGAAGTACTACGAAAGTAAAGGGATGGTAAAGCTCTACCATCTTGGAATAATCATGAATACATACCAGTACATAAAACACATGATAAAAAGTGCATACTCCAACGATGCCTCCCTAACTAGATGTACCTAAGTGTACCTAGCATCTATGTAGGTGTTATGCCAAGAATCCCTCTAGGATCTATTCAACCCCATTACCTGAGAATGAGAGAATAATGGACCCCGTCCTTTATTGGACACCCTGCGAGGGATGTTAGACCACTGCGAGCTGGAGAGTCTGCATGGAGGAACCTCAGCGTCCCTGGTCAGTGTGTCAGTCAGGACATCTCGGCCTCCTTTCCCTTTCTATGCAAGATGTGATGCATAGATACCCATAGGTCTCCCCAGGGGGCCTACCTTGCTCTGTTACTGTGCCGGCCTAAAGGATGACGTTGGGCCTGAACTTTATACAGAAATATTATACAGGAGATGTTAGTCCTGCTGTTAGTCCTGCTGTCATTCCAAGAAACCCCATGCATAATGTATGAGATTCGAATTAGGGAAAAACACGCGTTCTGAATGCAGTATCATATCTAGGTAAAAGGTCAGTCCCTAAGAGCTGTTATGTATGTAATGTAGGGAAGAATATAGGTGAAAGGTTGCAATGTTACCAGCGCCTATATAGGATACCTATATGGAATATAACACGCACTCCTCTTCCGACTGAACAACATATGTAATTTATTACCGAACTACTAGCCTAACACTACGCACAAAGTTTATAAAACATTTGTTTTTCTAAAATCTTTAAAACTTCTCAAAATTTCTAAAAAGCTTAAAATTGTTTTAAAATAATTTGCAAGTCAAAGCTCTAAAGTGTCGGTAGTTATAGTACAAACCACTATCAGCATTAGAAAGGGTTCAGTAAAGCATTCACGTCCGGTTGTGCACACGATGAGAGTGTCAAACAAAGGTCTAACACTCATTCTTCCCCGCAAAACAGGCATCGGTGGAAAGGTGAGATGTAGTCCATCCAGACAGGTCGAAATGACAAGAACCAAGATGTACTTAGTTCTCTTAGGTGAGGTGTTCCTGGATGTTGTACCATGCGGTCACGGTATTTACACTCCAGGAGTGCCATTTCCATCTGCTTGGTGACTGGGGCGTCCATTGCGTAGCAGATGGAAAGCAATCAGGATTCCTGCTACTAGAAACAGGATGAGCAGAAGTCCTCCAAAAATGCTTCCGAATACGGAGTGTATGAGTGATCCACTCAGAGTGTTCTCACAGTTTGTACCACTTAGAAATACTTCTCAATCACCACTCTTGCTTCAAAATTTGTATGATAATACCCATGATTCCTTAGTGTATTCCTTACCCATTCCTTCATATCTGCCTGCCTGCTTTTGCTCACCATCAGGATTCAAGCAAGCCGGGCCGAAGACGGCTGTAATGTCAGAAACCGGTCCCCGGAAGCTTGTTTCCTTTCCAGTAAAGAATTGGCTTGGTAGTTTGGTCTGCCCTGTTCCCATGATGCACTGGGCCAGGGTCAGACTAATTTGCATGTAGCCGGGTTCTGAACTGGGATGGTGCAGTGAGCTAAAAAACGGTGATGGATCAAGCCCTGATCTTTTGACTGGGTAGGAGTGTTCTGCTTAATTCAGATACTCTGTCCATCACCACCCCCTTTTGAATCGTTTTGACCACCACAAGTGTGGAAGGGTATGCTCAGATGTGAGTCCCTTGCTCACTGCACTATCAGGATTCAAGCAAGCCGGGCCGAAGACGGATGTAATGCCAGAAACCGGTCCCCGGGAGCTTGTTTCCTTTCCAGTAAAGAATTGGCTTGGTAGTTTGGTCTGCCCTGTTCCCATGATGCACTGGGCCAGGGTCAGACTAATTTGCATGTAGCCGGGTTCTGAACTGGGATGGTGCAGTGAGCTAAAAAACGGTGATGGATCAAGCCCTGATCTTTTGACTGGGTAGGAGTGTTCTGCTTAATTCAGATACTCTGTCCATCACCACCCCCTTTTGAATCGTTTTGGCCACCCCAAGTGTGGAAGGGTATGCTCAGATGTGAGTCCCTTGCTCACTGCACCATCAGTATTCAAGCAAGCCGGGCCGAAGACGGCTGTAATGCCAGAAACCGGTCCCCGGAAGCTTGTTTCGGTCCAGTAAAGAATTGGCTTGGTAGTTTGGTCAGCCCTGTTCCCATGATGCACTGGGCCAGGGTCAGACTAATTTGCATGTAGCCGGGTTCTGAACTGGGATGGTGCAGTAAGCTAAAAAACGGTGATGGATCAAGCCCTGATCTTTTGACTGGGTAGGAGTGTTCTGCTTAATTCAGATACTCTGTCCATCAGCACCCCCCTTTTGAATTGCTTTTGCTCAAGGCAATACTGAAACTGGAAAGTAGTGACCGTAGAGTTATGTGGCCATTGATTAGCCATTCCGTGGATGGTAATTCTGCCACTGTAAAGGTTAATCTATCCAGTTTTTTAAATGCAACATTGAATATTTTGCTCCCCTATGTGCCATTTCTATCTGTTTATCTGTTAGATTGTATTCAGAGAACAGACGTGTTGTTAATATAACGGCAAGGCACATAGCCTGCACGCAAAGATTGCAGCGTCCAGCTTAACAACATATTAGAATGGAATTGAGATTGTTGTAATATGGCCACATCTTGTACTAGTATGTCTATTGCAGAAGATACAATGTTGCCTAAGAAATATATCCTGGAGATCCATGTAGTAAACCCATTGTCTACCACTACAAGAGATTTTTCTAGATTTATACAGTCTATTTCACGTAATTTCTCTGCGGCCTCATGTTGGGATATTTTCCATATTTCATTGTAGCCAGGATAAATGAAACATTTCTGACGTGACTTCTTGGGACCTTGTAAAAAATCCCTGACATCCACATTAAGGATAAGTGTTGTTGAGGTTTTTAGCCAATCAAGGCACAACTTCCCAACACTGTAGGATGTCACTAACCCTGCTTGTTCTCTCTGGACATAACATGGATGTGGCCTATGGATACTAAACCCTTCGGTTTTACCCAAGTATCTCGCCTGACAACTATTGGTTTCTGTGGGCCAAATCAACCATTTCTTCCAATCGGGGTCTGATCTGTTGTATTGTATGATGTCATTTACTGTAATCTCTGTCTGTGATTTTATGTTACCCTTGGTGTGTGATGGAGTCGGCAGCCGAGGTGTGTTCAAGTCTTTGTTCCTGGCTAGTCCAAGGCAAGATGTTTGCTGTACTGTCTTGTTTAAAAACATGATCTGCTGAGGGATAAAGTGGTACAAAAGGGGGTGGTGATGGACAGAGCATCTGAACCAATAAAACACTCACAACCAGTAAACAGATCTGGGTTTAATCCATCACCATTCTTTAGCCCACTCTGCCACCCCAGTTCAGACATGGCCATATGCAAATCAGTCTGACACTGTGCCTCATGGGAACAGTCCAGCCCGAACTGCCAAGCCATGCCTTCCCTGGACCGGAAACAAGCTTCCGAGGAACGGTTTCTGGCATTTCAGCCGTCTTCAGCCCGGCTTGCTTGAATCCAGTGGCAAAGTGAGCAAGGGACTCACGTCTGAGCATACCCTGCCAACTTATGGCGAACAAAGTGGTACAAAAGGGGGTGGTGATGGACGGAGCATCTGAACCAATCAAACACTCACACCCAGTCAACAGATCTGGGTTTAATCCATCACCGTTCTTTAGCCCACTCTGCCACCCCAGTTCAGACATGGCCATATGCAAATCAGTCTGACCCTGTGCATCATGGGAACAGTCCAGCCCGAACTGCCAAGCCATGACTTCCTTGTACCGGAAACAAGCTTCCGAGGACCCGTTTCTAGCATTTCAGCCGTCTTCAGCCCGGCTTGCTTGAATCCAGTGGCAAAGTGAGCAAGGGACTCACGTCTGAGCATACCCTGCCAACTTATGGCGAACAAAGGGAGTGCCACTGGATTCAAGCAAGCCGGGTTGAAGACGGCTGAAATGCCAGAAACCGGTCCTCGGAAGCTTGTTTCTGGTCCAGGGAAGGCATGGCTTGGCAGTTCGGGCTGAACTGGGGTGGCAGAGTGGGCTAAAGAACAGTGATGGATTAAACTCAGATCGGTTGACTGGGTGTGAGTGTTTGATTGGTTCAGATGCTCCGTCCATCACCACCCCCTTTTGTACCACTTTGTTCGCCATAAGTTGGCAGGGTATGCTCAGACGTGAGTCCCTTGCTCACTTTGCCACTGGATTCAAGCAAGCCGGGCTGAAGACGGCTGAAATGCCAGAAACCGGTCCTCGGAAGCTTGTTTCCGGTCCAGGGAAGGCATGGCTTGGCAGTTCGGGCTGGACTGTTCCCATGAGGCACAGGGTCAGACTGATTTGCATATGGCCATATCTGAACAGGAGTGGCAGAGTGGGCTAAAGAACGGTGATGGATTAAACCCAGATCTGTTGACTGGGTATGAGTGTTTGATTGGTTCAGATGCTCCGTCCATCACCACCCCCTTTTGTACCGCTTTGTTCACCATAAGTTGGCAGGGTATGCTCAGACGTTGAGTCCCTTGCTCACTTTGGCACTGGATTCAAGCAAGCCGGGCTGAAGGCAGCTGAAATGCCAGAAACCAGTCCTCGGAAGCTTGTTTCGGGTCCAGGGAAGGAATGGCTTGGCAGTTCGGGCTGGACTATTCCCATCAGGCACAGGGTCAGACTGATTTGCATATGGCCATGCCTGAACTGGGGTGGCAGAGTGGGCTAAAGAATGGTGATGGATTAAACCCAGATCTGTTTACTGGTTGTGAGTGTTTTATTGGTTCAGATGCTCTGTCCATCACCACCCCCTTTTGTACCGCTTTGTTCGCCATAAGTTGGCAGGGTATGCTCAGACGTTGAGTCCCTTGCTCACTTTGCCACTGGATTCAAGCAAGCCGGGCTGAAGACGGCTGAAATGCCAGAAACCTGTCCTCTGAAGCTTGTTTCCGGTCCATGGAAGGCATGGCTTGGCAGTTCGGGCTGCACTGTTCCCATGAGGCACAGGGTCAGACTCATTTGCATATGGCCATGTCTGAACTGGGGTGGCAGAGTGGGCTAAAGAACGGTGATGGATTGAACCAAGATCGCTTGACTGGGTGTGAGTGTTTGATTGGTTCAAATGCTCCGTCTATCACCACCCCCTTTTGTACCGCTTTGTTCGCCATAAGTTGGCAGGGTATGCTCAGACGCTGAGTCCCTTGCTCACTTTGCCACTGGATTCAAGCAAGCATGGCTGAAGACGGCTGAAATGCCAGAAACCAGTCCTCTGAAGCTTGTTTCCGGTCCAGGGAAGGCATGGCTTGGCAGTTCGGGCTGGACTGTTCCCATGAGGCATAGGGACAGACTGATTTGCATATGGCCATGTCTGAACTGGGGTGGCAGAGTGGGCTAAAGAACGGTGATGGATTAAACCCAGTTCTGTTGACTGGGTGTGAGTGTTTGATTGGTTCAGATGCTCCGTCCATCACCACCCCCTTTTGTACCGCTTTGTTCACCATAAGTTGGCAGGGTATGCTCAGACGTTGAGTCCCTTGCTCACTTTGCCACTGGATTCAAGCAAGCATGGCTGAAGATGGCTGGAATGCCAGAAACCGGTCCTCGGAAGCTTGATTCCAGTCCAGGGAAGGCATGGCTTGGCAGTTCGGGCTGGACTGTTCCCATGAGGCACAGGGTCAGACTGATTTGCATATGGCCATGTCTGAACTGGGGTGGCAGAGTGGGCTAAAGAATGGTGATGGATTAAACCCAGATCTCTTGACTGGGTGTGAGTGTTTGATTGGTTCAGATGCTCCGTCCAGCACCACCCCCTTTTGTACCACTTTGTTCGCCATAAGTTTGTAGGGTATGCTGAGACGTGAATCCCTTGCTCACTATGCCACTGGATTCAAGCAAGCCTGGCTGAAGACGGCTGGAATGCCAGAAACCGGTCCTAGGAAGCTTGATTCCGGTCCAGGGAAGGCATGGCTTGGCAGTTCAGGCTGGATTGTTCCCATGAGGCACAGGGTCAGACTGATTTACATATGGCCATGTCTGAACTGGGGTGGCAGAGTGGGCTAAAGAATGGTGATGGATTAAACCCAGATCTGTTGACTGGGTGTGAGTGTTTGATTGGTTCAGATGCTCCGTCCATCACCACCCCCTTTTGTTCTGCTGAGGGATAAGGCATACTCTAATCAAAGCTTCAGTTCCCTGAACTTGCCATTCTCTAGTACCCCTGACTGATTGTAAGTCTATGGTGTCTTTAAATAAGTAGAAACCTTGGTCAGACAACTGGGCAATAAAAGAAGCCGAGTAAATCTGTCTGGTGTTTGTTAACATATTTTTTTGTGCTGATTTTGGTGCAACCGCATAATAATATGAGGCTGGGTCAGACATATTAAACCCTGAAAAATATGGAAACTTTTGTGTAATGTTTTTGAACTGCCCTTCAGCGGCACAATGTTCCCACTAGTGGTAAGTGAACACATTTCTAGGATTAGCAGATTTATGTAGAAAGTGATGACCATAGAGTTGATAACAATACATTGCTTCGAATTCTGATGTGCTTTCCAATGTTTCACTTTTAGAAAATGCAGCAGATTTTCTAGGTCAGACAACATATTATTTACAGTTTTAAAGTCCCAATCATCGGACAATGTACTTGAGGTAATGATATCACTCAACGATATTTTAAATAAATGAAGAATTCTTAAAAGTTCGGTTGGACCAAATATATCGAAAACTACCTTGTCCCTAACTATACCATCAGGTATAAGAACTACTGTAATGTTCACTGATGGCAATTTTCTTTGTTCTTGATGAGATGATTTGTGTGGTTTTACAATTAAATTCACCCTTTGGGCTGCAGAGCTTTGTCAAAGGTATTTTCCATTAACAAGCATGCTAAAACTATTAATAAGCCTAACCAGAAAAGAAATAAAAATATCCCGGTAATTAGCCATAGTTCTACCCAAGGTGATACCAGGTAAGTGTTTTTAAGAGCGTTCAGTAAGTCTTTAACTTGCTGCTTGCGTGATTGTTGGGCTGGCATCGTTTTAGGTTCGCTTGGATCCAAAGAAAACGTATCGAAGAAGCCAGAAGCAGTTCAATCAATTCTTGGTATTGCATCATGATTTGTGGAAATCGTCGTTTGCTCTTGTTAAGGCATCTTGGTGTAGCCATCTGTATTTCGTCGAATTGAAATTTGTCTTTCATTCTGGTTCTGAATTTGAACTTCATGTTCAAGGGGAACGAGTTCCATAGCAATATTGCATAGTCCATCATTCCGTGCAGGAGACTCTTTGAATGAGATGAGTCTTCTCGTCTGAACTTCTTGAAGTGTACCGAGAGGAGGGCGTCTGCTACTTTGAAGTCCACATGGTCTACTACTCAGTATCGGCCACATAGTGTGGTTTAATTAGGTTGATTGAGACAAATCATTTCTCCTATTTTCCTGGCAGAGGCGATAGAAGTACAATTCTTGTTCCTTCAACTGCTAGGACCTGTACAGGCTTTCTATATGATGGCCCAAATTCTTTCTTGTCCGCTATTTTCTCTCCAACCAGATCCCCGACTTTTGGGATCCAGACTGGTCTTGCTGTGACTGATTTGACTTCCCTAGTGGCGGTCTGCTTCATATGGACATTACTTTGATGTGTCCTGGATTCATTTAGATCCTGTAAAACAATCAAACTGTCATGGATGTCAAATGGCTTTTCATCCACCACTGCGCCTTCACAATCAAGATCAGGTACCCACATCCTTTTCCCAAATAGGACCGCATTTGGAGTGCCCCCCCGAGAACTTCTTGGTATGCATTTCAATGCTCGCTGCACTCCATACAAATGTTTTACCCAACTCTCACCGTGCCTAATACTCTAGCTGTTAAAGATTGCTTTAAGTCTCGGTTTTTCCTCTCTATGACTGAATTTCCCATGGGATGGTGCAGAAAGGAGTATCGCAATGCTACATCCATTCCTCCCATTGCCTCCCTGTAAGCCAGAGAGCTAAACAAACGGCCCTGGTCAGAATGCACTGTGCCAATTGCGTATATCCCTATAAAGAATCGCAAGTCTTTCAAAACAGTTTGAGCGTCATCCGAGCATAGGGGCCACACCCATAGGAATCTTGAGCAGGAATCTACTGCAACCATGATATGCCTGTAAGCCCCATCTCTTTGTAAGGGGCCGCAGTGGTCCAAGTAAACAAACGCTAGTGGTTTGTGAGATATTAATAAGGGTGTATGTGCTGGATGCGTTATGGTGGAACCTTTCATCTGCGGGCAGATGTCACATTTCAAGACATAGGGGCCGATTACCGCCTGCCATCGCAGCTGCAAAAGGGACTGCCCGCCATAGGTGCGGCTGTCCCGCTATACAAATTATGATGCACTCACAACATTGGTAGGCGCATCCTGTATTTTTACATTGCTTCGGGGGTCAGCACACGCCACAATGTAAAAATACATGTTGTGCATTTGAATGTACAAATTGACAGGCACTGTGCGGTGCCTGCCACCTTGTACATCCAAATGCAGGGGTGTACCATAGATACCCCCCACGTGCAACACCCCCCCACACCCTGGGGGCCCGCAACGGGTCCTCTAAGGGATTCTCTGCCTGCCTTTTTGCGGCAGGATCTCCGCTGAAAAAGACAGGCATCGTAATGCCCACGGCGGTACCTGCACGGCACCGCTGCCATTGCCCTATTGTACCGTGTCACGCAAGGCAGTCAGAAAAGGACCGCCTTGCAGGATCACGGCGGACGGTCTTTCCGGCCGCCGCGGTACTATTCCCATTCCCACAGCCATCCTGATGTGGGGGTGGGAAAATTCAGGTTGATGGCGGGCGTTCCGCCACCGCCGGGCCTGCCCGGTGGTGGCGGACCGCCCACCATCCTAATTGGCCCCATAGTCTTTTGTCTGTTTTGTTTACACAGGTCACCAATAGTGTTGTTTCAATAAAGAAACAGTCGCCGTAACTCCCGCTTGTGCAGAGTCTACCCCTTTGTGTGTTGCTAGAATTAAAACTAACCTACGATCCATGTTTGGAATTACTCTCTTCCCCACAGGAATCTGAGCAAATGAAATGTTATGTGCATCTAACTTTTAGGAGTACTTGAGTGGAAACCTTTTGGGTACAGCTTTGCTGTTTTTGCTTGAAGCAATGACAGCCACCATATTCTCACCATCTAGGCTCGTTTTAGAACGAGTGATTGCAGCTACAGAAGCTGTGTGTACAGCCCCCTTTGCAGCTTCATCAGCCAATGAATTCCCTTCAATGTGAACGCCATCACGCTGATGAGTCAGTGTATGTATCACGTGAGCTCTCTGTAGTACTGTTTTCTAGTCCACTACCTGTTCCAATAGCATTTTGTGCTTAATTGTTCCACCTTTTGCATCTTTGAACCCGTTTTGAACCCAGTGCTGCAAATTATCATTATATGACTGCACACAGTAAAATGAATCGCACACAATAAGTGTGGGGATTTCTTGATCTGTATTTACCAGTGCCGGTATCAAGGCTTTTAACTCTGCCAGCTGTGCCGTGAAGTCTCCTAGTGATTGCGTTTTTGTGCAACTTGGGTGGAACTTTCCATCCCGCATGCGACCTTTAACGATTGTGCATGCTGAGCTATATTGTTGCTTACTTTCTATGGTCGGTTGAGCAAATCCGTCTGTGTAAATTATATATTCAGACTGATCTAGAGGCATTATTTTGTTTGGATATTCTTGTTCTTATTGCAGAAATGCTTGTGTCTTTAGATTTGGGTTGTACCTGTATTCTACATCTGTTGCAGTGAGAGAATTAGCCCATTGTATTCATCTCGGATGTAAGGCTTTGGCGTTAGGAACGCTCGCTTTTGTCGCAACCCCTAAGGCTGGACCTGGAGTCACTACTATTATTCATTTTCCCTGAGCCAATGCTCTTTCTCTCACTACAGCAGTCTGTACTGCTGTTAGAATATTTTCTGTAGATGTGGAGCACATCTCAGCATTTGTGTACAAATGTGATTTGTATGCAATTGATACTGTTTCACCTTCATTATATGTTAGATAGGTGTACTCTGACTGACCAGCACCTACAGGGATCGCCATGTTGCATATGTTTACGCATGTCTGTAAATGTTTGGGAGATATCATGTCAGCTTGTAGGGAACAAAGGATATCTGTGTGTTCCTGTGCCCATTGTCTAACCTAAAAGTCAGGTTTTATTAAGATGAAGAAAGCTTATATCCTAAAAACAGAACACTGAGGTGGGCAATTTTTGATTTTTTAAAGTTGAATTTGTAGCCCACAGATGCAAATCTCAAAACTATATTCACTCTGTTCAAGTGCTCCTCTAGGTAATTGTCCTTAGATAGATATCATCCACAAAGGATATATTAAAAACGATTGGTAGATATGCTTTTTTGACCTGCACATCAACAAGCACTCATTGATAGTATAAATCACATCAGATCAATAACATTATTATCATATTGGGTGCTCCCATGGTGTCAAATACTCACCCACCTTGAGTATTGAGCTACTAGATCTACAGTGGTAGTCTAGATACAGCATTATATCAAAAAACACCAGAGCACACCAGAATAAAATTACTATACTTCTAAGTACATTACACACTATTTGCAAGACAATTCAAGTTCATAGGTCCAATCCCATGTATACTGTCTGAACACACAATCCACAAAACATTATCCGCAGATGAAGAAGGTTATCACTTTTTATTTCATACACAAATAGCAGCCGACGCGTGTTTCGACCTCCTGGGCTTCCTCAAGGCTCACTTCCACTATATAAACGTATTTTTTGTTCAGCACCCATTGTCTCAAACAAAACACCAATTTGCCACTATGTTTTGTTTAATATTTCAATTTCATTCAATGTATTGCAGTATGTCAAGTGAGCTCTATTTTAGTCGTAAACTAATTTTCTCAAGTAATCCAACTACAGTCTGTAGAGGCAAGGACCATGATAAGTCCACTCGCATGTCTCCCCGGGTCCTAGAAGCGTCTTTATGTTAGCAACTCCTGTTCCCTTCTACAGCCTGTGCCATTCAAATGAATCTATGCACGTCATCACGTATACTAGACAGTAAAAAATAGTGGCAAACTGAGATTTCGTTTATGACCGACGGGTGCTGAACATATAAGATGTTTATATAGTGGAAGTGAGCCTTGAGGAAGACCAGGAGGGCAAAAAGCATTACTGCCCACTCCTGCGCATATGTGTGTGTTTTAAGTGCCTGGGAATATGGTCTGAGAATGCCGGTAAAATTACCGTTTCTCCTTTAGGGTAATCCATGACGAATGCTAGCGGAAATCTTGTTCAGCAAACAAAATATCATAGCCAAATGTCAGGTTCTCCCAAAAGAGACCTTTCACTGTCTTGCATTTGTCCCCCTCAATTTGGAGTGTTATTTCATATAAATTATGTGGGACACTTACCCTAGTATCAGGTGTTTCCACCGTGATGTAATCATTCAAGTCCGCTGTCTCCAGAAATGTCATCAGGTTCTGGAGAGATATTGTTACTTCTGCCGCACTGTCTAGCATCATCAGAGCCCATTGAGTAGTCGAGTCCTCAGAATTCTGGGCATGTCTGTTCTTTAGACCTGTAACCTTCTTCTTTTTGATCTATGGCTTTTGCTTTGATTACTCTTCTTTTTTAGAAGGGTAATCTTAAGCGTTCCACTTGTCTCTGGACTTTGTACGTTCTCCTTGTCTGTCTGACTGTGCTTCCCTCTCAGAGTTTTTCGATGAACACTGAAAGGAACAAGAGGAATGTGTATCAGTATCCTGTTACCTTTCAGGTTTCCTATTATTATCCCTATTCCTAAGGTTATACCTTTTTCGGAGGGCTCCTGTGGAGGAGCTCTACCTCTGGATTAAGATCTGTTTCCTTTAACGTTTTGTTGTTTTTATTGCCCCACTTCTTTTTTGTTGAAACAGGTGTCTGCTTGGAAGTGTTCTTTTCAGGACTGCCAAAAAGCTGTGGTTTTAATGCTTTCCCACCCTGAACTTTATCTTCCTAATTCTGCATATACAGTTTCAATTATTTTCGGTAGTTTGCGCTCTTGTTCTAAAGGATTGACCTCCCTTAAGCATTGGCGCATTGCCACTGAAGCTGCTTCCCCTTTATTATTAGCTAATATTATGACTGATACCTGGGCATAGCTACCCAGTTACTTCATCCCTTAGTTCAGGGTGGGCTCTGTTCCATACTCGTTTTGTATTTGTCTCAGTACGTCTGGTACTACTGCTAATGATGAGATACCATGAGTTCTGGTATAAATGGAAGCAAAGACTGTACCCCAAGAGGTACAATCCTCTATTTGTGGTGTTATTCCCATGGGCAAGCGGATTGTTAGCATTCTGTGTTTTACATACGGGGTAGTATTCAGGAATACTGCCTCTAGCTGTGTTATTTTCTGAGCTACCCAGAATGGCATTTGTTCACGTTTTGTGGGCCTTTTACCCATCACCGCGTGTAATGTTTGTGGTGTGATTTTAGTTGCGGTACTCTGAGCTTGAGTTCCATTTATTGCAGCCATTGCTGGTTGGAATGTAAGTGTCCTCATGACAAATTGCGACAAGTTTCTGTAGATCAAATCCTTGTTTTGTGTGACCAAGTCTCCTGGTGGCATTGTTTCAATGTCAGGATGTGGTGTGTAGGCCGCTAATATTGGCCATATGCCCCTTCTCTTCCGAGCAGGCAGAGTCTCACTCTTCTTCTTATGTTGGGTAGGGCACCTTTAAACCAGACAATATTCTTCAGGTGCATCTCCTTCGATGTAGGAGTGAAATGTTTTAGTTCTTGCATTTTCTGCTGGGAATGTAACAACAAATAAAATACCTCTGTTCTGTATGATTTGTGTGCCTCAATCACTAAAGCTACTATGCCACCCATGGTGTAACACATGCGCAAGCAGTTTCAGGGTGACTGTATTTCTAAAATGTTCTGCAATCGGAATTGCACCTGCATTTTCTTCTTCATCTGAGAGGTGAAAACTATGCACAACTCCCCCGCGTTATCTGCACCTTCAGTCATTTATTTAAGAGACGAAGATATATTCCAGGAAGTGTAAGATAAGGTGTTTGCATAATTTTAGCAACATTGTGTCCTTCAAGCTTGATTAACCAACAGCCAATAAATAGGATTTTTGCCTACTCAGCTGTGGAGGTGTTTTTGCCCACCCTGTCCAGACGTCTCTGGTGTTTTGTGAGTAAGGGTCTCTGAGAATAGCATAACTGAACTGTTCTAACAGATTCTACTGTTAAATAAATACCTAACCAACGTTTGGCGCTATGTCGTGTAGTTCATATATAACCTATACAGGATCTGAATGTTTGGATAACATAAACTGTGGGACTGGTGGCAGCCTGATTCTGTGCACCCCCGCAGGTTATGTTAGCCAGTCTGTGTCAGCTAGCTCACTGTGCCACTATAATTTCCTCTTACCAAGGAGAGAATAGATTCTGGCAACCTCAGAACATGGCAACCCTGATCCCTCAGGATTGGGGAAACAAAGTCCTACTTTTCGCTCAGTCACTCGTGCTCACTTAGTTTGTCTCAGAGAGATACACATAATAAACAGGCTGGGCGTTTTCAATAAGAATTTATTGAACAGTTGTTATTCTAGTGTAGAATAGATGAGCTGCAACAACCATTAGACAATAGCATAGATATATGGTTAGAAGTACTATGAAGGTAAAGGGATGGTGAAGCTCTACCATCTTGTAATAATCATGAATACATTGAGGTACTGGGTCTTTCAGAACCGGTACCGAACCGGTAACCCAGCGGTGTCAGGGTACACCGAAAGACCTCGAGTACTTTTCTGATTCAGACCACAGAAAGTCAGAGTCTTCTAGGTGAAGTCAAGGATCGATTTTATTGGCTGCAACCAAGTAACAGGTCCTAGAAGTACAACAACACTGGATGTATATTCTCAGGAGACTGCTCAATCTTACAAAGTCAGGCTTCTCTTTTTATACGAAATATTGTACTTCAGGCAAACATTCTTGGATTTACAGTATACCATTCAAATATTTTCACTACAAAGGAAAAGCAGAGTCATGATGACAGCCCACATTTCTGTTTGTCCAGCCCATAACAAATTACCCGGCAAGGCCCAGCATTTCCATCAGATACCGGTGGACCCCCAATAAAAACGGGCACCTCCCCATCATAAAGCAAGTGAGAGAGAAAAGAGCAGGGACAGGTGTGAGCAAGATTCGGCAGGGGGTGTGTGCGGTAAAAAGGGTTTATGGCCTGTTGCGCCTTGATGCTATCTCGTTCGGCCACTGGGAGAGGAACTGACCAAACAGGTTCGGCCTGGGGCAATGGTTCCAACTTGCCCAGGTCACAGGAAAGTCAATTAAGGTGTACGTGTCCTTTGGAATCGAATTTGGCTTAATTCGCTTGCCTATGTGAAGGGCAACTCACAAAATGGCTGCCGTACACAAAATGGATGCCAAGGGTTCAGGGCGCAAATGACGATTTCGAAGTGAAATCGTCACTCGAACATGACGAGAATGCTTGTACATAGTGTACTAGCCATTCTCGGTATTTTGATATAAAAATCGTCATGCTATGATGAAGTTTAATTCTCGATTCCAGAATTACTT
Organism: Lissotriton helveticus; assembly: GCF_964261635.1. Lineage (NCBI taxonomy): Eukaryota > Metazoa > Chordata > Amphibia > Caudata > Salamandridae > Lissotriton > Lissotriton helveticus. The sequence goes on from NC_136061.1 coordinate 1,898,952,078, forward strand.
CACGAGTCCAGAATTCTTCAGAACTACAAACCCTCCTTTTGCCCTTGCATAGGCAATTTAACCTAATCTTATGCTAATCTGAGTCCAGGTCTATATTCCTAAAGTCATTGAGATGTTGCTGTAACATCATTCTATTACTTAGTTCGTCTCTTGATACAGGCCTCCTTACACATGGTGTAGCACAGAGGCCACATATTGCAGGAGCACACTGCACGCACAGACAGAACAGGAAAAGAATGGCTAAGACCATCCCAATGACCATCAGAATTTTCCATCCCCAGGCGGATATCAGTTCCCAGAACCATCCCATTAATGAGCAATCTCCTTTATCCACATGAATAGATTTGGAAATCTTATGCAGTTTAGAGATGGCCTGGTACACTGTTGGAGCGTTATCTGGAATAAAAACACAGCAACTCGATTGGATCAATCTACATACCCCACCTCGGTCTGCAAGTATGACATCTAATGCGACCCTGTTCTGAAGGGTCATAAGACGATCCGACTGGAGCTCAGCAGTCAAGTTACTAAGGGCACCAGCAGTTTCAATTACGGTGGACTCAACCACCCTTGTCAATTGCCTTATGTTCCTGCTGTTAACCATGGGTCCCCAGAACGGCAGAAAACCCTTTGCGAAGTCTCCAAATTCTTGTCCTACAGTGTCCTCTTTACTCAAGACACCTCTAACTATCCTTGTCTTGTGGTAATCTGCCGCTGCTGTGTAGGTGGGAGGCAACAGGAACGAAACAAAACATGAGCCCGAAAAGTCAGGGGGCAACCATGTATAGGCTCTATCATGGCAGATGAAATAGGTACCCTTAGCTGCTAAAAACGAAGGGGAAGTCTGGGTTGCAAAAACATATGTTTTAGTGCAGATACTCTTCCCTAACTGAGCTCTGGGATTCGTGCCATTACCTTGCAGACACAGGTGACCCTGATGGGGTACAATCCAAATCGGGGAAGATCTCTTAGCTTGCTGTTTCTCACTCAGAGTAGCTCCATATCCGGTTACGTTCCATCCTATGTATACTAGTGTCTCATCTCTTGGGATAGTCTCATAAGAAATGTCTTCCTTTATCATATCTACTATACCCTTGACTAGAGCACTATTTTTAGGATTGTCTGTTACAGAACGTAGGGGGTAGATTTCATGTGCATATATGAACATTGTTCTGTATGCCCACACGGAACCATTGTGGCTGAAAGGCAGGACCAGATAAGGGATACCTTTATCCGTGGTGTGAGGCATAAGACCGCACACCCAACAGTTAGTCGTGTTCATTACAAGTTGGTGTTGGTGCAAGAGCTGAACAAAGGAGTTATTAATAAACTCTAATCTCCTAGCTGATTCGTGTTCAGGAAGGAGTTGAAAAGAGTGTGGGGAAACAGTAGAAGGAGGTATGGGCGATGTAGTGGGTGCAAATGTTACTCGAAAAGAGAATAAAACATAACTTATTAAAAATATCATCACACTGAATAACATGAAAATGCACAATATCAAAAAGCTTTTCTTTGTCATTATTTTACAAATCTTGGCTTTAAAGTTCATCGGTTTGGCAGGTCTCTCCATCTCGAAAAACTCCATCCTCTCTAAAGTGCTGCCTGCAATGGGAGGTTGTTTCTGCTAAGGAATGCTTCTGTCAGTCTAGGGCAACTCCCTTGGACCAACCAGAACTGTCGACCTAACGTCGTCAGCTGCACCCCAAAGACTTTGGGCAATCGCGGCCCTAGCAGCGGAACCCGGATGGCGGTTCGAAAAACAAAAATAAGCAAGTTTCTCAGATGGGAGAGCTGCACTTTTCAAAAATAGTACTTGGAGGGAAAAAAAGATTTTTATTAGTTTGTATTTCTCGGCCTCAGATTATACCGTTGCTTTCCTGGTATAGTATTATCTTGGAAAAGGAGTTCAGGTTCTGTAGTGTCCAATTGAACTGATGGTGATACAACTGGTTGCAGAATGTTATCGCTCTCTTGTTCAGTAAGTGTTCCTTTTACTCGTGCATCACTGAAAGGCAGAAAACATGGCACGGTTTCAGTTTCTGAGTCGGCGACACCCTTCTGGACCCACTGGTCATACGACAGAGGTAGGGGTACCCTTTTACAATGGACCCCGTGGATCCAGTGCTTCTTCCCTTCCACTCGAACAGCTGATCTCGTGGAAAGAAGGACGAGGTGCGGTCCGGTCCACCTGGGCTGGTCGTTCTTGGTTCGCTGGAAATTCTTGACCAGCACCCAGGATCCAGGGTCGATCTGATGTCCTGGAGCTTCAGAGACTCGAGGCAGTGTATCATGTACCTGTTGGTGCAAAACACGCAATTTAGCCGTCAATTGGTACAAATAATCAAGCAAAACAGGGTGTTCTAGTTCGCTGAACTTTGTGGGCCTTGGCACTCCCCATATGTTGGCCGGGCGGCCAAAGACTATTTTGTAGGGACTAAGTTTCACTCGCGAATGCACAGTCATTCTGGTGGATAGGAGTGCTAAGGGTAGAGCATCAGGCCATTTAAGACCTGTGCTCGCTTGAATTTTGGCCAGTTTTAACTTAAGCGTGCCATTGTAACATTCTACTAATCCAGCTGATTGGGGGTGATTTGCAGCGTGGAACTTTTGCTGAATGCCTAGCCCTTCACACACTTTCTTCATCACACGACCCACAAATTCACTTCCATTGTCACTCCAGACCATTCTAGGCATTCCGAACCTGGGAAAGAACTCTTTCACAAGGGCTTTAGCTGTGGATAAGGCAGTGTTGTCTTTTAGGGGATAGGCTTCCACCCATCTTGAAAAGGCACAAACAACGAGTACGTATTTTAAATTGTTGCACCTCTCCATATGGATGAAATCTAGCTGCAAAACCTCGAACGGATATGTAGGAGGTGCAAAATGACCAGCTGGAGTTGGGGTTCCCCTACCAGGATTGTGTTTCAGACACACCATGCAATTCTTGACAACATTCTCTGCACACTTGGGAATTCCTGAATTTTGCCATACTGGAGCCAACAACTTGCAAATCCCTTTCACGCTGATATGAGCCATTCCATGAGCCATTGTAACCACTGCAAGCACGTACGCATCGGGCAACAACCATCTCTGATGCTCTGACAATTCAATCCAGCAACGATTTGCATCCATTCTACCCGTACTTTCTCTCCACACACTCAACTCTTTCTCTGTGGCCTCAGCTTGAATAGACTTCACACTCTCTATCGTGTCTTCACACATTCCAACATCACCAACCCATCTTGCAGGGCCTGCAACATACATTCGGCTCATCACATTCCTTGCAGTTTCTTTCGCGATTTCGTCAGCAAATGCTTTTCCACGACCAACATCATCAGTCACCTTCTTGTGAGCACTACATTTCACAATCACCACTTGCATAGGCAAGGTCAGTGATTCAAGAAGCTCATTCACCAACTGACCATGCTGAATCTTAGCTCCATGCGAAGTCAGGAACCCACGTTCTTTCAACAATCGCCCGAAACTGTGAGCCACTCCAAACGCATACTGGCTGTCGGTGTAGACATTCACTTTCATTTCTTTCGACAACACACATGCTCTCGTGAGTGCAATCAATTCTGCTGCTTGAGCTGAATTATGTGGGATACGTGCAGCTTCAACAATTGTATGCAAAGTCGTGACAGCATATGCTGAAGTCGTGTCACCATTCGGGAGCTTGAAGCATGAACCATCCACCCACAATGTACCATCTCATTCAGCAAGAGGAGTGTCCTGGAGGTCTATTCTCCCTTTTGTTTCTTCTTCTGTTCTAAGAAAACAATCATGCTGTTCTGAAGCATCTAATACCTCTACAACTGGCAACAACGTAGCTGGGTTTAACGTGCTACATCTTTTTATGTGCACATGACTTGCTAACAAGGTTAATTCGTAACCTGACAATCGAGCACTAGTTAAGTGCTGTGTCTTGGTTCTATTTAACAATGTGTCTACTGCATGTGGGACCATCACGACTAACATATTATTCATCACTAGACCAGCAGACTGTCGAATAGAAACAGCTGCTGCCGCTGTTGCTCTTAAACAACTTGGCCATGCTTTAGCTACTGGATCCAAAGTCGCCGAAAAATATGCACATGGACGCTGTTTGTCTCCAAACAACCGTGTCAGTACTGACAATGCACAGCCTTGTTTCTCATGGACATACAATGTAAAGGGCTTATTGTAGTTGGGGGTACCTAACACAGGAGCCGAACATTATGCTGTGCGCAATTCAGAAAAACTTTTCTGACACTCTTCAGACCAAGGAACGGGATTGGGTGTATCTTTACACGTTAATGCCACCAAAGGTTTGGCTAATAACGAAAAATTTGGTATCCACTGTCTACAGTACGATGTAATGCCCAAGAAAGCATGCACTTCTCTCTGTGTTTTTGGCACACTCAATTTCGCTATTGCCTGAATTCTTTCTGGGGTCATTTTTCTTCCCTCCTTCGATAAGAGAAGACCTAAGTAGGTCACTTCTTGTCGACAATATTGCAATTTGGAAAGTGACACCTTGTGATGCAAATCACACAGATGACGTAACAAAGACAACGTGGCTTTTCTACATATTTCCTCAGTATCTGCAGCGACAAGCAAATCATCAACGTACTGTACAAGAGTAGCACCTTCAGGTAAAACAATCGTATCAAGCTGTGTTTTTAAAGCTTGACTATATATTGATGGACTTTCACAGTAGCCCTGTGGAGCTCGTTTAAAGCGGAAGCTTCGTCCTCCTAAACTGAAGCCAAAAATAACCCTGCTCTCCTCAGCAATCGGGATGCTGAAGAAAGAATTCTTCAGGTCAATCACCGAAAACCATGTTGCAGAAGCTGGAATCATAGTTAATAGGGCAGTAATGTCGGGGACAACTGGAAATTGTGGTACAACTATTTTATTGACCTCTCTAAGATCAATCACAAATCTGTAAACAGGTGGCTGGGAAGGATCAGTTCGTTTTAAAACAGGCAGAACAGGGCTATTGCAAACGTTGCCTCTTGTCTCTTCAATGACATCTTTTCCAATTAGGTCATAAACGATCGCTAGCAAAGCTTTTTCACCTTCACTAGAGATTTTATATTGTGGAATTCGTGGCATTTTAACATTGGTTTTCAATGTTACAACATATGGTGGTATTTCTAAAAGACCCACATCGTTAGGACCAGTAGCCCAAAGAATATCAGGAAGAAACGACAATTCTGTTGGAAGTTTATCCCTTGACAAATACATTGGAGAAACCACTTTCTTACCTAAAGTAACTTGTACTCCCGAAGGAGAACAGTACAAAGTCGCATACAACCTTTTTAACAGATCCAATCCCAACAAGTTTTCACCACAACCTGTTGTCAGAATAAGGGGTGCTTCTAGTTCACAAGGACCAACAGAAAGGGACATAAGACTAGAAATCGGGTTCCTAACCGGGGCGCCAGAAATACCTAAAGAAACATTCATTTCGCCAGACAAAGGTGCGCCAGGGAGTTTGGAGTGCATAATAGAACTCTTTGTAGCACCAGTATCCAACAGAAAAGGCTCTGACACACCTGATGTAATCACCTCGACGTATGGTCCACTCTGATCTACTGGAACTGAAACAACTCCCTCTCTTTGTCTATGGCTGTCCTAGCAATCATTACCTTCCCAATGCTCATCTTCTGTATAGTAATCATCAGCATAGTACTGAGCTGTCCTACCAGATGCGTTATCCTGTTGATCGAACCTATTCATAGAATTCTGAGGTGGAAGGGGACGTGCGTTCTGGGGGACGTTTCCACATCCTCTACCTCTAGGCGCTTGCTGAACACCTCTACCTCTTGTGTTTGAAACACCGTTCGCTCGCTGTAACAGAATAGGGCAGCTATACTTAAAATGACCCTCTTCCTTGCAATACGAACATTGGTTGGGGCCTACAGGAACACGTGGCTGAGTATACTCGACTCTTTGCGAGTTCCTCTGATACTGTTGAGGCTGCTGATAATTACTCTGATAGTTATTCTGACCACCATTATTCTGGCCACCACCACCACGTGGCGGATATGCTTGCTGTAACAAAACCTTCGTTTTCAACTCTTTAGTTTTCTTTTCTGCTCTATCTTTCTCGTCTTTGTCTCGATTTTCATAATATTGTGCAGTAGCCAATATCTGTGCTGAAGAGGAAACTGCCCATGAACTCTCTGAATCTTTTAACTTCTTACACAACTCCGGAAGCAGATTGTGCACGAATTTATCGACGAACAAACGCTGACCACCTTCTGTGCTCATATCTTGACCACTGTGGTCGACAAACGTTTCTTCAAACCTGGTGAAGAAATCAGACACCGTTTCATCTTTCTTCTGCTTACATGCAGACAACTTATCCCAGTTTACACGCATCGCAGGCATTATCTTTTTCATGTAATCAATTATTTTACCAGGAAGTTCAGCTACTAAAGGCTCAGGCTTAGCACCACCAACTTGTCGGCCATCTGCAGCAGTAATATTAGCCCATGAGTCACCTAACTCCTGGTCATGATCTGCATGACAAATCTTTCCCCATAAAGGCTGTGGAACAACGTTCCCAAACAACATATCAATATCGGCTAAATTCATGATACATGACCCTGCAGTCTGTGACAACTCTTTGTAATACCCTGCGGGATTTTTACGGGGATCAGGCAATGTCTGCTTAAGGGCCAAAACTTCAGCTCGCTTCCATGGAACATGTTCCCACACACGCTGAAAGTGTGCTGGTACAAGTGGTGGAACATTACCAGGACCAGCTGCTACTTCTTCCTTCCATACTGGAGGAACTTCTCTCATGGGGTACTGTCGCGCCTTTTTCCTACCGGATGCGTCATGCTCAAATAGTGATCGAGAAGTGCCCCCCTTACTCCAATACGACAACAATGTCTCAACCGCTCTCTCGACATCGGGACCCACGATCATGCCCTCTGCGAAATCGAACCGCACACGACACAACTCGGGCGGGTTGTATTCCAGATCATTGTCTTCCAAATCTTCACAGAGAAAAACACACATTTGTTCAAAAACATATCTCTGCTTCGGTGCTTCCCATTGACGGAAGACTTCCATGACAGACTCTACATCATACCTTACAGTGTCGATAACCCATTTATGCGCTAAACGATTCAGTAAATCTCTCTCTCGATAGTCAGGCAGTTGACTCCGCAACTGTCTTCGTTCCGTGTTAGGGGTCGTAATAGGCGACCCGAAGAAAGGTGAGAAAAGATTAGTAACAGTGTTGGCCATTCTCTGTCGAACGGAAGGAGAAACTGACGGAAGAACGGGCAGAAAAACAGGGTGAGATAAGGCAGGAGCAGAGGTAATAGCAGAGGGAGCATTAGGAGAAATAGAAGGTGCACTAGGCAAAGTCGTAGAGAGCACAGGTGAAGCAGATGTGATCGGTGGGCCTTGAGGAGGCTGCACCGAAGGAGCAGGAGCCAGCTGAAGAACAGCTGGTGGGTGCTGTGGAGGAGCAGGAGGCAATGCCATCACAGGTTGCGCAACTAAAGGTTGCGAAGGTGCCGTGGCATTTTGCGCATAGGGGGGTGCCGAACTTAATAAATGCGACATTAACGGATCTTTTTCAAGCTCTTTTGCTGCATCTTGCTGAAGAGGCGGCAAAACTGGATAGCATTTATCTATCACCATTTTACGTTGCCTGTGCAACTGCTCACTCATCTGTTCTTCTTCATTGTCTTTAAACTGCATAGCAGCTTGCATTATCGAAATACCCCTTTCTCTCTTATTTTTCTTCGCTAATTTAATTTCCTTCTGTTTGGCTTCCTTACGCCATAGGCGGAAAGAGTCAAACATCGCCGGCCGGGCTTTCTTCTTGAAAAGTTTAACTTCGAGATTGTCTAATATTTCTGTGTCAAAGCTACCATATTGGGGCCATTTTAAAAAACCATCTTTTCTGGTGTATTTGATCCACACTTCATTATAGGTGATGGGACCTACGCCATGTTTTACATATAATTCATAAGTTGGAGTTCCAATCGGAGGAACTGGACACGAGTCCTCCAATCGGGAGTCCCTTTTACTACAACCAAGACAAAACAAATTTCCAAGTCTGCTAAGACCAGGCATCTTCGCTCTCTAGTCTAGCTCCAAACTTCAAAGGATTATCGATTACGATATTTCTCGGGAATACACGAGACCATCGGCTTTGGCACTTGCAAGTTCCAAATTAAAGATCCCAAAGGGATACCCAAGACTAAGAACCAACTAAGGACTGGGAGACGCTCCACTTATACTTAACTGAAATATCGATGACGTCACCAGAAGACTCGTCTTATCGTTTCGCTCTACCAAACTTCAAGGGTCCAAATCAGGGCGATAGCCAGGGCAGCAGTCCTTTGTAGCCGTCGGGAAGCGGGGAACCTCGCAGCAAAGACTTTCGGACCACGTCGACATGCAGGGGTCGATGAAGTGGATGGCCTTCCTCCAGAATTTTCACACGAAGCTCCTCACGAACCTCTGGCTGGACCGGTACCGCTGGTATCGCCCCACGTTGGGCGCCAACTGAGGTACTGGGTTTTTCAGAACCGGTACCGAACCGGTAACCCAGCGGTGTCAGGGTACACCCAAAGACCTCGAGTACTTTCCTGATTCAGACCACAGAAACTCAGAGTCTTCTAGGTGAAGTCAAGGATCGATTTTATTGGCTGCAACCAAGTAACAGGTCCTAGAAGTACAACAACACGGGATGTATATTCTCAGGAGACTGCTCAATCTTACAAAGTCAGGCTTCTCTTTTTATACGAAATATTGTGCTTCAGGCAAACATTCTTGGATTTACAGTATACCATTCAAATATTTTCACTACAAAGGAAAAGCAGAGTCATGATGACAGCCCACATTTCTGTTTGTCCAGCCCATAACAAATTACCCGGCAAGGCCCAGCATTTCCATCAGATACCGGCGGACCCCCAATAAAAACGGGCACCTCCCCATCATAAAGCAAGTGAGAGAGAAAAGAGCAGGGACAGGTGTGAGCAAGATTCGGCAGGGGGTGTGTGCGGTGAAAAGGGTTCATGGCCTGTTGCGCCTTGATGCTATCTCGTTCGGCCACTGGGAGAGGAACTGACCAAACAGGTTCGGCCTGGGGCAATGGTTCCAACTTGCCCAGGTCACAGGAAAGTCAATTAAGGTGTACGTGTCCTTTGGAATCGAATTTGGCTTAATTCGCTTGCCTATGTGAAGGGCAACTCACAAAATGGCTGCCGTACACAAAATGGATGCCAAGGGTTCAGGGCACAAATGAAGATTTCGAAGTGAAATCGTCACTCGAACATGACGAGAATGCTTGTACATAGTGTACTAGCCATTCTCTGTATTTTGATATAAAAATCGTCATGCTATGATGAAGTTTAATTCTCGAGTCCAGAATTACTTCACGAGTCCAGAATTCTTCAGAACTACAACATACAACTATATAAAACACATGATAAAAAGTGCATGCTCCTACGATGTCTCCCTAACTAGATGTGTCTAAATGTACCTCGCATCTGTGTAGGTGTTAGTGTAGTCAAACCCATTACCTGAGAATGAGAGAATATGGGACCCCGTCCTGGTCTAGAGTTGGACACCCTGCAAGGGATATTAGACCACTGCGAGCTGGAGCGTCTGCATGCAGGAACCTCAGCGTCTCTGGTCAGTGTGTCAGCCAGGAAGTCTCAGTCTCATCTCCCCTTCTAAGCAAGATTTGATGTATATATACCCATAGATCTTCCCAGGGGTCGTACCTTGCTGTGTTACTGTGTCGGTTTAAAGGATGACAGTGGGCCAGAACTTTACACAGAGATGCTATACAGGAGATGTTAGTTCTGCTGTTAATCCTGTTGTGCTTCCAAGAACCCTCATGCATAATGTATGAGATTCGAACTAGGGAAAAATCTGCATTCTAAATACAGTGTTGTATCTGGGTAAATGGTCAGTCCCTAAGAACTGTTATGTATGTAATGTAGGGAAGAATAGAGGTGAAATGTTGTAACGTTACCTGTGCTTATATACTGTACCTATATGGAATATAACACTTCAAAGCGGCTGTCTAAAGTTCAGAGCACTTTGAAGAGGTTATTTCTAGAAGAAAACCTCCCACTACACATGTTGGTTGGTGGGGTGTCCACAACTCATTTTAGGCATACAAAATATACTCTCATTGTAGAGGTAAACTGCCAGTGCCCACATATCACATATTTCCAAAATGCCATGGAAACAAGACTTACCTTTCATTGAAAGTCCACCACCCTTTCCATGGCAGTCTTTCATGAGGCTAACTCTTCCACATATGTTGGTTTTGCAAGCAGCTGATCCTTACAATGTATCACAGAGTTACCTTTGGATCCTGATAAACCAATGGCAGAGTGGAAGGAGTGTCTGTCAGCGAATCTAATTAGGAATTACATCTAGAGTAATCAAAATAGGACAGTAAGACCCATGGAGGGTTCGGAATTACTCCTGTATTCTGAACCTAGCTTCCCCCATATGATCAAAAAACATAGAATCAACAAAAGGTAAATCAAAATAACAAAAATAAAGTGTTGAAACTGACATCTTTGGCATGGTATTTCTTCGAGCCTTTTGTCTTCACTCATTTATTTTGCAATACTTGTTTTTCTTGGTATTAGGAGGTTATTAATTTTACCCCTGCTGCTCCATTCTGCCCTCTGTGAAGGTGGCTGAACCCCTCTTGACGTGTGGAGCTTGGTAGTTCACCCCAGTGGTGTGGCTACGTCTGGGTTACACAACCATAGGAAAACCAGTCTGACCAGTGTTTTTGCCGTGCTGTCCCAGACATCCTCCCATCTACCCAAATAAAGGAGCAGCTTCTCTTGTGTGTGCTTGCCATTTGTCCATCAAAGTCATCTTTCTCTTTGAAGCTCACCTCTTGTGCTCACTTGCTGTGTGGCTTTTACCAGCAGGTTGAGATATCATCTCTTCCTAGGCAGATACTTTTCAGGCTTTCCTGGGAGTCATTCACACTGCTCCCAGGATGCCAGATTCGTGTCTTGAGGACAGACCTTTATGACCAACTACAAACGAACACTGGAAACATTGGGCAACAAAGTGGCAACCTACAAAAGTTGCACTTTGCCCTCCATTCACACATTCAATGTAACCATTAGATCGGATTGAATGCAATAATAATTTTGTTACCTTGAAGTATCAACTTCAGTAGACCCAGTCAGAAGTTTGCAGGACTGAGATGTCAGACCTGCAACCCTGCACTCGTAGATGAGGGTACTAGGTTTTTAACCGTAAATACGACAGTGGTGGGTTTTACTGTTAGGACCTTACAAACATGAAACTACGGGGCAGATTTACAAGTCCCTTGCGACACATTTACGCCACCGTTGCGTCACTTCTGTGACGCAGCGGCGGCGTAAACCATGCGCCATGCTGCGCCTTATTTACAACGTGACGCATCTATGGAGATGCGTCACGTTGTAAAGCCCTGCGCCACATTAAACCTGCGTCAGGTTTATTGTATGCAGGGTGGGCATTCCGTCAGAAAAAGCCTCGGAAAAGTGACGCAGTGAAATCTACAAGATTTCACTGAGTCACTTTTCCGACACCGCTGCGTCAAAACCCTGCGCCTGCTTGAAGCAGGCGTAAGGCGTGACGCAGCATGTTAGGTATGGGCAGCCCCTGAGCATTGCTGGAGTTGTGTCGTGCTCGCGACAGGACTCCAGCAATGCGCCACCCTTATGCCATCAGATGCATCATGCATCTGTTTATCCTTGTGCCACGATGCGCCGCATTGTAAATGCGGCGCATCTGTGGTGGGACAAGGGTAAACTTGCGTGACCCATCTTACCTGGCGCATCCCTGCTGATATGCAGGGATGCGCCATTCCTTGTAAATCTGCCCCTTCATGCCCAACATTTTAAAATAATGAACACTATCTTGGGCGATCAGTAGAGTTGCTTTAGGAGTGACTTACAAATATTATAAAGGAAGTCTTCGACTTTGCCATGGCTTCAAATGGTAACATTTAGTTAGCAGTTAAAAAAGGCTATGCCAGCCAGCAATGGCAGGCTAAGATTCATGCTTTTGCCATGTCACAATTGTGGTGGCACGACTTGTGTTGCAGTCCATGAGAGACACTTTAACTTACAGGCCCTAGGTACCCCTGTCTTAGAAGTAGGTCAAGTTATACTAATTGGGAGTAAGCAAATTAAGCATGTACCATTGTAAACGTCAGAGCACATGCACTGAATCCTGATTAGAAGGCTCAGGGCAATTCAGAGCCATGACACCAGTGCCCTGCAGTTCAGGTGGGGCTAAAACTGTGGTTGAACCTTCAAAAAGCATTGATTCCTTGCAGCACATTTGGTTTTAAGTTTTACATGTCCTAGCATGAAAAACTTTTTTACTGTTGTTATTCTATCTCTCTCCTAGACCAACACTAGGCTACCTTATTCCAATTAATATGTTCTAACTTCAGATTGGGGAAAAAATCAAACACAAGGAGATGATGGACGGAGTGCTGAAACTTTTCAGACACTCACCCCCAGTCACAGATCCGGGTTGAATCCATCATCATTTTTTAGCTCACTTCACCACCTCAGTTCAGACCCAGCTATATGCAAACAGTCTTGACCCTGTGCCTCATGGCAACAGTCCAGCCCGAACTGCCAAGCCAGGTCTTCCCTGAACCGGCAACAAGCATCCTCGGACCGGTTTCTGGGTAGGTTGGTGGACCTGGCAGAGGGCGAATTTAAACTTCCATAGGAGCTGTGGGGAGAGTGCTTGCCTGGCGTTCAATCAGAAGATTTATGGCAAGTATCTTATAACATTCTACATTCTACAGTCCAACCTGCAAACCTAAGGAGAAATCATATTTTTTTGTTTCTACAGGGTGTACTGGTCCCCCTAAAAATTATCTAAATTCAAGAAGGCACCTACTGCAAAATGCCTGAAATGTCTCCGGCTCAAAGCAGACGATATTCATATGTTTTTAGGCTGTCCTATGTTACATAATTTCTGGATATCCATAATTAGAGGTATGGAAGCTACGTTTGGGCCTGGCATTCAGGTGAGCACACCTTTGGTATTTTTTGGGTTGTCACCATTTTATGATCTAATGTCTCTAGTTATTTTTTTATTTTATTTTACTTGTACGGAGAGAAATTTGTAAGTTTGGGTTAAGAACACATCTCCTTCGCTAATAGATTGGTTAACTTCTATTAAATACACAATGAAACTAGACAGAGCCTTACTAAAAAGGAAGAGCAAGCAAAAAGATGTTTGGTTACCATGTGCAGAATCGTTGAGCACCCTTTAATAACAGAGGAAAAATGTCCAATGATTATGCCTCTACATTGCAATACTTTTCCCCTCTGGTTGTTCTGTATGGCGCTTCAAGAGTGGATCAGAACAGACCGAATATGGGAAAGAGAGGCTTTGTGTAAAGTGCATCTATCTAGATAAAGAGCGCTCCAGTCAGTGCCAATTAAGAGGGGGGGGGATGGCAGAGAAATCTCAATTGCTCTGGGGTTATCTGATGGCGAAAGAGGACAAAAAAAAAGACTGATTTGCATATGGCTGGGTCTAAACTAGGGTGGCATGGTGAGCAAAAGAACAGTGGATTTACCCAGATCTCTTGACTGGGGGTGAATGTATGATTTATTCAACATTCCGTCCATCATTTGTCTGCCTAGCACTTTTAACCCTAAGTGGGATGGGTATGTCTGGACCTGGGTCCCTTGCTCACTGTGCCACTGGATTCAAGCTAGCCTGGCTGATGAAGGGTAATACCTAGAAACCGGTCCCAGGATGCTTGTTTCTGGTCCAGGGAGGATCTGGCTTGGCCGTTCCGTCTGCACTGTTCCCATGAGGCACAGGGTCAAGACTGATTTGCAAATGGCTGGGTCTAAACTGGGGTGGCATTGTGAGCAAAAGAACAGTGGATTTAACACAGATCTCTTGACTGGGGGTGAATGTATGATTTATTCAGCATTCTCTCCATCATTTGTTTGCGTAGCACTTTTGACCCTAAGTGGGATGGTTATGCCCAGACGTGTGTCCCTTGCTCACTGCGCCACTGGATTCAAGCTAGCCTGTCTGATGAAGGGAATTAACCAGAAACAGTCCCAGGATGCTTGTTTCCAGGCCAGGGAGGACCTGGCTTGGCAGTTCAGTATGGACTGTGCCCATGAGGCACAGGGTCAAGACTGATCTGCATGTGGCTGGGTCTAAACTGGGATGGCATAATGAGCAAAAGAACAGTGGATTTAACCCAGATCTCTTGACTGGGGGTTAATGTATGATTTAATCAACATTCCGCCCATGATGGGTTTGTGTAGCTCTTTTCACCCTAAGTGGGATGGGAATGCCCAGACATGGGTCCCTTGCTCACTGTGCCACTGGATTCAAGTTAGACTGGCTGATGAAAGTTAATACCCAGAAACCGGTCCCAGGATGCTTGTTTCTGGTCCAGGGAGGACCTGGCTTGGCAGTTCAGTCTGGAATGTTCCCATGAGGCACATGTTCAAGACTGATTTGCATATGGCTGGGTCTAAACTGGGGTGGCATGGTGAGCAAAAGAACGGTGGATATAACCCAGATCTCTTGACTGGGGTGAATGTATGATTTATTCACCATTCCGTCCATCATTTGTTTGTGTAGAACTTCAGATTGGGATTAGATACTGAAATCATTACTCTCAAATGGATTGCGATATAAAATCCTCTAAACTGGTAAAATTGGATTTTATGTGAAAATTCTGAAAATGTTGCTTTTAGACTGTTGCATGTTATGCTCAAACCACCTGTGCTTTCGTAGCAGTGTCCCGGTCACATGGCTGCAAAAGGCTCTACTGTTGTGTATTGCTTTCAGACTGTAAGACAAAAGAAGGGGAGGTAGTCTTTGTGACGGAATTTCTGGGAAGGAGCTGTCTGGTGCCTGATTACATTTCAAAGGACTCTTCTACAAGCACATGCAAAGGAACCTGCCACCAGGCATGCCTTGCCTTTGGCACCCTAGACAGTTTGGAGCCAGGACCAGTGAAAGGGGAAGAACTGACCAGAACCAGTTTGGGAGGCAGGTCAGGGAGTTTCCCCACACAAAGGATAGCAACAGATATTAAAATGTAATGTAATGTAAATATGATTTATAAAGCGCATCTCATGCCTGAGGGCATCTTGGCGCTATAGAAGTCCGACTAGGGCAGAACATTTTTTCCACTATGGGTTGAGCAAGTACGTAGGATGTCTTTCATTCCTGTGTGAAGAGTCAGGTTTTTAGGGCTTTTCTGAAACTGAGTAGGGGGGGCTGTTTTTAAAGTCAGTGGTGGACTTTTCCAGACCAGTGCAGTGGTCCTGTAAAAACTCTTCCTTTCTCAAGTGGCCTTTCTAAATTGGGCAACCACCATGTTCCTAGCAGAGCGCTTTTGCTGGTATTTACCATTTAAGTTTTCTCTTAAAATGATCTGGCCGAGTCCATGCAGGGATTTAAATGCCAGACAGAGGGCTTTGAACTTGTCTGACTGGCAACCAATGCAGTTTTCTAATGGCTTCTCTGGCCAATTCATATTTGGGAATTTTGAAGATGAGACGACCAGCAGAGATTTGCAAGACCAAGAGACTTTTCAAAAGACCTGATGCAAGAGTAAGGTGGAGACTATTACTGTAGTCAATCCTTGTGAGGACCATTGCCATAGTTACTGTTTTTAGAAGACCATGGGGCAGGAATATTTCGATTTTTTTATCAGGCTTATAGAGCAAAAAGATGCAGATTTAATTTTGTGCTTGCTCCTTGAATTTCAGTTCATTCTGTCTACCAAGAATCCAAAGTTCTTTACTTGAGATGAGTATGTAGGCAGTGAGTCCAGCTCTGGCGTCTACCAGTCCGGTGTCCAAAGAGAATGTTTATTCCAGAAGATGATGACCTTAGTGTTTGAGGCATTCAGCTTCAGGTAATTGCAATCCATCCAGTTGCTTACCTTACTCATACATAAGCTGAATGGCTCACCTGGGTTGTTTTCACAGTTTGGTAGTGACACCCCAATTTGGGTTTCATCTGCATAAGACCTTATGGTGAAACTGGCGCTTTGAGAATTGACAGAAGTAGCTTAACATAAAGGTTCAAAAAAGTTGGGCTCAATGCCGATACCTGTGGAACTCCACAGGGCAGGGAAAACTTCCTGGATACAAATGTGCCCATTGTCACAGTTGTTTGTCGATTTGTCATAAATGGTTTCAGGAGATCCATCTCTGTGCCCTTTATCCCCAGGTGTTGCATGTGGTCTACTAAGATCTCATGGCTGACCATATCAAAGGCCACGGAGAGATCCAGCAAAATCAGCGCTGCCGTCCCCCCTCTGTCAAGAGCTTCTCGTAGATCTTCAGTTGCTTCGATTTGGTCAGACTCTGTGCTATGACTTTTTTCTGAAAGCATGTTTTGTGGCGTCCAGCAGAGAGTTTACCTGTATTTATTCTGAAATCTGTTGATTCATATTTTTTTCTGCCAGCTTGGCAGCAAAAGGGAGTCTTGAAATAGGGCAATGATTGCTTGGGTCCTTAGCGTTCAGATTGTCTTTTTTTAAAAGTGGGAGGATTGAGGCAAGTTTCCACTGGGAGGGGAAGATCCCTCCGGTAAACATGTTGTTGAGGATTTGTCTCAAGTATTGTGCCATTTGAGCAGGTATCATGTGCATTATACTGGGCTGGCAGGGGTCTTGCGGTGCACTGGATTTAATTAGCGGAATTAGGTCTATGAGTTGTTACTCTGAGGGGGTCTTAAAGGTGGAGAAGCTGATTGTACCCCATAGGTCAATTGGAGGTTGCTTAGCCTGGTGCTTGCCTGCTTTTTTTCCAGGCGAAATTGCTGTAAATATTAACAACTTACTCTTGTAAAAAGCCTGCTTGCATGTCACAAAAGTCTTGATTTATGCCTGCATGACTTGGGCTAGTTGGTGTCTTTTTTATAACTGAAAAAAGAGTTTTGTTTGCATCAAAGGCTTCTTTTGTATGCTCTGAGTAGTATGTGGTCTTTGCTGCTATGATAACCTCTTTAAGCTTTGCTAATTTAGCTTTATAGATATACTTTTCTCCTCCACCTCATAGTTTTTTCTCAATGTTTGTTCTTGTCTACAACAATCCTGCCTTGATAGCCTAAGGTTTTCATTGTACCAAGGCTGGGATATTTTTGTTGTTGTAATTTTATGGGTAATTGGTGCTATTGTGTCCAAAGCAGAATGTAGGCAGTGTATAAAATTCTCAACACTTTGCTCCAGGTTATCCCCTAGTTGATATGGGATGGAGGTAAGAGCATCTCCTAGTTCAGCTGGATGTATTTTATGCCAGGCTCTGCCCTGGGATTGCTGGATGGTGTGCCTATGCATGATGGTTTTCACAGTGGGTTTTCTGGTGGGACCTTCAGAAGCTCTCATCAAAACACTCATGGACCTGTGAAAGAATCAGAAGCAGAAATTCCCTTCTGCTGAGGAAGAGGGAAGGTCCTGCTGAATGCAGAAGCATGAGACTTGCTTGCCTTGAAGCCAGGCTCCCAAGAATGACTCGCTACAGGATAACAATAAGATCCCAGAGGACTCTATGCAACTGCCCAGCTGACCAGCAGCAATTAAACCTGTGTGGACCTGCCTGAGCCCTGCTGCTGACGTCTACTGGAGTGAGTCCTGATCCCCAAGAGGTGTCCCTCAGATCCTGGAACCTTGGCTGGCATCATTGAGAACTTCTTCTCAAGAAACAGTGAAAATCCTGAAGTATGGGCTCTTTGACTGCAAAGTGACTTTTTTACTCCAAGAACCAAATGTCAGTGACAACTGGCAACACAAAGCCCCAGTGGGACCAGCTATTCAAGCTGGGAGTGACTGCCCACAACAATCAGCAATTTGAGAACTGCACTTTAGTCCATCATTGACCGTTCACAACAATAAGCCAATGCGAAGCTCCATTGATGACCGGTTCTTCACACTACAGCACCGGCTATCCGTGATGCTCAACCTGCTCCTTGCACTGACAACAACCTCCTAGTGGCCCCTGCCAATGCAAACATAACTCTTCCGTGGAGAAGCTAACTCTTTAGCAGGACTAGCCTGGTCTTTTTAAACGACTTGTGTTTCATCGCCATCAGCCTGAACTTGTGACTTTCCTTTGGCCCAGTGGAACCAAATAACCACGAGTGGAGCTCTAAGAAAGTCATCCTTTTTGCCCTAATCACCCCCATTTTTTTGATTGATACAGATGGTAATTGACTCTGATTGTGCCCTGTTCTCTGCTAACTAGACCCAAGGCCAGTGTCCTGTGTAAACGGTATATGGTAACTAACTGTAATTATAATTGGTATGACAACTTACCTGTAAGCCCCTAGTACATGGTAGGGAATGTAGGTTTAGATGCCCAGCAGATTTAATGCACTTAAGTGTGCTCTGCTGTGTTGCCTACTGTTATTTTAAAAGCAGCTCTGCTTTGCAGGCTGCTTTTGAAATTGAATTATATGTGAATGCGACTTTTGAATAAAAGGTACTTACAGAGTCTTAAACTACCTTATTTTACATATGTCACCCCTAAGTTCTCCCCTATGTTTGCCAGGGGTAGGGTGCCTTGTAACTATAAACAGGGGCATCTTAAAAGATTTGTTGTATGCCCTGGTGAGGAAAAAAATACTAATTGTGTTTTCCCCATTGTAGCACATTGGCTCCATAGGCTAACATGAGAATACCGAGCTGGAAACAGGCATCGGTCAGAGCCCTTCTGAAAAAGGCTAACTTAGAACAGAAAAATCCAGGGAACTATCGACCCATCTCCCTGTTGCCCTGGGTAAGCAAAATCACGGAGAAATATGTTAATAACATTCTCAATGAGTTTCTGGAAACAAATAATTTACTGGATGTCTCACAAACAGGGTTTCGCCCCATGCACGGGACGGAGACCACGCTTCTTGCTGTGACGGAGGGAACTAGGATGATTGCGGATCAGGGCGGCACGGCGGTCATTATTCTTTTGGACCTCAGTGCCGCCTTTGATACCGTAAATCATAACATCCTTCTAAATAGGCTCTCTGATCTGGGAATAGCTGCCAAAGCAACTGTCTGGCTCCAATCTTTCTTATCAGACCGCTCTTTCTGAGTCTGTGAGGGCAACGTTACATCGCCCAGCAAACCACTCAGCTGTGGGGTACCTCAGGGCTCCTCCCTGAGCCCCACACTGTTTAACATATATATGCGCCCCCTTGCCGAGGTCGTCCGCCCCTTCGGAGTGCAAATCATATCCTATGCTGACAATACACAGCTGGTGGTGACATTGAACCATCCCTTAACCCAGCAGAGTGATTTAAGGGGCTGCTTGGAAGCAGTCCTCTCTTGGATGACTCTGTCCTGTCTGAAACTGAATGGAGACAAGACGGAGCTGATGGTGTTAGGCAACTCCCCTCAAAAAACTATCGACTCCATATGGCCAACCTCGCT
Organism: Lissotriton helveticus; assembly: GCF_964261635.1. Lineage (NCBI taxonomy): Eukaryota > Metazoa > Chordata > Amphibia > Caudata > Salamandridae > Lissotriton > Lissotriton helveticus. Next base: position 1,898,971,510 of record NC_136061.1, read on the forward strand.
GGGACGCGCCCCCGAAGCCAAAGATACAATCAAGAGCCTGGGAATATGGATGGACAAGACACTCACATTCAACTTCCAAGCAGTTAATTTGTCAGCTATCTGCTTTGGTATACTCAGGCTCATTCGCAAGATCCTTCCCCTCCTCCCTTTCAAGGCAAGACAGATCATGATTCAGGGCCTGATTCTCTCCCGGCTAGACTTCGGGAATGCCCTTTACCTGGGAGCCCCCCAATCGACCCTTAACAGGCTCCAGGTGATCCAGAATTGTGCTGCCCGCACTCTCCTACGGATCCCCCGTTGTCTCCCCGTAAAATCTGAACTTAGAGACCTTCATTGGCTACCCATCAGGGAAAGAATCGAGTTTAAGAGTATGTGCATCGCCCACCGTGCCTTTTGGAGAACGGGAGCAACCATTAATCACTCTCTGATCTCCCCCTATCATCCAAGCAGGCAGCTCAGATCTGCGCATGCCTTCCGAGTCACAAGTCCTAGGATTTGGAGAGTGAGATGCGGGGGTCGAACTTTCTCCTTTAATTCGGCAAGACTCTGGAACTCCCTTCCCCTTCCCCTCCGCTCGAAGCCCAATCTCCTGTCCTTTCGGAAAAAGCTAAAAACCTTGTTATTCAACAGATAATCTCGGTCTCATCTCTCACTCACACACGTTAATCCTTAGCGCTAGGACGCCTCCGGGTAGCTACCGCGCTCTACAAAAACCATTTCCATTCCATACTTTAACAAAGTATAACTATTGGCAAGAGTGATCTAAACTATAATTCAAAGACTAAAAAGAATGGTTATGATAAATCCAACAACTTGCCAATGTTCGATTTATTATAACTATTACAGAAAATAAGTTATATAACTTGCTTTTCTGATTAACCAAAATCTTGCCTTCCAGCAGCCTCTCCTGATTGGCCAGCCATTGACAGACTGAGCCAAACTGCTCTGATGAGGTGTGCAGTGGCCTGCATAGACACAAAGGACTTCTGGTGGAAGCAGATTTGCAGCAGTAGAGGAAAAGGCAGGATGGAGTGGAGTAACCAAGCTGCTTTTCAAAGAAGGAATGACACTTAGGAAAGGGACCAGGGTCACCCACACATTCTGCACATCCAACCAGTCATGAACCCAAGTAATTGATTTTGCAGAGGGGCTGTAAAGGGAGTGTTAGGGAAACTTAGCAATACCTATGGGTTGGCTGAGACAGAATTTAACCTCCAGGAGAGAGTTTCTCCATTTACGATTTTAAAAGAACAGTGCTTTTTGGGACAAGAATATGCCACACTTAGGAGGAAGCTGTGATATTTCTGGGTGGCACCCTGTACCCCATTTGTCAGAGGTACCCTTCTGCTTGTCACCCAAGAACACTGGATAAATATGGGAGAGCTGCCCAGAAACTCAGATCCCTGTCTGAAACTACAAGAAGAAGAATGACTGCTATACTGTAACACTGGCATGCACCAAGAGGATTGTAATCTGAATGACTGCATCTGCTGCACACTTTGGAACTATAGCCCTAAGGACTTTGCCTTGTTTTAAAAAGTGAAGGAGTGGACTCCCTGAAAGCATCAGGTTAAAATAGCCCCTGATCTGCCCTTGGGGGGCAGAAAGTCCACTAGGCCCAAGGGATGTTTTTTATATATACGTAGTGGTGGGGGCTGCCCAGAATGGGCATGCAAATACCCCAACCCAAAATGCTACAGTCTTTCTGCTCCTTCTGGGAGGCAGATGGGTCAATAGGCCCTTACCTGCCCCCCTGGGGGGCAGAAAGCTCTCTAGGCACCAGGGATTTATATTATTCCAAAGTTCGGGGTGGAGCTGCCCAGGATGGGCATGCCAGTGCCCCCACCCCCAAAAAAATGCCACAGACTTTCTGCCCCCCCCCCTCCCCTCAGGCAGATGGGGATAGTGGCCCATGATCTGCCACCCGCCGGGGTGGGGGGGTGGGCAGAAAGACCATTAGGCCACAGGGATTTGTTTTTTTTATCTGAAGGGCTGGGGGCTGCATGGAATTGACCTGCCAATGCCCCCACCCCCAACAGAATTACCACAGTCTTTCTGCCCCCCCGGAGGCAAATAGGGGCAATAGCTCCTTATCTGCCCCGTCGGGGGGCAGGAAGCCCACTAGATACCAGGTGTAAATGTTTTTCAAAATTCAGGGGTGGGGGCTGCCAAAATTGGAATGCCAATGCCTCGACCCCCCAGAAAAAGATGCCACTGTCTCTCTGTCCCTCAGGAGGCAGATGGGGGCAGTAGCCCCTGATCTGCTCGCGGCGGGGGGAAGAGAGCCCACAAGGTGCCAGCAATCATGCTGGCATTTTATATACTTAGGGGTGCGGGCTACCTAGAATGGGCATCCCAATGTCCCCACCCACCCAAACAAAATAGCCACAGTCTTTCTGCCCCCTTGGGGGCCTATTGGGGGCCTATTGGGGCAATAGTTTCCGATTTCCCCCCTCCCCAGGGTGGCAGAAAGCCCACTAAGCACAGACTTTTTTGCAGAATGTGCCTACCTCTGGATTTTGGGTCCTAGCGCAGCTGGTACCCAAGGAAACTTATCAAACGGATAAGTTTTTTAGAACTAGACACCCCGGGGAATTCAAGGTATGATGACTTGTGTGACTCTCACTCAGTTCTGTTACCCAGAATCCCTTGCAAACCTCAAACTTTGTAAAAAGACAAACAATTATCCTCACATTTCTGTGAAGGAAAGTTCTGGAATCTGTGCATATCCACAAGTTCCACCCACCCCGCATTCCCCAAAGTCGTACGATAAAAATGGTACCTCACTTGTGTGGGTAGGCATAGTGACCGCAACAGGAAATGGCCCAAACCGCAACATGGACACACCACATTTTTACAGTGAAAACTGACCCTTTGTTTGCAAAGTTCCTATCTGTAGATTTTGAACCATAGCTCTGCTGGCACCTAGGAAAACCTAGCAAACCTGTATATTTTTAAAAACTAGACACTCAGGGGAATCCAGGATGTGGTGACTTGTGCTGCTCTCACTCAGTTCTGTTACCCAAAATCTATTGCAAACCTAAAACTTTGTCCCAAAAACATATTTTCCTCAAATTTCTGTGGTGGAAAGTTCTGTAATCTGCGTGGATCCACAGAATTCCACCCACCCTGCATTCACCAAAGTCTTAAGAGAAAAATGGTACCTCACTTCTGTGGGTAGACCTAATGCCGCAACAGGAAGCGGCCCAAAACGCAACATGGACACAACACATTTTCACAGTGAAACCTGACCCTTTTTTTGCAAAGTGCCTACCTGTAGATTTTGAACCCTAGCTCTGCTGGCACCTAGGGAAATCTAGCAAACCTATACATTTTTGGAAACTAGACACCCAGGGAAATCCGCAAGGGGTAACTAGTCTGGCTCTCAACAGGTTCTGTTACCCAGAAACCCTTACAAGCCTCAAACTTTGTAAAAAAAAACAAACACACTTCCTCACATTTCTGTGGTGGAAAGTTCTGGAATCTGTGTGGATCCACAAAATTTCACATACCCCGCATTCCCCAAAGTCTCCTGGAGAAAAAATGGTACCTCACTTGTGTGGGTAGGCTTAGTGTCCGCGACGGGAAACGGCCCAAAAAGCAATGTGGACACACTACATTTTCACAGTGAAAATGGACCCTTTTTGTGCAGAGTGCCTTCCTGTAGATTTTGAACACTAGCTCTGCCGGCACCTAAGGAAACCTAGCAAACCTATACATTTTTGAAAACTAGACACCAAGGGAAATCGAGGATGGGGTGACTGGTCTGGCTCTCACCAGGTTCTGTAACCCAGAATCCCTTGCAAACCTCAAACTTTGTTAAAAAAACACATTTCCTTCGCATTTCTGTGGTGGAAAGTTCAGGAATCTGCGTAGATTGACAAATTTCCTACAACCCAGCTCACTGTTATTACCTACTGACTTTCGATGCATTTCTGCCTTCCAAATGAAAGACAATGTGTAAAAAAGAAGTCACTTTGAAAAATGTCCGATAATTCTCATGCTTGTATGGGTACTCACAATTTCAGAAATGGGGAAATATCTACTGTTTCTAAACTCTATAATTTGTTCCAATTTCAGAAATACATAGGTGTCTTTCATGCCGATTTTTCCATGTATACATGTTCCCAAATTAATTGCTATATACACGGTACATAATAAAAAAACATTGCAAGACGCTGCTCAGTTATTGGCTCTGGGTTAGTTGGGTTTTTGGTGAAAGTCCTGTATATCACCACAACCAGAAATGTCCAGCGGATGTAATTGTATATTGCTTTCAAACAGTTGTCATATTTAGAAGAAGTTACAGGTAAAAACGTTGGCACAAATGACTGTTTTTTTTAACTAATTTTCAATTTTTCCTATATTCAACTGTTAGTTTCTATAAAGAAACCTTGAAGGATCTACACAAATGACCCCTTGCTTAATTAAAAATGTTGTCTACTTTTCTAAAATGTATAGCTTTCCAGTATCCAGTATTGCTTTCATACCCATTTCTACCATTAACTGGAAGAAGGCTGAAAGCACAAAATATAGCAAAAACAGGCTTCGTCCCAATAAAATGCCAAAACTGTGAATAAAAAGTTGGTTTTCTGGCAAAAGTCTGCTGTCACTAAAAGATGGGAAAATGGTGATTTCAGCCCCACAAACTTTTTGTTAATACAATTTGCAGGGATAAAACCAGACACTTTTATTTGCAGCACTTTTTTCCCCAAAAAACTAAAATGTAGATGTATTTTGGCTAATTTCTGGGTCCCCTCCAAGGGACTTCACAAACCCTGGGTACTTTTAGAATTCCCATGATGTTGGAAGAAAAGGACACACATTTGGTGTGGATACCTTATGTGGTCCAAAAGTTACAGGGGCCTAAGCGCCTTCCAAATGAAAGACAATGTGTAAAAAAGAAGTCACTTTGAAAAATGTCCGATCATTCTCATGCTAGTATGGGTACTCACAATTTCAGAAATGGGGAAATATCTACTGTTTCTAAACTCTATATTTTGTTCCAATTTCAGAAATACATAGGTGTCTTTCATGCCGATTTGTCCATGTATACATTTTCCCAAATTAATTGCTATATACACGGTACATAATAAAAAAACATTGCAAGACGCTGCTCAGTTATTGGCTCTGGGTTAGTTGGGTTTTTGGTGAAAGTCCTGTATATCACCACAACCAGAAATGTCCAGCGGATGTAATTGTATATTGTTTTCAAACAGTTGTCATATTTAGAAGAAGTTACAGGTGAAAACGTTGGCACAAATGGCTGTTTTTTTTAACTAATTTTCAATTTTTCCTACATTCAACAGTTAGTTTCTATAAAGAAACCTTGAAGGATCTACACAAATGACCCATTGGTTAATTAAGAATGTTGTCTACTTTTCTAAAATGTATAGCTTTCCAGTATCCAGTATTGCTTTCATACCCATTTCTACCAATAACTGGAAGAAGGCTGAAAGCACAAAATATAGCAAAAACAGGCTTCGTCCCAGTAAAATGCCAAAACTGTGAATAAAAAGTTGGTTTTCTGGCAAAAGTCTGTCAGTCCCTAAAAGCTGGGAAAATAGTGATTTCAGCCCCACAAACTTTTTGTTAATACAATTTGCAGGGATAAAACCAGACACTTTTATTTGCAGCACTTTTTTCCCCCAAAAACTAAAATGTAGCTGTATTTTGGCTAATTTCTGGGTCCCCTCCAGTAGAATGGCCGCGAGAAACTGGAGCGCTTTACGTGGGGCCAGTAGAATGGCCGCGAGTCTAGGACCTTTCTGGGTTCCTATGGTATAGAATATTGCTGGGAAGTCGTCGCTTTCCAAATGTGTAAAGTTGAGGTCTGTAGCCAACTGATTGTGCCGGTGCGTGGAGAGAACCGATGGTTTCTATTCTTCATCGGGATGCGCACATATCATCTCCTTCCTACGACGACTTCCCAGCAACATTCTATACCATAGGAACCCAGGAAGGTCCTAGACTCGCGGCCATTCTACTGGCCCCACGTAAAGCGCTCCAGTTTCTATTCCGTGTCCTGATGAAGACCCCAGCTTGAGGTTTTGAACAACCCTTCTATCCGGGGGTCGAAACGTTGACAACCAGCCCACTGTACTTCTCTAAGCATAGGAATAAACAAGGGATTACCACAGATCCTGTGCTTAAGAGTCCTTTGGAACTTTTGATCTATAACCAGACTGTAAAGGCTGCATCTGATTCTCACTGTGATTGTAACAAAGTCACAACACCTTTACCCGGTCCCCACTTCTATTCCATCACACCCATCCCTTCTAACTACCTCCATTTCTGTTCACCGTGAGCGCGTTGATATACCAAAATGTATTTGTTCCGTTTTAATGTGTCCTCTTCTAATTGAATCTCGATCCCAATGAAGTAATTGCGATGTTTTCAATTTTGATTGTAGAAATCTGACACTCAATTGATTAGTTGATACTGAGTATTCTATTTAAGATGTGTTAAAATAAAATATGCACTGCATTTATGGACTGCCTATGATTTAAGTGCCATTCATGGACCATATAAGATTCAATTTACTTCTCCTAGAAGTGTGATTTCTGTGATATCTGTGACCTAGGAAAGCAATAGACTCCGACCACTTCCATATGTACCCTTGTGAAGAGACAGCTTAAGCTCAGTTAGCTTTCATAGCTATTGAAGAGAAGAAGTTGGACGTAGCTAGAGAGAAGTGGGCAGAGGCAAACGCAAGAAAGAATGGTGGAAGAGAAAATGAGGAAGATGATGAAATATACAGGGATTGTGGGTTTGATCCCAGGCTTCCCAAGGGATGATTCCCAAGTATGTAGAGGGCCGACATTGACAAATGGCTGACTGCGCTCGAAAGGACCCTTAAGATGAGATAGGTCAACTCCAAATACTGGGGTTCACTCCTATGGGAGTTGATCCCAGTAATTGGGAGGGATAGAGGGGGATGAGGCAGACACCAACTCCCAATTGAGAAAATGTCTAGTCAGGAAATTTAGTCTCACCCCTGAGCAGTACAGGGTGGAGTTCAGGGACACCCAGAAAGTAAACACACAGTCCTGGTTGGACTTCTTAGACATCTCAGTGAAGGCACTAGAGGGCTGCATTCAAGGTAACCTGGTTAGTACTTATGAGGGACTGTACAATTTATTTCTTAAAGAGCACATTCTGACTCATTGAAAGAGAAGTTACATCAGCATCTAGTGGACTCTAAGCTGTTTGGGTCCAAGGACCTGGGAGAGACAGCTAATGAGTGGTTAAGAACCAGGGTTTACAATCAACACCAGGGGGGTGATCAGAAGAATGGAGGACAGGTTACCCAGGGGAAAGCCCAGTGAAGAGTTGTTAAAATATCAAAAGAGTACTCTAAAGATCCCAAATACCTGCACAGGTCGGAGGGATCCAGAGTTAATCCACTTTTAAGGGTAGGGGTATAAGGGGAAGTCCTTTGATCCTGAAAAGGTAGGAAAGACCATTTACCTTATGGAGGAAGGGAATAGTTTTCAGCCAGTGCCCAGTATTCCCAATAAAAACAGTACAACACTTGCGTGTCTAAGCCTATTGCCCGCAGCACAATAGGCCCCAAACGCAATGTAGAGACATCACATTTTCCTCAAGAAGAATTAACCTTTTGGTGATGTGGGTAGCTGTGGACTTTGGGCTCAGGCTTGGCTGTTACCCAGGGACACACAATGCCATGCAAACCTCAAACTTAGGATAAAACATGCATATTCCTCACATTTCTGTGATGGAAATGTCCATAATATGTGGGGATCCACAAAATTCCTATTGCCCAGTGGTCCCACACATGTCCTGATAAAAATATTTCTGACTTGTGTGACTGCTTTGATTGGCAGCTCCGAGTCATTGCAAGCACACTGAGTAGATATATTGACCAATGCATTTTTACACTAACATAGTAAAAACAGGCAATGACATATCCAATAGGTCTTACTTTTTTTTAAGTATGTGCTCACATTCAGGCAAGTATACAACTTCTACAAGTAATTGAACACAGATGGTGTGGACAAGCAAAAGTGAAGCCAAAGCAACACACCTACAGAAATGCATACACAAACAGACCAACAAATCTACAGTTACCCAAGTGCATATATCAACAGACAAATAGATACTCAAGAACAAATACTTAAAAGCATGCATATATATTGACCGCTTGACATCCAGTTGCGAATGCGCACAGACCAAGACACATTTGTTTTGCTGCATTCATTGCACTTTATACCACACTAAGGCCATCTCTTGATGCCAGATGTGACTGGAGAGTGGGATGGAGGGAATCTGGAGAGTGGGATGGTGGGAACCAGGGCTGAAACTATGAAAGAAGGTTGAGAATGATCTTTCCCAACTTTTAGTGCTAAGTTGAAGCTGTCCTTACACATCTTGTAAGCAACAGGGAAGCTGAAAAGGAAAACAGGTTAAATCAAGGAGGGGTAAGCCGGGGAGAGTAGGACGTATAAATTAAGAGGAAGCAAACAGTATGGAGAAAAGGCATGTGATTGAGAGTTAGGAATTGTAGTCTGTTAGCAAATTATTGGGGTAAGTTAGTGAAATCCAGGTACCCATGTCTACAAACTAAATCAGAAAGGCTGACACGCACAATCCCATCCAATATTAGTAATGTCAGACAGTACACGATAGGCATATAGACATAGAGTGAAAGGGACACAAATGGACAGCAAGAAGGAAGTAAAGGTGCAGGTTTCATATACATTCAATGCTTCGAGCCTTTGCGGATTAAATCATATTTGAAGGTGGAGAAACATTTGGGGGCCAATTATGATGTCAGTCGGAAAGCCTTCGACCACTAGTCGGAAACTTTCCGACCAACACGATCAGTTTTCTGTCTGACCGCCCGATTACGATGTCGGCGGTCGGGACGTAAACTGGCCGGTCATTCTAACTCGGTTCCTACTGGCTCTCGGAGTCTTCTAGGTGGTCGGATCCGCACCGTAATCCCCTATTGACACCATTTCTGCTGCCGGAATTATGATGTTGGTTTCCCCAGCCCTTCTGTGCTAGCATTTCTGACACGGAAAGGCTGTCGGAAGCGACTTTGGGGGCCCCTAGCAGGGCGCCCTTGCCTCTGCGGTCTACGGTTGGTGGTCAAGGGGGTACACCGCTGTAAAACCCTGCACTGTGTGGCAGGAACCATGGGGTGTCTGACACAGGGTGCAGGGTTTTACACTACCCCCCCCATTTTTCTATAGGCGCCTGTATTACTACTGGCTTCTGGCTGTGACATAAGCTCCCATGGCGAAGAGTGAGCATGCGACCGAACAGTGTTCGGTCGCATCCACTGGAGGCCGATCAGTCCCAATTCCGTACTGTGTCGGTCGGAGGCAAATCCGACTAACATCGCGATAAGCCCCTTGGTGTCAGAGCAAAATCAATCTGTGGCATCTTCCTAAATAATTCGCATATGCTAGGTGATGATTACATCATTCATGTTGCCCATTCAATCACATCTCTGTAACAATTCTGTGATCTCACCATGTCTGTTCCAAGATTTCCTCTTTGCAACAATCAGACATGAATTGCACAACACTATTTTACCTTGATTTATTTATTCTGTCATGGATTTCCCTTAGCAATTCATGAATATGAAATGTGTTGATTAACTGGAGCAAATGAAGTCTGTAACTCCAAGAATGGACATTATTTTTAATTGAAAGCCCAAGACCAAATCAAGATACCTAGTGAACATAGAGAATGCTAGCTAAAAATGTAATTACTATCATATTCCTGATTTCAAATCAAAAACCCTTGGCATTTCATAAAGAAAAACATGCAGACACACATAACACAAGTGCTATGCAAACAAATTATGGACGGTTTCTGGGACCGGTTTCTGGGTATTATCCTTCATCAGCCAGGCTAGCTTGAATTCAGTGGCACAGTGAGCAAGGGACCCATGTCTGGGCATACCCATCCCACTTAGGGTGAAAAATGCTACGCAAACAACTGATGGACGGAATGGTGAATAAATCATACATTCACCCCCAGTCAAAAGATATGGGGTAAATCCATTGTTCTTTTGCTCACCATGCCTCCCCAGTTTAGACCCAGCCATATGCAAATTAATCTTGACCCTGTGCCTCATGTGAACAGTCCAGACCAAACTGCCAAACCAGGTCCTCTCTGGACCACAGACAAGCCTCCTGAGACCGGTTTCTGGGTTTTACCCTTCATTAGCCAGGCTAGCTTGATTCCAGTGGCACAGTGAGCAAGGGACCCACGTCCGGGCATACCCATCCCACTTAGGGTGAAAAGTGCTACGCAAACAAATGATGAACGGAATGCTGAATAAATCATACATTTACCCCCAGTCAAAAGATCAGGGTTAAATCCAGTGTTCTTTCGCTCACCATGCCACCCCAGTTTAGACCCAGCCATATGCAAATCAGTTTTGACCCTGTGCCTCATGGGAACAGTCCAGACCGAACTGCCAAGCCAGGTCCTCCCTGGACCAGAAACAAGCATCCGTGGACTGGTTTCTGGGTATTACCCTTCATCAGCCAGGCTAGCTTTAAACCAGGGGCACACTGAGTAAGGGACACACGTCTAGGCATACCCATCCCACTTAGGGTGAAAAGTGCTATGCAAACAAATGATGGACGGAATGCTGAATAAATCATACATTCACCCCCAGTCAAAAGATTTGGGTTAAATCCATCGTTCTTTTGCTCACCATGCTACCCCAATTGTGACCCAGCCATATGCAAATCAGTGTTGATCCTATGCCTCATGGGAACAGTCCAGACCGAACTGCCAAGCCAGGTCTTCCCTGGACCGGAAACAAGCATTCTGGGACCGGTTTCTGGGTATTACCCTTCATCAGCCAGGCTAGCTTGAATCAAGTGTCACAGTGAGCGAGGGACCCAGGCCTAGACATACCCATCCCACGTAGGGTGAAAAGTGCTACGTAAACAAATGATGGACAGAATGCTGAATAAATCATACATTCACCCCTAGTCAAAAGATCTGGGTTAAATCCATTGTTCTATTGCTCACCATGCCACCCCAGTTTAGACCCAGCCATATGCAAATCAGTCTTGACCCTGTGCCTCATGGGAACAGTCCAGATCGAACTGCCAAGTCAGGCCCTCCCTGGACCAAAAACAAGCATCCTAGGACCAGTTTCTGGGTATTACCTATCATCAGCCAGGCTAGCTTGAATGCAGTGGCACAGTGAGAAAAGGACACAATTTGAAGCCTGCAGTCTGCTGCCCGGGTCACATGATTAGGTGTAATTGGCAGTTGGCCTCTGGATATTTCTCCCAGATAATCACACATAAGAGGGACTGGGTGTTGGCAGAATGGACCATCCTGACAGGATGGGAGGGGTGGAGCTGTGTTCAGCCCTACTTGCACTTCAAAGAACATGCCTCAGTCCACACACAAAGAAGTTCACACTAACATTTTGTGCACCCAGGCATCTTAATAACAGGGCAGGAACGAAGGACTCTTCAGTACACTCATGCCCATGTCGATACTACAGAAGAAGATCTGTCCTGCTGCCAGAGAACTGCCCTGGTGCTAAAGGCCTGCCCTGGTGCATGAGAAGGAAGATTGTACCTGCATCTTTCATCCCAGGGTTCCTAAAGTGACTTCAAGAGGCTTGTCTGGGAATAAATACCGCCAAACTGCGAATCCCAGGAGCCTTCCATCCTGTCCAGCCTCACCTGCCGCAACTTCACCAGTGCTATAAAGTGCATTTCAGGAGCCTATGGTGTGGGCATGACAACTGTGAGACAGCGAGTCCCAGGAGGCTGTTTGGGGTCCTGGAGGCAGCTCCTCCTTCCACCCTGTGCCCGCTTCACCTGCCACCACTTCACCACCGCTATAAAGCACATTTCAGGAGCCCGCAGTGCTGGAGTGAACACCAAGGGACTGCGAGTCTCAGAAGCCTGTTGGTGGTCCAGGAGGCAGCTCCTCCTGCCATCCTGTCTATCCTCACCTGCTAAATATAACAAATAAACAAGGAGGGACCGTGGACAAAAAAAGGTGCAGCACACGAGCCCCAAGGTTTAGTCTGTGAAAACAAGAGATGTGCTGTTCCTACAGGATAGAGGGAGGGAGTAAGCGCCTAAACATTGGGAGTGCTGCTACAAGGAGAAAGAGCCCTCACATACCCCGAAGTAAGTCATGCTTCATCACGGGGCAGCTCCTGGTTGGGCCATCACTGCAATGCCAAACTGGCCCTGCTCTTTGCCAGAGATCTTTTACTTGTGATCTTGGCCGATGATGAAGCGGTTGTGTGTGGTTTGTGAGGTGTATATACAGAGGTGAGTATGGGGATGTTGTGAATTAAAAATGACTATGGGAACCAGCTGGACCAACTTTCATTAGCGGGTTCCATGTCATGATTAAAAATATGCAATACTTGCAAGAGGAGGATCTAATAATCTCTTTAAGCATTCAAGTAATGATGTCAGTCAACATGTTTCATTCCCTCTAGTGCCTTTAACATCATGGCATTTCTTCAGGACCTAAAAACCCTACTAACTACTCACTGAGGGGCAGTACTTATAGGTGTCTTGGAATAGATGACTGTACCCTCACCAAATTACAACTGTAACTGGATTCCTCTGAGTGGGGACCTAGAGGAGAGAGGGGACAAAAAAGTAGGTGGAGAGGAGAAAAAGAGGGGAGTAACAGTTAATGCAATAAAGGACAACATCAATGGCAGTACAAGTCAACATTGTTCCTTATTGGTGGTATAGATATCTAAAAGTGGTTCGACGTACTATCCTGTAAATCAGGCTGTGTGCATAACTCTCAGTGCACTGTCAACTAGACATACAACTTCCATGTAGTGTTCATTGGGTATGTGAGAGACTCCACAAACATGCTTGTCAGTAATGCCTCGTAGGCGATATATATAACTGTTTCCTAGCTACAAACAGTGGTCCAAAAACAAAGAAAATACTAAATGAGTTGAAGAAGATGCTGGAGTACAAAATAGAGCGTTCCCCCCTGACAGTATTTCTAGGATATAAGCAAACTGCGCCTGCGAAAGACAGAAAATTAGTGGCTATGTTTTCTTTCTGGCCAAGTGGCGGATAGCGATGTGTTAGGGCCGTTGCAGGAGTCCGCGTGATGCTGACTGGCTTGCGGATGCGGCATTCTGCCATGGTCAGCTGTATGACTCATGTCCGCAAAGGCTCACCCTAGGGACATTTGGGAACAGTTACAGAGATATCTTCATTCCTACCCCCAGCCTAAATGACTGTTATACTATGGATATGACCTACTTAAACACAGGTAGAGTGAGTAATTGAGCTTACAAGCACACTCCCTTGGAAGGCCAACGTCTCTTCCCCTCTTTCCTCCCCACCTGAACCCTGTTCCTTATGTCCCCTTCCCCCCACCCTCTAATACTGAGGTTGCAATATTACATTGGAACTGGGACACTAGCTAAAACTACTCGAGCAAAACGTTTAAGAAGAGCAAAACTGATAATTGGATGCCATTGGTCGACCAGATCTGTGCCATCCTAGCATCTGTCACACTGTAAGTGAGTGCTCACATGTTGCAACGTGTTTATAATTGTAATCAATAAAAAAAAGACACTGTTGCTCCTTGGAGCTGACGGGTCTGCCGCGATTGGCAGCCATAATAATGACTGGTCATGTTTACTATCTCTTAAACGACAACTACTCAAAGTGATCCTACCTGGGATACTCACAACAGAGTATCAAGGATCTAATATAGCCCCCAGAGGCCTGATAGTCACCAATATGCCACACATCTTTTTCGAGACCCCACATTCAAGTAAGACTGGTCCCTCATAGCATGGAAATGCACCAGGGAGTGGTTGATACTGATAATAAACAGTGCAAAAAGATTGGCTAATGCACTCACCATTAAACTCAACATGGCAGTGAATGCGTTAAAGATAGGAATGCAGATATCGATTTTAAAACTAAACTAGCAGAAATTAATAGCGAAATAAATGCAAGACACCATAGATGTACCAAACTTACTAGAGAACCTTGAGGTGGATATGTCTATTGACCTACTAGTCACCTTAGACGTAGAAGCCCTCTATACCAACTTCCATTAAGACACTACTTTAGAGGTATTTGAACAGACACTGCTAGCAGAGACCTTGACTTCCTAAACCCCCCTTTGTTTTATTATGGAACTAGCAGCCCGTCCCGACGTTGTCCAGGTATGAAATAGAATGTGTGTAATGTGTGTATTTGGCAAGGGAAATTTATTGTAAAATCTCGCTGTAGACAAAAAATTTTGTTTCATTAGAATAGGGACGGAGAAGGCCCAGCTGCAGCCCTGGTTGATGTCAGCAGGCACGTGTAATTGGTGTAGTGATCCGCCGCCTGAGCCCGGCTACGGCCCTGGTTGATGTTAGCAGGTGCGTGTAATGTCGTTGAATGAGAGAGTTATCAGCCGCGGATAAATCCGTTTAATGAGAGAGTTGAGTGACAGCTGCAGTAATTGTCCACGCAGATACGCTCATTTGCGTGTTCCCCCGCTTGAGGCCCAGATGCAGGCCTGTTTGATGTTAGCAGGCGCGTGTTCCCCCACTTGAGGCCCAGCTGCAGCCCTGGTTGATGTTATCAGGTGCGTGTAATTAGTGTACTGATCCGCCGCCTGAGCCCGCCTAGAGCCCTGGTTGATGATAGCAGGCACGTGTAATTTCGTTGAATGAGAGAGTTCAGTAACAGCGTGCAGGAGAGGCTGCAGTAACGTTACTTACCAGGCCTCCAGGTGAACACATTTGTCACGCCCCCAGCACAAGACCACAGCAGACGATCTTCTGATTAATGTACGACCCACATGGCATGAAGGGCGGAACGTAGCACATGCCCCCAGCATTTCTCACGCCCCCAGCGTGCCCCTTGATGCGGCGCAATTGCGTTCACATGGCATGAAGATCGGACACACGCCCCCAGCGTTTCTCACGCCCCCAGCGGGCCCCTTGATGCTGCGCAGCAACGTAATTGGCGCTTGTATGTACGACTCACATGGCATGAAGGGCGGACACACGCCCCCCAGCGTTTGTCACGCCCCCAGTGTTTATCACGCCCCAGCACACGCCAACAGCCCACGATGTGATGGCCATACCACACGCACCCAGCGTTAGTCACGCCCCCAGCCCACGCCTACAGCACAACGCAGACACACCCACAAGGGACTACTTTGCTGGCATGGTTCTTTTACCTTTTAAATGTATAGAGGCGCTCGACCTCGGACCTGGGGATCTGGGTTCGAGTCTTGGTAACGACGCCAAACATCCTGTGATTCTGGGCA
This sequence comes from Lissotriton helveticus, assembly GCF_964261635.1. Classification (NCBI taxonomy): domain Eukaryota; kingdom Metazoa; phylum Chordata; class Amphibia; order Caudata; family Salamandridae; genus Lissotriton; species Lissotriton helveticus. The sequence continues at coordinate 1,898,986,795 of NC_136061.1, forward strand.
AATCACTTAATCTCCCCGTGCCTAACAAAAATGAATGTGTGTCCTCATGTAACGTAACTGGTGCTATGTAAAGCGCTCTGATGCCTGATTCAGTTCGGGTCAAGTTCGCGCTATATAAAACTCTACAAAAAATATATATATATGGTGGCCGTCTGCATAGCCTATGTCCTTCTGCTGTAACTGCCCTTTCCAACGCTGTATTAGGTGTTGTGATTGGTGCTGTGGTTACTGAGATTACCCGCCTCAAAGGTTTGGGCTCTCTCTTCATAATATTAGTATGGATGTGCTACTTTAGCACTAAAAGAAAACGTTTTCCAATTTCAAGAACAAATGTAGCCCCAGAAACAGGGCACATCGATGGGCAGCACCTTTGCCCCAGGTCTAGACTGTTGATATATGGCCTACTTTGAGACACTCCAAATCCTCACAAATGACAATCCCTTCTTCGCCAATATCATCATTTGGAAATGCTACATTGACGATATTCTAGTTCTGTGGCGAGGCGACTTGGAGATGTGCAAAAGAATCTGCAAGTGGGTGAATACACTCAATCCATTTATGAGATTCGCCAATAGCATCTCAGGGACACAGATTCCATTTCTAGACCTACTGATATCCATCAAGGAAGGGATACCATACACTATTACCTACAAAAAACTGACTGATTGTAATAACCTTTTGAGATACGACAGCCACCACCAAAAACATTTGAGGGACAATCTACAGTTTGGATAGCTTCTAGGGCTTTGCAGTAACTATAGTACCACGCAAGACTACAAAGAACAGGCAGCAACCCTTACCACCAAATTGATTAATTAGAAATATCTTCCCAAGGTGGTAGAACTGGCATGCAAGACAGCCAGAAACAACAATAGGGAGGCCCTCCTAGAAAACAAGCAACCAACAAGAAAATGAAGTCTTGACATTTGTCACATCTTTCACTCCCCAGATCAAACAAATCATAAAAAACACTGGTCCATAATGCTCACAGGCAGCCTAGCTGCAGCTGCACCACCCTTTGCCTTCAAGTGCACTACTAACCTCAGAGACAATATTATACACACCAGGCCCAAAAATCTCAATAGGATATCTAACAACACGCTCTGGGGTCTTCCCCAAGTTAAGGGTAATTTTCCATGCGGGTAATGTAGTGTGTGCTCAATAGGATATCTAACAACACGCTCTGGGGTCTTCCGACAGTTAAGGGTAATTTTCCATGCGAGTAACGTAGTGTGTGCCACATGACCAGACCTTCCAAAGAAATCCAGATAAGTCCCAAACATCTCACACAAATTGCAATACTAAGAATGGCATATATACATTACAAGTCCATGGTAGAAAAACTATATAGGCATGACTACCAGAAAAGCTAAGACGAGGATAATTGAACATTGCAGCAATGTCAGATGCAGGAAGGGCACTACCAAGATGAATTCCCATTACAAAGAGAAAGGCCATTCACCAGATGATTTAAACTGGACGATCTTAGAAGCTCATGCACACATAGGCAAAGATTATCTGTTCTGAAAGGAACAACACAGGATTTTCCACCTCTCCATGAATTTGGCAGGCCTCAATGATGATATTCTAACAAAAAGAAGGACAGGGAAGGCTGTTTTAACGGGGTCCAGTGTACATGCCCTGACATCAGTATATCAAAAAAGAGAGTACGCAGTTCCCCTGGATAAAAACCTATTAGACAGTTGAAACCAAAGTGAGCGAAGGCACAAAGGAGGGGGATCCCCCTTTAAGGAACTAGAGTCCTCACAAACCCAGCAAGCTAGGTGTCATGCTTCATCATATGGGCTCGCTCCTCGTCAGGTAACTGCTAAAGCGCACACTTCCTGTGACTCGGGTGAGTTACTCCTTGACCACCGTGGGCTAATTTCTAATCCTTCTGTTTTTCTGATTCCAGTCATCAGGCGTTTTAATTTTCCTATCAGTTATTTACATTGGATGGGCGTACTTACTGCCTTTCCTTATTGACAGTTGTTATACACATTATAAGCACGTATTGGATGACACTATTTTTCTGTGTTTATGTCATCCTTTCCAGATTCCAGCAATGGCGGGACCCCACACACAGTAATTAGGTTTTGGGGTGTGAACACTCCTCACCCTGACCTAGTAGTGTAGATAGTTTTGTTTGGTCCTGAAGAAATGCATAGTATCACTTTGAACATAATAGCATGAAACATGTCGACCATTATTATATAGAGTAGGCTTCTGCTTCCCTGGACCCTTAAGCCAGAAAGCTCTTTGTTTTTAGTGAGGTGGTTCACCACTGTATTAAAAGTTGGTTGTGGATAACCCAACCTTTTTCAATCACTTATACACATCTACATCATTCACTTCCTTCCCTGGGTCCCTCACACCCACAGCATCATACGGCAGGAACAAAAGATCTCCGCTAAAGAGCCCCTTTATGGGTGCCCGTCGGGCATTGAACCGCCGACCCTACGAGGAGCGAGCCCATATGATGAAGCATGGCACCTAGCTTGCTGGGTGTGTGAGGACTCTAGTTCCGAAAAGGAGGATCCTCCTCCTTTGTGCCTTCACTCACTTTGGTTTCATCTGTCGTATAGGCTTTTATCCAGGGGAACTGCGTACTCTCTTTTTTGATATACTCAATGATGATATACCTTGTAGTGAAGTTTAACTGTCCCCACCTTCACCTCAAACCCCCCTGACACTACAGTGATGCCCCTCTTTCCATCTCTCCTGTGAGCCATAGACAAAGGTCATCTGTTTTGAAAGGAACAACACAGGATTTTCCGCTTCTCCATGAATTTGATAAGCCTCATGATGATATACCTTGGAGTGAAGTTAAACTGTAACCACCTTCACCTCAACCCCCCCTGACACTACAGTAATGCCCCTCTTTCCATCTCTCCTGTGGGCCTCCTCAGGGCCTGCGTTACCTGACACCACCCTGTTTTGCCACCTGTCCTCCAGCGGCTTTCCTGCCTTGCCCCTCTCCAGCCCCCCGCCTCCACCTCTGACTCCGTGGCAATATCCTTCTGCCTGACAATCCTTGACTCTCCCAGTACATCACCCTTGTGCCCATCCTGGCAACCCGTACTGGCCCTCCATTACAGGCTTGTGACAACAATGTTTCGTGTGAGCCATCCAGATCTTGACTCTAACCGGTTAGTAGACCACTTGTCACTGGCCGCCCTGACTCCAGTGGCTGTTTTGCCATCACTATTGTCTTCCAGGTCACTCTTAGCTGGCTTTATATCAGTTTTACTTCAAAATGGCCCACTTCTGTTTCATGTTGATTACCCTTCCTAGGATGCCTCACCATGGCACTTCGTTTTGCCACCCCCAAGATGGTGGCCACTGCAGTTCTAGTTTCCTTCCGGGGCGGTGATACACCATGACTCAGAACTTGACTGGTCTGACTAGATTTAGTCACCGGTCTCTTTCGGGTCCTGCTCCACTCGGATCGGATGGAGGGTAGGTCAGCTGCAATTTGCGCTACTGACTGTTGTGAGTATACGTCCCTTTCCCTACATTTATTATTGCCTTCTGAAGCCCAGCTCCCTAACTGCATCTTCTCCTTTGACCCCACAGCAGTTGGATGCTACGCCACTGAGCTTCCTGGCTCTCCAGAGTGATTGGCTCTGTTCCCATCGCCTTGTACTGACAAGTGTAAAACCCCTAGACGGACCTCCCTACATGGCCAATTTTAGCACTCTTCTTGATAGTTCCGCCCTATGGCATTCCCATACTTTGCACCTCTGATAATTAGCCACACCGTTACGGGTGACCATTGACCCTGGGGGACACAAACTGAGTCCGGGTTTACATTTTTTTTGGCTACTGTTTGTAGCCAGACCACAGTTATATATATCACCTACGAGGCATTACCGAAAAGCATGTTTGTGGAGACTCTCACATGCCCAGTAAACACTACTTGGACGTTGTATATTTAGTTGATAGTGCACCGCAAATTATGCACACAGCCTGATTTAGAGGATCGTACATCGAACCACTTTTAGATATCTATACAGCCAATAAGGAACAATGTTGGATTGTACTGTCTTTGATGTCCTTTATCGCATTATCTTAGGTCTTGAAGAGATTAGTAGATCCTTCTCCTCTTGCAAGTATTGTATATTTTTAATCATGACATGGAACCTGCTTATAAAAGTTGGTTCAGCTGGTTCCCATAGCTATTTTAATTCACACCACTCTCTTACTCACCTCTTTATTTACACCTCACATTCCACACACACCCGCTTCATCACAGATAAATGATCTCCGGCAAAGAGCCTACCTGCAGGCCCGTTGGGCATTGTCGCACTGGCTCAACGAGGAGCTGCCTGATGATGAAGCATGACATCCTTCGAGGTGTGTGAGGGCCCTTGCTCCTTTTAGGAGCATTCCCTGGGTTTAGGACCTTACTCCTCCCCCTCTCTCTTGTATTAACAGCACCTCTCTTGTTTTCACATCCTCACCTGCTGCCACTTCACAATCGCTATAAAGCGTCTGTGGCTTCGGGGCCAACCCCCAACGTCTATACCTCCATTTTTACATAATGGTCCACTACAATCATGAGTCTGAATCTATTATTTGCTTCCTTACCTCAATAATGGGGGCTCCTAACGAAGAAATTCTGAGTGCTGTAGAAAAACCGGACATGAGAGTGAATAATAGCATGAAAAGCACAATTTTTAGGGGAGCCCCCATGGATGTACACACTGTTACTGTGGTTTGTGACATTAAAACAGAGTTGGAGCCTATGGCTGATGACTTCCAGATTAAACTGAAAGCTTTAGAATCAGTTATTGCCAACTCCATTTTATTACCGAGGGGTGGGAGAGGAGGTTTCGGCTTACCAAGCAGATATATTTGACCACGGGCTTGTACTAGAAGTAATCAACTTACCTATCCTGGGCACTCATGCAATGCCACCTTAGTGGAAAGTGCAATGGGGAAAGGAAGATCAGTCGAGATTGCCATTGAAGAAGTCCAACATATTTAGGAATCAAAAAAAAAAAGCATTGTACAGGCAATGAGGGGCCTCGATCCTCGAGCTCACATGGTCTCCTTTCCCCTGGGCTAGGCTCTTGGTGTACTCATGTCGACAAGCAAGGATCATTTAGACTCCCCCAGACTAGTCATGAGGGGTTAGCAGCTAATAAATCCAGATTGTAGCTGCCTGCCCCCTCCCCTGAGTCTACCCTTCTATCAGCTATTATGGTTGATGTGCCATCCCTGAGGGTAGGGGTGGTCGAATCCCCCCCTGATCCTCCAGAATGTGCTCAAAAGGTCACTCATTAGTGTGATAGCCGAAATGGGGCTGGGGAAACTTTGTCCGCACACTTCATTATGGTAAACTGGGTGGGTCAGAGAGAGAAATTGGGGGAGGGGGCTGTATTGTTATCAACCTGGTGTTGCGGGCTGGTTAATACAACAGTCAACTCACAGCAGCTCCGAAAGTACCGGAAAAGTGTTACCTCTTGTTTTTCTTACCCACTAGACAGCTGTTTTCCCATAAGGAGAAGAGGAACACCTAAGGGCATGCAGGGCTATAAGGGGAAGGGAGAACAGTTGGCTGCTCTCTAAGTGTCGAATAGATTTCTCTCGCTGAGCACCTTAGATACTAATTTACTGACTTATTCTTAGCTCCACAGGATCTACATGTGGGAGGGTTAGACAAGACACGATGGTGGTAGTTCTCCCTTAAAATTTAGCAGTTAAGCAAGGCACTTATTTAAAGGTTATGTCCTGGAATATAGCGTAACAATCCAAGAAAATGGATAGAAAGATTTGGCTAAGTCTGTTACGAGAACAGCACATAGTGACCCTGCAAGAAAACCTGGGACATGAATGATTTATTCTTTTTGGATGAGTACATGTTGTATTTCTCCTCTCTTCTACCTTCACAATTAGGCAGGAGAAGGGGAGCGTTGTGACCTTGGTCTCATTAAACATTAAATGTGAGTCGACACAGGTGGAAACAAGGTCTAGATATTTGTTGGCCATGCAGCTAGAACTTAAAAATGCAGTGACTTAATTGTTCTTAAATATTTATAATGAATTTGTACAGTCTAACCCTGGAGTACACTTGTCGGTCTGAAGATCTTTTCTAGAACTATATGCAGATGGTTACAATGACCTCTATGGGGTGATATTAGTTGGGGATTTTAATATCCTCTTTGCCTCTCAGCCATATCATATATATGACAAGTATCCCTAGACGATTTTAATTTAGGCCAGTTTGAGAACAAGATTCAGGGGGGTTTGCTAGATGGCATTTTGGCAGACTCTAACTAGATATGTCTGGAGGTCTATAGTTTTATTGGCCTCAAATCTAACACCATCATTGATTATATATTTCTATTGGCCTCTTTACTGAAATGTGTGAAACAACACATGACCAAGTGGAACCAGTTGAGTAAACACAACCGCTGTTCATGAGCATGGAATGGAGAGTGGAAGACTAGGCTCGAAGTAGGCCCTAGGGTATAGTGACATCATACCACAGGATCAAGCATGCAGGATCAAATGGAGCAAGGTTCCAGTTGACTCCTTTTTAAATGAGTTTCACATTAATTGTGACCAAGATATTGGTCTTTGTGTTGAGAGAAGCACAGACTTGGAGTCTCTATTGAGTGTGTATGGCCGAGACTGTGGATATATAGCAACTAACCGGACTATAACCGAAGATAAGCCCAAGCAGGTGAACAGACATAATATCGAAGGAAAAATATAGAATGGACATAATATCAAGTAAAACATATAGAATGGACATAATATCGAATGGACCGAATATAGTGGTTAAAAATATCTAATTGAAAGTAAGTAATATCGAATTTTAAAATATAGAAAGTCATAATATCGAAGTAAGTAATATCGATTTTTAAAATATAGAAAGTCAAAATATCGAAGTAAGTAATATCGACTTTTAAAATATAGAAAGTTAAAATATCGAAGTATATAATATAGGTATTTAAATATATCGAATTTTTAATAATATCTAATTTTCGTACGTTTTTTATGTTATTTAATTTTTGCGTAATCTAATTCTGTAGTGGGTTGTGGGTTTATAGGGCAATAGGGTGGGAAGTAATTTAATTGTAATTAATTAAAAATGTTAATGTATTTATTGGTATTTATTTTGAATTAATTGTTAATTAATTTTTAATTGGTAATGTATTTTTATTAATTAATTAATTGATAATTATGTTAATTTTATTAATTTATTTTCCATAGTGGGTTGTGGGTTTATAGGGGAATAGGGTGGGAAGTAATTTAATTGTAATTAATTAAGTATGTTAATTTTTTAATTGCTATTTATTTTGATTTAATTGGTAATTCATTTTTAATTGGTAATGTATTTTTATTAATTCATTAATTTCTAATTATGTTTATTTTATTAATTTGGAGCGGTTGTGGATTTATAGGGGAATAGGGTGGGAAGTAATTTATTTGTAAATAATAAAATATGTTAATGTATTTATTGGTATTCAGTTTGAATTGTTAATTAATTATTAATTAATTAATTTTTAATTGGTAATTTATTTTTATTAATTGATTATTTGATAATAAAGTTAATTGTATTAATTTATTTTCTGTAGTGGGTTTATAGGGGAATGGGGGGGAAGTAATTTAAATGTAATTAAGTAAATAATTTTCATTTATTAATTGGTATTTATTTTTAATGTATTAATTAATTGGTAATTAATTTGTATTAATAGGTAATTAATTGTATTTATTACTATTAATTTGTATTTGTAATTGATTAATTATTATATAATATTACATTGGTAATTTATTTTAATTAATATTTTCTTGGTATTAATATTTAATACATTTGTATTAATATATTAAATCTTTACTTTCCCTACTGTTGCACTCATTGGAGTTGGAATAGTAATTTTTACCCTTTATGCTATCCAACGCTTTCCCTACTGTTGCACTCTCTGGAGTGGGAATAGTAATTTTTACCCCTACGCTATCCAACGCTTTCCCTACTGTTGCCCTCTCTGGAGTGGGAATAGTAATTTTTACCCCTACACTATCCAACGCTTTCCCTACTGTTGCACTCACTGGAGTGATAATAGTAAATTTTACCCTTGCCACTATCCTACGGTAAAAATATTGTAATTTTTTAATTAATATTACGTTTATATATATATATGTATTAACAAATCAATTTGTATGTTTTTTTTAACTTACATTAATTATTGTTTAGTTTTAAGGTTATTTAAGTATTTTAAGTATGTTTAAGTTAATTATATTTATTATTTCATACATTTTTAATTAATTTAAAGCATTTAAAAAAAATCGATATTTCGACTAACTATATTTTTTACATCGATATTTTTGATTCGATATTTTTGTACTTACCTGTTTGGAGATAGGAATTCGATATTTTTGTATTCTATATTTTTACCTCGATATTCTTGTAGTTCTATATTTTTGACATCAATATTGTTTCAGTGATCTGCCCAAGCAATAGGGGGAGGGGTAGTTCAATCAAAAATGCTCGAGGGCACATCAGAATCTCTCTCAGCTTTAAAAAAAATCAAGAGATAAGAGAGAGGTCACTTTATGCAGAAAAAGATATAAACAGTTCATGATAATTAGGAAAAAAGGAGTTAGAGCGGAAGCTTAGACCTAACTTTTCCCAATCGAAGTTTTAGGGGAAAATTTTAGTTTCTGGGACATTGTCAACCGCCTTTTTTTAGTGGGGTGCCTATTAATGTTTTAGAGTGTGTCTTAACCTCAGAGACAAGGGTGACTCATTGTAACGGGATTTATGGGAGTGTGACATGCGAGCCCCTGTAGGATAGGTAGGAAAGCCTCATGGCGACTACAACTTCATTTTTACAGAGGAGGGATTCAACAAGGCGATATCAATCATGTCAAAAGATAAGGCACCCGGCCCTGATGGGGTACCAGGTGATTTATACAAAACGGACCCGGCCAAGTGGGATTCACTTCTTAAACACGTTTTGTGTGCTGTGTGTAAAGCAGGTAAGCTAGCCTCATGGTCTAGATCCATAATAATCCCAGTGTTTAAGAAAGGAGTAAGAACAGACCCTATATGGTATAAGCCCATATCCCTAATAGACTCTGTGGTCAAAGTCATGGAGAGTGATCCTTTCCAGATTAACTATTCTGTTAGATCATAATGAAGTTATCTCAAATCTCCAGTATGGCTTCATACCAGGGCAGGGCCCTCTTGATCAATGCCTTATTGTACAATTGATCATAGGGAAGTACACAGTAGTCAAAGGTGGCATGCTATATCTTGCCTTTATGGAACTACAACATCAGCATTTGATAGAGTTAATCGCGCAAAACTCTCGTCTCTCCTTCTTCACACGGATATGGACCATGATATATTTAGCTTTTTTTCAAAAATATCTTTATTGAAGTTTACATACGGAAACAGTGCAGGGAAAACCATATCAAGTGCCAGCAAACCCACGCAGGGGAGTAAGCAAATCAGCTGACGTGAAAAAGCAATTAGAGGAGGCAATCAAGAGTGGCATGTATCAGACATTGAGACGTGAGAGTCCCCAGTCCCCCGAAGAGCAGCCAGGCTAGTTAAACCAGGGGGAACCCCCCAGAGGAAGAACAGAAGTAGATAGGGGTGTTGCGTCCAACCGACTGGCAAGTCCACATGGTGACTCCCCCAACGCCACTGAAGAAGGCGTAGAAGAGCTGGCAGGCATCAAGTGGCCTCAACAGGAGGCAGGATATGCATAGGAATAAGCAAACAAACCCCTCTCACCCACCCCTCCCCCCTCACTCCCCACCCCTCATGGTGGCGGCCAAAACTAAACACATGCTAACAATTAAGAGAAAGAAATTAGGAGGTTGGGGCCACGGTGAGACACTGAGACAGTGTTAGTAAGCTGCTCAAACCTGGAAAAGATGTAATGCTCTGACAGAGGGAGGGCACACCGCAGACGGAAGAAACCTGGAAAGGAATGAGACCAGTGGGCCGCACCGAAATTCAAAGTTTTTGAAGTCATCGCTGAAGATGTCCGCCATCCTCTCCAGGCTCAGGAGTTGCCAAAGACGAGCATGCCAGAGAGAGAGAGCTGGGGCTTCCTTCTTTTTCCAGGCCGGTGCCAATGTTAGCTTGGCTGCCCCTATGCAGAGCCACAAGATCGTTTTGTCTGCCTTGGTCTGGTGTAGGAGAGACGGGTCGCACAATCCCAAAAGAACCCCCGCCATGTCAGTCGGGATAGGGTAGCCTAACATTTCCTTAACCTGCGCCAAGATCTCCTCCCAATATGGTCTAATGGAGGGGTAGGTACACCAAATGTGTTGGAAATCTCTTAATTGACCGCATCCCCTCCACCATCTGTCGGAGGTGCCAGGAAAAATGAGCTTGAGTTTGGAGGGGACAAGGTACCAGTCTATCATGGTCTTGAGATGAGCCTCTTTGAGCGCAATAGAGTGATTAAAACGGTTAGTGTCGGTCCACAGGCGGGACCACTCATCCTCGGTAATGGGGCGTTGCAATAGACCCTCCCACATATCCATATCGCGGGGAGAGGATGGTGCGGAGCAATAGGGAGTAGATAAAGGAGATCACGCCTTTGATGGAAGAGGATTTGGCCAAGAAGAGTTCAAATTTAGTCAAAGGGCGTGTAGCCGCCTCCCGTATAGTGGGGTGGAGTGCCCAGTGCATGAGTTGGGTGTAGTGGTAGCGCTCAGTCTCGGGTAAGTGGAACTCTGCTCGGCAGTCCTCGAAAGAGAGTGGGTTGCCATCTCGAAATAGGTGAATCAATGCCAAACAACCTCCCCGTTTCCAGGAGTCAAAGGGCCCATCATGAAGAGCAGGGGGAAAAGCGGGCGTATGGTGTATTGGGGAGTAAGGCGAGGGAAAGGTGGTCCACCTGTCGTCCCCTGTCAGTGTGTCCCAGACTTTAAGCGTGGAGTGTGTGGGTGTGCTTAGATAAGAGTTCGGGGGTCTATCTCTGCGAGAGCGCCAGACCAAGTCCCAGATAGTCCGACCCGTCATGCTGCGATCCATGTGGAGCCAGTGTTTCTCCGAGGCTCGTTCAGACCACTCGACCAGTACTCGCAATTGGGCCGCCTTGTAGTACAATTGGATATCTGGCAAGCCGAACGCGGATGACGCAGATGAGAAAAGGAGAAACGGGCACGCCCCCCCCTGCCATATAAATCGGAGCATCATGGACTTGAGTTTCTGGAAAAACTCAGGTTCCAGTCCGATGGGCAGCGCTTGAAAGAGATAGAGGAGTTTAGGCAGAAGCATCATTTAATGGCGTGGATGCGCCCTAGCCAGGATTGGAAGAGTGATTTCCACATCAGCAGGTCCGCCTGAATGCGTGCGAGTAAAGGGGGAAAATTGGCGCGATAGAGCCCCTGAATCGTCGGAGTAAGAGACACCCCCAAGTATTGAAGCGATTTGGAGGCCCAGGCTAATGTTGTCGAGGAGCGGAGGCAGGCCGCTCGTTCCGCCGGGAGAGAGACATTGAGAATAAAGGATTTCCGCGTCAAGTCCCACCAGGATAGCCGGAACGCGAAGTTTGTTAGCCTTTTCGATGAGATGAATAATGCGGCGGGTGTTGTCATGCGTCTGCCTCCCTTTAATAAAACCTGACTGATCAGGGTGTATAAGAAGCGGCATGAGGTCATTCAGCCTCGCAGCGATGATGGAAGCAATAAAGCTTAGCATCCAAGTTAAGCAGCGCTATCGGCCTATAAGAGGCACAGTGTTGTGGGTCCTTCCCAGGCTTGGGAATAACAGTGATCACCGCCTCCATCATGGTGGTGGCTGTTCTGCTCTCTGAGGCCATCGCGTTGAAAAGGGAGACCAGTCGCGGAGAGAGCTCAGGGGAGAAGGTCTTATAGAAGATAGCTGTATAGCCGTCAGGCCCAGGGGCCTTGTGGGCTTTCAGTGAGGAGATCGCCAAGGTAACCTCAGCCAGGGTGATGGGGGCCGTAAATCGGGCATTCCTGTCGGCGGAGACCTGCGGGAGCGACAGGGAATCAAGGAATGACTGTTGGGCGACATCGTCCAGGGAGTTCCCCTTATAAAGCCTCTCATAGAAGTCCCAGAACACGGACGCCTTCCCCTCATCTTCGTGGGTGATCCGGCCAGAGGAGTCGAAAAGCCTGCCAATGTACTCCCTTTCCTGTTTGTCCCTCAGCTGGCGCGCCAGGTGCCTACCCACCTTGTTGCCCTGTGAGTACGACAGCTGGCGAAGCTTAAGGAGGGTGTCCTCTGCTCTATTGGAGTAGATTGCCCGCAGCTTGCCGCGGAGAGCAATGAGCTGACGTAGCTTCTGACGCGTAGGATCTGTTTTATGGGAGAGTTCCACTAAGGCTAGTTCAGCCTCCAGTGCCTTGCGTTCCTGAGCACGACGTTTGTTGAGCGCGGAGTTGAGGGCAATGCATTCGTCCCGAATCACTGCTTTCAAGGTGTCCCAGTTAGTGAATTTGGAGGTGTCCTCCGGCGGATTAGACTCAAAGAAGTCAGAGATGGCAGTGCTGAGCTTGATACAGGACTCCTTGTTGAGGACGAGGGAGGGTGGGAAGTACCACCTGGGGGCGGACGGCCGAGGCCCCCGCCACCGCAGGCAAATCGAATAGAGACTATGATCGGAGACCGCGAGGGGGGAAATCTTGTAGGCGTGTGGGTATAGAGCCCACCAGGTATCCAAAAGCCCCATGTCCTGAAATCGTTGTTGTGTCTCCCCCATGAATGTCCCCGCACCTGATCTCTGTGAGTGCGTGCTGTCCAGCCCCTTCTGACATATGAGGTTAAAGTCGCCCAATAGAAAGAGGGGTCCCTCTACAAAGTCCGTGATGTTGTCTAAGAGGCTGGCAAGAAAGGGAATTTGGCCAACATTGGGAGCATAAAGAGTCACAAAAGTACAAATCCTGCCCTTCAAAATGACCTTGAACATAACCCAGCGGCCTTCCCTATCACCCCGGACCCCGAGGGGCTGAAATTGAAGCGCCGCGTGGAAGAACAGCGCCACTCCTCGGTGTTTGGTGGATGCCGAGGCGCGATAAATGAGTGGATAGAGCTTATGCTTAAGGCGAAATTCATCCACCCGGGCCAAGTGAGTTTCCTGCAGAGCGACGACATCTAAGTGGTGATCTACAATATATTTCCAGACCTTGAGGCGTTTCTGCGGGGAGTTGAGGCCTTTAACATTTCGGGTGGCTAACGTGACAGGAGCCATGATGATAGTGGGAAAATGCTGCGCAACGCAGGGGCATATGAAGGAGACGCGGCTGCCAGGCATAGCTGTCCCAGAGAAAGGTACACTGCAACAGTCAGGCACCTCAGAGCCAAAACAAACCAAAATCCTTACAGTAGAAAGCCGCCACCATGATCCCCCCCTCCACCATGAACCCCCCTTCCTCCCGCCCCCCTCCCAGGACCCCCCACCCCACCCCCAATCAAGAGAACCCCGAAACTAACATGAAGAAAGAAATGACAACAGACACAGTATGACCCAATGTCTGGGGGACGTGGTTCCAGTTCGTCCATCCGACGGGCTCTAGTACAGAGTCCAACACTCGTCGAGGACACGTGGAGAGTACCAGTAACTCTCAAGGATCGCTCCCTCCGGCGCGATCTCGAAGGCCCAGAAGTGCCGTGGCTGAGTATGTCCCTCAGGGGTCCCCAGACGCCTCTGTCACCAGCGCCACGGAGGCGACCGCTGCTCCTCGTTCAAGATGGCTCGCTGAGACATCAGGTTTCGCCGCATTCACCGGCTTACCGATGCGTTGCCATCCCATCGGTTGCTTACGCTCTCTGTCAGGGGAGGCCGTCTCGCCCAGCGGGGCAGTGGGATCCGACAGGCCCAGAAGGTCCATGGTTGACGTAGGAGAGCGGGCCTGGACCAGCTTCCCGCTGAATCTGAAAATCAGCCTGAAGGGGTGGCCCCAGGAATAGGGAATATTCTGATTCTTTAGGTATGTATTATGAGGAAGGGGTCCCAAAGGGATAGAGAACACAAATTGTAGTTTAATAAAGAAAATAATCACATAGACATTGAATCAAACCACATTGTTTTAATCACAATGGGGATGTGTATCAAATAACGACCATAATCAAGTATTAGAAATGAAAAGGTGGAGCAATGCCCCGGAAGGGGGGGAGTGCGTGATATTGTGAGGATACTGTGATAAGGAAGGGTTAAAGGTGACAGAATAATCAATACTTCAAACCAAAATAGTTATAATGGTTACAAATTATGTACACGAACAAAACAAGAGAACTTAAATTTCAAATCAAGACATATCATACTCCACACAGTACAGTATATGAACAGTTGGGCCGTGGAGTTGACGATTAAAAACAAATAGTTGTCGACGTTTCGACCCTCTCAGATATGCAGGTGTTATTGTATCCTTGCAGCGGGGTCCTCTTCAGGACAAGGGAGTGGGGGGCAGACCACCTATTTAATATACAATTGCTGGTATTATTTTGCGAGTTAAAGCTAAAGGAAATAAATTACATTAACTGGATATTGAGAAAGCACACGGCCTGAATTATGTAGGAAGGGAAAACATGCACCAATATGGAACGCATTGTAACCCCCTGATTATGGGGTGCCAATTAATCGGATATCATATCACCATGAATAGTGGGATATAATTCAAAAAAGAGGGAGAGCTTGGAAGGCTGTTAATCCATCACGTATATTGACCCCCAATTGGTCGCGTGTCATTTGTCGCATATTGCATCACCGTGAATGGTGGGATATAATTAAAAAGAGAGAACGTGGAAAACTAGTGGTCCGTCACCAGGTGGCGTGTGTCCCTACAAATAACCCGGATAACTTCACCATCCGCGCAGAACTTTACCAGTTCTTTCGTAAGGTCAGGCTGAAGTATTTTTTTCGAAACTCAGAACCGAGAATACAATCATCGGTAACCGGCCTCAGACCACCGTCAACTTTTGTTCCTTACAACAGTACTATGTCACATAAGATTCTGGCATTTGAGGAGGTAGTATGGCGCGATGTTCAACAACTTTTAGGTACCAAATCGTTCGTCCGGTATAACACGAGCAAAGAAGAGAAGGCGGCCTTACAATCACTTGCCCACAATGACCAAGTGGTTATTAAACCGGCGGACAAAGGGGGAGCCATTGTTGTCCAAGACGTGTCCTCATATGAATCCGAGGTCTTTCGTCAACTCAATGACGGAATAAGTTATCAACTTTTGCGAGCTGATCCATCTAAAGCAATTGCCTTTGAGATTCTTGAAATAACTCAAGCTGGACTGGAATTGGGGTTCCTCTCTGAATCGGAATTCAATTTTTTGAACCAAAAACATCCCCGGTTGGCTACAATCTATACGATACCCAAGATCCATAAAAGTATGAACAACCCACCGGGTAGACCGATTGTGTCTGGATGTGGATCCATACTTGAGCCCCTAGGCAAGTACATCGAGGGATCAACGTTGGACTATCAGTAGGACCAGTGCAAGGGGGCCCGTACGGCTCTCACCTCCACTCAATGAGGCCCCCACTGGGCCCAAGTCACTCGCTGTGGGGGAGGGGACTGACCCAGGGGCCAGGTCCAGGCTCCAGAACCCCCGTCTCGGGCAACGCTCCCCCACCACTGTTGGGCACTGCTGCTGGTGGGGCACACCACCACCAATGATGTGTGTCAGGGCCTCCCCCTTGTTGCGGCTATGGCGTCAGTCCGCCCCGCCTCCACGCTCTCCTGGGCCCCTGCCACCGGGGCCTCCACCGACAGGCCGCGTGGTTGCTCGTCTCTCACCGGATTTAGGGCAACGGGAGGGCTCTCCTAGCTTAGGGGTGTAGGGTGCAGTCACCGTCTCCGGCCGCCCATGCCTCCCCCACACACGTGATCAGTTCATGCAGGAGCGACACCGATTCCTGGCCCCCGGGCCCCCGCTCTGCTCTGTGTGCTGGCGCTGCAGTGGTCACGTAGGCCACGTAGGCCACGGGCTGCGTTGCGTGGCCGGGGAGCCTCTCTGTGTCTGCTGCAGCCGGGGCTCGCTCCGCCCGCCTCACTGTCCACTTGGTCCCCGCTGCCTCTGCAGGTTCGGCAACAGCTCTCCCCAGCACCTGGGGGACAGGGCACAGACCTCCGACCCAGCTGCCCGTATCTTTCACAGCCGCGCAGCTAGGCCTCCCCAGGCCTCGGCAATGGCGGCTGCCCCGCCTCCTCCTCGAGATCCTGTACTCCCATAGCCGGGCCCCACCTCCAGCGGCGTGTCCGCTCTCCGGGCCCCTCCACCTCCACGAGGGAGATGACCGCCGCAAATCTGGTGTCGGGGGTGCAGGGCGTGGGTGGCCTCCCCCAGCGTCCGCACCGTCGGTGTTCACGCACCCCTGCTGCTCAGAGGCCCCGAGGCTGCCGGCCGCGGGGCTCGAATCACTGCCTCACTGCCGCGAAAAACAGGCTCCGTCAGGGACAGGGAAGTCCAGGGCCCCCGGGAAATGCAGCCGACTGATCAGATGGGCACTAGTAGGGCTCAATAACAAGGCTTAGCAAGTGGCAGCGCCGGAGAGACGGAGATCCACGTCCTACTCCGCCGCCATCTTGGCCACGCCCCCATATATTTAGCTTTTAACATGATTTACATCTATCTCTTTTAGCTGCGGTTAGGTATAATATAACTGGGAGTCTTTCCTCGCTGATTGCAATAAACAGGGGTTAGACAAGGATTCACATTGTACATTAACCGCATGCGCGCTAGCGGTTTTCCCGCTGCGCGCTGCATTTAAAAAAAACCCGCGTTACGTGACAAGGTCAGCTCGTCATCCGCTTAGCGCAGGTTACGCCCATGACGAGCTGACCTTGTCATGAGCATAGAAGGGGTTAAGGAACTGGATCCATCACTATGTGCAGCCAGCAAAGCTATCCCCCGCATTGGATATTGGTTCCAATTCCTGCACTTCTATGGATGACGCTGTGATGCAGGCCAGAATAAGGATAGGGTTACAGCATCTCCTCAATAATTATGTGGATTTTATGAAATCCCTAGATTTAGGCACTAATTATGCAAAATCCCATACTATACTCATGGACCCCAAAAGTAAAAATATTAACCTGAAAATGGTTATGGGAATGATGTAGAGGTCTCAAGGGTTAACTCTTTTTAATTACATTAGAAACACAGTGGATAAGCTGGGTCGTCCGGAATTGCACCTTTCCCCAGAAAAGATTCCTATAGGAGAGTTGGTCTGGGTAAAGAATCTTTTTTTATCTTTGGCCCAGGTTTAGAGAGAAGCTAGAGAGCTTTGCAACCCCTTAGTGTGTCCCTATGTTTTACTAAAGTCCTGCTCCAGAACTGAGCCCTATTTAGAAATGGTTACCACTTCCCAGCACAGGTTTCTTCCTATGAGATTCAGGTTACATCTACTGCACTGGTTATTAGCTGATGCACAGGGGTGCAATAGAGTAGCAAATCTGTTTCCATGTAGCTGAGATCATTTTTTTAACTCAAGACACCACACACTTTGTCATGTTTTGCAATAATTTCCGCTCATTAAGACAGAATTTCATATTGTCACTGACGATGGGGATGGGCTTCGTAGAAGCACGACCTGCCCTACTATATTTACAGATGCTGCCAAGTGCATTAGTCTATTTTAATATGGCTAGTTCTTTTAATGGGGACAGTAAGGTCTAGAAGGAGACTACCCGCCTTGGTGGTGGGCCTGTAGTCACATTGATGTTATTACTAGTATAAGGATCTGTGTTTTACTTAATAGCTGTATGGTTTGGCATTAATGTATTGTTAATATATTGTTTTTAGTGTTTACTTTTAAACCTTAATGAAGATTTTATATGTTTAGAAGATTGTAGTTTGTTATTATCATTTTTGTCTTTTTTTATTTTAATTGATCAAATAAAGAATAATTGACTGACTTACTGATCCCAAGTCTTAGTTGACTGACCTCCAGTTCAGAGTTACAGGGACATAACAAGCTCAAGAATCACCCACCTGCACCTGCCCAGCTGACCTGCTGCACCACTGGACCTGCATGGACCTGCAACTGGACCTACCTGCTCTCTACTGGCCTCTTGCTGGTGGTATTTTGAGATACCTAAGAGGTGCAACCAAGTCGTGGACCCTCGGTTTACAATTTGTTGCACTCTTCCTGGGAGAAAAAGGTGAGTATTTCCAGTCCCTAGATGCTGTTTTCTTCCAGCAGTGCATTTCTTCTTCAGGTGTAGTCTTCCCAAATCCAGGAATGTTCAGAGAAGGTGGTTGTTGAGGTGCCAGATTATATTGTACACTGGTCAGTGATTGAAGAAATTCAGTCACCCAATCTAAAATATTTTCTCACAGTACCTGCACTGCTTTTCTGCTGCACTTTCTCTTTGTCTTACTCTAAAATTACCCGGGAACCCCTGTTTCAATATGGCAGAACCCTTCTGCCACCGGACAGGCCTGTCTTCGGCTCCTTGGCCACTCCCCTATTAAGATGAGCACTCCTCCCACCTAACAAAGGTCAAAACTGATACTCTGTCACCATGATTGGAGCCTGACTGGTTAGGGTGGTACTGAGAATTAATGGGAGATGGCCTACCTGGCATTTGCTGGCCAAAATAAGTAGGGCTGAGGCTGCTGTTTGTTCTGCCAGCTGTTAATATCTGCCCCCATTATTTAATCCCTGCCCGTTGGTCTCTCCCAGCCAAGAACGTGTATTACAGCTGTGGAGAAGCTGATTTAAAGTCGGAATTGGCTCAGCCAGCAAAAAGTATATTTTTCTAAAGTCACTATTACACCTAAGTTATCAAAAGTTCACCACTAATCAGTGTTTTAAAATTAAGCAAGAAGTATCTTTGAATCATTTTGTAGCATTTTCCCAGACAGAGATACGAAATAAAGATTTTAATCCCATCAACACATGTTCAGTGAAACTTCTAGCATTCCTACACAGTGAAATAGATTTTGAATTTATTTCACTGTGAGGTACACTACCCCCAATATGCACTATGCCCTATTTTTATATATTAGCACCCTGCCCTCTGGCCTTACAAGGCATACTTTACGGGATATTTAGGAATGTACAAAATAGACATTTCCTACATGGCAAAGGGACTTTTTTGACATGGGTCACTGTTGTCCATTAAAATTGCAACCTAGCCAGGCATATATTATTGCCATACATGTGAGTGGTGCTAGTCCACTCTACAGCTCACATATGGCATTTAACTTCCACTATACAGGTGCATTGGCTGCACCATCTACACTCATCTTAAGGAATGGTTAAATTGACCAAATGGGTGAAGCCAATTTTGTAACTAC
The DNA here is from genome assembly GCF_964261635.1 of Lissotriton helveticus. Classification (NCBI taxonomy): domain Eukaryota; kingdom Metazoa; phylum Chordata; class Amphibia; order Caudata; family Salamandridae; genus Lissotriton; species Lissotriton helveticus. Next base: position 1,899,006,055 of record NC_136061.1, read on the forward strand.
TAATATTGGGCCAGAGCAGTGCCAGTAAAACTAGGATCCAGAAAATAGCAAACAAGGGGGTGATTATGCAGAAAAGGTGAATTTGCTATAAATATCATTACATTATACCTAAAAAATACTCAAATTCTAGACGACAAAGATCCTGAATGCGGTAGTTTTGAACATCAAATATCTCACAAATCTATCTCCAAAAGCTGTAGAAGAACAAAAACAAAGCAAATGAATGTTACAGTTTGACCTAATATTTCATTAAACTTTTCCATAACAACAGAAGTAAAGTGTGTCTAGTTACCAAGTCTTCCAAAGAGCAGTAGGAAAACTGTGATCCAGGTATTAATTCTACCTAGGCTGGACTAGTGTTCCAGCCTGTTACAAAGACTGCAGCTCCTTCAAAATATGCCTGCTGGGCCTTCTTGTACAACTATTTCCCAACACGTAATCTGTGTACACTGTTTACAAGTATCATAGTACATAACTTTATTCGACAGTTAAGTCATAAAAGCATTCCATAAACACATTCAACAATTACAGGATAAAACAGTCATAATAAAACGGATTATATAAATAATTAAGATGTAATTAAACTCCATTTGACTACTATCGAATACAACCAATGCTTAAGAATACTAAATAAAATCATTATTAAAATTTATCAAATTTACAGTTTTTACAGACAAACGCTGCTCAATGTTCGCTAGGACATTATGAAAATTTAGGTGGTAATTTGGTGACCTCTAAAACAGGAAGATCTGAACCTTGAAATTTCTTAAAAGAATGATTTTTTTATGCTAAAATGAGGATGGTCAGGAAAGAGCACTATTCGCTTGGCAATAGCTTCTGTTTCGAACGAATTAACCAAGCCCATTTCAGAAACTTCGCTACGGCTATAGCGATCGGGAGGTTGGAATCTGTACGTAAAATTCTCAGAGCCTCTTCATGTCTGCGAATACCAATTAGTCGACAGATTGGTTTTATCCACTTTTGACGAGGGGCTATATATAGAGGGTAAAAGAATAGGACATGACTCTCAGATTCTTGTTGGTACGTACACCTAAAGCATTTGTCACCACTTGACCCCGCCCATTTTGCGGTAAATAGCCTTGTCGGAAGGGTACCTACCCTAAATTGAAAATACAGCTTACCGTCAAGGGGCTTTTCTATAACATCCCAATACCTTTCTAGCACTGGACAAGACTTGAATTCAAGGAATCGGCCTGCGAGATGGGAAGAGAAGCCATTTAAGGATGTTGTTGAATAAATTATCTCCCAGTATCTAGCCTTCAGGATTTTTTTATAGGGAAACACTGCATTTGAGGGATCATCCCACAATTCACTCATTCCCAATCTCACTAGCAGGGATCTAATTTCCTTCAGCCAAACAATTTTATGGAATGAGTCCTTTACAATGACGTCTTTTAGACCCTGAGCATAATACAGAAGCTCCTCAGTAGTCCATATTCTACGCCAATACAATAATGGGCGTAGAATAGCCAGATCCTTAACTGCTTTCCTGCCAAGGTCCCAAAAGAGTGGGGTCAATGGAGTACTTTGTGAGACACTAGTAACCTTACGCAGGAACTCATTTTCCGCCTGCGACAAGCGCTTTAGGTTTTCGAACCCCCACAATTCGGATCCATAAAGTACCGAAATTAGTACCTTCATCCCATATATCTCAAGAACTGGACTAATTGGCTTAATTAGTGTAGTGTTAAACTTTTTTAGAAGAAGTCCTGACTGCTGCTGGTACTTTAATATGGCCAAATCCAGTTGGCTTTTACAGCGCATATCCCTCTGCAGGGTGACACCCAAATAAGTAAAAGCGTCAACCTGCTCTAATGGACAATTATTCATATATATACTTCCTCTAAAGGATTTAGAAGATTTAGAGGGTTTATGTTCGTTGAGGGACAAAAATTTTGTTTTAGCTGTATTTATTTCTAGGCCGTGCAAAAGGCAAAATTCTCCGAAGCGCTGTAGGGCCCGCTGGAGGCCACTCAGTGTTTTAAAAATGACCAGAGTATCGTCTGCAAACATGAGGATGGGGACACGAGTACCTGCCAACACAGGGACATCAGTGGGGACCAGGGAAAGGTAGTCCACCACCCCATTAACGAAGAGCGAGAACAGGGTAGGCGCCATGACGCAACCCTGTCACACACCCCGTTCAACGGGGAAGATTTCCGTAACCTCCCCCTGCTGTCCCCACCGAACCCGAGCAAAGTTATCCTCATGCAAGCGGACGACCAGTGTCAGCAACTCCGGGGCCATCTCCAGCCCCTCCAAGACTCGCCATAATTTGCAACGCGGCACTAGGTCAAAAGCCGCCCTCAAATCGACGAACACAGCATACAGAGCCCCTTTTCCCAAGACGACCGTCCGCCAGTAAAGAATAATAAACCGAAAAACATGGTCAATTGTACTTGTTTTGGGGCGGAAACCGACCTGTAATGGACTCAAGATGTTCTTTTTGTCCATCCAAGTCTGTATTTTTCCCAAAACTAATCGTCCCATGATTTTCTGAATGGAATCGATTAGGCTAATAGGCCTATAGTTGCCTGCTACAGACTTGTCCCCTTTTTTATATACCGGAATGATTTCTGCTCCCTTCCAAGAAAGAGGGACAGCCATTCCTTGGGCTATGGCATTTACTAAATAAACTATGTATGCTCGCCAAACTTGTTTGTTATTTAAAAATACGTCGGCGGGAACACAATCAATGCCCGGGGCTCTTCCCTCTGTTACTGTCTCTAGTGCCCTATCCACATCCTCTAGGGTAAAAGCAGCATCTCCATAAAATTTGAGGGTAAATGTACCGTCACTTTCATCACTACCACTACAAGCATATTGTGGTTTAAAATAATCAACCCACGAATTTTTAGCAACATTATTCTGTGGGCAATCCGGACACCCACCCCTGTCCCATTTAAATATGTCCCAAAATGATTTTGAGTTTTTAGACGCACATGCCTCCTTAAGCTCCTGCCACTTGCGCTCCTCCTACATCTTTTTTGCTCCAATCTGTACTTTCCTATAGCAACCTCGTGCCTCTCTAACTTTGCTAGGGTCCCTAGTTTCTAGTGCTAGACCCAGCTCGGCCCTTGCTTGCTGACAAGCAACATTAAACCAGCTCTCAGGTTTTTTCCTAAACTTCTTTCTATCTGAGCTCGGCTTACAAAAATATGTTTTAAGTTTGGCAAAGAGGTTAGTATGAGCTTCCGAGAAGGAACATTTTGAGGCCCTATTCTTTGCATTAGGCCCCAAATTTACCAATACCTTGTTTACATCATTCGTAATAGAAGTCAAGGTGTTGGGGTACTCGGTAACTTTACTCCACTTAAGGTGGCGCTCATCGTTTGTTAATACAATGTCAGGGGCTATTATACTCTGGGTTGCTACTACCGCTCCATCTAGTCCCAGCCTAAATACTGAGGTAAGAGGGTTATGGTCACTCTCAATATGAGCCTTTACCTCCATGTCCACAAGAGAATACCACAGTTTTAGGTGGACAAGCAAGTAGCCTATGCAACTAGACCTATTGCCATTATCATATGTTCTATTACCCGTCCTATCTGACGGCGTACGGCCGTTAGCAGCCCTTAGCTGGTTCCCCAGACATAGCCCCTTCAGCTGTATTGCTGCCTCTGTCCATTTCCTTATAGGTTTCAGCTCAAGTTGAGGGACCCCTCCTCCCTTAGACTCAGGTATTTGTATTTTTTTGTATTTTTATATATTTCTAAAGCGCAAACAATCGCTCCGAAAGGAGCATCCGGGCGCTGAATAAACAGTGTGCAAGAATCAGAAAAGTTAAAAGACTATATGAATTTCATTACATGATCGTCAGGGAGAGAATAAATCCATGTTTTAAGTTGCTTTCTAAATTGGTTTTCCTGAGTTAGGGATCTGAGATGGTTGGGAATTGAATTACAGGCTTTGGCAGATAGAAAGGATAAAGACTTGCCTCCTTTAGTTTTATATTTGAATTTTGACAGCTTAATCAGGTTCTGACCTGAGGATCTTAAGGTCCTTGCAGGATTGTAGTGGGGGAATCGTTTAATAAGGTAGATCGGGCCGATGCAATTGAATGCACGGAAGGCTATAATTAAGATTTTAAACAATATTCTTTTGGGGAGTGGCAGCCAATGGAGGGTTTTGAGGGCGGCCGAGGCTGATGATCTCCTGGATAACTTGAGGACAAGTCTAGCCGCTGCGTGCTGCACGCCTTGGAGCTTTTTGAGGGTGGTTTTCTTTTTAACACCTGTGTTAGATCTGGGGGTCTCTAATTGGCAGAGGTAAGTACCTTAGACCAATTAGGGACCCTTGCTTCTAGTCAGGGTGAAGAATTACACAAAGTAGATAACCCCTGCTCACCCTCTAGGTAGCTTGGCACGAGCAGACAGGCTTATCCCTGAGGCAATGTGTATAATAAATGCACTTAACACAAACAATGATCCCCAATCCACCACAAACTGAGACCACACAGGTAAGTATATTTATAAAAATATATCTTTATCTAGTTTCAGCAAGAAAAATAAAACAGTTGCACGATATTCATCACTTTAGAAGAATGTCGCACTTAATCTTAATGGTTGCACTTAATCTTTATGGTTGTACTTAATTTCAGGAAGTTCTTATATCATAAATTGTCTCAAGTCTCTTAAATCAGCATCTAAAAATAATGCCACTGATTTATCTCCAATTGGCTCTAAAAACAAGCAAACCAAGCAATGCCAGCATGTAACGGCTTTGTCAGCTATTTCCTTTAACTACTGAGCCCTTTAAAAACAATGGGCCCCAAGCGCAGCAAGCGCGCCTCACCGAGTATGCCGGGGACTCTTTTCTTAAGATCGGCACTGCCTCGTACTCCTAATGGCCTCAGGCGCACCGCGCCTAACAGAGCACACTCGCTCCTCGCCCCGGCAGGTCCCAGCAACCCTCCGCCCGCTCTCGGTTCCTCGGGGAGAGGCGGGGAGCTAGCTCGGCGTTCCTAGCAGGGACAGTCAGGCCAGGGGCAGGGGACACACGCGGCGCTCCCTCGGCGAGGTCGGGTCGATCTTCCCCGGCTTTGTTGTTCACCTCACAGCTTCTCTATGGGGACGACGCCGTAGACCAATCCGGTCGCGGCGTTTGGGACAAGCCTCCTTGCACACCCGGGAGTCAGCCAATGGCAGTGCGGATCCCGGGACAGGCCTTTGATGACGCGCTTCTGGACAGCCAACCACAACACGGCAACAACGATGACGCTGCAGCGCACGGGCCAAACCCGTCGCGGCGATAGTGAGGAGGCTCGGCTCCTTCAACCAATGGGAGTGCGGCGGCTTCGATCTTCGGCCCCGTAGCTCCGATCGGGACAGCAATCTACACAGGGGGTTTCTGGCCCCGGGCAGCGGCGGCAAACAGGCGGCAAGGGCTTTTCACGTGACCAAAGGCGAGCGGAATGCTCGTGGAGCCACCACTCCGGCTGGGGAGTAGTTCACGGAGGAAAACACAGTCAACCTCCGATCCTCTGTCAAAACGTGCCGATGAGTACGACGATCTTCCTCCACGGCCACAATTGCAAGCCACGCTCTCAGCAGTAGTTAAAGCACGATCTTTCTGGCGTAGTTCAGTAACAGGGGAACCTTTTGACCCTGGGTTCCCAGACAGGAGGCCAGCTCTACTCAGGCCCTTGGAGATTCAGTTTGGAAGACACAGCACACAGCAAAGTCTTTGCAGGTCAAGCAGGCAGGGTCACAGCACACAGCAAAGTCCCTTTCTTCTTCTCAGCTTTCAGTTGAACAGCAGAACAGGTCAGCCCTTAGAGCACACAGCAAGGCAATCTTCCTTCGGTTCTCCAGCAGTCCTTCTTCCAGCATAGGTTCCTCTTGATTGTAGAATCTAACTTTTCTGTTGTCAGGGGTCCTTCTCTTATACCCCTAAAAGTCTTTGAAGTCCTTTGAAGTCTTTGTCCAAGTGGGCCCTGAGCCCGGTCTAAACCAGTGCTGGGTGTTGCTGGAGCACTGGGGCTTTCCTGGCTTCCTTCTTCCTCTCAGTATCAGGGACAGAGGTGACAGTCGCCCAGCAGGGAGGTGGAGCCAGCATTGTGGTCAGGCAGGCACAGCCCTATTCACTATCAGGTGCGATCTCCTCCCACTTCCCTGGCAGCAGATGCTGCCTTTCATCCACGGACTGACTCAGACAACCTCCTGGGGGCTCTGCAGCCCCTGTCACAGTCAGGCCAGACAGTCAATCCACAAACAGGCCCAGGCACACAGAAAGGTTAGACAAGAGAACAGACACTTTCTAAAAGTACTATTCTCAAACACAGAATTTAAAAACAACCCTTCCTAAAAGATGTGTTATTAAATTCTGAGTTCAAGGATATCAATCACTTATGTCCCATCTTGTTCCTATGAGAAGATAGGCTGGTATCCATTGGGACCAGCCTCCCCCATGTTATTCTATGGAGCAAGATAGCCTTACAGCAGTGAGCACACAAAATGGCTGCTGCTCACTACCAGAGCATGTGACCTGCACTAGTACATGCTCTACCTTACCCATACACTGCACCCTACCCAGGGGGTACCTTGAGCCTTCCATAGGGGTGACTGATGTGCACAGACAGGGAAGGGTTAGGCCCAGCCAGTGGGGACACTGGCCAGGCGGACATGGCAGTCCACTGACTGCACGCAGGCACTGCGCTGGCAGGCCTGAGACACCATTTTAGGGCTACTCATGTGGGTGGCGCAATCTGCGCTGCAGGCCCACTAGTAGCATCTGTCATCACCAGCCCTGACACACACAGTGCACTTTACTAGGGACTTCCTGGTGAAACAAATATGCCAATCAGGTATACCCAATCAATATGACAATTTACATAGGGAGCACTTACACCCTGGCACTGATCAGCAGTGGCAGAGTGTCCAAAGCATCTGAACCAGCAAAAACGAAATCCAGCACAGCATCAAAAATACAGTAGACAGAGGCAAAAAGATGGGGGAAAACCACGCCAAGGGTGCCAGGTCTAACAACCTGCCATCAGACCATTGCAGTAATCGAGACGTGCAAGGATTAAGGCCACTGCCACTGCCTTTCTTTAATCTATGGGTAGAAACTCGAAAAACTTTTTCAGTGATTTAATGATATTAAAGCAGCTTCCTGCAACATTCCTGACATGCTGGTCTAAGGATAATTCGGCGTCAAATAGAACACCCAGATTCCTCGCTGATACCACTGCTTGAGGTGGCGCAGGGGTGTCCTCAGGCCACCATTTGCTGGGACAGAATTGGGGTTTTTTACCCATAGAGTGAATTTCAGTCTTACTGGTGTTGCATTTGAGATGGTTTTGATCCATCCAGCAGAAGACATCTCTTAAACACTTTTTTAAATTCAGCTCAGCATCTGTAGAATTGTTCTCCAATAGAACAATAAGCTGAGTGTCATCGGCATATGATGTCACTAATATGCCGTATGACTCAATTAAAGAGATGAGAGGGACCATATAGATGTTGAACAATAATGGGCTTAATATTGAGCCCTGAGGGACTCCAGAGTGTACCTTTTTCTCTTTAGAAAGAAAACTGCCCAAGGAGATGGTCTGGGATCTGTCTGCCAAGAAGGAGATTATCCAATCCAATGCAACATATGTAATTCCTATATCCCTAAGTCTGTCTATCAATAGGGAGTGGGAGATGGTATCGAACGCCGCCATGAGATCTAATAAGATCAGGACGGCGTTCTTCCCTTCATCTTGTAATAATAAGGTCATCGAGCCCTAGCGGCTCAAAGGTCGTATTGAAGTCTCTCGCTATCAGGGGCAATGTGTTGCTTGGCAGGGCCTCAATTAGAACTTCTAAGGCTGTTATTACCTCAGACTTTTGCCCACTCTGTAAGCCCCTAGCGTAGACATTGAAAATATCAATTTTTGTGCCAGAGGGAAAACTAAGTCTCACTGCGAGAATATCACAATGTGAAACAGGAAGCAAATGTATATTACAATTTAAGTTCTGCTTAACCCAAATCACCAATCCTCCCAATGGACGGCCCTTTTTCTTTTTCACGGCGGGAACATAAAAATTAAGATAGCCCAGCCTATACACGGAATTCACGGACCAGGTCTCTTGAAAAAGACAAATATCAAACTTATCAATAAAGTCCGACCAGTCTGGCGAGGCTAATTTTGGCCCCAAACTCACCAGATTCCATGACATTAGAAACATCAAGCAGTTAGAGTTGGGAGATCTATCAACATTCTCAGCCCCATCCATTAGAAGATCTTGCCGGATCACTATATTCGGCTCGATAGATGGCAGCGAATTTCTCCTTCTCAGGGCATAAGTGGGTATTACCTCACAACCCTTCGGGTTCACGGCTACACTCTCTACCGTTATACTAATTCCATTTGGCTTGGGGCCAGGTGCCCCACCCTGAGAGCTAGCATTACTAATGGATCGGTTTAAGCTCTTATCTAGGTTATCCTCAAAAAACCTACTACACTAGCCCTCAGACTGCGTACCGATGTTTGTTGTCAATCGCAGTCTTTCAGCCCAGACAGAACATTGTACCTATTAGAATTCATGGTGCTCCCTAGGGTGCACCAGTTCTTTGTCCCCCCCATTTGGAAATATTGTGCTGGGGTAAAAATGGGCCAAGTATAATGGTTGAATTAAGGACGATGAGTCGACTTCAGTCCAGTTATAGATATATCCAACTGCCCTTCTGTCCCTAAAATTAATAATTACACAATCCCCCACCACAGACTTTAACCGCTTCCCCACCCAGTCCACTGTTCTAGCAAACAAAATTTCGGTACATACATGGTTTGGCAATGGACGATTTGCGTTAAGCCAAAAAATACACTTGTTCTTAAGCTCCATGTACGTCTCCCTTTTACCCTGATTCAGTGGAGGGACCCCCATCAAAACCACCACATAAGGGGCTGACTCCGGTGGGAGGTCTATATTTGGGAGGCTAGTTATAGGTTGAACAGAGGGGGAGTTAGGCGTGACTTGCTGTAGGGTTACAGATCTGCTAGCTTCCACTAGCCGAGGCCTAGCCCTCTGCTCTGCAAGATTAGCCACTGCTAAATTACTTGGGGGGTGTACGGGGCTGGACACTAAGGGCCCAGTGGGAACAGGAGCAACTACTTTGTCATTACTTTCAGGGGGTGCTGTAAGGTCAACAACTGCTTTACTTTGCCCTATCAGGTTCTTCAGTGTACTATTTGGCCCACTGGCCCGATTTCCTACCCGCGCCTGAACTGAGGCAACTGAAATTTCAAGGCACACAAGCCTGCTTTCTATGGAGTCCAGTCTATCATATATTGGGAGGCAAGTCTTCTTGAAGATGTATTCCAATTTTGTCCAGAAGGTCTGACCCATCTCAGTCAATGCTACATCCCCAGGGCTTGATGATAAATTGACCTCTTCAATAACAGTTTGGGATGTGGCAGAGTTGTGGGAAGAAGTCGAAGTCAGATTCTCATTGGGCGCAATAGTTTTCATAATTTTTGCTTTTTTCCCTTTCGCTTGTGCTTGGGCCCCATTACGCTTCCTTTTAGATGTCAAGCCCAGTGTAGATGGAAGTGTCCCCGATTTGGCGCTACAAGCTGACCGGGTCTTGATGCTAGGTGAGGATACAATCTTTATAATATTATTGGCATTGGTAATAGGGCTAGTGTCCAATGAAGTGACAGCACAAGCCGAAGGGAGTGACGAGTGCCTGACAGATTGCAATGACTGGCTACCCTTGCCCTCCTGCGAGGTAGACATTATGGCGTGAGAAGCAGGCTGCTGTGGGGCTGGTGACCGGGCCTTAGCCAAGCTCCCTATTGAAGATCTCTTGTCAAAAGCAATATCAAGAGATAATCTCTTTTCTGTTAGCTCAATTTCGCGAGCTAAAACAGAAGACGCTCTTACAAGGAAGTTATCCAGGGAACCTATTAATGTCCCTCCAGTGGATTTTATTGCATTACCACCATTAGATTTGGATATAGACATAGTTTAGCACGGAACAGATCCAAGCAAATAACAGGTAAAGCCCAATCGGTACCGCCCCAACTCAAGATTACATTCTCTCACTAACTGTACAAATGTTGTTATTGGGGGTGGCCCGTCCCATCCTTGACCGTGCTAGAACGGGCTAAAACGGGCCCGCCCTTGGACTGAGCTTGGACCGGCGCGCGTCCGCGCGCATCCGCGCAGCAGAATCGGATGCTTGCCTAAGTGCTTCTGGTGCAGAGAGGAGGGGCTGGGCGGTCTCCAGGCGGCCCCCGCGGCTCTCTGGGGGATGTATGACGTTACAACGCATACTTTTACAACACCTACCTTTACATCGCAAGTTTTACAACGCATACCATTACAACGCATAGTGCTTTGGGGTGCTGGATAGTGAATAGTTTAATTTACTATTCCAATTCCAGTCCCCGTGGATAGTAGGGAAGGTGTTGGATAGTACATTAAACCTATTCCCTATCCTAGAGCGCCCCCCAGCGCAATGCGTTGTAATGGTTTGCGTTGTAAAAGTTGCGTCGTAAAGGCACTGCGTGGTAAAAGTTGCGTTGTAAAGGATGTTTCCCCTCTCTGGGCTTTGAAGTCCTCAGGCTCCTGGTCAATGGCAGTGGTCAGTGGCAGGTACAGCGCAGCGTCTTCCGTGAAGCGGGAGATGCAAGAAGTTTAAATACCGGCCCGGTACGGAGAGGAGGGGCGGGGCGGTCTCCAGGCGGCCCCCGCGGCTCTCTGGGCTTTGAAGTCCTCAGGCTCCTGGTCAATGGCAATGGTCAGTGGCAGGTACAGCGCAGCGTCTCCTGCGAAGCGGGAGATGCAAGAAGTTTAAATACCGCCCTGGTACGGAGAGGGGGGCGGGGTTGTCTCCAGGCGGCCCCCGCGGCTCTCTGGGCTTTGAAGTCCTCAGGCTCCTGGTCAATGGCAGTGGTCAGTAGTCAGTGGCAGGTACAGCGCAGCGTTTACTAGTATCAAAGCACTCTATTATAAAGGGCACTGCCTTTGCCAAAGAGCCTACAATGTTACCGGCCAAACATGTCTTTATAGCTTGCTGGCTATATACAGCATAGTAAGTTTGGGATATGAAAATCCTTCTACAACTATCTAGGGTAATGAAAGCTAGATGAGGGGGATGTTATTGTTCATATCATGCATCAGCTACTAGCATTCTCTCCCTTAAAAAATGCTACTAATCATGCTCATTTCCACAGGCAACTTAAAACTTGAGTGTTCTCCATTTGGCTATGTTTATTTGTTTTTAAATAAACATATTAGTTTTGAGTAAAGGCACATAGGAATTGTATTGGAAGAGTTTCATCATAATGCACATAATGCACAGTGCCAGTTTTCCACTGCACAGTTTCCATAAGGAGAGATATAAATTATTATATGCATCAGAAATGGACAAAGGGGAGAAAAAAACATTGTTACAGGATCTATCCATTCATAGAGCAGAAACATTGACATAGGATAATCAATCAATCAATCAAGCATTTATATAGCGCGCTACTCACCCGGAGGGTCTCAAGGCGCTGGGGGGGGGGGGTCCGCTACTGCTCGAACAGCCAGGTCTTGAGCTGCTTCCTGAAGGCGAGGTGGTCTTGGGTCAGGCGGAGGCGGGTCGGAAGGGAGTTCCAAGTCTTGGCGGCCAGGTAGGAGAAGGACCTTCCTCCTGTGGTGGCTCTTCGGATGCGGGGGACGGCGGCGAGGGCGTGGCTGGTCGATCGAAGCTGGCGTTTGGGAGCGTAGAAGTTGAGGCGGCTGTTGAGGTATCCTGGGCCTTGGTTGTGTAGGGCTTTGTGTGCGTGGGTGAGGAGCCGGAAGGTGATTCTCTTGTTGACCGGGAGCCAGTGCAGGTCTCTCAGGTGTCCGGAGATGTGGCTGCGGCGGGGGATGTCCAGGATGAGTCGTGCTGAGGTGTTCTGGATCCTCTGGAGTCTCTTCTGGAGTTTGGCGGTGGTTCCGGCGTAGAGGGAGTTGCCGTAGTCCAGCCGGCTGGTGACGAGGGCCTGGGTGACCGTCTTCCTGGTCTCGGAGGGGATCCATCGGAAGATCTTGCGTAGCATGCGCAGGATGTTGAAGCACGACGAGGAGACGGCGTTGACTTGTCTGGTCATGGAGAGGGAGGAGTCCAGGATGAAGCCCAGGTTGCGTGCGTGGTCTGTTGGTTTGGGTGCGCTGCCCAGGGCGGGGGGCCACCAGGAGTCGTCCCAGGCGGAGGGTGAGGATCCTAGGATGAGGACTTCCGTCTTGTCTGAGTTCAGTTTCAGGCGGCTGTTCGACATCCATTTGGCCACGTCTGTCATCCCTTCGTGCAGGTTGGCTCTGGCGGTGGTGGGGTCGTTGGTGAGGGAGAGGATCAGCTGGGTGTCGTCGGCGTAGGAGATGATGTTGAGATTGTGCTGGCGTGCGATGGCTGCGAGGGGGCTCATGTAGACGTTGAAGAGTGTTGGGCTGAGCGAGGAGCCTTGAGGAACGCCGCAGATGACTTTGGTGGCCTCCGATCTGAACGGGGGGAGGCGGACTCTCTGTGTCCTTCCGGCGAGGAAGGAGATGATCCACTCCAGTGCCTTCTCCTGGATTCCGACGTTGCTGAGGCGCTGTACTAGGGTACGGTGGCAGACGGTGTCGAAGGCCGCGGAGAGGTCCAGGAGGATGAGGGCCGCCGTTTCTCCGTTGTCGAGCAGGGCTCGGATGTCATCGGTAGCTGCGATCAGGGCGGTCTCGGTGCTGTGGTTGGCCCGGAAGCCAGACTGCGAGAGGTCCAGGGAGCCGTTCATCTCGAGGAAGGCGGCCAGTTGCTTGTTGACGGTCTTCTCGATGACTTTAGCCGGAAACGGGAGCAGCGAGATGGGGCGGTAGTTCTTGAGGTCGGTGGGGTCGGCTGATGGTTTCTTGAGTAGAGCGCTGAGTTCGGCGTGCTTCCAGCTCTCCGGGAAGGTGGCGGTGTCGAAGGAGGTGTTGATGATGTCCCGCAGGTGGGGTGCGATTACAGTGTCGGCCTTGTTGAAGACGTGGTGAGGGCAGGGGTCTGTCGGAGATCCGGAGTGGTTGGAGTTCATCGTGCGGATGGTGTCTTCGGTGCTGATCGGAGTCCAGGCGCGGAGGGTGGTGGTGGGGGGCGGTGGTTCGGTCATGGCGTGCGTCGGTTGAGTGCTGAAGCTGTTGTGGATGTCCGCGATCTTGTTGTGGAAGTAGGAGGCGAGGGAGTTGCAGAGGTCTTGCGAAGGGGTTATGTCGTTGTTTCCGGCGTTGGGGTTGGAGAGCTCTTTCACGATGTTGAAGAGTTCCTTGCTGTTGAGTGCGTTGTTGTCCAGTCGTTCCTTGAATGCGGTTTTCTTGGTGGCGTGGATCAGTTGGTGGTGTTTTCGGGTGGCGAGCTTGAGGGCAGTCATGTTGTCCGGTGTTGGGTGTCTGCGCCAGGTTTTCTCGAGTGCTCTGCAGTTCTTCTTGGAGCTCTTGAGTTCGTCGTTGAACCATGGGGCTTTCTTGCTGCCGGGTCTGCTCGGTGGGGTCTTCAGAGGGGCGAGGTCGTCTGCGTAGTCGCTGATCCATTTCGTGAGGTTGGTGGCCGCTTGGCTGGGGTTGGTTGTGCTGGTGGGAGGCTTCTTGCTCAGGGAAGACGCGAGCTGGTCGGCTGTGATCTTGTTCCAGCTGCTGCGGGGAACCTGTTGTTGGTGATGGTGGAGCGTGGTCCTTTTGAAGCTGAAGTGGACGCAGCTGTGGTCCGTCCAGTGGAGTCCCGTGGCGTGGCTGAAGGCGATGTCCTTGCTGGATGGGAAGACGGGGTCGAGTGTGTGTCCGGCGTAGTGGGTGGGGATGTTGATCAGCTGCTTGAGTCCGAGGTTGGCGAGGTTGTCCAGCAGGGTGGTGGTGTTGCGGTCGTTGTTGTTCTCCAGGTGGAAGTTGAGGTCCCCTAGGGGGATGTAGTCAGCGGAGAGGAGTGCGTGCGGGCTGATGAAGTCGGCGATGTCTTCGCTGAATTGTGTGCGTGGTCCCGGGGGTCTGTAGATGAGGGTACCTCTGAGGGTTGTCTTGGGGTTGATGTGGATCTGGAAGTGCAGGTGTTCGGCGGGTGCGAGGGTGTCGTCGGTGTTGGTCGTGATGCGGATGGTGTTCCTGTGGATGATGGCGATGCCTCCTCCTGTCTGGTTGACGCGGTCCCTCCGGATGATCTTGTAGCCGTCCGGAATGGCGATGGCGATGTCGGGCGCTGAGGAGGCGTTCATCCAGGTTTCTGTGAGGAAGGCGACGTCCGGGGCTGTGGTGTCGAGCAGGTTCCAGAGCTCGACGGCGTGTCTGTGGACGGAGCGGGTGTTGAGCAGGATGCACTTCAGGTGGGTGCTGCTGGGGTTCGGCTTGGTGGGTGCTGGTGTGGCTTGGGTCCGGTTGCAGGTGAACTTGCAGGAGTGGCAGCTGAAGGGTCCGTGGGTGCGTCTCGGTGTGGCTCGGTAGCAACCCGGGGTCCTGCCAGTGTTGAGTGCGATGAGTTCGGTGGCGTCGTAGATTCGTCGGGTCGGCTTCCGTCGGTGGGGGCCAGGGGTCCTGGCACTGGGCGCGGTCCAGGCGCGGACGGGCGCAGACGGGCTTACCTTTGGCGCACCTTCGGCGCTCATTCGGTGCTCCCGTTGCGCGCGTCCACTGCGCGGTCGCTCTGGGGGCGTCATAAATCAGTAGCCGGGAGGGCGGGTCAGCTGGGAGGCGGGAGCGGTGGGCGGGGCCGCAGGGAGGCAGCGGCGGGAATCGGCAATATCAGCAATAGTCACAACTGTGCATCATGAATGATTCGGATCAAGGGGCACATGCATCAACCTATTTAGGAAGTGCAAACGGTGCGAATCGGTAAATTCGCCCGTTTGCGCTTCCTAAATACGTTTTTGGAATGCATCAAACACTTTTTCTTAATTCGCATTTTTTTGCATTTCTAAAAAATGCGAATGCATTTAAGGAATCGCATTTGTGCGATTCCTTAAATGCAATGCATCAATTTAAAAAAAAATGCGAATTATGAAATAGGAAGTGCAAATTAACACGAGGTTGACCCTCGTGTTAATTTGCGAAAATCTTTCAAAAAGGAAAAATATGCATTTTTTAAACTGTCATGTTACAGACACACATGTCCTTAGGACATGTGTGTTTGAAACATGCACTTTCAAATACATTTCAGGGGTGCAGGGGGGGGGTCCTTTGGACCCCCCCCCTGCACCCTTGGAATGCATCAACAAATTGCGAATTTGTAAATGCCTTCCCATTGACTCCTATGGGCCTTTTGGCCCATAGGAATCAATTATTATGAAAAACAGTGGTCCATAGGATTGAGTTTTCACAAAGACAAAATAGAAATATAGACTCAAATCAGTACTATATTAGCAAGATTTTCAGTACCCAGCCGGGCCTGAATTTTTATTTTCAAATATAAGTAAATTTTAAAAGACCATCAAGAAGGTCTAATGTAGCAGTTAATAGGGTACAAGCCTGTACCTATCCAAAAGTACACTCAAGAAAAATTCAAGAGTAGGAAGAGAGCAAAAAAAGAGAAGGTAAAGAATATCAGGCAAAAAAAGCTGCGGAGCCAATTGTCCCTTGCAACAATAACAGATTAGCACTGCAAGTTCAGACAACCAATACATGTAACATTATAAACACAATGGACAGGTTACATAATCGGAATGAGTGTCGACGGCGTTTCGATCCCCGGCTCCTAGTGAACTGGGATCATCATCAGGACAGTAAAAATGTATTGCCTGTATGTGCTTTCTTTACAACCTGTTAGGAATTACAATTTACAGAAATGGGAAAAAGAAGAAAAAGGGAGAAGAAAATTCTGTTTAAATACAGCACTATTTACAGGAAAATGCACGTGGTGTTCATTTTTGTCATGCTATTGTGATCAAAACGTCCTTTAGTGTTCAAAACACATGCTTAATCTAGGAAAGTGCAAGAGCCGTTTAAGGCAAAGCCGAATCGGGAAATAATACCGTGAGCATTTAACCGCTAACGTCGTTGCGCCTATTAGAGCGAACGTGACTATATGTGTCGCTTTCAAGGATGCCATAGTGGTGAAGCCGTGTGTGGCGCTGATTCTGTGTCTGGCAATAAGTGAAAATAAAACCTTTCCAGATCGTGGCGGCGGTGGCTAAAGTGCTAGGGTGGTAAAATCATGCATCACGATTGCCTGGTTTCTTTGCATGCCTCTTAACATGGCCATAATGATAACAAATTAATAATTGAAGGCGCACCTTGTAGGCATTTTACATCAGCCTTCTAGTAGTTATAAGGATAGTTGAATCGAAGGGCTGGTACCTACAGTGAACAAAACAAATTAGCCAACAGTGCTGGTAAAATACGCTAATAGTGAGAGCAGGGGGAAACATAACGTTACCTCGGTGTCCTATTAGGTGGGTTTTGGGGGTGCTGCCATAATTTTCTATCATGAAGTTGATGAAGATTCCAATTATTCTTGGAACTTTGGTCGTGTGTATTCCGTAATGGGCATATACACAGAGACTCGAGGGTCTGCAATAAATGGGGATTAGAGCGTTAGGGCAAAAGAATACTGATGGCCCATGGTATTAACGCGCAGAGGGTGGGAGGAAGGACGAGAGCCCTTACCTTGGCGAAGAGACAATAGTCCTGGTGCTCGCGGTCCGGTTTGGCAGCAGGCGGTGTGCACACTGGTAACGCGCCGGCTTCACGAAGATACGGAAGTCAGCCCGTGCACCACCGCGTGTGATTAAATAAACAGTGAAGAGGGAGTAAGCGCAAAGGGAGGAGAAGTGTCCCCGTGGCGGCCATCTTAACATGGTGTTTGTTTACTCACGTTAGGTGCAAGTGCTCGTTGTCATGCAATGTGCTGAGATTACAGAGCAATTTCAATTTCAATTTACAGGGCAAAACGAATTACAAGATGAGAGATTCTGCCGCCTTATCAGCACCCCGCTCGTTGTCATGTAATGTGCTGGAATTACAGAGCAATTTCAATAACAAGGCAAAACGAATTACATGATGAGAAATTCTGCAGCTTTTTCATCACCCCGCATTAGACTCAGCATGTACACTTTTTCAGTTTTGGAAAGCATGATTTAGAATTTCAAGGGCAGACAGCATTATGTTAGAACACATCATACATTAAGCTATTGAGCAATATGTTGGTAAAAATCCGGAAATTTTTGACACTGTCATAAGTCAAAGTCTGGCAATTCATAGCAGTCCTGCCCAATCCTCAGTCCGGTTGAGACCATTCCGGATTGTGTCCAGAAGCAAAATACATTTCAGTTCCTCTTTGTTTAGGAGTTGAGCCATACAACCACCTCTGTGTGGTAACCTTAGTGCCTTTAGCACAGTCCATTTTAAGTCATTTTCTGTGTGTTTGGCACTGGCAAAATGTTCCACGAGCGGTGCATTCTGGGTTTGACAACGGATGCGGCTCTTGTGCTGGCAGATCCTTGTTTTCACCTTCTGCGATGTTTGACCCACATACATTTTCATACATGGACATTGAACCAAGTAAATAACATTACAGGTGTTACAATTAGAAAGTGAAGAGCTGGTAAAGGTGATATTATTAAATACCCTGGTTTTCCCTTCAATGGTTATGTCACATACACTACAGTTGCCACATTTCACATGTCCTACAACGGGGGACAGACCCCATATGCTTTCAAGTGTAGAGGATTGAGCGGGGCTTGGCAGTGCTGCTCGGACTAGATGGTCCTTGAGATTTTTGCTCTTTTTAAACGCAAATAAGGGGCGCTCAATTTCTAACATGCCCGCATTAATGACAGGCCAGTGACGGAGTATCATCTTTCTCATTTTGTTTGACACGGGAGAAAAAGTGGTTACACAAGCTATTCTCTCCTGTGGGGTCTTAGCGGTGGGTGTCAGTAAGGTTTCTCTAGGTCTATACCAAGCCCTTTTGAGGGCATTTTTAACAATACGCCTCGGGTAGCCCCTGTTTTTTAGTTTTTCTGTTAGGATGGCCCCTTCTTTGAAATAATCCTGCCTACACGAGCAATTTCTCCTGATTCGCAGGAACTGAGAGAATGGGAGGGAATCCCGTAGTGCTCTGGGATGGTTGCTGGAATAATCTAAAAGTGTATTCCGCTCTGTAGTTTTTCTGAACAAGCGTGTCAGGAGAACTCCCTCTTGATGGAAGATGGAAAGGTCTAGGAAGTCGATAGAGGTCTTATTCGAGGTTAAGGTAAAGTGAAGACCACAGCAGTTGTGATCCATCCAGTGTTGGAAATGGCGCAGATCATTGACTTCGCATCTCCAGATCATGAATATGTCGTCAATGTATCTACGCCATAGTACAATTCCTGGATAGAATGGATTAGATGGGCAAAGTATCACCTCCTTTTCAATTTCATTCATGAAAAGTATAGCCAAATTTGGGGCAAAAATAGCCCCCATACTGGTGCCCTTGATCTGCTGGTAAAAGAGGCCATTGAATGTGAAGAAGTTTTTGGTTAGGCAGATTTCAAGCAACTGTAGAATAAAAGATGTTGGAATTGCGTGAGGGCGGGGACGTGTGTCTAGAGTTTTTTGAATCACCTTCAGGGCCGCTATCTGAGGGATATTGGTATAAAGCGACTCCACGTCCATGGTGCAGAGCGTGTCAGTCACTGGATTAAAAGGCAAGTTTTCAACTAGTGAGATCATGGCCATGGAGTCTCTGACATAACAGGGTGTGGAGGGGACAAACTCCTTTATAAAGTAATCAATAAAGGCTCCTAATGGCTCTAAAATAGAGCCACAAGCAGATACAATCGGCCGTCCAGGGGGTGCAGTAAGGCTCTTATGGATTTTTGGAAGAGTATATATCACTGGTGTTCTCGGGCTTTTGATATTTAGATAATTAAACTCTTTTTTAGATAAGAAACCTTCTCTCATTGCGTCCGTGGTAATGTTCCTTATTAATTCCTGAATTTCCTTTGTAGGATTGGATGCTAGCCTTTGATAGTGTTCCCTATTGTCTAGCTGCCTTTGTATTTCAGCGGTGTAGGACTCGAGATCCTGAAGAACGATTCCACCACCCTTGTCTGCACTCTTGATGATCAGAGAATTGTTCATTTTGAGAGTGGTAATTGCCTGTTTTTCTCTTAGCGTGATATTGTATGGGATGAAACTGCGGGTGTTTTGTAAGGTGGAGAGATCTTTTAAGACCAACTTCTCGAAAGTAATTATCTCTGGTGGAATCATCCCGGAAGTGGGAGAAAAGTTAGAGGGAGGCCGGAAAGGTGTTAGGGCATTACTCTCCTGACTGGGATGTAGTTGAAAAAATGCCTTTAACCGAACTCGTCTGAAAAATCTCATCAGTTCGGTTTGTAATTCCAAAAAATTGGGCGGGATTGTGGGCACAAAAGTGAGTCCTTTTTTAAGAAGGGAAATTTCATCCTCC
The DNA here is from genome assembly GCF_964261635.1 of Lissotriton helveticus. Lineage (NCBI taxonomy): Eukaryota > Metazoa > Chordata > Amphibia > Caudata > Salamandridae > Lissotriton > Lissotriton helveticus. Next base: position 1,899,025,432 of record NC_136061.1, read on the forward strand.
TTCAAGGAGTAGTTGGAGATGTTAAAGATAGGGATTATTTCTGTGCTAGGGGAAGCGGAGTCTACCACTGGTAGTAATTGTTCCTCGTCCGTCGTTCCCCTGGTGGATTGACCCATCTCTGGGTTTTCTTGACTTTCCCTCTCTGGGGTGTGCCTTGTTGGCCTCTCTGTAAAAAAGAATTTGTACCACCTGTCTGATGTGAATATCAAAGAATATCAAAGAATAGAACAAAATAAAAAATCCAACAAAATCAAAAAAGATATCAAAGCTTATAATATAGAAGTGACATACCCGTACCTACAAAAAGACTTCTATACAAATCGGGCATATTCTAACCCCCAACAATTCAGGCCCTGGGGTAGATATAACAGACGGCGGAACCTGGTAGGATTCTCAGAAACCTCAGCCGAATCTTCCGATAACTCGGACGCGGGTGAAGGCAGTAGTACATCTCGACGAGGCGGCTCACATCAGACAGGTGGTACAAATTCTTTTTTACAGAGAGGCCAACAAGGCACACCCCAGAGAGGGAAAGTCAAGAAAACCCAGAGATGGGTCAATCCACCAGGGGAACGACGGACGAGGAACAATTACTACCAGTGGTAGACTCCGCTTCCCCTAGCACAGAAATAATCCCTATCTTTAACATCTCCAACTACTCCTTGAAGGAGGATGAAATTTCCCTTCTTAAAAAAGGACTCACTTTTGTGCCCACAATCCCGCCCAATTTTTTGGAATTACAAACCGAACTGATGAGATTTTTCAGACGAGTTCGGTTAAAGGCATTTTTTCAACTACATCCCAGTCAGGAGAGTAATGCCCTAACACCTTTCCGGCCTCCCTCTAACTTTTCTCCCACTTCCGGGATGATTCCACCAGAGATAATTACTTTCGAGAAGTTGGTCTTAAAAGATCTCTCCACCTTACAAAACACCCGCAGTTTCATCCCATACAATATCACGCTAAGAGAAAAACAGGCAATTACCACTCTCAAAATGAACAATTCTCTGATCATCAAGAGTGCAGACAAGGGTGGTGGAATCGTTCTTCAGGATCTCGAGTCCTACACCGCTGAAATACAAAGGCAGCTAGACAATAGGGAACACTATCAAAGGCTAGCATCCAATCCTACAAAGGAAATTCAGGAATTAATAAGGAACATTACCACGGACGCAATGAGAGAAGGTTTCTTATCTAAAAAAGAGTTTAATTATCTAAATATCAAAAGCCCGAGAACACCAGTGATATATACTCTTCCAAAAATCCATAAGAGCCTTACTGCACCCCCTGGACGGCCGATTGTATCTGCTTGTGGCTCTATTTTAGAGCCATTAGGAGCCTTTATTGACTTCTTTATAAAGGAGTTTGTCCCCTCCACACCCTGTTATGTCAGAGACTCCATGGCCATGATCTCACTAGTTGAAAACTTGCCTTTTAATCCAGTGACTGACACGCTCTGCACCATGGACGTGGAGTCGCTTTATACCAATATCCCTCAGATAGCGGCCCTGAAGGTGATTCAAAAAACTCTAGACACACGTCCCCGCCCTCACGCAATTCCAACATCTTTTATTCTACAGTTGCTTGAAATCTGCCTAACCAAAAACTTCTTCACATTCAATGGCCTCTTTTACCAGCAGATCAAGGGCACCAGTATGGGGGCTATTTTTGCCCCAAATTTGGCTATACTTTTCATGAATGAAATTGAAAAGGAGGTGATACTTTGCCCATCTAATCCATTCTATCCAGGAATTGTACTATGGCGTAGATACATTGACGACATATTCATGATCTGGAGATGCGAAGTCAATGATCTGCGCCATTTCCAACACTGGATGGATCACAACTGCTGTGGTCTTCACTTTACCTTAACCTCGAATAAGACCTCTATCGACTTCCTAGACCTTTCCATCTTCCATCAAGAGGGAGTTCTCCTGACACGCTTGTTCAGAAAAACTACAGAGCGGAATACACTTTTAGATTATTCCAGCAACCATCCCAGAGCACTACGGGATTCCCTCCCATTCTCTCAGTTCCTGCGAATCAGGAGAAATTGCTCGTGTAGGCAGGATTATTTCAAAGAAGGGGCCATCCTAACAGAAAAACTAAAAAACAGGGGCTACCCGAGGCGTATTGTTAAAAATGCCCTCAAAAGGGCTTGGTATAGACCTAGAGAAACCTTACTGACACCCACCGCTAAGACCCCACAGGAGAGAATAGCTTGTGTAACCACTTTTTCTCCCGTGTCAAACAAAATGAGAAAGATGATACTCCGTCACTGGCCTGTCATTAATGCGGGCATGTTAGAAATTGAGCGCCCCTTATTTGCGTTTAAAAAGAGCAAAAATCTCAAGGACCATCTAGTCCGAGCAGCACTGCCAAGCCCCGCTCAATCCTCTACACTTGAAAGCATATGGGGTCTGTCCCCCGTTGTAGGACATGTGAAATGTGGCAACTGTAGTGTATGTGACATAACCATTGAAGGGAAAACCAGGGTATTTAATAATATCACCTTTACCAGCTCTTCACTTTCTAATTGTAACACCTGTAATGTTATTTACTTGGTTCAATGTCCATGTATGAAAATGTATGTGGGTCAAACATCGCAGAAGGTGAAAACAAGGATCTGCCAGCACAAGAGCCGCATCCGTTGTCAAACCCAGAATGCACCGCTCGTGGAACATTTTGCCAGTGCCAAACACACAGAAAATGACTTAAAATGGACTGTGCTAAAGGCACTAAGGTTACCACACAGAGGTGGTTGTATGGCTCAACTCCTAAACAAAGAGGAACTGAAATGTATTTTGCTTCTGGACACAAACCGGAATGGTCTCAACCGGACTGAGGATTGGGCAGGACTGCTATGAATTGCCAGACTTTGACTTATGACAGTGTCAAAAATTTCCGGATTTTTACCAACATATTGCTCAATAGCTTAATGTATGATGTGTTCTAACATAATGCTGTCTGCCCTTGAAATTCTAAATCATGCTTTCCAAAACTGAAAAAGTGTACATGCTGAGTCTAATGCGGGGTGATGAAAAAGCTGCAGAATTTCTCATCATGTAATTCGTTTTGCCTTGTTATTGAAATTGCTCTGTAATTCCAGCACATTACATGACAACGAGCGGGGTGCTGATAAGGCGGCAGAATCTCTCATCTTGTAATTCGTTTTGCCCTGTAAATTGAAATTGAAATTGCTCTGTAATCTCAGCACATTGCATGACAACGAGCACTTGCACCTAACGTGAGTAAACAAACACCATGTTAAGATGGCCGCCACGGGGACACTTCTCCTCCCTTTGCGCTTACTCCCTCTTCACTGTTTATTTAATCACACGCGGTGGTGCACGGGCTGACTTCCGTATCTTCGTGAAGCCGGCGCGTTACCAGTGTGCACACCGCCTGCTGCCAAACCGGACCGCGAGCACCAGGACTATTGTCTCCTCGCCAAGGTAAGGGCTCTCGTCCTTCCTCCCACCCTCTGCGCGTTAATACCATGGGCCATCAGTATTCTTTTGCCCTAACGCTCTAATCCCCATTTATTGCAGACCCTCGAGTCTCTGTGTATATGCCCATTACGGAATACACACGACCAAAGTTCCAAGAATAATTGGAATCTTCATCAACTTCATGATAGAAAATTATGGCAGCACCCCCAAAACCCACCTAATAGGACACCGAGGTAACGTTATGTTTCCCCCTGCTCTCACTATTAGCGTATTTTACCAGCACTGTTGGCTAATTTGTTTTGTTCACTGTAGGTACCAGCCCTTCGATTCAACTATCCTTATAACTACTAGAAGGCTGATGTAAAATGCCTACAAGGTGCGCCTTCAATTATTAATTTGTTATCATTATGGCCATGTTAAGAGGCATGCAAAGAAACCAGGCAATCGTGATGCATGATTTTACCACCCTAGCACTTTAGCCACCGCCGCCACGATCTGGAAAGGTTTTATTTTCACTTATTGCCAGACACAGAATCAGCGCCACACACGGCTTCACCACTATGGCATCCTTGAAAGCGACACATATAGTCACGTTCGCTCTAATAGGCGCAACGACGTTAGCGGTTAAATGCTCACGGTATTATTTCCCGATTCGGCTTTGCCTTAAACGGCTCTTGCACTTTCCTAGATTAAGCATGTGTTTTGAACACTAAAGGACGTTTTGATCACAATAGCATGACAAAAATGAACACCACGTGCATTTTCCTGTAAATAGTGCTGTATTTAAACAGAATTTTCTTCTCCCTTTTTCTTCTTTTTCCCATTTCTGTAAATTGTAATTCCTAACAGGTTGTAAAGAAAGCACATACAGGCAATACATTTTTACTGTCCTGATGATGATCCCAGTTCACTAGGAGCCGGGGATCGAAACGCCGTCGACACTCATTCCGATTATGTAACCTGTCCATTGTGTTTATAATGTTACATGAATTGGTTGTCTGAACTTGCAGTGCTAATCTGTTATTGTTGCAAGGGACAATTGGCTCCGCAGCTTTTTTTGCCTGATATTCTTTACCTTCTCTTTTTTTGCTCTCTTCCTACTCTTGAATTTTTCTTGAGTGTACTTTTGGATAGGTACAGGCTTGTACCCTATTAACTGCTACATTAGACCTTCTTGATGGTCTTTTAAAATTTACTCATATTTGAAAATAAAAATTCAGGCCCGGCTGGGTACTGAAAATCTTGCTAATATAGTACTGATTTGAGTCTATATTTCTATTTTGTCTTTGTGAAAACTCAATCCTATGGACCACTGTTTTTCATAATAATTGATTGCCCAAGGTCCCTAGGCACCCATTGGGTCTCCCTTGTTCTCTGAAAATATAACCATAGGAATCAATGAGAATTGCGAAAATGCACTTAGGAATTCGCTATTTATTTGAGATTCGGTAAAAATTTGAATTTTTACCGATTCACAAATAAATACCGAAAAAAATTATGCATAGCATTTTGCAATTCTTAATTTGCGATTCGGTAATTTTCGCAAATTAAGAAATGCAAAATGTATGAATGATGCATGTGCCCCCAAGTCACTGACCAAAGACTGACTCAAAAAATGAAACACTAAACTACCTCCCTCCCCCACCCACACTCTCGAGTTTAGTCCCAGCTATGGGTGCAAGAGATATTCCATAACAAAGGATGTGTGGGAGCCCGTGATGTAACCCTCCCTTGTCCAAGGTGTTCCAGGACCTTATTGTAACAATGTTAGAGTGCATTTAGTACCTCTTGTGGGCTTGTCTCCGGAGGCAGCCAGTCCCTGCGGCTCCTTCAATTAGAGTAACATCGCAGACCAAGCTCTCAGGGCATCCTCAAGCTTATCAACCATGTGTACATGTCTCAAGCGCACCTCGTCTGCAACTGCCCACTCAGGAACGTCTTTCAACCATGGCAAATGTGTAGGTGGTAGCGGGCTCAGGCCTCTCCCCTCCCTTTCATCTTCTCCTCGGACCTTCCTCCCTTCCTCCTCTGCTAGTGGGCCAGCATTATGTTTTTTGTATGTACCCAATTGCGATTCATTGGAATGTCAAATGGATCACGTTAGCTTCCTCAAGTTGCACTGAGTGATTAATGGCACATTCTAAATGTAACGTGCCGCGTGCAGACTTTGAGAAGTATGATAAGTTAGAGAGATGGATAGTAGACAGGGCACTTCAACTGCTTGATCGCACTGCATGTCTGAATGTACACGAGGCTTATTGTGATTGTATATACAAAATGTTAAAAAAAGAATGTTAAAATAAAATTCAAAAAAATAAAAACATGTGGTGATGTGCTGTTCTGTAACCAGCACATTATCACTGGAATGTAGGTGGTGGAATTGTGAAGGAGTCAGATGATGAAGTCTGGATTTGAGCTACAACACTCCCTGTTGTGGATGGGGGTCTCCATTCCATTGTACTTGATAAAAGGAGTTTGCCTTTGTTACCTGTAGCGGTTTGGTGCTATTTCTCACAACTTGACATGGCATTTAATGAGGAAACTACCTTTGTGAATTGGGCAATTAGTGGTTTTTGAATCAGCCAGATATATCTCAGGAAATGATTACGCCTTTAGGTTGGGGCGAGAATAACGATGAAATTCAGTGTTTCCAACACACCTCTAGATCTGAAAACATTTGTACTGCTCTTCAAGCATGTTTAAGTATTATCAGGATATTTATACAAATATGCTAATTCACATCTGAACCCAGACTCATACATCTCCTCTCAGACCTTCCTTCCAACCTCATGTCTCCATGGTTCCTCTGGAGATCGTCCTGTTCTTGGGTGAACTAGAATTGCATAGTTATGCACAGCTATTGACTTTCATTTGCACAGTAATTGCTCAGGTCAACTTCAGTTCAATTCAGTTTGAACTGCAAATGCAATAAGTACATACATGACTGTTTTCCAAGGAATGTTTTTGCAAATGAAATAACGGCTCATTCACCTAATAATCTCTTACATTATTCACCCTTCTTCAGAGATAATTTTTGTTGAAATTATACTGTTTTCATTCATGCTGGGATGATTTACTTTTATTCAGAAGCTTAATAAAGCATAGGACATAAGCTTTAAAAACAAATTGCACTAAGGTCTGTGTGGGGAACTATATAATGCTTGAGATGAATATAAGGGAAAATGTATTGTTTGAAAATAAATCGTTATGTTTATAACACGGCTTAGTTTAAGTTTGGGTGATCTGTTCTTTCGGTGCAGATGTAATAATGGAGCTCAGTGCTGGACTAATGTTTCATAGTTTGTGCCACAGATGCCATTTATGAGGTATGCAGATATAGCTATTCAGTTTTAAAATATGCAAGTAGTGCGGCTACGTGGCATATGAGCTTTTATTTCTTTCTTCTTCTTAGTTTCATTACTTAGTGAAGGATCGTTTCTGCTTTTTGAAACACCACCCAGGATTTGGCAAATTATATTTTATTTTAAGTTCACTGTATTGATAAGGAAAAATACATTAGATCCTTTCGAACGTTTATAACATTGGGGTACACAAGACATTTGAGGTTTTGAGCGGATACATAGAGGACGTGATGGTTTAGAAGAGTACATAAATACATTATTTGCTAAATATATATGTAACCTCAATTAAAGCGGCATATAAATGTGATGACAAAGTAAGGTAAGTTATGATGATTCTTGTGAGATGGGGTGTTCCTAAAACGCAGTTCTGAATGATGAGCAGAGCTTTTAAGCAAATTTCAGTGGGGATATAGGGGCATATTACCAAGGGCAATTATCGCCGCATTAGCGGGACTTTTTCCCGCTAATGCGGCGATAATTTTATCGCCCTATTACCAAGCTGTTGCTAACACCAGTTAGCGACAGCTTGTAGGCGATAGCGGGCATTTAGGGGCCCACTTTGCATGTCAGCGACAATTATCGCTAATGACATGCAAAGAGGGTGTGCCAAAATGTCAGCGACTGAAAACAGTCGCTGCAATCGCTATCGCCTATGATCAACACAGGCGTTGTTTTGGAAATATTCGCGCTAAGCTAACGCCTGCCTTGACCAGTTCTTAGCCATGTTATCCAATGAGAGGTAAATAACATGGCTAAGAGCATTGTCACGGTAATGCCTGAATATCGCTGTATTGACAGCGATATTCACGCATTTTGCCTGTTTTTTATCGCTCCTGAGATAAACCTTGCTAATAGCAAGGTATCTCAGCGATAAAAACAGGTGAAGGGCGGCAATAGAAATATTGCCGCTAAGCCAACACAGCGATAATTATCGCTAGTTGTTGGTAATATGCCCCATAGTTCCTTTTTAGTAGCTTCGGTAATTAAAATGGTCGAACCTAACCTCGATGCTGCACACGGTGGCTTGACTTCGTCTTGGACGCCTTTCTCGGTAGCTTGGACGTTGCGCATTGGGATGTAGTAGTTCAGGATTTCAGAGATGTAGTTCAGGAAGGAGGCATTTATGACTTTGGAGAGTAGGATGAGTGCTTGTAAAGAGCTCTGTATTCCGCAGACAGCCGTCCTGCGTGGTGAAGGCATTAGGAGACCGGGCTGCGTCTGGAGCCATTGTAGAGGCTACATGCACCCATATTTTGATCGTGGTTCAGGAGGGTAATAGAAAATAGGGAGAATTCGACCTCAAACTGTTATAGTAGTCTGTTTTTCTGAGGACTAAAGATGAGATTTGCATTTTGGCAATTTGGAAGGAGTTGTTTAAAAAGAGTTTCTATATATTCAGTAACCTACGAGTTATTGGGGGACATGAAAAGGTAGGAGAGAGGGCCCCAGGTGGTAGCATGTTTTTCTTTAACATGTTTTGCCAAAACATTTTTATAAATGCCGTTTTATCTCAATCATGTGTTTGTGTTAAATTATTTTGATGTAAATATAGTTTTCTCATCCTCGTTTATGCTATAACATCTCTTAATGCTTTTTGACTGCAGTTTATTTATGGTAGCAGCAAAATGCCGTTCCGTTGAGAGGTATTTTGTGTAGCTGTCCGCTTTGGTGAAGACATCTTGGGGACATTCAGATGCTTCCCTGGAAATTCCACCCATTGCTTACCAACAGCTTTTTGGTTCGTAAGTCACACCTGCTTGCTTTCTATTTGCTGGCTTTATTTGTATTAGGCTGTCCAGCTTGAGTTAGTACATCCTGCAGAGGATACCCTGTTTACTGTATTCTTCCACAAACTACCTTTCTGCAAACAGGCATTTAAATTTTGTTTTTATCGTGTCGCATTTAATGTGCATTCAAAGGCAGAGGCCAAATAACAGCTTTGCCTTCCCAGGGAGCTTGGTGTTTACTTTTGTTCCCTGAGTTTAAAGTGAGAGGATTCATGTGACAGTTCTGCTGGGTACTCATGCAAGATGAAAGGCTGTAGCACATTATTTTTTGTAGCACACAACAAAATTTAAATATCTGCAGATGGACTGTGCAAATATTTTCAGAATTAGGAAAGCACACACAAAAGTAAATTTTTAATATGATCACAAGATTTTGTTTCATTTATTTATTAATGCATAGTTATTTAAAACCGTAGCATACAAAAAATAAGTTTAAAAGTTATACATCAGACAACATTTCATCAAAATTTAACACCTACAAACACTTCTGTAAAAACATAGACTTTAAAAAAAATATAAACAGATAACTTATATATAAAGCACAGATCGCTTTCCAACTATTCTGAGGACTGGTTGAGATTTTTTCACCCTAAAGTGCATGTGCCCTATGCAATAATTAAAGTGCGGTGATATTTACAATACTATATATAATATAAAACATGGGATTATAACAAAACAGATATGGCAGAGTACACTTTAAATATTTTATACGATCTCATGTACCCACCAAATGCTCAGCTATACTCAATAATCATTTTTTTCCAGCCTTATTTGAAAATATTGTATAGCGACAATTTACCATTGGTCAGTGGGTTTTATACATGCAATGACCACTTGCCTACAGGTACGGATTCCCAGCTTGTTAAAATAATGTTTCAACTATTCTCTTATATACCATGTGAGCAATGTTCTCAATTCCTTTACTACACAGTCTACAGAGTGTTCTTGTAGATGTCTTATTCCATTCATTTTCTTCCCCTAGAGTTTTGCCGAGACGGAAGTGCATAAAATCAGTTTCCAATTTCCTTGACCAGCGGGCTTCTAATTATGTTGGATTTTAAGAGATTCATATTAATTTATAACCAACCAGTCATGGGCTCTGCTTGCCAATTTCTCAATATCCTCTATAACAGATGTTTTCTTTATTATCTTATTGGTTAGTGTTTTTAAAGCAGCTTGGTGGAAGAGAATCAGCCCATATTGATTGGATACCCAAATCATTTATTGCTGTGTTTAAATAGGAATGGGCAGGTGCATTTTCGTGTTGTTGCACCTCCTGCCACAAAGCTTTGCATAAATGATTTTCAGAGGCAGTTCTTTTTCTGTTGCAAGTTTTTACATATGACCTCATCCTTGCTATTATTTGATTTGTAAACCCCAATTCCAGTCTTATTTGGGCCAGCGATGCTTGCAGTGGTTGATTGACGAGAGATATAAATAGTTTGGAGGACATCAGATTTAAAAGAGCTGCAACCCTGCCACGAAGTGCTTAATTAGCGTAAGTAATTGTTGGAAGGAGTCTAGCTGACATCACTTTTAAAAGTGGTGCAGAACTGGGGCCTTCTAATGTTCTTTGCAGGATGAAGAATGCCTGGGTCAAGGAGAAAGCTTTTCTCTTCAAGTGTTCTTCACACTGTTTAAAGGTCACCCGATGATCAAAAAGTACTCCCAATATTTGCATGTTGTTGTCTGCTTCAGTTGATTTCTTCCTAAGAACCACTTACATTTCTTCGTTATTTTTCTGCTCACTTCCATGGTCTTCTTTAGATTAGCTGTCAATACTTTTGCTGCAGAATATAAGAAAAGTTGATCAATAAGTTGCTGCAAGCCGATTTTTGTCTAGCTAAGTAATATGACATCATCTGCATATAGAAGGTTGGATATGGGTGTGGACCCCAATTATGGGGGATTAGAATGTACTTTATCCAGATCAATCGGGAGGCCAGCTAAGAATAAATTGAATAGATATGGAGTGAAGACACAGTCCTGTTTTAGGCCTGGCTGTGTCTTTATTATTTTGATAGCCCGGATCCACCTATTTTTCTTACTCTCACCCAAATATTAATATACTCCCTGATGCCATTTCCACCCATTATCTTCTGTGTGCTATATTTGTATCAGTAAAACTTTATATCTGTACAAGTGTAATGGCTATTTCAATAAAAAATGTGTTGTCTGTAACGGCAGTGCTCTATCATACCATGCATACTCCACTCTCTGCCAACACCACTCTACGACACTCAACTCCACTCTATGCCAATCCCCTCTACAACACTCCACGATCACACTATGACACCCTACTCTCTGTTATGTCACTCCTCTCTATGCCACTCCACTCAAATCTACAACACTCCACCTCAATCTACTGCACTCAGCTCTACGCCTCTCTACTCTAATCCACCCTACAACACTTTAAGCCACTCCATCTGCAACACTCTATGGAACTTCACACTATGCCAGTTCACTCTTGGCCACTCCACTCTACGTCAACCCACTCTATGACAATCCACTCTACGACACTCTATTTCACTCCACTCTATGCCACTTTATGCCAATCCACTCTATTACACTCTATGCCACTTTACTCCCCTCTACGCTTCTTCACTGTACAGTACTCCACTCTATACAGCATTTTTCTTTCCTCCACGTCATGACACTCTATGCCCCTCCACTCTACATCACAACACTCTACGCCACTCTACGACACTTCACTGTGGGACCCGCCTTGCCACTCTATGACACTCTTTCCCACTTTACAACAGTCTACTCCAAGAAACTCTACACTACTATAGTCTACTCTATGACACTCAATAACACTGTATGCTACTCTAGGCCACTTTAGTGCACTCTGTGCCACTCCATGCTACGCCACTCCACTTTATGACACTCTACTCCACTCTACACCAGTGCACTCCACTCCATTCTGCATACTCCACTCCACTCGATAACACTTTACTCCACTATGTGCTCTGCCACGCTATGCCCTCCACTCTCCGTCAGTTCACTCTGACACTCTTCATCACTCTACTCCACTCTATATCAGTCCACTCTATTGGACTCTATGGCACCATATGACACTCTGCAACACAACACTCTGCTCCATTTTACAACTCTTCTCCACTCTATGTCATTCTGCGCCACACCACGATACTCAATGACGCTTCACTCTACGATCCTCCATTCCACCCTATGGCTCACCATGCCACTCAATGACCCTTTACTTTACGCCATTATATACTGCTCCACTCTACACCATGCCACTTAATGCCATGCCACTCTATGACACTCTACTTCTCTCCACTGTACGCCGCTCCACTCCACTCCACTCCGTGCCTCCTACTCCACTCTATGCCACTCCACTCTATGACACTCTATTCCAATCCACCACACTTTACTCCACTCAAAGGCACTTTACTCTATTCCATGCTATTCCAGTCTATGCCCCTCAATGACTCTTAACTTCACTCAACCACGCTCTACTCCACCCTATGCCATGACACTCTATGCCCCTCTACTTGACTCTACACCCCTATGCCCAATGACCCTCCACCCTCAATGCCCCTCCTCTCTACACCAATCCAGTCTACTCTACAGGACTCTACAACACTCCAGCACATATAGAAAGACGAAAAAAAGAGGAGAAAAAAACATATTTCTCCTCATTACGCGTCCCCTGGGAAGGTGTACCATTTTGATACATTCCCAAGGTTTACTAGTGTTAGTAAATCTGGGAATATGCCAAAAACCATGGGTGGATGTGTGGGAACAATCATGCTCCAGCCATGCAACAGTTTTTCAGGGCAGAGTAATGCAAGACAGCTACTTGCGCTGCCTTCCATTACTCCTGATTTGCTATGCCACATAGAGCCATGCAAGGTGACTCTGCATGGCATAAAAAAACTCACTTAAGAGCTTGTGTTACTCTCATGTCACCTTGAGTGCCACAAGAGCAATGCAAGCCCTAGATAAATCTGGCCCCAAGTTTGAACCAGTGCCTAAGGAAAACCTGCTTTAAGCAGAAGAAATACAGGAGTTGTGCCTGCACAGATAAATTGCTGACAGCCTGTCGGGGTTTTTGAAACAGTTGTCTTCAACTCTGTCTTGAAAGTCTGTCCCCAGCACTTTTATGCAGAACTATTACTGTCAATTTCCTTCCTTTCCAATCAAAAGGAATAGAATACAGATTTGGGAAGCAGAAAAAGGACAAATTGTTCCAATTGCTTCTAAAACAGTTTTGTGAATATCAGGGTTGGCTTTAGCACTGGTGGCACCCGGTGAGACAATCTTTTTTGTTGCCTCGCAATGAACTCCTTCTCCACAAATTCCTTCACTACCACCTCCAAGAGTACCCCTCATCCCTCCATGGTACCTCACTCACATGTATTTGATACCAGTGTAGAGTGTCAGATAACTTGTATCACACCCATATTACACAGAGAGAAAGAATCCTACACGTGTGTAAATCAACATATAGGAAATGTTACATAAGACAATGTGGACTACAAAGTGTAGGAGGCCCTTCCATATTTGTAGACATTTTATTTTAAAGAGTGCTTAGTCTGGAGAAGCACAAACTCAGAATTTAAAATGTATCACAGTGATTCGGGTTGACTTTAATAATAAGAATTTATTTCTAGCCAAGCAAGCCCTTTTTAGCAATGAAGGAATGGGGGAAAAACATAAGGTTCTAAAATTATTTGTTGCTGTTTGCATGAAGCTCTTTGATGCCAGTTCATAGCTCACTTTACTATATGAGATGAACTTGCAAAAAGATCTCTGTGACAAAAGCAGCAATCCACTGAGCTATCGACATAAAACACATTTATGTAATCTGGATGTTACACATGCTTTACAGCAGGCACATGAAAACTGCGACTAGACAAAACTGAGGTCTCCCTAGCAAATTATCACCAGAGTTATCTTGACATTTATATTACTGCCTGGAAATTGCTCTGCACACAAGGAACTCTCCATCAAGTGCTTTTATTCCCTAAGATATCAAGAAATGCAGATCCTGTAGAGCTCAGTACCCAGTGTGGTTGCACCAGTCGCTCTAACAATGGTCCAGGTGCATCCAACTAAATACCTGAACCCATCTCCTAAGAACAGGCTGCCTACCGGAAGAATATACTTCAAGAACCCTTGATGCTGAGGAGCTAAAAAAAAAACTTCCAGCTGAAAGGTGCTGCCCTGATTTACAGGAACTTGCTCTGGGGTAACTCATTTTAGAGGATAAAAATAAGCCCCTAGAGAGCAAATGGGAGACACTGACAAAAAGAGCTCTTTTTGGTGGACTCCTCCAAATAAAGGCAACATTTTACAACTTATCCTGCATATGACTGTCTTCAAATAGCTGCATGCAGTGTTTAATTTGTAAAATATGAATTCCAGGTGCCCAAATGTTTGTCAGAGGCCACACCCACTTTCCAGGCTCTACTCACTTACTGTATTGGCTCCACCCACATCCTCAACTGGCACTGCTAAAAGTCAAATGTAATATCTAATCTGAATTTCAGCAAGGGACCCTTCCTCATAGTGAGATTTTGATAGGAGGTTCCCCTGCCTTGTGCTTAATGACGGCTAGAGGTGTTTGGGGGGGGGGAGTTCTCCCCTCAAGAACATTTTGAAATAAGAAAGACCAAAATGGCGCACAACACATTTTTCATTACATATTTAGCTGTATTAACTTTCAAAGCATAGTAAATCGTAAATGATGACCTGCCAAAAGCATGCCAGAAAGCATGGAAATGTCACACATAAGAACCCATGCCATAAACCGTGGAAATGCCACATATAAGCACCCAGGCCATTAACTGTGGAAATGTCACACATAAGCCCTCAGGCCAGAAAGCATGGAAATGTCACACATGAGTACTTAGTCTCAGACCAGGAAGCATGGAGATGTCACACAAAGGCACCTTGGGCGGAAAGCATGGAAACGTCACACAAAGGCACACAGGTCAGAGAGCATGAAAATGTCAAATGAAGGCACCCTGGCCAGTGGCGCTGGAACAATTGTCAGAGTGTTGTCCTAAAAATTACCACTCTTCCCTTCACCTCTCTCTGGGTCTTACTTCTTTCTTACTACACCTCTCCTTCTCTACCTCTTTTTTTCTGTCCCTCGTTCATCTTTCTATGCCCCTTTCCCAGTATCAATCCACTCTCCCTTCCTCACCTACAACCATCTCACTAATGCTCCTTCTCTTTATGAACTTTGATATCTCACCTCTTACTCTCTACCTCTTTACCTCAACCATTCTCTAGCTTTGTTTCACTTTCAGCTCTCTTTCACTACCTCACCTCTGTCTTTTTTCTTCACCTCTTTTCTCTCAACATATTCTCTCACTGCCCTTCAGAACTCTAATACTACCTTTCTTTCTACCTCTCTACACCTGACTTATCATTCTACGCCTCACTTCACATTTGACCTCTTTCTTTTCCTCACCCTGATTTCTCTAGCTGTCACCCATATATAGTTCTGGTACTGTAACGGCTCACATTCTACCTGCCACTGCTTTCACTACTTCTCTCTGCCTCAAGTGCTCTCTTACTAACCTCTTTCTACTTTAGCTCCCTGTCTAGCTCACCTCTCTTCTACCTTACTACTTCTACTCCCTAAAGTTTCTTCGCTATATTTCTTATTGTCTCTCCGTCTAACAGGCATTTCTAGAGGAGGGCTAGATAGGACAAACTGTGCAATAAAGGTGACCAAACTGCAGAGGTGGCTCCAAGTCCAAAGCACACGAGTCTAGGTGCACCTGAAATGTCTCACAATCCTACAGTCTCTTTCCTTCAAACAGCTTTCAATTTTCTCTTCCACACATTCTGCTGGAAAGAGCAGCTGAAGACATGCAAATGACCCAGACTAACTGCATCCTGCATTTTTATATTGAGAATCTCAACCATGTAGTGCATTGCTACATCATAAATGAATCCTTAGCGTAAACAAAAAAACAAATCAATGCCATTAAGGGCATAGTACTTGCACGCGGTACCTGGCGCCCGAGGCGTGGTTGCTCAGGGCAGGCCTGGTCTCAGACTCGTCAGTCAGTGGTTCACTTCACAGTTCACTTCATACATATGAAGTGAGTCACTGGGTGAGGAGTCTAAGGCCTGCCCTGAGCAATATTGTTTCCTGTGCTGGGCACTGTGTGCAAGTATAATGCACCAGGACAGGACTAGGAGGCTAGAAGTGAAATTAAATGCAAGCTTAAAGAAGAAACATTTGTGGAATTACTGAAAAGAAAGTGTGCACACAGACTGAGTAATAAAATGATTTTTCTATTCTGTTTGCTTCATATTCTTGCCCTTTTTTAGCAATTGAATTAATAATTTCCACTAATGTAAAAGTCGCTTTATTTTTTCACCTTTTGAGAATGAAGGCGTAAGTTCAGCTCTATTAGAATTCACACTTGTTCCCAGCATGCCTTACGCACATGTAGTGGCAGCAAGCATTTAACTGACTGAACAAACTAATGGTCATTCACAATAGAATAGATTTTTGCAACATGTCCAAAACAATATTACCATCTAAATAAATGTCCCAGCACTGAGAAAACACCACCATATCTGACTGGGTTGTAGCTTGTCTACTGGGAAGACCGTCACCTTTTCAAAGACATCACGTAATTAGTTATTTCTCCCATCCTCCCTGAATCTGTAACATCTTTAAACAGCAACTGAAAAAACCATAGGTTATAGATCATATATAGTTAGGAATTAGCATTTACAAAACCTTGAAAATTCACTGAAAAAACCATAGGTTATAGACCATATATAGTTAGGAATTAACATTTAAAAAACCTTATTTTACTCACACAAAACCATTGAAATTCCATATATAGTTAGTTGCACTAACTATATATCGCGCACCCGCAATCCACTGCTGATGATGTCACATATTACATCATTCATGACATGGTCAGTGACATCACTGATGACATCACTGATGACATCTCAAATGACATCACTGATGACATGACTGATAACAACATCCAGTGATTTTTTGTTTCTGTAAAGTTTAAATATGTCTTACATATTGAAGAATGAGTGGATGTGTAAGTGTCTGGACGAAGGATTTAGTAGGTGCATGACTGACTGTATGACTGAGTGATTAAATGTGTCTCACTGAGTGCATGGGTTAGTGACTAAACTGTCTTAATTTGTGCATCATTATGTCTGTTGTTCTGTAAACTGCTGCATGTGTTGATCAGTAGCTATATGAGTAACTATATGGGTTATTGATTGATTGTCCAAGTATTTGTATGGGAGACTGAGTGTGTGTGTGGCTGGCTGGGAGGTGTGTGACTCTGTGCAGATCAATGTGTACTTATATCAATGATTGTATAACAAGGTAAGTATGTGTTAGTATATGTTTGAAAATATAAGGTGCTCTATGTTTAACTGTATAGACAAGAAAATGGAAGTGTGATTGATTCTTTACAGGACTGACTAGGTGTGTGAGTAACTCCATGGATGAGTGGCAGAGTGTGAGTGTCTGTATAGGTGTATGAGTGCATATGATAGTGTTGTAAAGATGAGTGATTGTATGTATGAATGATTGCATGGGTGAATGAGTGAATGTGTGTGTAGACGTAGGAATCAGTGAGTACATATGTAGTAACTAGTATTGGTGTGTCAATGGTTTCAAAAATTATACTCTGTATTTAACACTGGGTGAAACAGAGGTTATATTAAAATATGAGGAGATGCATTGTATTGTCACATGAATGATATCATCAGTGATGTGGTCATTGATGTCAAATGAGATGTCATCAGTGATGTCATCAGTGATGTCATTTGAGATGTCATCAGTGATGTCACTGACCATGTCATGAATGATGTAATATGTGACATCATCAGCAGTGGATTGCGGGTGCGCGATATATAGTTAGTGCAACTAACTATATATGGAATTTCAATGGTTTTGTGTGAGTAAAATAAGGTTTTTTAAATGCTAATTCCTAACTATATATGGTCTATAACCTATGGTTTTTTCAGTGAATTTTCAAGGTTTTGTAAATGCTAATTCCTAACTATATATGATCTATAACCTATGGTTTTTTCAGTGAATTTCAATGGTTTTTTAATAGCAAATATCATAAGCTGTCGAATGTCAAGTACGTGGTAAGTGAAAACATTTTCGTGTTTATGCACACTGATCTGCTTTGAATGGTGCCCCCCCCCCTCATTTCTATTAGGAGTACTCTCTCTTTGCACATAGTGAAGGGTAGTTAACGCAGGCCTTTGCCCCCGTTGTAATACGTCGTGCCTGCTTCTCTCTCCATTTGATTGATTGTTATCCAAGTATTTACTGTTTTAGAATTGGTTCTCTTTGGTTCATTCTCTATTTACAAACAAACACAGAGTCGCAATACTCTGTTTAGTCTTTGCAGATAACGAAAAATCGTGTAAAAAAAAAAAGAAAAGGAATCGAGCAAAATCAGTAGGCCACTAACGGGATCTCTTTTTGACCTCGCTAAAATAGAAACATTAGGAACAACCCCTCATGACAAATACAAAACTGGTGAAATGAACTGAACTCCACACAATGATAGCTGCAAAACAGCTCGGCTCCGCCACCCACCCCGCCCAAAATAACGATAAAGAGCGGCTGCCATGATTGGTTGCGGAATGGCCACGATGGAGCTACGAAATGGTACTGCTCTCATGCTAACCCCAGCTTCAGTCTGAAACATCCAGAAACACTGTAGACTACCAATTCGATCAGTTCTGGTAGCGCCCCAATGTAACCCGGTAGAGAAGAACTAGCCCTCCCCTCTTTGACTGATGGTTCTTGTTGCCTGTCCCTTCTGTTGTCATTTAACAGAACTATTTAGCCTGCTGAAAGGGGTTGTGTTCCGACCGCTGGTTGGTGGAGACATTTTGACTATATTCTGGACCTGCGTTGTCGCGTAATGCGTCATATGACGCGCCGCGTTAGCGCATCCGGAAGTCATCCGGGGCGCGCAGCGCGTAACGTAAGCATAACAAGTCATGTGACTTGTTAATAAAACTTTTCATTGGTTCATTTTACTTTTCTTATTCTAATGATGAAAGGCTTGGTCATATGACCTAAAAATTACGCTTTTTATTACTTCCGAACATTATTTTTTCTTAAATATATGTTATAATGTTCCAGGCTAATGTACTTTCCCGGAAAATTTACAACTGTCCTGCAAGTAAAATATATTCTTTTTTCGAGAAAAAGAGCGTTTCTTCGTCCCATGACGGAGCCGTTGAGCAAAAGAGGGTCGACCTGCTGTCTTAGTCGCCGATACGCCTGAATATGAGATTCTTATCGATCACTTTATGTTGCAGGAATAGAAAACACAACAGCCCTTGACCATTTATCTTTACTGCGTTCCTTCGTATTATACCTTTTACCCTTCATGTAATTGGTCTGCTTTATTTCACTTGCCTTTTAATGATTCTAAAACAGTGACTATTATTAAAAACTTTACCAATGTATATACTACTACCATGTTTTCTTTTAAAAACCTTTATTGTGAAAATTTCATTATACAAATACGAGCCTATAACCACGTGGGCCTGCCACGGAGCAAACTGTAATCGTATATGATGAGTAGACATTTACACTGTAGAGGAACGTAACGGGCGGGCCATTAGGTTGCAAGAACTAAGGTGTCTAACAGTTACGGAATCGGTGGACGTACATTTTATAATTAAAATACGACAGGGCCAGTTACAATAAAATTATCTAGATATACATTTGCGGGCAAGTACCATGGGTGACGTTAATTCGAACTTTCAATAGTACAGTAATCAATAACACATCAGAACTTAATATCAATAGGGATGTCGAAATATTCAATCAATTCTCGTCCCCGCCCGCCATGTGCTTCAAAACTGCATACGTATCTCGTGATTTCAAGGTTCTGCAACCAGTACACAACAAGGAGTTACGAGTCCCATTTATTCCGGCGCCATTTTGGGCGAGGACGGGCAGGTCCAGGATATAGTCAAAATGTCTCTACCAACCATCGACTATGATGATGTTCATATGCTGTATTTATTAGAGTAACACTCATCTGTCCACATGAAATTAATTTGCCACAATCTAAACATGTCATTTTAATCTTTCCAAAGTTCTTCTAAATATTTGGGACCGTTTCCCTTGCCTCTGATGCTGTCAGTGCCACTTCTTTGATGAATGTACTAGCAGGTCAGGGGTTCTCCTCCAAATCTCTCTTTTATGCAGCACTATAATTAATTGGTGCCACCTCTCCATATGACGATGCATGGTATAGTTACCATAACTATATATTTTTTCGGTTCTTCTGGAGAGTTCATCGTGGCAGATGAAGCGTGTAACGTACCGGGCATTTACCTTTTTTTGCATGTACAGGAAAGGAAACAAAAAATCGAGCGTCCGAGTTCTAAGGTGTCCCAGGGCCATTTTAGTGGACCAGGCCCAAATCCAAAGAACAGGCCGCCATTTTGAGAGTCCTGTTGCAGCCGCCTGTCGCTGTAGCATCAAGAGCAGCCGAAACTCAGCTGAATGGCAACTGAAACGGTAAAGGGGCGCCCCACTACAGCAGACGATCCTCCACCTAGGAAGGCCCGTTCACGCCGCCTCCCCCCCCCCCTTCGGGCACCCCACGCCGTTATTCGGAGCAGTATTGTAGGATGGCCACACCAGTGCGGCAACTTGCTAGACATCACCTCGGTGGTAACCGAATCTCAACGCCTTGTGGTGTCTTCTATTCAGAAAACATTGTTATGCTGCCTTCGACCTATTCGCCGCAAGTGCGCACACAACTCAACTGCATAGCTTGCTAGACACCACCTCGATGCCATCCGGATCTTGGAATCTCAGCGCCTTTTGGTGTCTTCTCTTCAGAAAATATTGTTGCGCTGCCTTTGGCCCCATTCGCACATCGGTCCGCTACTGACGCCATCTCACAGGCTAATGGGGCGACCCACGCCGACTTTCAGCATTGTAGGATGACCACACCAGTACAGCAACTTGCTAGACATCACCTCGGTGCCATCCGGATCTCGGCGCCCCACTGCAGATGAAGTGCCTCTCAACTATGAAACCACCACGGTGACATCCGGATCTTGGCGCGTTGTGCTGCCTTCGGCCTATTCGCACATCGGTCCGCTACTGACGCCATCTCACAGGCTAATGGGGCGCCCCACGCCGAGTTTCAGCATTGTAGGATGACCACACCAGTACAGCAACTTGCTAGACATCACCTCGGTGCCATCCGGATCTTGGCATCTCAGCGCCTTGTGGTGTCTTCTATTCAGAAAATATTCTTGCGCTACCTTTGCCCCATTCACACATCGGTCCGCTACTGACGCCATCTCACAGGCTAATAGGGCGCCCCACGCCGAGTTTCAGCATTGTAGGATGACCACACCAGTACAGCAACTTGCTAGACATCACCTCGGTGCCATCCGGATCTTGGCATCTCAACGCCTAGTGGTATCTTCCATACAGAAAATATTGTTGCGCTGCCTTTGGCCCCATTCGCACATCGGTCCGCAACTTAGACATCACCTCGGTGCCATCCGGATCTTGGCATCTCAGCGCCTTGTGGTGTCAGTCAGAAAATATTGTTGCGCTGCCTTTGGCCCCATTCGCACATCAGTCCGCTACTGACACCATCTCACAGGCCAACAGGGCGCCCCACGCCGACTTTTACCATTGTAGGATGGCCACACCAGTGCCACAACTTGCTAGACACCACCTCGGTGCCATCCGGATCTTGGCATCTCAGCGCCTTGTGGTGTCTTCTATTCCGAAAATATTGTTGCGCTGCCTTTGGCCCCATTCGCACATCGGTCCGCTACTGCCGCCATCTCACAGGCCAACGGGGCGCCCCACGCCGACTTTCAACATTGTAGGATGGCCACACCAGTGCGGCAACTTACTAGACACCACCTCGGTGCCATCCGGATCTTGGCGCGTTGTGCTGCCTTCGGCCTATTCGCACATCGGTCCGCTACTGACGCAAACTCACAGGCCAACGGGGCGCCCCACGCCGACTTTCAGCATTGTAGGATGGCCACACCAGTGCTGCAACTTGCTGGACACCACCTCGGTGCCATCCAGATCTTGGCGCGTTGTATTGCCTTCGGCCTATTCGCACATCGGTCCGCTACTGACGCCGCCTCACGTGCCAACATATTTTCTCCGCATTTTATACCCTATGCCGCATAACAGGTCATGTGACTTGTTTATAAAACTTTTCATTGGTTCATTTTACTTTTGGTTTCCTAATGATGGAAGGCTTGATCATATGACCTAAAAACAACACTTTTCATTGGATGAAAACTTTTTTTTTTTTCCCAAACGATGAAAGCCCCACCTTGTTTCTGGATGTTTCAGACTGAAGCTGGCGTCAGCATGAGAGCACCACCATCTCGTAGCTCCGTCGTGGTCATTCCGCGAGCAATCATGGCAACCGCTCCCCACCAGAAGCCTACAGGAGTCGGGGGCCCCCAAAACTTTTGATGAATCCTCAAGGCGGAGGGGACGCTTTCGAGAATGGGGTCCAAGACCTAGCAGACAAGCGTCCGATTTCCAAGGTGTCCCAGGGCCATTTCAGTGGACCAGGCCCAAAAAGGAAAGAGCCTGCCGCCATTTTGAGAGTCCTGTGACAGCCGCCTATCGCTGCACCGCAAGAGTGGGCGCAACTCAGCTGAATTGCGGCTTTTGACACAGTGGACCAAAAACGGACGGAATGGCAACTGAAACGGTAAAGGGGCGCCCCACTACAACAGATGACACTCCACCTGGAGAGGCCCGTTCACGCCGCCTCCCCCGGGGCGCCCCACGCCGTTATTCGGAGCAGCATTGTAGGATACCAAAACCAGTGCGGCAACTTACTGGACATCACCTTGGTGCCATCGTTCTGCTGCCTTGGAACTATTCGCACAACAGTTTGCTACTGATGACCCACCCCCCGCGACGCCCCACGCCGGAAATCTGGACGTTGTGCTGCGTTGGGACTATTCGCACAGCCGACCGCTACTTCGTTGTTTTTCCCTAAAAATGTTTATATGTTATTACTATTTTTGTTTTCTTGTATATATTTATAAGTTATTAAAGTTTTATAATCTTACTACTTTGTCGGAGTGCTATATATTTTTAATGTGACACATAATTGTAAAAACTTTGATGTACAAAGAGTCATCCCTGGAATCTTCCGCTTCAGGCTCGGTCCCCTCCCCAATCACAATACAGGATGGTTTTCAGATAATAGGAACGCGTCTGCTGTGATGGATCTCATCGAGTGTGGGCCTTGATCTACTATAACTCCTTTGAAGAGGGGTGATTCTTTACAGCTGGGGCCATAAACTACATCTGCAGGGCTAGCTGATACCCTAGGACCAGCCTGGACAATCGGACACAGAGGAAAAGGAGTGTCAGAGGGTGCGGTAGTGAATAGGGCGAAAGGGAGGTGTCGGGCGGGCACAGGGTGTGATTCTCAGGGAAGAGCAGCGCAGATGGGGGGAGGTTTATTACCCATGCATAAGACAGAGAGCGGGGGTGACCACTGCCTGGGGGAGATGCTTGCGAGGGTGGGGAGCCATGCTAAGGATCGACAGCGTGCACAGAGTGGGTCTGGTCAAGGCATCTAAAATGGCTGCCGTGCACGACAAAAGTGTGGCATTTGAAAAAAGACAAGATGGCGCAGACAATGTTTTTCAACACTTCCTGATTTCCTTCGAATCGAACGTTAACAGACGTTGGGGCATATTACCAAAGTTAAGCGATATTTATCCCTAACGATGCTTAGCAACGATTTTTTTTACCGCTAAGCATCGTCAGAAATTATCGCAGATAAACCTTGCTATTATCAAGGTTTATCGCAAATACGATAATAAACGACCGCAATGCATTAATATCGCTGAAAACTAAGCGATATTCATGCATTACCGAGCTAATGCTCTTAGCCATGTTATCCACCTCCCATTGGATAACATGGCTAAGAACTGCTCAGGGCAGGTGCTAGCTTTTGGAGATATTCGCGCTTATCTCGAATATTTCCAAAAGTTGATAATAGGAGATAGCGATGTTAGCGACTGTTTCCAGTCGCTAACATCTTGGCATGCCCACTTTGCATGTCATTAGTGATAAATATCACTCACATGCAAAGTGGGGCCCAAGATGGTCGCTATCTCCTACTAGCCGTCGCTAACTGGTGTTAGCAACAGCTAGGTAATACAGATATAATTTTATCTCCGCGAAGCGGAGCGCTGTTACAGATATATATCTTGTTTTTGAACGTTAATTTCTCAAAATCCACTGAAGCACATATATTGAGACCTAGCAAAGGCACATCGAGCTACCAGTCCCTACAATTTTGCCAAGTTTCGTGCAAATCCATTCAGCCGTTCGATTATTATTATTTTTTTTTTTTTGCCCCGCGGGGCCCTTTTAAAACCTCCACATCAAACCTAAGAGGTCAAGGAGGATCTACTATGCCCCCTTATGGTCATTTGCCCCTTCGCTTTGGCCTCCTCTTGTCTCTCGATCCTACCGAGAGACAAGATGGCGGCCGCTACGGACTGTTTGCAATGTTTACAGACGCCGGAGAACCAATCAGCTTCGCAAACCTCCGTTACGCGAAGCGGAGCGCTGTTACAGATATATATCTTTTTTTGAACGTTAATTTCTCAAAATCCACTGGAGCACATATATTGAGACCTAGCAAAGGCACATCGGGCTACCAGTCCCTAATATTTTACCAAGTTTCGTGCAAATCCATTCAGCCGTTCGATTATTATTATTATTATTATTTTTTGCCCCGTGGGACCCTTTTAAAACCTCCACATCAAACCTAGGGGGTCAGCGAGGATCTACTATGCCCCCTTATGGTCATTTGCCCCTTCGCTTTGGCCTCCTCTTGTCTCTCGATCCTACCGAGAGACAAGATGGCGGCCGCTACGGACTGTTTGGAATGTTCACAGACGCCGGAGAGCCAATCAGCTTCGCTACGCGAAGTTCCGTTACGCGTAAAGTCCGCGAACCGGAGCGCTGCCCGGTCCGCTGTTACAGATATATATCTTTTTTTGAACGTTAATTTCTCAAAATCCACTGGAGCACATATATTGAGACCTAGCAAAGGCACATCGGGCTACCAGTCCCTACAATTTTGCCAAGTTTCGTGCAAATCCATTCAGCCGTTCGGGCTAAAAGTGAGGCCAACCGCCCTATGGAAAACTCAATGTTAAAAACACGTTTTGGGACCCCCCTTTTTTCTCGGCCCCCCCTTGACGAACCCCTCCCAAATTTTCAAGGGCTGCTCAGAAACAAAATGTGCCATTTTCCTGAAAATTTCAGCCAATTCCGCCCACAAACGCCAAAGTTATTAGACATAGAATTTTCAAAAATCCCATAGAGAAAAAATCCTAACTATATATACCTACTGGCGACCGCCAGTAGGTAATATATATATATATATATATATATATATATATATATAATCCCAAGAGACGATCCTGAACCTCCAGCCAGTGGCGAACAGAGAGCAGTGAATCCCAAAGTTGAGGCAAGATAGTTTATTTCAAGCACCAATCTTCAAAAGCATACAGCGGACTTTTTTTTTTTTTTTTTTTTTTTGAGGCAAGATAGTTTATTTCAAGCACCAATCTTCAAAAGCATACAGCGGACTGACGCGTTTCGGGCAGATGCCCTTGATCACATTGAAATGCATTTTTACAAGCCTGATTTTTATACGTTGTGAGAGACACCATGTGATTAATAGAAGTAAACAAAATACTGCAGGGCTAACTGGAATACTTCATGTAAATGTTAAAAACAATTCAGTTCTATTGCACAGTTATACAAAATGGTTCCACATTTTGTCAAATTGATAAATACATCTCAAAATAGCAAATGATACCTGCATAAATGCGTTATGTCTGTGGACTACGATTGACTCAATAATTACTGTATACGTTGGTCAGAGAACATTGAAATTTAGCAGCATAGATATAATGTGCAAATCACTGCATTATGTAAACAATTTATGCAAAGTGCGAAGTGCAAAATGGACCGGCATGTGTTAAAAAGTACCAAATAAATACTTAAAAATCACATTGAAATATCAAAATTTCTAAAAGCCGTTATTTCCATTATCTGAAATGTGCAAAATATCGCAATGTAAACCATCATTGTATGCTATGTCTCTGTTGAAGCCACAAACTATGATATGTTACTGAGTCAATCTGTGTATGCACTAATTGCTTGGGGACATCTCATGTAGATGGCAACCCCATCATGTTTACAGGCCCGACCAAGAAATAGAAGGACCACAAGATGTTAAAGATAAAGCTGTACCGTGGAACCAAAAATAATGATATTCTAGAAGATAATTCCCATAGACCCTGTCAATGTAAAATGTGCCCCAACAGTTGGATTTAATAAACAAAATCTGTATTACCATATGAAAATAAAATAAATGTGTATGTGTCCATCTCTGGGTGTAATTCCAAACAAAAATTATTTTCCTTTGCAAATTACAAACAAATAATGAAAAAAGCAGCATAGATCATTTCAATTAGTAATGTCAATTCATAGTGCGACATCAGATGTTAAAGGCATAAAATCAAGGAGAGACATCACCACAGCATATACTTCGAAATCAATATGTCGTATCAGATAATTTCCCTTCCATATTCTCTATAGAGCCCTATAAGAAATGGTACAAATCTTCTGTCGTGTTAAGCCCGTTAGGGACCTTACTGTCCAGTTCTAATATAGTTTTTGATTCCAGTTGGCGTAATCTTTTATCCCTGTCGCCGCCTCTGCGCATTTTTGGCACTGAGATGAGTACATAATATGAAAGACATTTAAGATTGTTATCATGTACACTTTTAAAATGTCTTGCGACAGGGTAGGAACTGTCATTATTGACAATTGCCCGGAGATGCTGCAATATTCTGGCGTGCACCTGTAGCCTGGTACTCCCAACATATCTCAGGCCACAGGTGCACCCCAGGACGTATACAGAATACTCCGTCTTGCAATTGTAATTGTCCTTGATGGGCACAGGAATGGTACTGAAGGGGGTGCTGTAATGAGTCATGTTAATGCCGAACTTGCAAGCTCTGCAGCTCGAACATTTGTAAAACCCCGGCCGGGGTTTGAACCAAGATGTACTTTTAGGGAGCTCAGGATACTAGAGTCCGGAGTTGGATACTAGGGTCCGCATGGAAGGACCTCTACGAAATGAAACAATGGGATGGTTGGGAAGCTGAGATGCCAACACTCCATCTGTTTTTAGAATGGGCCAACTCTTGGTGAGGATAGCCCTGATCTTTCTTTCCTGGCAACTGAATGCTGTAATGAACCTGATGTTACATTCAGCTGACTCTGTGTTGCTATGCTTTGTGGGGGACTTTTTGAGAAACAGCGATTCTCTAGACTTTTGTTTTGTTTTGTTTTGTTTATCGCCATCTTGAGGATTTTATCATTGTATCCTCTGGCTTTAAATCTAGTTACTGCATCAACAGTGCATTTCTCAAGTTCCTCCTCATCACTACAGATGTGTTTTAGACGAAGTAGTTCGCCATAGGGTATATTATCTATGACGTGACGTGGGGGGGAACTGCTTGCATGTAGCGTTGAGTTCCCAGCTGTTTCCTTTCTGTGGAGGGTAGTTGATAATTTGTTGTTACTGGCCGAGACTCTAACATCTAAAAAATCTACAAAGTCTTTACTGATGTTTGATGTAAACTTCAAATTTACAGAATTAATGTTAAGACTTGTGATGAATGATCTGGCACTCTCTTTATCCCCTCTCCAAATTAAAAACACATCGTCTATAAAACGAACCCATAAAGTAACATGCTCCAAAAATGTTTGGAAATGCTCCCCCATGAGGACCCACCTCTCCCACCAGCCTACGTGCAAGCACGCATAGCTGGGGGAAAAGCAGGCCCCCATGGCCACACCTCTCTTCTGTAGGTAAACATCCTTACCAAAGACAAAGTAGTTGTGATGGAGACACCACGTAACAAATTATATATATATATACATATTACCTACTGGCAGTCGCCAGTAGGTATATATAGTTAGGATTTGTTTGAATAGGGATTTCTGAAAATTCTATGTTGAATAACTTTGGCGTTGATGGACGGAATTTGCTGAAATTTTCAGGAAAATGGCACATTTTGTTTCTGAGCGTCCCCTGAAAGTTTGGGGGGGTTCGTCAAGCGGGGGCCGAGAAACAAGGGGGGTCCCAAAACGTGTTTTTAACATTGAGTTTTCCATAGGGCGGTTGGACTCACTTTTAGCTCGAACGGCTGAATGGATTTCCACAAAACTTGGCAAAATTGTAGGGACTGGTAGCCCGATGTGCCTTTGCTATGTCTCAAGATGTATGCTCCAGTGGTTTTTACGAAAATTAACTTTGAAAAATATATATTGGGCTACATTGGGCTATATATATGTTAGAGCCCAAATGTAGCCCAATGTAGCCCAATGTAGCCCAATGTAGCCCAAAGATGGCCACCAGAGACAAAAAAAACAAATGTAGCCCAAATATCAGCCAGATGTAACCCAACTATAGCCCAGTGACAGAATGTCCCAGAGTGTTCTAAAGAACAACTAGAGCGCTAACAGTCTTACTTATGACAAAAGTATGGCACACCTGAAGTCATCTTGATTGTAATAAAGTGTTAACACTTAAAACATTTAATTTGCAAAGGAACAAAATGAGGGGGTTCATTTTGCCATAGAAATTATGATTAGTGCTGAAGAAAGAAAAATTAGGGCACATTTTGAGTGACTTCTCAAATCCTTTTATATTTCATTAAAAAAATTCTGATATGCAGTCTCCCAAGATGGCCACCAGAGACAAAAGAGCCCAAATGTAGCCCAAATATCAGCCAGATGTAGCCCAACTATAGCTCAATGACAGAATGTCCCAGAGTGTTCTAAAGAACAACTAGAACGCTAACAGTCTTACTTATGACAAAAGTATGGCACACCTGAAGTCATCTTGATTGGAATAAAGTGGTAACACTTAATACATTAAATTTGAAAAGGAACAAAATGAGGGGTTTCATTTTGCCATAGAAATGTTATATATATATATATATATATATATATATATATATATATATATATATATATATATATATATATATATATATATATATATATATATATATATATATATATATATATATATATGCAAAAAAGAAGGAGAGAACGTCTTGGTTGGCTTGAGTTGGTATTTTACCAATTCAAAGCTGTAATATTGTGCCTGCAGTGATAAATGGCTTTTGTTATTTGACAGCTCGGCAAGGACTGCACTGTACTAGTCCTATGCTTAAAGACTTTGCTGTTTAAATGGCGAAAGACTTTGTCATTTTCTATCTCGGCATGGATAGCACTGTCTAATCCTATGCTTAAAAACTTTGATAGAAAAACAGACATTTGAGGTGAGCAGATCTAGAGTGTCGCTGGTGTTGAGAGTGCTCTAACAGGAGCTGCTTTCCACCTAAACTGAGACCTACCCAGAGTTCTCTCCTTCTTTTTTGCATAATTTATGCGTCACTCTATGCCTGTAAGGGTTTTGTTTTGACTTAATACTGGGTGCTCCCTTGTGTCTGGACAAAGCTATACCTCTCTGAAGAGCTCTAATTAGAGCGAAACACTGTGTCAGGGGTTGCTTTTATTCATTTCAGGTTGGCTTGAGTTGGTATTTTACCAATTCAAAGCTGTAATATTGTGCCTGCAGTGATAAATGGCTTTTGTTATTTGACAGCTCGGCAAGGACTGCACTGTACTAGTCCTATGCTTAAAGACTATGCTGTTTAAATGGCGAAAGACTTTGTCATTTTCTATCTCGGCATGGATAGCACTGTCTAATCCTATGCTTAAAAACTTTGATAGAAAAACAGACATTTGAGGTGAGCAGATCTAGAGTGTCGCTGGTGTTGAGAGTGCTCTAACAGGAGCTGCTTTCCACCTAAACTGAGACCTACCCAGAGTTCTCTCCTTCTTTTTTGCATAATTTATGCGTCACTCTATGCCTGTAAGGGTTTTGTTTTGATATATATATATATATATATATATATATATATATATATATATATATATATATATATATATATATATATATATATATATATATATATTACCTACTGGCGGTCGCCAGTAGGTATATATAGTTAGGATTTTTTTGAATAGGGATTTCTGAAAATTCTATGTTGAATAACTTTGGCGTTGATGGACGGAATTGGCTGAAATTTTCAGGAAAATGGCACATTTTGTTTCTGAGCGTCCCCTGAAAGTTTGGGGGGGTTTCGTCAAGCGGGGGCCGAGAAAAAAGGGGGGTCCCAAAACGTGTTTTTAACATTGAGTTTTCCATAGGGCGGTTGGACTCACTTTTAGCTCGAACGGCTGAATGGATTTCTATGAAACTTGGGAAAATTGTAGAGACTGTTTGCCCGATGTGCCTTTGCTAGGTCTCAAGGTATGTGCTCCAGTGGATTTTGAGAAATTAACGTTCAAAAAAATATATATATCTGTGACAGCGTCCCGGTTAGCGCCCCGGTTCGCGTACCAGACGCGTAACGGAACTTCGCGAGGAGAAGCGGATTGGCTCTCCGGTGACTGTCAACATTCTAAACAGTACGGAGCGGCCGCCATCTTGTCTCTCGGTAGGATCGAGAGACAAGAGGTGGAAATAAACGAAGGGGGAAATGAATGAAAGGGGGCAAGGTAGACCCCTCCTGACCCCCTAGGATTGATGTGGGGGCTATTAAAGGGCCCCGCGGGGCAAAAAAATAAAATAATTGTTTTTCGATTTTTCGCGGTGGAAGCGCTACCCGGTACGCGAACCGGGTAGCTCACCGGTAGCGTAACGGGAGTCCACCATCTTGTGTTTCGGACGAATTAAGTCACAAGATGGAGGATAAACAATGTTGGGAATGGGTATAAGGGGGCACGGGAGACATATCCTGACCCCCTAGGTTTTCTGAGGGTGGCTGAGGAGGCCCATATATGTAAAAAAAAAACCTTTTTTTCCAAATTTTCACACGGTTAGCGCCCGGTCCGCGCACCGGGTAGCGTTCCGGAAGGCGTAACAAGGGGAAAACCAAGGGAAATATTAAAATAATGTTTTAGAGTGCTTTGAGGTAGGGTAGCTCTGAATAGAGCTGTTGTGTTGTGTGGGTGATGTAAGTACCAACATGTAGGTACCAATGAAGAGTCTAAAATTCAATGTACACCGTCTCCTCTGTAGATATTTTGTATGTTCTAATATGGGTTATTTAAATGTAAATGTGTGGAAAAGCACTTCATGCTTTAAAGCAATTGTATTTTTGAACTGGTTGTTCTTTCCTCTTAGTCCTCCTCTTTGGTTTTTTTCCCCACACTCTCCTTCAGCATGATAGTTGATAAATTCGTTCCCTCAAAAAATTTATATACATAAAAAAATTATATTAAATACATATAAAATATATTTTTCCTTTAAAAGAAGAATACATTTTACAGCTTTTGATATTTGCTATTAAAAAACCATTGAAATTCACTGAAAAAAACCATAGGTTATAGACCATATATAGTTAGGAATTAGCATTTACAAAACCTTGAAAATTCACTGAAAAAACCATAGGTTATAGACCATATATAGTTAGGAATTAGCATTTACAAGACCTTATTTTACTCACACAAAACCATTGAAATTCGCATATATAGTTAGTTGCACTAACTATATATCGCGCACCCGCAATCCACTGCTGATCATGCAACAGCCTCCAGACACAAAGATGAATAATGCATCCTGGCACTGGTAGGAGTTAAGACAAGCAACGAACTACCAGGGCTGCTAGCTCTTAGGTATATACCTTTAAGGAGCGGGACACTGAGCGACCTATCAGGAAGAATTGGAATAAATACCTGTGTCATACGAACCTTCCTGAATCATTTGCATCCCAGGCGCTGAAGAAGGCAGACATTACGCCGAAATGCATTCGCCGAGTGGGGATGATGGAGGACTGATACTTGCCCCTGTGTGTGAATAAAGCAGTGGATTGCGGGTGCGCGATATATAGTTAGTGCAACAAACTATATATGCGAATTTCAATGGTTTTGTGTGAGTAAAATAAGGTTTTGTAAATGCTAATTCCTAACTATATATGGTCTATAACCTATGGTTTTTTCAGTGAATGTATATATACATATATATATTACCTACTGGCGGTCGCCAGTAGGTATATATAGTTAGGATTTTTTCTCTATGGGTTTTTTGAAAATTCTATGTCTAATAACTTTGGCGTTTGTGGACGGAATCGGCTGAAATTTTCAGGAAAATGGCACATTTTGTTTCTGAGCAGCCCTTGAAAATGTGGGGGGGGTTCGTCCAGTGGGGGCCGAGAAAAAAGGGGGGTCCCAAAACGTGTTTTTAACATTGAGTTTTCCATAGGGCGGTTGGCCTCACTTTTAGCCCGAACGGCTGAATGGATTTGCACGAAACTTGGCAAAATTGTAGGGACTGGTAGCCCGATGTGCCTTTTGTAGGTCTCAATATATGTGCTCCAGTGGATTTTGAGAAATTAACGTTTAAAAAAAGATATATATCTGTAACAGCGGACCGGTTAGCGCTCTGGTTCGCGGACTTTTCGCGCAACGGAGCTTTGTGAAGCGAAGCTGATTGGTTCTCCGGCGTCTGTCAACATTCCAAACAGTCCGTAGCGGCCGCCATCTTGTCTCTCGGTAGGATCGAGAGACAAGAGGAGGTCAAAACAAAGGGGGAAATAACTATAAGGGGGCATAGTAGATCCTCGCTGACCCCCTAGGTTTGATGTGGAGGTTTTAAAAGGGCCCCGCGGGGCAAAAAAAAACCAAAATAATAATAATCGAACGGCTGAATGGATTTGCACGAAACTTGGCAAAATATTAGGGACTGGTAGCCCGATGTGCCTTTGCTAGGTCTCAATATATGTGCTCCAGTGGATTTTGAGAAATTAACGTTGAAAAAAGATATATATCTGTAACAGCGCTCCGCTTCGCGTACTTTTCGCGTTACGGAGCTTTGCGAAGCTGATTGGTTCTCCGGCGTCTGTCAACATTCCAAACAGTCCGTAGCGGCCGCCATCTTGTCCCTCGGTAGGATTGAGAGACAAGAGGAGGCCAAAGCGAAGGGGGAAATGACCATAAGGGGGCATAGTAGATCCTTCCTGACCTCTTAGGTTTGATGTACCATTTTGCCAAGTTTGGTGTAATTCCGTTCAGCCATTCAGGCTGTAGACGTATGTAAATGTCCTATGGAAAATTGCATGGGGAAAACACATTTGAAAGTGTTGAAATTTAGAACCAATTAAAATGTTACTTTGGTTTTGTATTTGTGTGTGATGAAAGTTAATTGGTTATGTATATATGTCAAATGAGAGGAAACCACAGCCATTTTGTGATACTACTGTCTGAGGTACATTTGTGAGGAATTTTTGGTGGTGAATTTCTGGTGTTTGATTTACACAGTACTAACACTTCTGCTTCTTTTAAAAAGGTGAGTTGTTAATTTGTAAGGGGAACTATGTTGTACACTTGAAGATAATTTGAAAAATGTTTTCTGTTATTTATTTGCTGTCCTTCTGTTATACTAAATACTTGATGAAGTTAGTTTTATATTATGTATTACTAAAAACGATAAATGAAAGTGATTATTTTTTTCTGCAATTTACAGCAAGCAATTTCAAAATAAAATGGCTCACAATGAAGAGACCGTGGCAATTTCTTTTGAATTGTCCACTACATTGATTGAAATTGAGAGCACCAATAATGAAATATTGTCACAAGGAGGACATGACTTGTATGATTCCATTAGATTGATTGAAATGGACAGCACCAAGAATGAAATATTGTCACAAGGAGATGACTTGAATGATTCCACTACATTGATTGAAATTGAGAGCACCAATAATGAAATATTGTCACAAGGAGGAGATGGCTTGTATGATTCCATTAGATTGATTGAAATGGACAGCACCAATAATGAAATATTGTCACAAGGAGGAGATGACTTGAATGATTCCACTACATTGATTGAAATTGAGAGCACCAATAATGAAATATTGTCACGAGGAGATGACTTGAATGATTCCACTACATTGATTGAAATTGACAGCACCAATAATGAAATATTGTCAGAAGGAGGAGATGACTTGAATGATTTTTTTGATCAATCTCTTGATGGCGAATTTATCGAGTGTTTGGAGACCATAGAGTTACAAGAATCATCATTGCAGACTTTTAATGAGGAGATTCCAGATGAGATGATTGAAGAGGAAATTACTGATGAGGACATGTTAGTAGTTGTTTCAAATTTAGAAAATTCTGAAGAATAAATTTATATTTAGAAATCAAAAATTGTTTGAGACATTATTTATTTTTATTTTTAATTTATGAGGTTGTAGCGAAGTGATTGTAGTATAAAATGAGACTTATAGTATAGAGTGCAACATTTTTATGTTACATGGTAAGTTTACTCATATTTACTTCCCTTCTGCCACTATATTATCTCCAATGTGTATTTGACATGTCTTCTTCATCTCCGGCCTCCTTTCTCTCACTGTGTGTCTCCGATGCATCTTATCGCTGGTATTTTGTGTAATTACAGAAGAGAGTAAAATAAAATAGTTCGGAACGTGAAAAGGGGGCAAAGTAGAGTACTCCTCACCCCCTAGGCCTTTTTAGGCGGTCCCAAAAGGATCAGTTTCTGCTTTCCTGAGAGATTATGGTATGAGTTCCATATACCACAATAACTTGCATTACAACATGCAAGATATCTATCTCCTATTACCAACTTTTGGAGATATTCGCGCTAAGCGCGAATATCTCCAAAAAGTAACACCTGCCCTGAGCAGTTCTTAGCCATGTTATCCAATGGGAGGTGGATAACATGGCTAAGAGTATTAGCTCGGTAATGCATGAATATCGCTGAGTTTTTAGCGATATTCATGCATTGCGGCCGTTTATTATCGCATTTGCGATAAACCTTGATAATAGTAAGGTTTATCTTCGATAATTTCTGACGATGCTTAGTGGTAAAAAATTGGTTGGTAAGCATCGTTAGCGATAAATATCGCTTAACTTTGGTAATATGCCCCAACGTCTGTTAACGTTCGATTCGAAGGAAATGAGGAAGTGTTGAAAAACATTGTCTGCGCCATCTTGCCTTTTTTGAAATGCCACACTTTTGTCGTGCACGGCAGCCATTTTAGATGTCTTGACCAGACCCACTCTCTGCACGCTGTCGATTCGTAGCATGGCTCCTCACCCTCGTAAGCATCTCCCCCAGGCACTGGTCACCACCGCTCTCTGTCTTATGCATGGGCAATAAACCTTCCCCCATCTGCGCTGCTCTTCCCTGAGAATCACACTCTGTGCCCGCCCGACACCTCCCTTTCGCCCTATTCACTACCGCACCCTCTGACACTCCTCTTCCTCTGTGTCCGAATGTCCAGGCCGGTCCTAGGCTATCAGCTAGCCCTGCAGATGTAGTTTATGGCCCCAGCTGTAAAGAATCACCCCTCTTCAAAGGAGTTATAGTAGATCAAGGCCCACACCCGATGTGATCCGTCACAGCACACGCGTTCCTACTATCTGAAAACCATCCTGTATTGTGATTGGGGAGAGGACCGAGCCTGAAGCGGAAGATTCCAGGAATGACTCTTTGTACATCAAAGTTTTTACAATTATGTGTCACATTAAAAATATATAGCACTCCAACAAAGTAGTAGGAATATAAAACTTTAATAACATATAAATATATACAACAAAACAAAAACAGTAAAAACATTTAAACAACGAAGAGACCGTGGCAATTTCTTTTTAATTATCCAATAGATTTATTGAAATTGACAGCACCAATAATGAAATATTCTTGTCAGTAGCGGTCTGTTGTGCGAATAGTTCCAAGGCAGCAGAACGCGCTGAAATCTAGATGGCACGAAAGTGATGTCTAGCAAGTTGCCGCCCAGCAAATAACGGCGTGGGGCGCCGCGGGGGTGAGTGAGTCCAGTAGGCACCACAGCTATTCTTACCGGCATTGCAGAATTACTGCTGGGGACAATGCCTGTGCTGTAGCAGGGTCACAGCAGAAACAAAAAGGATTCTGTTGAAGATGTTGTTGGTTTTCAATTTGAAAACAGTTCTGGTGTCAACTGCTATGCTAATGTAGTGGTTAATGTTTTGTTTTCTCTAGAAAATGTAAAAGAGGGGGAGGCAGTCCAAAGTTCCGTTAAAAGGGCAAAGGAAAGGATCGGTGGTTTGAACTATCAGTCAAAAAGGGGAGGGGGTGCAATAATTTTTCCTACCGGGTCACACTGTGCTTTCACCGGAAGTGAGGTCTGCAGGATTGTAGTAATTCAAAGTGAGGCTGGCGCCAGCATGGGAGCGCCGACGTCCCGCGGATACAGTTTCGTCACTCCACGGGCGATCATGGCAGTCATTCCCTATCGGGGGTCGGAGACTCCCGCGGCTCCTCTAGAATCTTCAAGGTCGTGGAGGACTACGGTGGTGGAGTCAACCAGTGACCGGGCCATTTCTTTATGTTGGGCCCGCTCTTGCCAGGTCGACCGCCATTTTGAGAGTTCGGCAGCTACCGGCGATCGCGGGGTCACATGAGCGGACGGGCTCCACCCTGCCGGGCGAGACGTTGCAGCATGGCCACAGTGGAAGAACCGTTATCTAGGTCGTTCCGAAACTGTGCAGCACTGGAGTTGTTAGGATGCCACCGCCTGGAGCGCTGAGGGTGCAGCTGGGAAGCCTCCACCTGGGGAGGCGGGAGAGGCCTGTTCGCACCGTCTCTCCCTCCCAGTGCACCCCACGGCGTCTCGCTTGAGATTTGTTATGGCCGGACCAGGCGATGAGGACGAGGGGGGGTCGGAGGCATGTGCAAGACATCCCCCTCCAGTGTTGTCGCAGCCATTATAAAAGAAAGAAGTGTCCCGTCCGTCTTCGGGCCGGGCTTCCGGTGGATGTCGGCCGGACGCCCCTGGCTCTGGCCCCATGAACGGGTTTCTTGGTTTATCGGCTGCAGCCGGATCCCGTCGGCCTTGGCCCCCCGACCGTTGGTGGTCGGACCGGAAGAGCATGTGGCGGGACTACCTGCAACTCTCAAGGGCCACCGCGGCCGGACTGGGAGAGAGAGGGGAGGGTCGAGGAGACATTCCCCCCCCCTGCAACTGTTCAGCGTTGTAAAGGCAATCCCCTGGCCGGGTCCCGCTGGTCTCGGCCTCTCCTCCGGCTACACCCTACGTTAGGATCTCCTGGCCGAGGCGTGGCAGCAGAACCTGCCTTATATGGGCTGCTCCCGGCTGGGCGTAGCCGGAACCCTGCCCCACCTTGGAAGTTTCCAGAGTGGGGGTGGATGTTCTACTGACTTGCATTTTCCCTAGTCTATCGATTTTTTTGGCGTGGCAGGCGGTGGGACAGCGAGGGGTGATTTGGTTTCTCTTACTGTTTTTCTGGTCTCTCACCACTGGCATATTTTAACGTTTTCTTGTTTCTAGGACATTAATAGGTTTTATCATTACGTTATGTTATCGTTTCTTTGTTCGTTGTTTAATAAAAGTTCATGTTCATCAGTGGCCTACTGATTTTCGTTTTCCTATTTTTTTCTTTCCAGGTTGTTTCATGGTAAAGTTTCTGTTAACAGGATACAGTGATCACTTCGTTATTATTGCATATGTCCTTTTCACTAGGGGTGCTCTCTGGTCGGGCCAGATGACGTATCTCTAGTAAATGGTCCGGGTGAAAAAGGTGCATCAATCAGTGGGGAGTAGATAGGCATGACAGATTACAACGGGGGAGAACGGTCCGCATTACGTACCCTTTCACTACTTGCAAAGATTTTCCTACGTTTATTTGCAAACAGGGAATACCTCCAAAAAGAACTAATTCCCAAACAGTCAATGTTCGGACAATCAATCAATCAATGAGGAATGAAATAGGTACGACGTGTTAAAGGCTTGCGTTACCTACCCTTCACTATCTGCAAAGGGAGATAGAATATTCCTATTCTTCCTCGTTTGCAGGTAGAGAAGATCGTTAAGAGAATTAACTTCGAACAATTCAATGCTCGATTGAAACAATCAACAAGGGGTACTGTGAACACAAATGAACGCCGCTTATATACATACGCATTGCTATTTTCAACAGGTTGTTCCTAATGTTTCTATTTTAGCGAGGTCAAAAGAGATCCCATTAGTGGCCTACTGATTTTGCTCGATTCCTTTTGTTTTTTTACACGATTTTTCGCTATCTGCAAAGACTAAACAGAGTATTGCGACTCTGTGCTTGTTTGTAAATAGAGAATGAACCAAAGAGAACAATCAATCAAATGGAGAGAGAAGCAGGCACGACGGATTACAAAGGGGGAAAGGGCTGCATTACCTACCCTTCACTATCTGCAAAGAGAGAGTACTCCTAATAGAAATGAGGGGTGGGGGGCAGCAATCAAAGCAGATCAGTGTGCATAAACACGAAAAAAAAAATTCTTAAGCTTATGATATTTGCTATTAAAAAACCATTGAAATTCACTGAAAAAACCATAGGTTATAGACCATATATAGTTAGGAATTAGCATTTACAAAACCTTGAAAATTCACTGAAAAAACCATAGGTTATAGACCATATATAGTTAGGAATTAGCATTTAAAAAACCTTATTTTACTCACACAAAACCATTGAAATTCCATATATAGTTAGTTGCACTAACTATATATTGCGCACCCGCAATCCACTGCTGATGATGTCACATATTACATCATTCATGACATGGTCAGTGACATCACTGATGACATCACTGATGACATCTCAAATGACATCACTGATGACATCTCACTTGACATCAATGATCACATCACTGATGATATCATTCATGTGACAATACAATGCATCTCCTCACATTTTAATATAACCTCTGTTTCACCCAGTGTTAAAAACAGAGTATAATTTTTGAAACCATTGACACACCAATACTAGTTACTACATACGTACTCACTGATTCCTACGTCTACACACACATTCACTCATTCACCCATACAATCATTCATACATACAATCACTCATGTTTACAACACAATCATATGCACTCATACACCTATACAGACACTCACACTCTGCCACTCATCCATGGAGTTACTCACACACCTAGTCAGTCCTGTAAAGAATCAATCACACTTCCATTTTCTACTCTATACAGTTAAACATAGAGCACCTTACGTTTTCAACCATATACTAACACATACTTACTCTCTTATACAATCATTGATACAAGTACACATTGATCTGTACAGAGTCACACACCTCCCATCCAGCCACACACACACTCAGTCTCCCATGCAAATACTTGGGCAATCAATCAATAACCCATATAGTTACTCATATAGCTACTGATCAACACATGCAGCAGTTTACAGAACAACAGACATAATGATGCACAAATTAAGACAGTTTAGTCACTAACCCATGCACTCAGTGAGACACATTTAATCACTCACTCATACATTCAGTCATGCACCTACTAAATCCTTCGTCCAGACACTTATACATCCACTCATTCTTCAATATGTAAGACATATTTTAACTTTACAGAAACATAGTCACTGGATGTTGTCATCAGTGATGTCATCAGTGATGTCATTTGAGATGTCATCAGTGATGTCATCAGTGATGTCACTGACCATGTCATGAATGATGTAATATGTGACATCATCAGCAGTGGATTGCGGGTGCGCAATATATAGTTAGTGCAACTAACTATATATGGAATTTCAATGGTTTTGTGTGAGTAAAATAAGGTTTTTTAAATGCTAATTCCTAACTATATATGGTCTATAACCTATGGTTTTTTCAGTGAATTTTCAAGGTTTTGTAAATGCTAATTCCTAACTATATATGGTCTATAACCTATGGTTTTTTCAGTGAATATATATATATATATATATATTACCTACTGGCGGTCGCCAGTAGGTATATATAGTTAGGATTTTTTCCCTATGGGATTTTTGAAAATTCTATGTCTAATAACTTTGGCGTTTGTGGACGGAATTGGCTGAAATTTTCTGGAAAATGGAACATTTTGTTTTTGAGCAGCCCCTGAAAATTTGGGGGGGGTTCGTCCAGGGGGGGCCGAGAAAAAAGGGGGGTCCCAAAACGTGTTTTTAACATTGAGTTTTCCATAGGGCGGTTGGCCTCACTTTTAGCCCGAACGGCTGAATGGATTTGCATGAAACTTGGCAAAATTGTAGGGACTGGTAGCCCGATGTGCCTTTTCTAGGTCTCAATATATGTGCTCCAGTGGATTTTGAGAAATTAACGTTTAAAAAAAGATATATATCTGTAAGCGCGCTCTGGGCAGCGCTCCGGTCCGCGGACCTTAAGCGTACCGGAACTTCGCGTAGCTAAGCTGATTGGCTCTCCGGTGTCTGTCAACATTCTAAACAGTCCGGAGCGGCCGCCATCTTGTCTCTCGGTAGGATTGAGAGACAAGAGGAGGCCAAAACAAAGGCGAAAATGACCATAAGGGGGCATACTAGATCCTCCCTGACCCCCTAGGTTTAATGTGGAGGTTTTAAAAGGGCCCCGCGGGGCAAAAAAAACAAAAAAAAAATTTTGTTTTTTTTTGCGTGGGGAGCGCCCGGTCCGCGAACCGGGAAGCGTTCTGGGCAGCGTACTGCAATGAAAAATGAATGATAGACTTTTCAAATGCTGTATGTTAATTGATTGTTGTTTTTGTTGATTATTTTTTATTTTCTTTATTTTTTAAGCATTTTTTTTTATTGTGATTGTGTTTCATAATTTATTAAACTTTCTAACATTTCATTGTCAGAAATTTCATAATTATCATTGAATATACATTGTAGTCTCTGAGGGTGTAAAATGTCCTCATTTTCAAGGAGGTTATCTACTGCTTGTACACATTGCAGTAGTTCTTTGTCTAAAGTTTCATCGAAAAATTCAATATCATTTTCATCATTGATTTCTTGGCTGCTCTCTTGCAGGACAATTTGAAATTCAACTTTCTGTTCGCCTTCCATTTTGCCTGAAATTTAGATTAAAAAAATATATATTAGTAGAGATAGGGCACTGTTGGGATTAATTTTGGGCAGTGTATAGTATCAGAGTGGAAGTAGGAATATAAAAAAGTGTATGTGATTTAACGTAAGTAAATTCATAATTATACAAGAGAAGCCTAACTCCATCCATAACTATAACAGAGAAGTCTATCTAAATCTATAACTACTACAGAGGGATAGTATATAACTATCAGAAAAAGTTTACCATATTAACTTATAGTGCACAATATACTTCAGTTTTAAAAATAAAAACTTACCTTTAGATAGAAGTTGAAGGAATTAGTGAAAATCCTATTGAAATGTACACCAAGAAGTAGTAGTCAAAATGGCTGTGTTTTCTTCTCTTCCTTTATATATATTCAGGTATATAACCAATCAAATGTCAGGTAAAAAAAGTAGAAAATGAAAGTAACATTTTAATTGGTTGTCAATTCCAACACTTCAGATGTGTTTTGTGAAGTAATTTACCTCACGGTATTTAGAGAGGTCTACAGGCTAAATGGCTAAATGGAATTCCAATCAAATTTGTGAAAATGGTAGGGATTGGTATGTAGTATGAGCTAGTCTATATTTGGTGAAATTGTCTCCAGTGGCTTTTCTGTGAACTACTTTCCCACCTTTTTTGATGGTGCGCTTCCCAGGGAGCGACCCGGTACGCGAACCGTTGAGCGCCCCTGTTCGCGAACCTTAAGCGTAACGGGAGTCCACCATTTTGTGTTTCGGTCGAATTAAGATACAAGATGGAGGGCAAATAATGTTCAGAATGGGTAGAAGGGGGCACGGTAGACTTATCTTGACCCCCTAGGTTTTGTGAGGGTGGCTGAGGAGGCCCATATGTGCGAAAAAAAAACATTTTTTTTTTAAATTTCGCGAGGTTAGCTCCCGGTTCGCGTACCGGGTAGCGCCCCAGGGAGCGTACTTTGTTTAAAATTAGTGAAAAATGTTAGAGTAAAATAATAATTGTGAGTGATCAGATGTAGGGTAGCTCTGAGAAGAGCTTTTGGGTTTATGGTACATTTTGGTACTTATAAGTAGGTACCAATGCACATTCTTAAATTCAGAGTGAAAATTCTGTTGCCCTCATCTGAGAAGTGAACTCCATCTCCTCTGTAGATATCTTGCATGTAGTAACGCAAGTTATTGTTGTACAGGGAGCCCATTCCATGGTCTCTCATGTAAGCTGAAACAGATTTGTTTACATGCTTCCTCGACTTCTCAATTTGTGGACAAAATTGGTTTGACCACCTCCATTTCTGTCTTTGGCATATATTTGAATATACCAAGGCAGTCTGAGGAAAAAGTGCCATTAATTGCTCAAAGGTGTCCTTTAAAAGCATTTCCAGACCTACACCAGTCAAAGTGCCCAAGTCATTACCTCCACAGTGCACAATTAACAGGTCAGGTTTGGGCAAATGCATAAAGGTTTTCACCAATGGTATCAATTGGTGACATTTTAATCCTCTGTGGCCAAACCACTTAATTTCCACATCTTGTAAATTGAGGTTAGGTAAATTCCTGTTTTCAGTGTACCTTTGAGCCCAGTGAATATAACTATGTCCAACAATCCAGACAGAAAACATGGTGAGAGAAGGTTCTCCTGCAGTCAGATGAAGTGTGGCAATGAAATGGCAGTTGAAAAAATGAGAGTTTAAAATGAAAAAAACTGTGGAGTTTCTGTGTTCATGAAGCAGTAACAGTGATTGGTGGATTTTGATTGCTGAAAACAGAAAGTTAGGGTGCACGGATGAGTTATTTGAAAGATGTATTTTGAATGGTCAATAAAAAATCATTAAATGAAAGAATGCACTGGATATGCAGGTGCACTGAGAGTTCAGAGTTCAATTGCAACATTGTTGTGTGAACTTGCAAACACCAGAAGTCTTCCAAGAGGTGGTTGCTATGCAGAAAAGGCATGAAATGGCAAAGGGGGGAAGGGTTTTCATTTGAAAAAAAGTGAGGGAAGAGTTTTGATTGGGTGACATGAGAGATATGTGTGAAGAATTACAGCATTTCTGTGCTTTTGATAGCTGCAGACTCTGGAGTGCATACCTTTTGCTCTGCTGAAGACAAATTGGTGTGTTTCTGAGACTGTTTTCAAACTCAAAGTATTTGCTAAGGTGAGAAAATATTTCTTTAATTTAGATAGAGAATAGTGTGCTTTAAGGAGAAAATTATGAATTATGTGGCGCAAATTGCTTGTAAATATGCTCCCACCTGTGCAAGGAAAATTTAGATTTTTAATGTTTGTGTTACATAGCCATGTTAAAAGTGATACAAACATGCTGCAAAGGCAATTAAAAAACGCTTTTATGTGTCTTAAGGACATTTTAAGTAATTTTCCCATGTGCAGTGTTTTGAAATTATGATTTGAAAATCGTTTTTGGGGAAAAGGAATTGTTTTTAAATTTATGACAAGGACATAATGGTGTATGCTTCTTTATAAGGCAATTGACTGTCCCTGATGTTATTTTTCCCATTTTAATGTAAGACCTTTCTCTGTGGCGCAAATTGCTTGTAAATATGCTCCCACCTGTGCATGGCAAATTTAGATTTTAAATGTTTGTGTTACATAGCCATGTTAAAAGTGACCCAACCATGCTGGAAAGGC
This sequence comes from Lissotriton helveticus, assembly GCF_964261635.1. Lineage (NCBI taxonomy): Eukaryota > Metazoa > Chordata > Amphibia > Caudata > Salamandridae > Lissotriton > Lissotriton helveticus. Next base: position 1,899,068,720 of record NC_136061.1, read on the forward strand.
AATAAAAAAACACTTTCATGTGTCTTAAGGACATTTTAAGTAATTTCCCTGTGGGCAGTGTTTTCAAATTATGAATTGAAAATCGTTTTTGAGGTAAAGGAATGTTGTTAAAATTTATGTGCGCCATATGCCCCCAAAATTTCTTTTTCAGGGGTGCGGCAGGGTGTTATTGAGACACCCCTACACCTTTGGAAAAATTCCTAATTTGCGATGAGCTAATTGCTAATTGCAAATTGCACCTTCTTTCATATGGGCATCCTGGCGCATGGAAATGAATGGGTAATTTGCAATTAGCAATTTGCTCATCGCAAATTTGGAATGGTAAAGAATCGCTATTTATTCCTTAAAATTCGCTATTTTGGAAATGCAAAATAGTTATATGATACATATGGCGGTTGATGTCTAACAAGATAAGAAGCTTAGGGATAGATTTATGATGACTGGCGCAATGAAGTGGACATCACTTACTTCATTGGTAGAGCTTTACATGTATTATGTCCTCTGTATTCTTCATCAAGCGTAACTTTAATCTGCAATCCTGAGTAGGCCTCACCTTAAACAAACCTCTGGATAGGCCACATCTTATCGTCATCCTGAATTAATCATTTAAAATGCTAGGGACATATTTATGATAGGTGTATGCCTCTTTTGCGCCACTTACAAAACACTGTCCATGGGGAAATGACTTAAAATGTCCTTAAGACACATGAATGTGTTTTTTTAAAGCGTTTGCAATTTTTTTGGGTCACTTTTAACATGGCTATGTGACTCAAACAGTCAAAATCTAAATTCACCATGCACAGGTGGGAGCATATTTACAAGGAATGTGCTCCATGGGGAAAGGTCTTATAATGTAATATGGGAAAAATGACATCAGAGACACTGAAATGCCTTATAGAGAAGCATACACCATTATGTCCTTGTCATAAATTTGCAAACCATTACTTTTCCCCAAAAACGATTTTCAAATCATAATTTGAAAACACTGCACATGTGGAAATGACTTAAAATGTCCTTAATTCAAAATTTGCTATTCCTTATTTTGCGATTGCACTGAAGGATTTGCAAATTTTGCGATTCCTTAAATGCAATGTATCAAACAAAAAATATGTAAAAAATGACATTAAGGATTTGGAAACTACCACCAACTTCTAGTTGGTGGTAATTTGCGAATTCTTTTCAAAAAGCATTTTTTTCCAAAAAACAAAAGGTGCCATATGACGCCCATACATGCCCTTAGGGCATGTATGTGCGCCATATGCCCCCAAATTTATTTTTCAGGGGGTGCAGCAGGGTGTTCTTGAGACACCCCTGCACCCTTGGAAAAATTCCTATTTTGTGATGAGCTAATTGCTAATCGCAAATTGCACCTTCATTCCTATGAGCCTCCTAGCCCGAGGAAATGAATGGGTAATTTGCAATTAGCAAATTGCTCATTGCAAATTAGGAATGGTAAAGAATTGCTATTTATTCCTTAAAATTCGCTATTTAGGAAATGCAAAATAGTTTGATGGTACATATGGTGGTTCATCTGTAAAAAGATAAGAAGCTTAGGGATACATTTATAATGACTGGCGAAATAAAGTGCAAATCACTTACTTCATTGGTAGGCCTTTACATGTATTATCTCTTCTGTATTCTTCATCAAGCGTAACTTTAATCTGCAATCCTGAGTAGGCCTCACCTTAAACAAACCTCTGGATAGGCCACACCTTATCGTCATCCTGGATTAATCATTTAAAATGCTAGGGACAGATTTATGATAGGTGTATGCCTCTTTTGCGCCACTGTGCGTCACTTTTATGATGCAGCGGCGGTGCAAAAGATTTGCTATGAGGCGACAAAATTACAAATTGATGCTTTTAGGCAGATATGTCATGGTGTAAAAAAAACGTACCACATGAAACCGATGCAGCAGTGATGCAAAAGATGCACCATGTTGCAAGACAGGCCTCACTTGGGGCCATATGTATCAAGCTAATTAGCATTCGCAAAGATCAAAATTCTGCGAATTTCGGCCTTTGCGAATGCTAATTAGACAAATGGTATGTATCAAACAAGTTTGATGCAAAATAAGGAATAGCAAAATTTGCTATTCCTTATTTTGCGATTGCACTGAAGGATTTGCAAATTTTGCGATTACTTAAATGCAATGTATCAAACAAAAAATATGTAAAAAAATGACATTAAGGATTTGGAAACTACCACCAACTTCTAGTTGGTGGTAATTTGTGAATTCTTTTCAAAAAGCTTTTTTTCCAAAAAACAAAAGGTGCCATATGACGCCCATACATGCCCTTAGGGCATGTATGTGCGCCATATGCCCCCAAATTTCTTTTTCAGGGGGTGCAGCAGGGTGTTCTTGAGACACCCCTGCACCCTTGGAAAAATTCCTATTTTGTGATGAGCTAATTGCTAATCGCAAATTGCATCTTCATTCCTATGAGCCTCCTAGCCCATGGAAATGAATGGGTAATTTGCAATTAGCAAATTGCTCATTGCAAATTAGGAATGGTAAAGAATTGCTATTTATTCCTTAAAATTCGCTATTTAGGAAATGCAAAATAGTTTGATGGTACATATGGCGGTTCATCTGTAACAAGATAAGAAGATTAGGGATAGATTTATGATGACTGGTGCATCACCAGGGATGTGTCAGTCATCCTGTGCCGCTGTTCCGCCACCCATGGTGTGCTGCATTTACAATGCGGGGCATCATGGGGCAAAAATGGCACAGATGCGTGATGTATCTGTGATGTAAAGGTAGTGATTGCTGGAGTTGTATCGCAAGTGCGATGCAGCTCAATCAAGGCTCAGGGGTGCCCCATCTCCACAATGTTGCGTCAAGACCTATGCCTGCTTAAAGCAGGCGCAGGGTTTTGACGCAGTTTTCTCCTATCTGATTGTAAATACGGCACACCATGGGTGGCAGAGCAGCGGTGCACGTTAACTGGTGCATGCCTGGGGATGTGCCATTTAACATAAATCTGCCCCTTTACATTTAAGTATGTGCAGGACACACAGAGTCGGTGAGGCTTATCCAAGGTTAAGAAGAGATGAGTCCTGTTCACTGAAAAATTAGACATAGTCTTCACCTGATCAGCATTGCTGGACATGGCTAAATAATAGCTGCAAAATATTACTCTTGTTAAACAATTTTACTATTATAATCTCTGAGATTTGTCTCTTACTCTGCAACATCTCATTGTTGTTATCTTTCTTTAAAGATAAAGACAACATCAACATGAGTGACAATCTGCAATCAGTTGATTTTGACCTCATCATTGAACTTGTAATTGAAACATCAGTGGATGTTGATCCATTGGATGATTTAAATCCTGAGGATGAAGAAGAGCGTGATGAGGATGCAGATTTGTCCGAATTATATGACATAGGGTGGGAAGCTGACCTGCTTGAGCCTATGGAAATATAAACATTTATTTTTAAAATGTATAATTAATAAAAAGTAAAAATGTAAACCGTTTAATTTAAAAATAAAGACACCTTCAAAAACAGGTTATGTGTAGTGTCTTCAATAAAATATTAAAATATGCTCATAAAATTAGATCAGATTCACATATAAAATAGCACAGGTAACATAAATATAAATGTCATTTCTTTTCTGCTATTTCTGTATTGTAAATTTGCCAAGGACTAAAAAATCTTCTATTTAAAATGTCAAGTAGTGTGTTAAGTTTTTGATCATTGTTATTGATTTACTGTTTGGTAATAGTGGTTAATAACATTTTTTATTATATTTTACCACAGATTCAACTGCAGATCATTTCAAGATTTCACCATGCCAACAATAGAAAGACAGAGAAAGGCTGCAAAACGTCAAAGACAGCAGGTGAAACAAAATAAGCAGCAGTCCTCTAACAAAAAGATTTGTCAAGTCACGAAGAAAGCACTGGGTAAGAGCACAAAATATTTCATAAGAAATATGTGTAGTAAAAAAAATATTACTACAGAAAATGTTTCAGTCCATAAAAAGATAAGCAAATCAAATGGAAAGGAAAGGCCAATCAAAAATGTTACTGCTAGAGCAAGAGATAACTCTGTGCATGATAGTAGAAGGAAACAACAGTTTAGGGACATTCGTAAACGAATGTTCCGCAACAGGATAATTGGCAATTTGTTAAAAAATATTAAGAAAGATCAACAGAAACTGGTTTTTTATAAGAGAAAAAAAAAGTTGAGAAAGTTATTGATCAGGCATTTGAAATTAAACGTAAGTTATTTATTTTGATAATCAATAGAATTAGGAAGCTAAACAAGGCAATTTATGATTTCAAAAGAAATAGTAGATGGAAGAGAATAGTTAATCGTAGTAATTTTTGTGAAGTTTTTTCTGGAGAATGGATGCATAGTTCAAGCTGTGAGGCATTTTTTAATGAGGAGAGTTATTTCCAGGATAATGATTTGGTGCATGCAGTTGACACCAGTGGTCGTGCTTATGAAGTGAAAGATGGTTGTCCAGTTGAAAAAGAAAAACTTGTGACAACAGAGGCAGAAGAGGTGTTAGGTAATGAGGTTTTAGGAAGACGTGCTAAGGGTCCTGTGTACACCTGGAAGTGTAGTAGTATTTGCAGTGTGCGACAGGATTCCATCAATTTGCTTTGTGATTTTGTACGGTCATTTAATAAGAAAAGTTTGAAGCAGAAAATGAAGTTGTTGCAAGAATTAGATCCTTGCAGAGTGAGAGAAGTGACAGGTTTGCATGGTCATTCACTGGCTTGTCTTTCCAGGACAGTATGCCAGAGTGTTTTTCATCATTTCAGGATGCTAGCAGTGCATCATAATAAAGTGAGGAAATTAGTTAGAATGTTGTATTATGCTAAAAGTCCAGCAATTATGCTTAAACAATTATGCGCTGCTCTTTTGCATGGTTCTGAAATAGATGTGAAGAACATATGTGAAGAAATTGAGTTTTGTTACTTTGGAAGTAAAGAGGAGAATGTTGAAATTGACCCAGAAGAAGAGGGTAATGTGGAAGATAGTGTACAGGTTTCCAGTACAGATAATTTCCAGAGGGAAATTGCGACGTTTCAGGTGAAATCAAGTGAGAGGCCTAATTTCACTTGTGTGTGTTGTCGACGCACTTATTATAAGAATCAGACTAAGTTAGTGGATTTATATGCAAAAAGTGAAAGGGAAAATAATAGTGAATGGAAGGATTTTGCAACATACTTGATGGTAGAAAATTGTTTTGATTTGGGATTTGATCAACGTGTGTGTACTTATTGTTGTTGCAAATTAAATCAAAACCAGATGCCTGCTAGAGCAGTTCATAATAATCTGGAATTGGTTGAGATTCCTTCTGAATTGAAGGATTTAAATACTTATGAATCTATTTTGATTCAAAGTATCCATCCCTTTCAGGCTATTGTAAGAATGGAGCCAAAGACAGGGAAATTGCCTCCATCAGATTTACAGAGAGGATTAAAGGGAAGAGTTGTTTATTTGCCTCTAGATTTGAAGAAAAACATTAACACAATTGGAGTAGAAAAAGTGGAAGAGGAACCTCTGGTTATCTTAGTTAATGGGGTTCCGACAAAGAATAAGAAAATATGGCAAGATTTAGTAGATGTTAGGAAAGTTAAAAAGGCAACATTGTATTTGAAAAAAAATAATAAATACTATAAGAATGTATATGTTGCAGAAGAGGAAGTAAGTGAGGAAGAGGATAGCGATTTGTGTGCTGGTCAAATTGAGAAAGTAGAACCCTCTACTAGTGAAGAAATATATGAACATTATAGTGTTCATCCTTTGCATTCCAAGGAAGTCATGGGGAATGCTATTGAGTTGTTTCAAATGAAACAAGCCAAAGGGAGTCCCATTAGTGTTTGGGAGGAAAGTTTGGAAGCTCGGTGTTTCCCACAGCTTTTTCCAACAGGTCAGGGAGGAAGATATGATGAGCGACCTCATCAAATTCCTGCTTCTGAATACCGGACTTTGCGATTGTATGCAGGAGATGCTAGGTTTCGACAATGCATTCCCTATTTGTTTCATCTCCTGTTTGAAAGCGATCTGTCTGGACTGTCATATGCAGTGAACCACATCTTGAAAAGTGGTATACACATGCAAAACATCTCGGCAAGTGACTTTATGGATAAAGTCAATGTCCAAGACAGTATTTTGGATTCTCACCTGATTAATCTCATGGCGTGTCAGCGTGGTACTAATGAGTACTGGTACCGTCGTCATGGTGATTTAAAATGTATGCTGAGGAACTTAGGTACTCCCACATGGTTCCTCACTCTGAGCTGTGCCGAGTATGGCTGGGAAGACTTACTTGAATTTCTACGAGAGGCAAATGCTAACGTAGATAACATCGAATTCAAGACACCCGGAGAACTGTGCTCTTTGGATCCAGTCAATGTATGTAGGTACTTCAATCATAGATTTGAAGCTATGATGTCTTTCATCATGAATAAGAAGAATCCACCTCTTGGAGAGGTGTTGGATTTCTTCTGGAGAAAGGAGTACCAAGCAAGAGGTGCTCCTCATATACATATGTTGCTGTGGATCAAGGATGCACCTAAATTTGGAACGGATCCAGAAGACTCAGTGATGAGTTTCATCCAACAGTATTCTACGTGTGCTGTTCCAAACGCAAAGGAGAAGAAAAGCCTAAGAGAAAAAGTTCTGCGTTTCCAAAGCCATCGATGTGGAAAGTACTGCCGTCGTAAATTCCGAAACAAGGACAAGTTCTACACCAAATGTCGTTTCGGCTTTCCACGACCGGTGATTTCTAAAGGAAGAGTAAAAGGTTTGATGTCTTCGCTGCGACACAATGTCATGAAGAAATCACCTAAAAACACATACAATTTGAAGAGGAACGAAGAGTCCAAGTACATCAATGACTACAACCCGGTGATTTTGTCCATGTGGAATGCTAACATGGATATACAGTTTGTGGCTGATAATTGTATGGCTGTGGCTCGGTATGTGACGTCTTACATCACCAAAAAAGAGAAGACAGAATTGAAGGATATGTGGGAGGACATTTCCCATGAAAAGAGCCTCAGCAAGAAGTTGTACAGTTTCAGTCTGAAGATGTTGTCGCATCGAGAAATCGGAGCGTACGAATGTTCTGACCGGTTGTCTTCAGCAAGTCTCTATGCCAAGTCCAGGAGTATCGTTTGGGCGAGTCTTGGTCTTGCTGCAACGCGTAATCGAGTTCTCAAACCTGTCCGGGAAATTGAGTATTTGGCGGAAAAGGAGCCAAACAGTACCGACATTTTGAAGACCAACATGTTGGATACATATTATCCAAATCGAAGCATTCACCTTGAGAATGTTTGTCTGTATGAGGTTCTTCAAAATTACATATTCAAGAGGAACATCAAAGAAGATACTGAGAAAGGAGTGTATGCTGTAATAGGAAGTGAGGGATGTCTGGTCAAGCAAAGAAAATGCCACTTGGTAAACCATCGAAAATTGAGTGGCGAATCTCCTGAAAAAAAGGAGTTTTTCTATTTAGCACTTTTGCAACTTTTCAAGCCTTGGCGTGCAGAAGAGGAACTGCTTGGAGATTTTCTCTGTTACGAAGACTCTTTCAATGCCGCCAAGGAGACCATAGAATGTCCTGCTTTTCCCAAATATGTAGAAATGTTGAATGCGGAAATTGAGCAGGAAGCAACGATTGCAGCCGAGATTGCCAGAGACAGTTCTCAGGACAGTCAGAGTTCTGCTTCATTGAGTCAGGATCCACTAGGAGGACCTGTTATCGAAAATGAAGCTGCCACTGCTATGAATGAAGTGGAAAGAGCCATGGCACATGCTCAGGAGGATGCGGTTAACTTAGAAGAGTTGGAAAGACAACTCAACGTTGAGCAGAGGAAAATATATGACGAAGTTACCAACCAAATTGATCATGGATTAAGTCATGATAAGAAAGAGTGCTCATGTACGTCGTTGAAGCCTGTCCGACTGTACGTGAGTGGAGAAGCGGGAACTGGAAAAAGTTTCCTCATTAAAGCAATTTCATGCTATTTGCAGGAAAGGACAGAGTCATCGCTGTCTTGTGTTGTCACTGCTCCAACTGGACTGGCAGCACATAATATTAAAGGGATTACTTTACATCGTTTACTGATGCTGCCAGTGGAGCATGACAACAAATTACAATATCACAAGCTATCTGGAGATGCTTGTTTTGAAGTTTCAAGAATCTTGAGAAAAATGAAACTTCTTATCATTGACGAAGTAAGCATGGTTTCCAATGTCATGCTTGCCTTTGTGCATTTGAGAATGCAAGAAGTTCTCAAAACAGAGTATGATGTGTTATTTGGTGGCAAACACATCATTGTTTTTGGAGATCTTCTGCAGCTGACACCAGTGAAAGGGCAACCTGTGTTCAAAATGCTCACGCATGAAGATACCAGGAAGTGCCTAGGCAGCATTGGCAACGTCAATATATGGTTAAACTTCAATTATGCTGAACTGCATGAAAATATGCGTCAGGCGAAGGATGAAGTTTACAAGACTATTCTACAAGATGTTAGAATTGGAAAAGTGACCGAGCATGGGAAAGAAGCTTTACATGCACGATTACTGTCAAATTTATATCCAGAACAAGATGTTGTGCCTGAGAATATTTTTCAGAAAATTACTGAGAAGAAATCTGGAATATGTTTGATGCCAACTCTTGCAGAATGTGCCAAATTTAACAACAAAATGTTGCATTTAGAAAAGCAAGAGATTGTGAAACTGGAAGCTATTGACAGAGTAGAGCATATGGGATCAACAATTATTTTGTCTGAGAATCTGAAAACAAAATTGGATTCATTAGAGAAGAGTATATCTAAAACTGCAGGTTTTGAAAAGACTCTGAATGTGTGCTTGAACTGCCGTATAATTTTAAGAAGGAATTTACATGTTGAAAGAGGTCTGGTAAATGGATCAATGGGTAATGTTGATTTTGTGAAATACAGAAATAGAGATGGAATTGAATTTTTAAAAATTAAATTTGATGGCATTGAGGAAGTACAGCTAATTGCTCGTTGTTCTGCTAGATTTTTGCTTGTAAAAGACTTATATGTTCGCCGTAAGCAGTTTCCTGTTTGCTTGGCATATGCGGTGACAATCCATAAATCGCAAGGTTTAAGTGTAGACAGTGCATTGGTGAATATTGGCAGTTCTGTGTTCAAGGAGGGTATGGCATATGTGGCATTGTCACGAGTTAGAACTTTATCGGGATTGTACTTGATTGAGTGTGATGTCACAAACATTTGTGCTGATCTAGATTGTGTTAAGGAATACAATAGGTTAAGAAGAGAGTATGCGCCACATTTGCCTCAGTATCCTTTGTTTGAGAAACGTGTGGTAGGCCAGAAACGAAGAAATGTGACCAATACTGGGGAGGTTGTAGCAAAAAGACGAAAAGTCGATGAACCTAAAATTACAAGCAGAAACAAAAAGGATTCTGTTGAAGATGTTGTTGGTTTTCAATTTGAAAACAGTTCTGGTGTCAACTGCTATGCTAATGTAGTGGTTAATGTTTTGTTTTCTCTAGAAAATGTAAAAGAAGAGATTGTGGTCAATTCTGATCAAAGATTTTGCAGTTTGTTAAATTCTGTGTTAGAGAAATGTAGCACTGATAGAAGAAACATAGAAAGTGTGTCTGAAATTCGAAATCTGTTAGACAGATGTTCAGGCCAAACACAATTCTCTCAAAATATTCAGCAAGATTGTCAGGAGTTTTTAATGTATATGCTTGATGTATTACATGCTGAAGGTGTAGATGTAGATCAGCTGTTTGGGCTTTCTTATCAATGGCAGCATGACTGCGAGAACTGTATGGTATCAAGTACTACTAGTGTAGACTCAGAAAGATTTATATATTTAACTTTGCTAGACAGTAAATCAGTCTCCTTTAATAAGCTAGTAAAAGCAGCTGATCACAACATGGAGTGTAGCCAATGTAAATCTGAAATGATGTCCACATTATTTATACGAACATATGGCCAGTATGTCATTTTAATGTTCCAACGATGTAGGCCTGATGGAACAAAATTGACAACTTTAATTAAAAATTTTGTAGCTTCGCAGTTGTCAATATCAGGAAGGACTTTTGTAACTGCAGCAATTATATATCATGACGGCCCTTCAATAACATCAGGACATTACACAGCTTATTTAAAGTCTAGAAATGGCTGGTCATTCTGCAATGATTCTGTTTTAATTTTCAAAAAAAAATTGCCGTATGACCTTAAAAACTCTTACCTGGTGTTTTTAAAACCAAAATTTTAGGGAAATAATCTCGGGATGTGCTCTGTGGAATTTCAAGAAGTTCTAATGGCTCCTACACAATTTGGCCTTGAGGATAAGTGTAGTTCAGAGACATAACTTCTAACCATAGGACTGGACGTCATAGAGAAATACGTGCACTTTGAATGAGTTCAGAAAAACTGTTTCTTTTTATAAGCTAATTGAAGCAGCCAATCAAAACATGGAGTAGAGGGAATGTAAGTCTGCAATGCTGTCTACTGTTTTACATTGCTTTGTGATTAAAAGTGATGTAGAGAATTAAATAATTGTAGTAGTCATAGAGGTAGTGTAAGTCTGCTTCATAGTAAGCAGTATCAGTGTCATAGGAAATGTAGAACATGACTGAGCAAGAAGGGGAAGATATTACTATTCCAGGATTGTGAAAATGATCTTCAACATTTTAATTCTGAAAGTTGCGGAAATGCCAAATGACGGGATTGGCTTACAAGAAATCCAAGAGTTATAAATGGCTCTGACCAGATTTGGCCTTGTGGAAACTTGTGGTAGAGAGCAAGAAGTCATTTATTGCATGTAACGTGTTTTTAAAAACGATGGAGATTTTCTTTCAGAAAGTGGCGGGCTGAAAGTAATAACAGCACAAAAGAGTGTAAGCTGTTCATAGGACATCCTTGGACGTCATGGAAAGTAAGTTAACTTTAAGGAGTTCTGAATTTTGATTTCTTATGTTGTATGGGTTTTTTAAACACAATCATTTTGATTGTGTTTTTTTTTCCCCGCTGTTATATGATGAATACCTTCAAGTCACTGTTTTTAGTGAATTTTGATACATTCTGAGAACAGCAAAAATAAACCATTTAACATGTATAATTAATTCTGTACTGTTTGCATTTATGATGTATATGTAGAACTGTGTAGGAGGCATGGAGAAGGTGAGGCTTCTGTAAGTGTCAAAGTTGTTGCATGCAGTGCTGCACTTCTGCGTATTCTTTCATATGCTAGACTACATCTGCACAATGAGATACCTAAGCAAAGGAAACACAAGTGATGTGATTGTGAAATGAGCAAAATAAATTGCACGTATTTCAATTACATCACCTGTGTTTCCTATCATTACGAATCACATTGTGCAGATCAAGTTTAGGTCTGTCCAGGGAAATATAGGAGGTTTGGACTTTGTTGAAGAGTGCAGTGGACATGACTCACTTCATTGGTAGACCTTCACATGTATTATCTCCTCTGTACTCTTCAACAAGTGTAAATCTCATCTGCAACCCTGAGTAGGCCTCACCTCAAACAAACCTCTGGATAGTAGACATCTTATTGGCATCCTGAAGCAATTATTTAAAATTTTAGTGTCTTGCGACACTTTTCTGAAACAACAGCAATGCAAAAGATGCACCATGTTTTAAGATAGGCCTCACTTCATCTGCATCAAGATACTGTTAGTTTAAAATGTATATCTTTAGGACTGTGTAGGGGGCCTGGAGAAGCAGAAGCTTCTGTAAGTGTCAAAGTTGTTGAAAAACTGTTTGTCCTTCAATCTTTTCCCTTGTCTTTTCTAATTTTTAAATACATGTTTTAATATTTTTCAAATGTTTGTTCTCTCTTTCACAGATTGAAAGTATAAAAACAAAAAGTGAGTAATTTAACGACAATTATAAGGTAAATATTTTGTACTCTTTTCGTTACATTTCTATCACATTTAACTACTATTAGTTCCACTGCTTCATTTCTTTAACCCTCAGTTTCCTGCCTTTGCTACTTCCCTCATTCCTTTCTCTATTACCTACTTACTCAACTCCTTCCACTCTTTTTCTCAGTCCCTCTCTTCTCATAGTTCCTCACTCTTGTTCACTCACTCCGTCTCTATTACTCTTAGTGTCTTTGACTGATCACTCTATCACTACTTGTTCATAATGCTTTCTCTGTGTAGTTGAAGCACACTAAGGGGAATATTATGAACACAGCCAATAAAATTATTGCTCTTTTTATTGGCAGAAAACTGGTGCAAAAGTGGTTTTAGCGGCAGTTTTCTGCCACAAAAGCAGCTTTAGCGACACATTTCTGCCAATAAAAGCTGCAAAACTTTTATTGCCTATGTTGATGATATGGCTCTATGTTACTTACATTTCTTTGCTGTTTCAATTAATCTTTTTCTGTTATTTTTTGTTTTCTGTTTTCTATTTTTTCTCTCTGTTATTCCTCATGTTTTAATCTTATTTTGAACATTCACTCACATTCTCCAAGAAACTCTTCTTTGTTAATGTTATACTCTCTTTTTTTTTCTTTCACTTCGTTATCTATTTTGTTTTTCACAATTATACCCTCTTCTGTCTTTTCTTCGTTAAATAGATCTATTAAACAGTATCTCTTCTTTACTCCCTATAGCTGTCTTTCTTTTAACATCACTCTCTGTTTACTTTCCTTATACTTACACTTTTTTTTTTTTTTTGGTTAGCTCCCGGTCCGCGTACCGGGAAGCTAACCCGGGAGCGAACCAAAAGAAATAGAGCTTGCCAGAGTGCTAAACATTCTAGCAGTTTTTTTTGAAAGGGAAGGTAGTTCTGAAAAGAACTTTTTTTTTTATATTTTTGTTGTTTTATATATATTTTTTTTTTTTTGAACATTTTTTGTTTTTTTTGTATTTTTTGAACGATTTTATATTTTTTTGGGGTTTTTTTTGGGGGGGGAACAACAAAAAACAGGCGTTGAAAAGGGCTCAACAGGAGCAAAAAAAAATTACTGGGGGCGGTTAGGGCAATCATGGTGTTCATATGCCAGGTTGAGTGCATTGATGCTCATGTTGCCACAAGCTAATAATGCACGACAGTGCATACATAAGTGAATCATGTGCCCAAAATTTTCTTGAATATTTGGCACAGTTTCCCGTGCCTCTTCTGGTGTTAGAGAAATCGGTATTGTTGGTCTGGCCACAGGAGTTGGTCTTGGATTGTCCTGCATATCCCTTATTTCCGCCCGGCTGTAATTTAGTGGATGCTTCCTTGTCATGTGCCTGTTCATTGTGTGATTTCCATAGATATATTTTTTGTCCGTCCCTCTGGACAATTGTTCTTTGCATATGAGGCAGGTGACATACCTCGCATTGACTTTTTTTTGGCCAGGAGGGATCGAATAAAACTGCCAGATGAAACTGGCTTTCTTTCTGGAAACCCGGGGCAACTCTTCTAAGAACTGTGGTTCTTCTCCCTCCTCATCCATTTCTTCATCTTCCTCCTCAGTGTTGGTAATGACCTGGGGAGGTGGTCCTCTCTTCCCATGAGGAGGTGGAGGTGGTGGTGGGGGTGCACCAGCTGAAGCAACCAATGAAGCCATTTTCCAACAAGCAAAATAGGTCTTCCTCTCACAATGATGAAAGTCAGAGTGAGGAAAGAAGGAGGGGTTTTCATCATTTGGGAAAAACAATACTTCTCAACCAATGAAAAGTGTTATTTTTAGGTCACCTGACCTAGCCTTCCATCATTATGAAACCAAAAGTGAAATGAACCAATGAAAAGTTTTATTAACAAGTCACATGACCTCTCACGCTCATGTTACGCGCTGCGGAACGCTCCCCGGTTAGCTTCCGGGCCGAAGACGGCTGAAATGCCAGAAACCGGTCCCCGGAAGCTTGTTTCCTTCCCAGTGTAAGAATTGGCTTTTGTAGTCTGGTCTGCCCTGTTCCCATGATGCACTGGGCCAGGGACAGACTAATTTGCATACAGCCAGGTTCTGAAACTGGGATGGTGCAATGAGCTAAAAAATGGTGTTGGATCTAGCCCTGATCTCTTGACTGGGTGAGAGTATTCTGCTTAATTCAGAGACTCTGTCCATCACCACCCCTTGTTGTAAATAATTTTGTCCACCCTAAGCGTGGAAGGGTATACTCAGATGTGAGTCCCTTGCTCATTGCACCATCAGGATTCAAGCAAGCCGGGCCGAAGACGGCTGAAATGCCAGAAACCGGTCCCCGGAAGCTTGTTTCCTTCCCAGTGTAAGAATTGGCTTTTGTAGTCTGGTCTGCCCTGTTCCCATGATGCACTGGGCCAGGGACAGACTAATTTGCATACAGCCAGGTTCTGAAACTGGGATGGTGCAATGAGCTAAAAAACGGTGTTGGATCTAGCCCTGATCTCTTGACTGGGTGAGAGTATTCTGCTTAATTCAGAGACTCTGTCCATCACCACCCCTTGTTGTAAATAATTTTGTCCACCCTAAGCGTGGAAGGGTATACTCAGATGTGAGTCCCTTGCTCATTGCACCATCAGGATTCAAGCAAGCCGGGCCGAAGACGGCTGAAATGCCAGAAACCGGTCCCCGGAATCTTGTTTCCTTCCCAGTGTAAGAATTGGCTTTTGTAGTCTGGTCTGTCCTGTTCCCATGATGCACTGGGCCAGGGACAGACTAATTTGCATACAGCCAGGTTCTGAAACTGGGATGGTGCAATGAGCTAAAAAACGGTGTTGGATCTAGCCCTGATCTCTTGACTGGGTGAGAGTATTCTGCTTAATTCAGAGACTCTGTCCATCACCACCCCTTGTTGTAAATAATTTTGTCCACCCTAAGCGTGGAAGGGTATACTCAGATGTGAGTCCCTTGCTCATTGCACCATCAGGATTCAAGCAAGCCGGGCCGAAGACGGCTGAAATGCCAGAAACCGGTCCCCGGAAGCTTGTTTCCTTCCCAGTGTAAGAATTGGCTTTTGTAGTCTGGTTTGCCCTGTTCCCATGATGCACTGGGCCAGGGACAGACTAATTTGCATACAGCCAGGTTCTGAAACTGGGATGGTGCAATGAGCTAAAAAACGGTGTTGGATCTAGCCCTGATCTCTTGACTGGGTGAGAGTATTCTGCTTAATTCAGAGACTCTGTCCATCACCACCCCTTGTTGTAAATAATTTTGTCCACCCTAAGCGTGGAAGGGTATACTCAGATGTGAGTCCCTTGCTCATTACACCATCAGGATTCAAGCAAGCCGGGCCGAAGACGGCTGAAATGCCAGAAACCGGTCCCCGGAAGCTTGTTTCCTTCCCAGTGTAAGAATTGGCTTTTGTAGTCTGGTCTGCCCTGTTCCCATGATGCACTGGGCCAGGGACAGACTAATTTGCATACAGCCAGGTTCTGAAACTGGGATGGTGCAATGAGCTAAAAAACGGTGTTGGATCTAGCCCTGATCTCTTGACTGGGTGAGAGTATTCTGCTTAATTCAGAGACTCTGTCCATCACCACCCCTTGTTGTGAATAATTTTGTCCACCCTAAGCGTGGAAGGGTATACTCAGATGTGAGTCCCTTGCTCATTGCACCATCAGGATTCAAGCAAGCCGGGCCGAAGACGGCTGAAATGCCAGAAACCGGTCCCCGGAAGCTTGTTTCCTTCCCAGTGTAAGAATTGGCTTTTGTAGTCTGGTCTGCCCTGTTCCCATGATGCACTGGGCCAGGGACAGACTAATTTGCATACAGCCAGGTTCTGAAACTGGGATGGTGCAATGAGCTAAAAAACGGTGTTGGATCTAGCCCTGATCTCTTGACTGGGTGAGAGTATTCTGCTTAATTCAGAGACTCTGTCCATCACCACCCCTTGTTGTAAATAATTTTGTCCACCCTAAGCGTGGAAGGGTATACTCAGATGTGAGTCCCTTGCTCATTTCACCATCAGGATTCAAGCAAGCCGGGCCGAAGACGGCTGAAATGCCAGAAACCGGTCCCCGGAAGCTTGTTTCCTTCCCAGTGTAAGAATTGGCTTTTGTAGTCTGGTTTGCCCTGTTCCCATGATGCACTGGGCCAGGGACAGACTAATTTGCATACAGCCAGGTTCTGAAACTGGGATGGTGCAATGAGCTAAAAAACGGTGTTGGATCTAGCCCTGATCTCTTGACTGGGTGAGAGTATTCTGCTTAATTCAGAGACTCTGTCCATCACCACCCTTTGTTGTAAATAATTTTGTCCACCCTAAGCGTGGAAGGGTATACTCAGATGTGAGTCCCTTGCTCATTGCACCATCAGGATTCAAGCAAGCCGGGCCGAAGACGGCTGAAATGCCAGAAACCGGTCCCCGGAAGCTTGTTTCCTTCCCAGTGTAAGAATTGGCTTTTGTAGTCTGGTCTGCCCTGTTCCGATGATGCACTGGGCCAGGGACAGACTAATTTGCATACAGCCAGGTTCTGAAACTGGGATGGTGCAATGAGCTAAAAAACGGTGTTGGATCTAGCCCTGATCTCTTGACTGGGTGAGAGTATTCTGCTTAATTCAGAGACTCTGTCCATCACCACCCCTTGTTGTAAATAGTGCATATTAAAAACATTTTTACTACAAACATCTCATATTTATAGTGCATTCTCGCATTCTTATTTTTATGCAGAGTGACTAGATGTTCTGATCCTGTATAACCACAATGCCATTCTAACATTATTAATATTCAGGACCAGAATGTCTTATCAATTTAATCTATTTGGTGTTTTTATATTTCATTTATTTCTCTTTTTTGTTTTGTAGCCCTGTATGGGAAATCATCACTCTACTATATCTATTCTTAAACCTAGATGTCGGCTTTTGAGTAGGTTTACATTTGTGGGCAGCTTATCAGTTCATCAGTTAAATTATGGGCAAGGATAACAATATTTCATCACATTATCCCATGTGTACAGTTAGAGGTGGACCCACAATTCCTCGTCATTATTAAGGCCCCATGGAGTCATAGTTTTCAGGTCAATAATATACCTGGATTCTAGTACTCTAAGTGCCTTTTGCCTGTCTCCCCCTCTTTCCAGACGTTTGACCTGGTTGATACAATAAAAACTTAGAGGATCCCTATCGCTTTTATGATGTTCTGCGAAATGGCGAGCAACCGGATAGGCTTTGTCCTTATTCACGATTGCTCGCATATGTTCCAGGATTCTAGGTTTCGTGGGATTGATAGTACTCCCAATGTATCTTTTCTTGCAAGGGCACTCAAGACAGTAAATGGTGTAATCTGAATTGCAGTTTAGGAGTTTGTTTATTCTCCTATTGGGTCTATCCTCTCCTGTTCTGCCCGGATATTCTGATACTTTTTTACTGCCTTTACAGGCTTTGCTGCGCAAGCAGGGGAAAAACCCTTTGATGTTACAGAGTTCCTTAGTTTTGGGCTTTGAGGAAAAATGACTATGGACTAAATGATCCGAAAGTGACTGGCAACGCCGGTATGTTATCAAAGGCTGCTGAGAAAGATGCCCTTTCAAAAAGCTGTCAGTACTTAAGATATGCCAGGTTTTCTTAAAGATGTGGACTAGGTCTCCTGATTTTGTGTTAAACTTAGTGATCATTCTCACCTCGTCTTCCACTTTAGGTACATTTTTTACCAACAGAAGATCCCTCCTGTCGGTTGTTGACGCTTTCTTTGAAGCCTGTACAAATAAGCTCTTGGAGTAACCCCTATCACAAAACCTTCTGCTAGCATCCGCTTCAGCTTGTTTAAAATCAGTTTCAACGGAACAGTTTCTTTTGAGCTGCAGAAACTCGCCATAGGGGACATTTTTAATGAGGCTCTTTGGATGGTAACTAGCCGCATGTAACACGGCGTTACCTGCCGTAGATTTTCTGAAGAGTCTCGTTTGGAGGGTGTTGTTGTGTATGAAAAACTCCAAATCCAAGTAGCAAATACTTGTTGCACTTATAGTGCTGGTGAATTTTAGGTTGTGATTGTTATTGTTGAGGACGGCGATATATTCCTCAGCAGAGGTACGATCGCCGTGCCATACAATAAAAAGATCGTCAATATACCTAGTCCATTAGGATTTTGTCAGTCCACATCTCATTAGTTTCACCCCATGCCTCATGCTTCTCCCACCAGCCCACGAACAAGTTCGCGTAGCTGGGGGAGAAGCACGAGCCCATGGAAGTACCCCTTGTTTGTTTGAATAACTGGCCTGAAAAAAGGAAAATGTTATGGTGTAAGCAGAAATATATCATTTTTAACAACATCTTGGTATGTGATCTGTATTTCTCTGGTTTCCTGTCTAGAAACCACTTGATCGCCTTCATGCCATCCTCATGGGCTATACAAGTGTATAAATTTACCACATCCAATGTTATTAAAAGCATGTCCGAATCCCAAGAAACATTGTCCTTAATACGGAGGAAGTCCTGTGTATCCCTCACGTACGAAGGTAAGTCTTTCACTATCGGTGCTAGGTATGAATCAATGAAGCGTGACATATTTTCTAATAGACTCCCTATCGAAGATACAATTGGACGCCCTGGTGGTCTTTTGGCATTTTTATGTATCTTGGGAATATGATAAAAGGTCGGTAATATTGGTGATTCACATCGCAAGAAAAGGAACTCATCCATGTTGATCATGCCATCATCTTTCCATTCAATTAGCATAGAATGATAATAAGTTATGCCTTTCAGATATTCCGTTTTTTGTATGATGGTATAGCACTCTTTGTCTTTGAGTTGTCTCTGTGCCTCCTGTTCATACTGTTCTTTGCTGAAAATCACAATGTTTCCTCCCTTGTCCTAGGGTTTGATTTCTATAGTTTGATCATTTTTCAGGGACTTAATTGCCTCCCATTCTCTCCTCGTGATGTTGGATGATTTCATATTCATCTTCCCTTTTTCCAGTTTTTCCAAGTCCATCAGTACTGCTTCATTAAAAACATCAATTGCATCATGCGGTGCAACAGGTAGTTTTCTTGACTTTTTTTTCCTATAGCTGGGGTCTCGCACTTGTTCTGTAGATACTTCTCCGTCCTGATGATCTGTAAACCCCCTCTCTGCAATTTCCTGAGTTGGAGTGAATAGAAAGTTAGCAAGAGTATTAGGGTGTATTTCTATATTATCCTCTGTGATGCTTTCCAATTGTGTTCCCACAGTCATATCTTTAGGATGTAACAGAAAGATTTTTTTGAATTTCAATTTCCGAATGTATCTAAAAAGGTCTATTCTTGTGTCTACCAGATCAAACTCACTTGCCGGGCAAAAACTCAGCCCTTTCTTGAGGACTGTAATCTCATGGCCTGTTAGTTCTCTTTTTGACAGGTTGATGATGTTGTTGTCATCCTTCATTATTGTTTTTTCCTGCGGTAGGTCACACTTCGGGTCACCCTTGGTGAGACAGTTGTCTGTGCTCCTCCTTTTGCCCCTTCTGCCCCGCCTTGTTCTCCTTTTTTGCTTTGTTGGGGGGGAGGGTGATTCCTTTGCTGTGGCCTTTGGCGTGTTTCCTTTATGAATAAAAATCAAGGAGGCCCCCTACTGGTAATGATTAAGGACCAGGGGAGAAAAGAAGAAAACAACAGGAGGTCCTATGGGGAGCCACAACGAGTGGTATCCGTGTCACAACTACCCATGTATAGCCTGTCCTTAGTCAGTGATACCAATCACACATGAAACAAAAACCTCAAAGTATTCGATTATCATTTAAGTGCTATTTCCTTATGTCAAGCACTTAGTTAGCCCTAAAACATAGTGTTCAAATGATACATATAACATAATATTCAATTGATACATATAACATAATCTTGTGAGCTAAAGGGATAAGCAGCAGTGAATAAACAAGAAACTCTACGTTACTAGCAAAAATAGTTTTTAATCAGTAGTTATGTGATCCATACAAAAACCGGAATATGCACAAGGACATAATCATACACAGTACATGATATTATTAAAAACACAGAATATAAAACAAATTCATAAAATGCTCAGGAGGAACAGTTGTTGACGCGGCGTTTCGGTAGTGTATTTAAAACCTTCATCAGGACAGTTTCTGTTAAAGAAACAGACAATTACTGTGTGTACAGTTGCAAATAACGTCATTTTTTGTACATTCTAGCTATCACATCCCTTGACACAATACATATCTATTTGTGTTTTATTTAACATAACACACTGCACAAAAAGGGCAAAACAATTGAGCACTGGTTCAAAAGAGGTTTATATTATTGGTATCATGAAAAAGGAAAGATGGGGTTGAGTTTGTCAAAAAAGTGGCTTGTGCACTTTGTGTAGGGATAATATATCTCCTTGCTATTATCAAGAGGGTGAGGGCTTGCTTACCTCAGTAACTAAGAGGTATGATGGTCTTAGTGTTGCACTGGGATGATGTCCAGGATAACAGGCAAACGAAAACAACCAAATTCTTAAATTTTTGGCTGAACTTGAGAATAAAACAATCTAAAAATATGACAGAGAAAGGCCAAGATGTAAATATAGGCTATCGGTAAAGATTGTAATTGCTGGCGCAATCTTCTCAGGGAATCTTACAGGACATTAGGCAATACCTTTCTTAATTGTGTGACTGATTCACACTGGATAAACAGGAGCCACCGATCTCAGGATACTGTCTTAATGGAAGTATCTGAAGTAAAAGGGGGAAGGAAGAGCAAGGTGGATTTATTAACTATGTCTCTACCTTTTGGGTGTCCTCAGTATCCCTCCTAATCTTGCTATAACTTACCAAGTAACATTATATGGCAAATCAATGCAGTCACGGACTTTTATATGGGTTCCACGTGTACGCACTGTTTGAAAGGGGGAACAAAGCCTCCCTCGTTTACACCGATATCTGTTGAAAAAGAGTGTGCTGTTATTTTTCACGTCTGTAGGAATTATGTCCTAATCAAATATATTGAGCGTTTTTATATACGCTCATAGTATGGTTGCTTTTGCGCTCAACAGCCACAAGGAAGATAGTAAATATGTGGCATGTCTATAGCTTGCTTAGGTTTACTTATTTAAATCGGCTAGTGAAATAGGCAGCATGTACAAAAGTTCACGCAATTTCACGTAGGTTCAAATTCATATTAATTATTTGCAGTCCCGACAGGATGACATGGCTGTCAGTATTGACCTATCTAACCTCACGCAGACTACTGCTGCTTACCTGATAAAATAGGGTCGGCCTCCCTGCTCCTGGTTACTCCAGCGTCTCGGGAGTTCTGGATAACATTTCTCGGTCTTTTCGATTTTACCGTCTTATATATAAAAAAAACGCTCATTGGTTTGTTCTATTCTACGTCGTGATTGGGTAATGGCCGATCACGTGCTGCCTGATACTTTTTTTGGCAAACTTTATTTAGTTGTTCACGGGGCATATTTGTCGTACTATTGATGGTTTTAATACAACAGCACCGATGTTGGGAAAACGCTGCGAATGGCGGTGGGATGTTAGTAATTAAATAGAAATTAGCACCAGAGTGTTGTTTATGTATCTAGCGCGGTTAGTGTTGATGCAAAACGGAATAACATAATGTTATGTGTTAGGTAAAGAGGATGTGAGCAATATATATCCGCTCTACATTATGGGCCACTGTTGATATTCAACTTAATACTACCATGCAAAATACAGCATATGAAGGAAACTTATATAGATTTTCCTTTGAAAAAGAAGAATAATTACATTAATAGTTTTATGGAGATAAAGATACGAAGGTTAGAGAAATGAAAAATAAATTTTGTTGATAGTATGAGAAATTATTACTTCCACCATCTGTCAGTACCATAAAAATAGAGTTTAGGATTAGATATTAAGAAGTCCTATACTATGCGCTCCCAGTCCTCTCTACTATTTAGACCCTTGCGGACGCTGTTAAATTTAGACATATAGAACTGCTCACGCTTCTTTCTTTTTTGATTAAGGTCACCACCTCTAGTGTTGATGGTGACAGCTTCTAAACAGCACCATTTAAGAACACTGGTATTGTGTTTCATATTGAACCAGTGTTCTGTAAGTGGCGCACCCTTCTTATTGGTACGGAGGGCTGACCTGTGCTCGTTCATCCGAATGCGGATTTCTCTTGAGGTCTCCCCAATGTATATCAAGTTGCAGGGGCAGCAGATCAAATAAATGACATTTTTAGTCCTACAATTCATAAAGCTTTTTGGTTTGCTGGTTATATTGTTGTTAGTAATGGTGCTACCTCGAATTATGTCTTTACAGTTGATACAGCCCGAGCAGGGAAAAGTACCAGTGGGCATGGGGGCATGATCAATGCATGGCTGATTATTTGTTTTAGTTTCACTATATGTGATCACGAGATTGTTGTGAATCGTGCGATTGCGTCGGAAAGAAAACATGGGTTTAGGTAGTCTCCTCTGATGTTTGTCATTGACTAAGTGCCAGTTTCTGTTGATTATGTTCTTGAGTTTATTAGTGACATGATTGTAGTTGGTTACAAAAATAATAGGTTTAGGAGTATCTCCTCTATTTATCTTACCACTGAACAGACTTTCTCGGTCATAGTATTTCGCACGTTTGTATGCATGCCTGACCATTCTTTTCGGGTACCCCCGTTCAGTGAACTTTTAGTATAGCTGCATGTTTATCAAAGTCCTGGATGGTGGTACAGTTTCTTTTTAGCCTCAAAAATTGACCAAAAGGGATGTTGTTGACCTGGCACGGGGGATGGTTGCTGGTATAGTGTAACATAGTATTCCTATCGGAGGGCTTTGTGAATAATTCGACATTCAAACAGCCATTGACATGTTTGATGGTTATGTCAAGGAATTCACAGCTTTGAGAGTCAAGATGTGATGTGAACCTTAAATTGTCATCACCTAAATTGAGCCAGGCAATAAACTCGATGAGCGTCTCACTAGTCCCTGTCCAGATGAAAAAAACATTGTCGATGTAGCGGGACCACATCGAAACATTCTCAAAAAATGGGGATACCTGATTATATATATGTTTTTCTTCAAATTGTGATACATATAAACAGGCCAGGCTAGGGGCACAGGTGGCCCCCATGCTGGTCCCCTTGATTTGTCTATATAGATCTTTGTTGAATAGGAATAAGTTATAATTAAGTACCAGGGTAACACAATCAATGATGAACAGTTCATGTGTAGTATGGTCTCTGTCCTCAGAGTTGAGCATAGAGTTGATCATTTTGATAGTAGCGTCTTGCGGTATGTTGGTGTACAATGCCTCGATATCCAGAGTGACTAGCATCTGGGTATCGGGATTGTACTCCAAGCCTTCTAGTTTGTGAATAATGGCTGTAGTATCTTTGATATAGGCCTTTTGGGCTATCACAAGGGGCTGTAAAAAAATGTCGGCATACTTGCTGAGTGGCTCAGTCAATGAGCCAATGCTTGACACGATTGGCCGCATAGGGGGGTTACTGATGTCTTTATGGACTTTAGGTAGTCCATACATAGCTGGGATGGTGGGATTGTGATTGTTTAAAAAGGAGAACTCTTCATCACAGATGATCTCATCATCTTTTGCTTGGTTTAAAAGAGTATTAATGCATGTTTTGAGTGATGCCCATGCTTGCATGTTTGCTGCTTCATAGTGGTCTTTGTTTTGTAGTAATAATTGCATCCTATCGATGTAATCAGTGGTGTCCATGACGACAATGCCACCGCCTTTGTCTGCTGGTTTGATAGTAAGGTCGGTGTTTCGTCGTAGAGCATGGAGTGCCAGTGACTCATCTCTATTGAGGTTATGATTGATCCAATGTTTTTGTTTTAGCAAGTCATCTATGCTCTTGTCCACGCTACGCTCGAAAGCTTCAATATCTCTAGGTACCATGTTAATATTGGGTGTCCATGTGGATTTATTTTTGAGGCCAGATTTATTTGCGTTAATTTGCCTGTCCTTTCCATCAAAAAAGATGGACAATCTAATTTTTCTAAAGAAACCTTGAAGGTCTCTTTCTAGTGAGTATCTATCCACTGTGGAAGATATAGCAAAACCCAGACCCTTCTCTAGGAGTGTGATCTCATGGTTATTGAGTTCATATTTGGAAAGGTTGATTATAGGGGCTTTCTTGGAACCATTGAGTCCCAATGTTTCTGGCTCCTTGTGTGAGGACGTCGTAGGAATGGGGGTGTGGCGTTGTAATTTCCACGACCCCTCCCCCTCCCCCTCGGGGGTCCAAAGTTTTGTGGGCGCTGTTCCAAAAAAGAAAGCCCTTCTTGGTTAGTGCCTGATGATGTTTCCCTATCTTTGGTATGTCTACTTTCATTGGATTGTTCACCTTCTGAGTCTGAACTGCTGTAGGATTGATCAAAGAATCTCACCTTTTTCTTTGGGAAATTTCTTGGTTGGTTTTGCCATTGTTTACGCTGTGGGTAGTTGTCTCTAGGTCTGTCATAAAAGTCTCTCTGAAGGTAAGGATACACGTATTCTAGGTTGTAGTTTGCAATGTCTTTCCGCAGTTTGTTACTTTTTTTGTTGATTAGATAATCATTATACCCTGCGACGTCTTTGTTGATTTCATCTAACTTTTGTTTTGCATCTAGAAGGGCGGTGTTGTCATTGAGTTTAATTTCTAAATCTTCTATTTCTTTACGTTCAATGACTAAAACCTCATAGGCAGTTTCGATTATTAGAAGTATCCAATCGCGGCTACATCGATTTGCCACCAATGTCCAATTTTCAATGAACTTTCTATTATTGATAAAAATCCCCGGTTCATTAACCACCTGAAGACCTTTGGGTATAATCCCCTTCTTGCAATATTCAACTAGATATTCAGCGTGTAATTCAGCTCTAACAACCTTCTTTTTTAGGTTCCATAATACTCGCCATTCTTCCTCATCCTGTTTATCGAGGCGGACTGTGGAAATATTTTTTGTCAGGGGACCATTAATAATTTTGTTGAATTGGTCTTCTGTGTAACTCAACATTTTAAACCCTTCCATGGTGATGCTTAGTATAAGTGAAGCACGGGGTTTATCAGATTAATAAAATATTGCGCAACTACCTCCTCAGCGGAAAAGCTGAGTAAAACAAATAAAAATCAAGGAGGCCCCCTACTGGTAATGATTAAGGACCAGGGGAGAAAAGAAGAAAAGAACAGGAGGTCCTATGGGGAGCCACAACGAGTGGTATCCATGTCACAACTACCCATGTATAGCCTGTCCTTAGTCAGTGATACCAATCACACATGAAACAAAAACCTCAAAGTATTCGATTATCGTTTAAGTGCTATTTCCTTATGTCAAGCACTTAGTTAGCCCTAAAACATAGTGTTCAAATGATACATATAACATAATATTCAAATGATACATATAACATAATCTTGTGAGCTAAAGGGATAAGCAGCAGTGAATAAACAAGAAACTCTACGTTACTAGCAAAAATAGTTTTTAATCAGTAGTTATGTGATCCATACAAAAACCGGAATATGCACAAGGAAATAATCATACACAGTACATGATATTATTAAAAACACAGAATATAAAACAAATTCATAAAATGCTCAGGAGGAACAGTTGTCGACGCGGCGTTTCGGTAGTGTATTTAAAACCTTCATCAGGACAGTTTCTGTTAAAGAAACAGACAATTACTGTGTGTACAGTTGCAAATAACGTCATTTTTTGTACATTCTAGCTATCACATCCCTTGACACAATACATATCTATTTGTGTTTTATTTAACATAACACACTGCACAAAAAGGGCAAAACAATTGGGCACTGGTTCAAAAGAGGTTTATATTATTGGTATCATGAAAAAGGAAAGATGGGGTTGAGTTTGTCAAAAAAATGGCTTGTGCACTTTGTGTAGGGATAATATATCTCCTTGCTATTATCAAGAGGGTGAGGGCTTGCTTACCTCAGTAACTAAGAGGTATGATGGTCTTAGTGTTGCACTGGGATGATGTCCAGGATAACAGGCAAACGAAAACAACCAGATTCTTAAATTTTTGGCTGAACTTGAGAATAAAACAATCTAAAAATATGACAGAGAAAGGCCAAGATGTAAATATAGGCTATCGGTAAAGATTGTAATTGCTGGCGCAATCTTCTCAGGGAATCTTACAGGACATTAGGCAATACCTTTCTTAATTGTGTGACTGATTCACACTGGATAAACAGGAGCCACCGATCTCAGGATACTGTCTTAATGGAAGTATCTGAAGTAAAAGGGGGAAGGAAGAGCAAGGTGGATTTATTAACTATGTCTCTACCTTTTAGGTGTCCTCAGTATCCCTCCTAATCTTGCTATAACTTACCGAGTAACATTATATGGCAAATCAAAGCAGTCACGGACTTTTATATGGGTTCCACGTGTACGCACTGTTTGAAAGGGGGAACAAAGCCTCCCTCGTTTACACCGATATCTGTTGAAAAAGAGCGTGCTGTTATTTTTCACGTCTGTAGGAATTATGTCCTAATCAAATATATTGAGCGTTTTTATATACGCTCATAGTATGGTTGCTTTTGCGCTCAACAGCCACAAGGAAGATAGTAAATATGTGGCATGTCTATAGCTTGCTTAGGTTTACTTATTTAAATCGGCTAGTGAAATAGGCAGCATGCACAAAAGTTCACGCAATTTCACGTAGGTTCAAATTCATATTAATTATTTGCAGTCCCGACAGGATGACATGGCTGTCAGTATTGACCTATCTAACCTCACGCAGACTACTGCTGCTTACCTGATAAAATCGGGTCGGCCTCCCTGCTCCTGTTTACTCCAGCGTCTCGGGGGTTCTGGATAACATTTCTCGGTCTTTTCGATTTTACCGTCTTATATATAAAAAAACCGCTCATTGGTTTGTTCTATTCTACGTCGTGATTGGGTAATGGCCGATCACGTGCTGCCTGATACTTTTTTTGGCAAACTTTATTTAGTTGTTCACGGGGCATATTTGTCGTACTATTGATGGTTTTAATGCAACAGCACCGATGTTGGGAAAACGCTGCGAATGGCGGTGGGATGTTAGTAATTAAATAGAAATTAGCACCAGAGTGTTGTTTATGTATCTAGCGCGGTTAGTGTTGATGCAAAACGGAATAACATAATGTTATGTGTTAGGTAAAGAGGATGTGAACCCACAATTCCTTGGGCGAGTCGTTTTCTGGTGGCATCAAATTTGCGAGCAAAAGTCAGTATCCTGCCCGATACGTAATCATGTTCATCCCTTTGGAATTTGATTTGCTTTCTCTTGCGAATTCCTAGTTCATATTCCTTGATTCTTTTTACCATTGCATTTCTTAGATCTTTGTTTGCTTGTGAGTCTGTTTCATTTGCAATGAGAGTTTCCACATCTATAATTTCCTTCATGCATTTATCACGATCACTCCATGCATATTGTATAAGTAGGCGTACCATCCCTTTTGATGATTCCGCAGTGTATTCCGCCCAGTCTTTTTGTAATGCGGGATCAGGGTTTTCATAGGAGGGTATTGTGAAAATACGTAGACCCCTGGGGATCCTATTGCAGTCTATATACCGTTGCAGAGAGGTACCCTCCTACCATTTTTGCACTTCTCTTTCTTTTAGTTTTTCCAGCCTTTGAAAGAGCGTTTTCAAGTTCTTGGTTGCAACCGATGGTGTTACGGCATTATCCGTTCTTAGGGGTCTGTCCGTGGAAGATTTAAACATCTCATTTGCAGCAGACTCTCTTTTCCCCTTTATGTCCTCATTTTCCGACAGCTTCACTGGATTGAGAATGCACCCGGGAGTTAGAGGAGCGACGGCGGTGGAAGCCTGTGTAACAAATATATATATATATATATATATATATATATAAATATATAAATATATATATATATCTATATATATATATATATATATATAGATATATATATATATATCTATATTCACTGAAAAAACCATAGGTTATAGACCATATATAGTTAGGAATTTGCATTTACAAAACCTTGAAAATTCACTGAAAAAACCATAGGTTAGAGACCATATATAGTTAGCTGGACATTTTATTGACATAAAACCAATGAAATTCCATATATAGTTAGTTGCACTAACTATATATCGCGCACCCGCAATCCACTGCTGATGATGTCACATATTACATCATTCATGACATGGTCAGTGACATCACTGATGACATCACTGATGACATCTCAAATGACATCACTGATGACATCACTGATGACATCTCAAATGACATCACTGATGACATCATCTAGTGTCTGTGTGTTTTTGTAAAGTTTAAACATGTTTTACATATTGAAGAATGAGTGGATGTATGGAAGACTGAGTGTGTGTGTGGCTGGCTGGGAGGTGTGTGACTCTGTGCATATCAATGTGTACCTGTATCAGTGATTGTATAAGAGAGTAAGTATGTGTTAGTATATGTGTGAAAAGTATGGTGTTCTGTGTTTAACTGTATAGATGAGGAAATCGAAGTGTGATTGATTCTTCACAGGACTGACTAGGTGTATGAGTGCATATGATAGTGTTGTAATAATGAGTGACTGTATGTATGAGTGATTGTATGGGTGAATGAGTGAATGTGTGTGTAGACGTAGGAATCAGTGAGTGCGTATGTAGTAACTGGTATTGGTGTGTCATGATGTCATCAGTGATGTCATTTGAGATGTCATCAGTGATGTCATTTGAGATGTCATCAGTGATGTCATCAGTGATGTCACTGAAGTATGGTGTTCTGTGTTTAACTGTATAGATGAGGAAATGGAAGTGTGATTGATTCTTTACAGGACTGACTAGGTGTGTGAGTAACTCCATGGATGAGTGGCAGTGTGTGAGTGTCTGCATAGGTGTATGAGTGCATATGATAGTGTTGTAATAATGAGTGACTGTATGTATGAGTGATTGTATGGGTGAATGAGTGAATGTGTGTGTAGACGTAGGAATCAGTGAGTGCGTATGTAGTAACTGGTATTGGTGTGTCATGATGTCATCAGTGATGTCATTTGAGATGTCATCAGTGATGTCATCAGTGATGTCATTTGAGATGTCATCAGTGATGTCATCAGTGATGTCACTGACCATGTCATGAATGATGTAATATGTGACATCATCAGCAGTGGATTGCGGGTGCGCGATATATAGTTAGTGCAACTAACTATATATGGAATTTCATTGGTTTTATGTCAATAAAATGTCCAGCTAACTATATATGGTCTCTAACCTATGGTTTTTTCAGTGAATTTTCAAGGTTTTGTAAATGCAAATTCCTAACTATATATGGTCTATAACCTATGGTTTTTTCAGTGAATTTCATTGGTTTTTTAAAAGCTAATATCTATAGCTGTAAAATATATTCTTTATTACGTGACGTATCACGTAGCCACGTGAGACGCCTCATGGCGCGTCGCATAACCGTGACGTATCGGCTCTGCAGCGCAAACAAAACCCATAACGTAAGCGTGCCGGAGCACGCTTACAGATATATATATATTTTTTAACCTTAATTAGACAAAATCCACACGTGCACATATCTTGAGGCCTTGCAAAGGCACATCAAACAAACAGTCCCTACAATTTTGCCAAGTTTGCTGGAAATCTATTCCCTTAATTTTTTTTTTACTGTTTCTCTTGGTTTTCCCCTTGTTACGCTTACCGGGACGCTACCCGGTACGCGAACCGGACGCTCCAAAAACACAAGATGGCGGACTCCCGTTACGCTGCCGGTTAGCTGCCCGGTTCGCGTACCGGGAAGCGCCTCTACCGCGAAAAATCGCGGGGGACTTTAATATCCCCCTCATCAATCCTAGGGGGTCAGGAGGGGTTTACCTTGCCCCCTTTCCTTCATTTCCCCCTTCTTTTTTCACCACATCTTGTCTCTCGAACCTACCGAGAGACAAGATGGCGGCCGCTCCGGACTGTTTACAATGTTGACAGCTACGCTGCCGGTTAGCTGCCCGGTTAGCTGCCCGGTGAGCTGCCCGGTGAGCTGCCCGGTGAGCTGCCCGGTTCGCGTACCGGGACGCGCCTCTACGGCGTAAAATCGCAAAAAAAATATTTTTTTATTTTTTGCCCCGCGGGGCACTTTAATATCCCCCTCATCAATCCTAGGGGGTCAGGAGTGGTCTACCTTGCCCCCTTTCCTTCATTTCCCCCTTCGTTTTTTACCACATCTTGTCTCTCGATCGTACCGAGAGACAAGATGGCGGCCGCTCCGGACTGTTTAGAATGTTGACAGACACCGGAGAGCCAATCAGCTTCGCTTCGCGAAGTTCCGTTACGCGTTAGGTACGCGAACCGGGGCGCTAACCGGAGCGCTGTCACAGATATATATATTTTTTTAAACGTTAATTTCTCAAAATCCACTGGAGCACATATATTGAGACATAGCAAAGGCACGTCGGGCAAACCATATCTACAATTTTGCCAAGTTTCATGTAAATCTATTCAGCCGTTCGAGCTAAAAGTGAGTCCAACCGCCCTATGGAAAAATGAATGGGAAAAACGCGTTTTGGGACCCCCTTTTTTCTCGGCCCCCCTTGACGAAACCCCCCCAAATTTTCAGGGGCTGCTCAGAAACAAAATGTGCCATTTTCCTGAAAATTTCAGCCAATTCCGTCCACAAACGCCAAAGTTATTAGACATAGAATTTTCAGAAATCCCATAGAGAAAAAATCCTGACTATATATACCCACTGGCTATCGCCAGTAGGTAATATACATATATAAACATATATAATCTGCATATCTATATAAATATAAATGCATGCATACATATACATATATGCATACATATGCATGTTATTTACATGAAAGTTTTAAAAACACTAATAAAAGCAAAGCTAAAAAGCCACCTCATTACAAACAGAATGGCTTTAACTTAAACGAGGGCGAGATCTATTGCATTTTCAATGCTTGTTTACTTTGGTTCTACCCAGAAGGCATTCAGATGTGTCACACATTTGCCATAAATTCTGAATGTTAGCACTCTAGTTGCTCATTAGATCACTGTAGTAAAGCTAGTGCTCACCAGGGAAGTCTGCTGCTAATCATGGTTTGCAGCCATTTTCCCGCATTTTTTATCCCGCAGACTTTCAGTCCGCATACCATTATCCCGCAAGGTCATTGACCTCGCATACCATTATCCCGCATTGTTTCAAAACGCATGTGCATTTATCGCGCATGCCTTTACAAAGAATTACGTTTTAAAGGCATGTATGGTAAATGCATTTGCGTTGTGAAAACCACGATGACGAGAGTGGTAAGTGGGTTTGTGTTAATTTTTTCATGGGTTAGTGATTGTGTAGTGTAGTGTAGTGTTGTGTAGTGTAGTGTTGTGTTAGTGTAGTGTAGAGTTGTGGTGGTTGTTTAGTGTAGGGTCATGCTGGGGGTAGTGTTTTAGGGTTTAGGGTTGTGTTGTAGTGTTTGCGTAGTGTAGGGTCATGCTGGGGGTAGTGTTTTAGGGTTTAGGGTAGTGTTGTAGTGTTTGCGTAGTGTAGGGTCATGCTGGGGGTAGTGTTTTAGGGTTTAGGGTTGTGTTGTAGTTTTTGCGTAGTGTAGGGTCATGCTGGGGCTAGTGTTTTAGGGTTTAGGGTAGTGTTGTAGTGTTTGCGTAGTGTAGGGTCATGCTGGGCGTAGTGTTTTAGGGTTTAGGATAGTGTTGTAGTGTTTGCGTAGTGTAGGGTCATGCTGGGGGTAGTGTTTTAGGGTTTTGGGTAGTGTTGTAGTGTTTGCGTAGTGTAGGGTCATGCTGGGGTGTAGTATTTTAGGGTTTAGGGTAGTGTTGTAGTGTTTGCGTAGTGTAGGGTCATGCTGGGGGTAGTGTTTTAGGGTAGTGTTGTAGTGTTTGCGTAGTGTAGGGTCATGCTGGGGTGTAGTGTTTTAGGGTTTTGGGTAGTGTTGTAGTGTTTGCGTAGTGTAGGGTCATGCTGGGGTGTAGTGTTTTAGGATTTTGGGTAGTGTTGTAGTGTTTGCGTAGTGTAGGGTCATGCTGGGGGTAGTGTTTTAGGGTTTTGGGTAGTGTTGTAGTGTTTGCGTAGTGTAGGGTCATGCTGGGGGTAGTGTTTTAGGGTTTTGGGTAGTGTTGTAGTGTTTGCGTAGTGTAGGGTCATGCTGGGGGGTAGTGTTTTAGGGTTTTGGGTAGTGTTGTAGTGTTTGCGTAGTGTAGGGTCATGCTGGGGGTAGTGTTTTAGGGTTTTGGGTAGTGTTGTAGTGTTTGCGTAGTGTAGGGTCATGCTGGGGGTAGTGTTTTAGGGTTTAGGGTAGTGTTGTAGTGTTTGCGTAGTGTAGGGTCATACTGGGGGTAGTGTTTTAGGGTTTAGGGTAGTGTTGTAGTGTTTGCGTAGTGTAGGGTCATGCTGGGGGTAGTGTTTTAGGGTTTAGGGTAGTGTTGTAGTGTTTGCGTAGTGTAGGGTCATGCTGGGGTGTAGTGTTTTAGGGTTTTGGGTAGTGTTGTAGTGTTTGCGTAGTGTAGGGTCATGCTGGGGGTAGTGTTTTAGGGTTTAGGGTAGTGTTGTAGTGTTTGCGTAGTGTAGGGTCATGCTGGGGTGTAGTGTTTTAGGGTTTTGGGTAGTGTTGTAGTGTTTGCGTAGTGTAGGGTCATGCTGGGGGTAGTGTTTTAGGGTTTACGGTAGTGTTGTAGTGTTTGCGTAGTGTAGGGTCATGCTGGGGGTAGTGTTTTAGGGTTTAGGGTTGTGTTGTAGTGTTTGCGTAGTGTAGGGTCATGCTGGGGGTAGTGTTTTAGGGTTTAGGGTTGTGTTGTAGTGTTTGTGTAGTGTAGGGTCATGCTGGGGGTAGTGTTTTAGGGTTTAGGGTAGTGTTGTAGTGTTTGCGTAGTGTAGGGTCATGCTGGGGTGTAGTGTTTTAGGGTTTTGGGTAGTGTTGTTGTGTTTGCGTAGTGTAGGGTCATGCTGGGGGTAGTGTTTTAGGGTTTAGGGTAGTGTTGTAGTGTTTGTGTAGTGTAGGGTCATGCTGGGGGTAGTGTTTTAGGGTTTAGGGTAGTGTTGTACTGTTTGTGTGGTGTAGGGTCATGCTGGGGGTAGTGTTTTAGGGTTTGGGTAGTTTAGTTGTTTAGTGTATGCTAAAGGCATATTCGTTCTAAAAGTTTTCGTTATTTTAATTTGCGGCCTAATAGTACATGCGGGATTTCGTCATATATTCGCTAATCATACTTTCTATGGCAAAATGAACCCCCTCATTTTGTTCCTTTTTAAATTAAATGTTTTAAGAGTTACCACTTTATTCCAATCAAGATGGCTTCAGGTGTGCCATACCTTTGTAATAAGTAGGACTGTTAGAACTCTAGTTGTTCTTTAGAACACTCTGGGACATTCTGTCATTGGGCTATAGTTGGGCTACATCTGGCTGATATTTGGGCTACATTTGTTTTTTTTGTCTCTGGTGGCCATCTTTGTGCTACATTGGGCTACATTGGGCTACATTTGGGCTCCAACATATATATAGCCCAATGTAGCCCAATATATATTTTTCAAAGTTAATTTTCGTAAAAACCACTGGAGCCTACATCTTGAGACATAGCAAAGGCACATCGGGCTACCAGTCCCTACAATTTTGCCAAGTTTGGTGTAAATCCATTCAGCCGTTCAGGCTAAAAGTGAGGCCAACCGCCCTATGGAAAATTGCATGGGAAAAACATGTTTTGGGACCCCCCTTTTTTCTCGCCCCCCCCTTGACGAAACACCCCCAAATTTTCAGGGGCTGCTCAAAAACAAAATGTTCCATTTTCCTGAAAATTTCAGCCAATTCTGTCCTCAAACGCCAAAGTTATTCGACATAGAATTTTCAAAAATCCCATAGGAAAAAAATCCTAACTATATATACCTACTGGCTATCGCCAGTAGGTAATATATATATATATATATATATATATATGACTGCTCCAAAGATTCCGTAGTGTTATGCTACAAGAAACAGCACTCACGGTAGCGAGCTTAAGATTTTATTAAAGCTCACGGTGTTCAGACGCGTTTCGGCATTCGCCTTCCTCGGTGTTAACATGGCGCCGCCGAAACGGCCATTATTTATGTTCAAACATCAACGTTCATGGATACAGAAAAAGGACACCATTAAACAAATGCGGGCGCCATCTTGGAGTGGAATATTCCATCACTCTACATTTACGAAACAAAATCGTAATGCACACAGGTATCATCAAACTACTGAATGAGTTCATGACCCTCCCGCATTCAATGTATAAATAACATTATTTTATAAAGCCCTGAATGGGCTATTCGCATTTCATCCACATTATCCATGAGTGTAAACAACCCCCACAAAACTCCACATTCCACATTTACCAAAGCTCATTCATATAAAACTACAATTCATTTACAGCTTCCTGTTATCCTTAAAATCAAATCAGTTTCAATTAATTGTCCCCCAAATGTACCGCCAATTCCTCATGTGAATTCAGGCCTGCAGGTGTCTTAGTATTCAAATCAATGATATATCTTGACTCTAACCTTCTGAGAGTCGTCAATCTCTGTGGCACATGGTCTAAGCAAAAATAAGTCAGAAGATTTCTATCCCCATTATGCCAGTCCTTAAAGTGGCGAGCCACTGGATACGTAAGGTCCCCATTACTGATGGCTCTGGCGTGCTCTAAAACCCTGATTTTTGCAGGATGAATGGTACTGCCTACATATTTCAATCCGCATGGACACTGCAAGCAGTATACTGTGTACGGGGTGGTACATGTCAGAAATTTATTAATCATCCTAGGTTTACCCAATCCTGGTACCTGGAATGTCGAAACTTTCTTACTGCCAGCACAGGCCTTACATTTTTTGCAGGGATGAAAACCCTTGATCACATTCTCAAAGTTCTTCAGTTTTCTCTTTTGTACATAACTACTTGTTACGCAATCTCTGACTGATCTTTGCGGTAAGTTATAAGGGGTCTTTTAGGAATATCTGATCCGATAACCGGATCCATCTGTAGAAGTTTCCAGTGTCTGTTAAATATATTCCTCAATTTGGTCGCTCCTTGTGAGTAGGTGGTGATCATTCTGAAGTTATTCACTTTCTCTTCCTCACCCACTCCTTTAGTGCTCACCTTCAGGAGATTCTCTCTCGTCACAGTGTCTACTCTGCGTTTGGCACCTTCCAAGACCTGAGTGCTATACCCCCTCGCTCGGAATCTAGCCATGCTCTCAGCCGCATATTTCTCATAGTCACTGCTCCTAGTATTGTTTCTCTTAATTCGGAGCAGTTCCCCATATGGGATACTGTTCTTCAATCTAGGAGGGTGTCCGCTCTGAGCATGCAAAATGGAATTGCCCGCAGTGGGTTTCCGATACAATTTAGTGCAAATCTTCTTGTCGACAACTGTGACTACCAAATCTAGAAAATTCACAGATGCCCCACTTATGTCAGCTGTGAATTCCAGATTATTATCATTCTGGTTCAAGGCTCCTATATACTCAAGAGCACTCTCCTTTGTCCCTCTCCATATGACGAAGAGGTCGTCAATATATCTATGCCAGGTGACAATTTTCTCAGTCCAGTGATCTTTATCTACTGCCCAGGCCACCTGCTCCTCCCACCAGCCCACGAATAAATTAGCGTAGCTGGGGGCGAAGCAGGTTCCCATCGTAGTCCCGGACAGTTGTTTAAAGTGTTGGCTCTCAAATAAAAAGATGTTATTATGTAAACAGAATTCTAAGAATTCTACCAACATGGCATTGTGCTCAGTATACTTGGCTTCTCTATTTCTCAGAAAATACTGTACCGCTTTTACTCCTTGCTGATGTGATATGCAGGTGTACAGACTAGTAATATCCATAGATATCATTACATCTCCTTCCCTCCATACAACATTATCCAATTTGCCCAAAAAGTCCTTGGTATCTTTTGTGTAAGATCTCAATTTCACCACAAAAGTAGACAAGAAGTGGTCAATATATATAGAAACATGTTCGAGCAAACTCCCTTGAGACGAGACAATAGGTCTCCCTGGGGGACACGTAGCATTTTTATGAACTTTTGGGAGATGGTAATGGATTGAAATATGTAGGCAGTACCATTCATCCTGCAAAAATCAGGGTTTTAGAGCACGCCAGAGCCATCAGTAATGGGGACCTTACGTATCCAGTGGCTCGCCACTTTAAGGACTGGCATAATGGGGATAGAAATCTTCTGACTTATTTTTGCTTAGACCATGTGCCACAGAACCCCAGGGGAGGTGATAGATTGACGACTCTCAGAAGGTTAGAGTCAAGATATATCATTGATTTGAATACTAAGACACCTGCAGGCCTGAATTCACATGAGGAATTGGCGGTACATTTGGGGGACAATTAATTGAAACTGATTTGATTTTAAGGATAACAGGAAGCTGTAAATGAATTGTAGTTTTATATGAATGAGCTTTGGTAAATGTGGAATGTGGAGTTTTGTGGGGGTTGTTTACACTCATGGATAATGTGGATGAAATGCGAATAGCCCATTCAGGGCTTTATAAAATAATGTTATTTATACATTGAATGCGGGAGGGTCATGAACTCATTCAGTAGTTTGATGATACCTGTGTGCATTACGATTTTGTTTCGTAAATGTAGAGTGATGGAATATTCCACTCCAAGATGGCGCCCGCATTTGTTTAATGGTGTCCTTTTTCTGTATCCATGAACGTTGATGTTTGAACATAAATAATGGCCGTTTCGGCGGCGCCATGTTAACACCGAGGAAGGCGAATGCCGAAACGCGTCTGAACACCGTGAGCTTTAATAAAATCTTAAGCTCGCTACCGTGAGTGCTGTTTCTTGTAGCATAACACTACGGAATCTTTGGAGCAGTCATAGAGGCGGGGGCGCCACCCGCTAAAGGGCACCCGCTCGAGAGTGCTGGGAGTTTGGTGCACAACACAGGAGCGACATATATATATATATATATATATATATATATATAAACGAAATCTTGCCACACGCCAGAGCGCTTCAACCTGTTTTGGTAGAGAAAAATGACGATGAGCAAAACCCAATTCTGGTGCCGGATTTTCAGTGCTTTAACGCCCAGCCTGTCCGCCATGACGCGTTTCGCCTCTGTCCAGAGGCTTGATCACAGGATGTGTTTAACAAACATGAAGGAGGGTACTTATAGTTTTAAAAAAAGGCGGGGTTTGATAGCCATATAGCATTTCATAGAAACTGAAGGTATACTTATAATGGAACAATTATGACATGGGTGAAAAATAAAAGACCTAGGGCCAGATGTAGGAGCCCTAATACCGGTCGGAAACGGCCGATTTCGGCCGTTTCCGACCGGTATTACGGTTTTCAGATGTAGGGGGCTGAAAATTACAGAATCAGTATATTTACCGATTCGGTAAATTACCGAATCGGTAAATATACCGATTCTGTAATTCCAAATGTAGGTGGCACAGTTTACAGTGCCACAGGCCCTTAGGAGTCGGTATTTTACCACACAATCCTATTGTGTGGTAAAATACCGAATTCAGGTGTGCATGCACATCTGTGCATGCACTCCTGTGCAATGTGACACACAGACATGCCCTTAGGGCATGTATGTGTGCCACATGTCACACAAGCCTGTACTTGGGGTGCTAGAGGGTGTCAAAGTGACACCCCCTGCACCCTTGCAGGATTCGTTATTTACCGATTCGGTAAATACCGAATCGGTATTGCCCATTGATTCCTATGGGCTTCAAGGCCCATAGGAATCAATGGGCAATACCGATTCGGTATTTACCAAATCGGTAAATACCGAATCTTACAGATTCGGTACTCCTGAATTCGGAATTACCTACATCTGCCCCCTTCCCATTTACTGACTCTTAAATACCGAAACGGTAAAATTCGGTATTTAAGAGTCTGTAAATGGGAATTACCTACATCTAGCCCAAAATGTCTTAAAATCAACCTGTAACCATTATAAAAACCAGTGTACTGCAATTCATAAATATGTGCAAACTACGCAGTTGAGATGATT
Organism: Lissotriton helveticus; assembly: GCF_964261635.1. NCBI lineage: Eukaryota > Metazoa > Chordata > Amphibia > Caudata > Salamandridae > Lissotriton > Lissotriton helveticus. The sequence goes on from NC_136061.1 coordinate 1,899,106,524, forward strand.
CCAAATTCATCTGAGAGTCAACTAAGTATTGACAGTTTCACAATGTAAATTTCAAATGCAAATACAACCCCAGTGGGTATAAGTACATCATTTCATGGAAACTGGAAACATGTTTATAATGGAATATACATATTTTAGACAGATAAAACATAATTTCTTGAATCACCATGTGACCATTAAACAAACTGCTTATGATCATTGTACATATGTGCAAAATACGCAATATAGATGATTTCATATTTTAAAAAATCGTCTATAAAAATACAGTTTCTCAACGTCAATGACATTTTTTTAGATGCAACCCGAGTTGGTATTATTTCAAAAGCTTTCTTCCAAACTATCTATTCCCTCTTTCAATGTGGAACCAAAGTGCTTGTGCTGTGCAAATTAACTCCTTTGATGCTGATGACGGAACCGCTCCATCATCAGCTGCGGTGGCGCTGTGCTGATGACGGAGCGGTTCCGTCATGGCCCGCTCGGCACGCCTGCGGGGCGCGGATTCCGCACCTGCGCTGAGCGTTCTATTGAGCGGGGCGGGTCATGACGGAACCGCTCCGTCATGAGCACAGCTCAACCGAGGCTGGTGACGGAGCGGTTCCGTCACCAGCATGCGGCCGCCGCGCGGCCGCCCCGCCCCCTTAGCCCTGCTGCGGAATAGCCGCCGCAGCAAAGGTGTTAAAACTATAAAGTGACTAGTGCAATTGTATAAAAATGTGAGGAGGAGTTGACTATTTTACAGATTTTTATATGTTCATTCTTTACTGTTGTTGTTATTTCCTTGACAGGTCGATAACTCATTTATTGACGTGGTACTAGAGACCCCGCCACCGCCAGAACAAGCCTGCACGAAGGGATGAAACACGTCGCCGAGTGGATGAAGAACAGCCGCCTGAAACTGAACTCAGACAAGACGGAAGTCCTCATCCTGGGACCATCGCCCTCCGCCTGGGATGACTCCTGGTGGCCCCCTGCCGCTGGGCACCGCACCCAAGCCAACCGACAACGCATACAACCTCGGCTTCATCCTGGACTCTTCCCTCTCGATGACCAGACAAGTCAACGCCGTCTCCTCATCGTGTTTCAACACCCTGCGTATGCTCCGAAAGATCTTACGATGGATCCCGACCGAAACCAGGAAGACGGTCACCCATGCACTCGTCACCAGCTGACTGGACTACGGGAACACCCTCTACGCGGGAACCACAGCCAAGCTACAGAAAAGACTCCAGCGCATACAGAACGCCTCCGTCCGACTCATCCTGGACATCCCCCGACGCAGCCACATCTCCGGCTACCTGAGTGACCTGCACTGGCTCCCCGTCAGCAAAAGGATCACGTTCAGGCTCCTTACCCACGCACACTCTCCATGACCTGGGCCCCAAGTACCTCAACGACCGGCTGACCTTCTACACGCCCACCCGCTAGCTACGTTCTACAAGCCTCGCCCTTGCCGCCGTACCACGCATCCGAAGAGCCACCGCCGGAGGAAGATCCTTCTCCTACCTGGCAGCCAAGACATGGTACTCCCTCCCCATCCACCTCCGGCTGACACAGGACCATCTCGCCTTCAGGAAACAACTCAAGACCTGGCTGTTCGAGCAGTAGCGAAACCCTCCCCAAAGCGCCTTCAGACCCTTCCGGGTGAGTAGCGTGCTATACAAATGGTATGATTGATTGATTGATTGATTGATTGAATTGATATATGGAGCACAGATACTCTTCATTGATATAGCTATAATATGAAAAGAGCTATATGCAGGTGTACAAATCCTAGCTCATATTAAGACACCCTGGGGTCTTACTATCTAGTTCTAATATGTGTCTGGTTTCCAGAAGGTGAAATAATGCCTCCTTGTTCCCTCCACGTTTCGATGGCATTACACAGTCAATTGCAAAGTATTGCAGATGTTTTGGGTGGCTCACATGTACATTTTCGAAGTGACGGGCCACCGGATAGGCTTGATCTCTGCCAGTGATGGCCCTAATGTGCTGCAGTATCCGTTTGTGGGCGGGCAGTCGGGTACTCCCCACATACCGCAACCCACACGGACACTGCAGCACATAGACTGCATAGTCTGTTTTGCAGGTTAGTCTCTTCTTTATTAGTACTTGGGTGTCCTTAGATGGCACTGAATACTGGGTTTTATTGCAACCGTATCGACACGCCTTGCAAACCGAGCATTTTTTAAAACCCTTACTCAATGCCATCCAAGTCCTGGATGGTGACACCTCTGGGCAGTTACTAACTAGTTTATCTGCCATGGATGGAGATTTTCTAAAGGTTAGCTCCGGTTTCTTCAAGACTAACCCTCCTATGACAGGATCCCCTGTCACTAAATTCCAATTTTTATAGAAATTCTTCCTAATCTGTTTATGTTGTTTGTTGAATGTTATTATTGCCCTAGATTGAATCTGAGCATTGTTTTCTGTACCCCCTACTGATTTCATTTTGGGAGTAAGAGCTTGATCTCTTGTAAGGGCTCTAGACCTGTTTATAGCTGTTGTGAGAACCTCATCCGAGTATCCTCTAGCTTTAAACCATTTCTTGTTTTCTTCTTGGGCAATCTGACACTCCAAATCAGTACTGCAAACCCTCCGAATACACAGCATTTCCCCCGAAGGGGATGCTGCCTATTAGCTGGTGTGGATGTTGACTTGCCGCATGCAGGATAGTGTTGCCTGCAGTTGGCTTTCTGTATAATCTGGTGGCTAGACTAATGCCCTCTACATACACCTCAGTGTCCAGGAAACAAACTGATTTTTCATCAATTGTGGAGGTAAATTGTAAATTTAAGTTGTTGTTGTTTAGCTCCTCCACAAATTTCTTCGCCTCTACCTTGGAACCCTGCCAGACCATAAATAAATCATCTATGTATCTTAGGTAGATGGGTACATGATCTCTCATGGTGGCTTGATGTTGCATCATGAGGACCTGCTCCTCCCACAGTCCCATGTGTAGACATGCAAAACTGGGGGAAAAGCAGGCCCCCATTGCCAGCCCCCTGATTTGTTGATACACCTGGTTGTTGAACAAAAAATAGTTCTGTTCTAAACAAATCTGTATCATGGAGATTAGCATTTTGTTGCGCATTGAAAAATTCATTGCCCTCTTGTTTAAGTAATGCTGTACCGCTTTGATCCCGTCACAATGTTTTATAGAGGTGTATAGTGAAGACACGTCTAATGTCATTAATAAACATTCAGAATTCCAAACAACATTATCCAATTTGCGAATAAAATCTGTGGTGTCTTGTACATATGACCACAGGCCTTTGACCCAATCCTGCAGATAGAAGTCTATGTATTTCGAGATGTTTTCCGTGGAACTATTGATGGCAGAGATAATTGGACGACGGCATGTCTACATTCTTATGGATTTTTGGTATCAAGTAAAATGTTGGTATCACCAGATGTTCTTTCTTAAGGAAACCATATTCCTCCTTGGAGATAAGATTTCCACTTCTCCATGCCATTAGTTTGGAATTCTGATCTTGCCATGCAATTTTTATGGCTGCAAAGTTGCTCTTTCTGTAGCACATAGAGTCCTGTAGTTGTTTTTCGGCTTCACATATGTACATTTGGCGGGGCCACAAGACAATATTTCCCCCTTTGTCAGCTTGCCTAACAATTATATTTTTGTCTGATTCAATTTTTCTGATCAAATTGTTATAGCTTTGGTTCTTTTTATTGATTGTGGCATGAGTTTTATTTGTAGCAACATAAAGTTTTTTCAAATCCTTGGTGATAAGTTCTTGATACACGTCCAAATTATCGTGGGTCATAATAGGTTGGTACACAGATTTTGGCTTAAAGGGTGTTTTACAAATTCCCTGATCCTCCCTTGATGATATTGTTAAAATGTCTGATGATATATCAGATTCTTTCTGCAACTACCAGATTTCGTCGAAAGCTGCCCGATCTCCAGCTTCCAATAGTGATGGGCTGCTTGGTATCTCCATTTGATTTTTCCTATTTGGTTGCATTAAAAAGAATTTGTTCAATTTTAGCTTTTTCACAAATCTGTAAGCATCCATCCTGGTGTCCGCATAGTTAAAGTTGCATGGTGGGCAATATGTCAAACCCAAGCCCAGGATTGTCTCATCGTTCTTGGTGAGTTGTAGATTGGTGAGATTGATTATTGAGCTGGGGTGAGTGTTTGTGGTTGATTGCGATTTTGCTTGTTCCACCAACCTCTTTGCGGTCTTTTTTCGTTTGACTTCTCTTTTATGGCATTTCTGCCTTTCACTGCGTTTGCGTTTTGCGTTTTGTTGCCTGTTCATCCGCTTGCTGGAATCCGCGGTCTCAAGGTATCCCGGCGGTCTTGGCACAGGCAAATTACTTCTTGTGCCAAAGAGAGTTTTGTAAACCCCACTGTTGGTGCTCCTGTCGCATCATTATCTACATCGCTTTCCGCTGCTGAACTTACATCAGTTGATGACACTGTGGCTGAAGTTTCATCCGAGAGATTTTGGTGGGTTTTTCTTGCTCGTGCTTTCACACTATCGTACCTTCTGGCAAAGGTGAAGATTTGCCCATTGAGGTAATCAATTCTATCACACTCAAATTTGAAGGCCTTGCGTTTTTTATTAATGTCCTCGTCTATGGCCAGCCTTGTCATCATATCAGCTCTCATTTTGTCAGTTTGATCATTCTTCTCCATATCGGCAATTTCAAGCTCCAGTTGTTCTATCTCCGTTTGAATTTTAATGCGGTCACTCTCCACATACTTTACTAGGATGGCCATCAGCTTACTGGAGGACTCTAGATTGGTCTCTGCCCATTCAGTTAGCATGGCCGGATCCGGTGTCTTATAGCTTGGTACCAAGGTTATGCGTAGGCCCCTCGGTACACGGCCCACTTGTAAGTACCGAGTAAGAGATTTGTTTTCCCACCATTTGGCCTGTTCTTTCCTCATCAAGTTTTCCAATTTGCGGTACATGTCCCTTATGGTGGGATTTGTATCTGTGATTACAGCCTGTCTTGGAATCGTAGATCCTCCAGCTGGAGAATCCACAAACATTGTTATAGCCGCCTCCTCTCTGTTCCGCAACACATCTGCGGACATTGCTGCTGTTAATGATGTGGCAATTTGTTAATGCTGCACTGAAATTCGGATGTAAATGCTCTGTTTTATAGAAGGCTAAAAAGACAAATGTTCGCATTCACAAACGGGCACACTCCCCACTGGAAAAATCTGTTACCCTACCTTGGCCGGGCTACCTAGTTGCCGTCTGATCTGCTGATTTGGTTGGTAATGATTCCCTTCCGTCAGGCAGGTTTCTTTCACAGTTTCCAGGGGCTCTCCGCGTTTTACTCCACGCCGGAGTTGTGTAGGGTTAGTTCCGGGTCACGGAACCATTTGCTTCCTGCCGCCGAGCCCTCACAGGGGAGGGGTTTTGCTCGCACCACCGAAGCTGTCCTGGTGCATCAATATAAAAACGATATCTCGTCACACGCCAGACTGCTTCAAACCGTTTTGGTAGAGAAAAATGACGATGAGCAAAACCCAATTCCGGTGCCTGATTTTCAGTGCTTTATTGTGCAATAAGAACGCCCAGCCTGTCCGCCATTACGCGTTTCGCCTCTGTACAGAGGCTTGATCACCTGATGTGTTTAACAAACATGAAGGAAGGTACTTATAGTTTAAAAAAATTGAAATTGAAGGTATACTTATAATGGAACAATTATGACATGGGTGAAAAATAAAAGACAAAATGTCTTAAAATCAACCTGTAACCATTATAAAAACCAGTGTACTGCAATTCATAAATATGTGCAAACTACGCAGTTGAGATGATTCCAAATTCATTCGAGAGTCAACTAAGTATTGACAGTTTCACAATGTAATTTATATATATATGTATATATGTTCATACAGTTTCTCTTTACAGTGTCATGTGATCAAATCACAGAACCATATTTTCATGTTGTGATTGACTGTCTCTTTCACTTTAAAATCTGTTTCCTCTCTTCTCTCATTGGGCACTTGAAAGGCGCAGCATGAACACTTCATTTTCTAACTGGTAACCCCATAACTCCGAATTTACCTCCAACAGACACCAGAAACTCAAAAGAGAAATGGCACAGCCAGTGTACCCAGAGGAGCAGGGCCCCAACCAAGGGAATGACCAAAATAACAAATCACAAGTCAGCACAAACACAAATCCACAGCCAAAAGCACGGGGACATAAAAGCTGCCAGGATGGACCATAAGGCAGCAGGATGAAGACCGCCCAGCAAAGCAGGCATATTTCAGCCAAAGCAGTCCACTTCTTAGTATACGTATGAAGTGAACTGTGAAGTGAACCACCTGCAAGTGACGAGTTCAAGGCAAGGCCTGCTCCCTGCCTTGAGCAATGAATCATGCAGGCCGGTCGTGTGCAACTGCAAGCACAATGCACCCCCGGGTCAGGACTAGACTAGGAGGCTGGAAGGGCAGGGGACGGACAAGGCCTTCTATTTAACCATTACCCCAGTTCCCAGGCCTATTGTGACTGCCCAAGGAAGAAAGCTTTAGGTGCACTAGACCCCGAAGAGGGCCGTGTTTTTGTTTGTGCGCCCACTGCGCACCACAGACACAAGGCTGTAAAAATCCATGGGACACACAGATGACATTTTTTCTTTTGCATTACTACAGTCATTAACACCCGACCCCGAGGCCCTGAAAGCAAAAGATTTGGAAATACCTAAAATGCTGACTTTTTATGTTTCAGTGAGATTTCAATGATGCAGGCAACATCGATTCTTCGTGTTGAGCCGGAGCTACCACGGTGATGTCTCACGCTCAAGAAAAATAGCATAGTTGGTTAACAATGGTTGCTACTCACGGATACTGTGGTGGAAGCGGCCATGGCACTGGCCTGTCTTTATTAACTGATAAGCTCCAGCCTGCTGCTGCTGCTCCCTGCCTTCGATGTCGTCGTGCTGAGCCTGACCTGAACCTCTGATGACTCATTGGGTGTGGGTGTGCCGGGCGGGGTATTTTGAAAAAAGCTACACACGCTGCCAGCCACACAGAACCTTCCACGCAGAACCAAACCCAGCCCAATCAGTGTACTGCCCACCCGCAACACTGAACTGAGGGCCACCTGGGCTGCTGCTAAAGCAAATTCGCGATGCGCATCAAGGTCGAATGTCTGAATATGGATATTGGATAAATTATGGTTGGACAGTACGGCGGTAATCATATGTGAATCTTTTTTTATTGACGCTCACAGCGGCAACACTCTTCACTGGGACTCTGGAAACAAACAACACAGACTGCGGGAGTCAGTGAGGTAATTTTAAATACTACGCCACAATGTAATTTGGTGCAGAGTGACACATGGTGTATACACGGCCCTGATAAATAAGTGCTGGTGCTAAGCACCGGAAAGCACCGGCACAAATTAAGCACTGGCTGCCTGCAAACTGCAAGGTATAGATTAGAGCGTTATGATTGTTTTCCCGTCTTTCATTATCCTAATGTTGAAAAAAAAGGTCCATTTGGGTAGAAATCAGTTCTTATTATTAAAGAGTACTCCCAACCATGGTGTTACATTTTAGATTCTGAGTTTGTGCTTAACCGTACCAGGCACTCTTTAACCATAGTGTCTACCAGTATGGATGTGACTCCTACACCTTGTAGTCCTCTGTCGTATGTAACATTTCCTACACACCGCTTTGCACATGTGTAATTGATTGTCTGTGTGTAATGTGTGTATGATGTAAAGTGCTCTGACACTCCACATTAGTATGAGTGGTGACTTCCTGGTGGCTTTTCCTGTTACTGGTATGTGGTTAACTTCATTACCTCACTGCCCATATGATATAGTGTCCATACAGTCCACTAAGCACTTCATGTTATTCTGCACTTTATATCTCACACAACAACAAAGGGAGTTACCCTAGTGCAAAGAAAAGGACATGGTATATATATATTCAACAACACATAGCTCCCTTTTTACTACGACCTTAAACAACTTGAGTATGCTAATTATACATGGTGAAGATTAAAAAATGTAAAACATTTTAATACAAACTACTTATCAATTACTAAATTAGGATCTCAAGGAAAGGAGAAAATATTATCCTATCAGTATAACATTCATATTGAAAAAAGAATGAATGAGCTTTCAATTTCGCATTAATATCAATAAAGAAAAATGTATATCAATAAATGAAAAAACCTGTAGTGACATAAAAATATATGCATGTTGCACCAGGCATCACCAGCACTAAAGCCGACCCTACTGAGAAACCATCTTTTAGTCTCGGCTCAACATACTGTGATTCTGGGCAAATAAGTTATTCTGCCAATGCCTTAAAAAAATGGATGTTGTGACCTTGCACAATATAATTGGTGCTCATGTAAGGCGCTCCAATACCTTCAGGTCTAGTTCCCCCTATATAAAGTTCCTTTTCTCTGTGATTTGTCTTATTATATTATGTTTGTATCTTTTGTACTAGTTTGTTTTGGATCCTTAAGTTCCTTACATGTTAAACTGTTTTGTGGACAGCTGTTGCACAACAGCTACATATACCATCCTTGAGGAAGGCTTGCTGTAGAGGTAGACTACGAAAGCTCTGATAGGGATTCTTTACAAGTGATAGTTAAGTGTGCACTCCTGTTTTTTTCTCATCTTAAGGAAGCTCAATTACAATTCACATCGCAATTGTGCCCCTGAATACCACAGCCATCTACAGACATTGCCACCACAGACACTAACGCCATCCAGCATGGTAGAGACATCAGAGGAAGAGCCCCGTTGGTTAAGCTGACAAGAAGGATGCCCTTTTTGTTTCATCATCCACATAAGGTAAAAAAAATTAGGTCTGTCTCAAAAGTTACCTATTTTATGTATGTTCTGAACAGGAGTGAGAGGCGTGAATGATCGTCCTAGCCGTGTTTAGGTCTCGCTTAGCGTGCAGCGCGAAAGCGCTGTCATCACATTGCGAGGTATGGAGTATACACTATAGTGTGGAAACTTTGTATAAGCTCCGCCCACTGACCAGCCCATCTTCTTCATTGGTTTAGGTTATAAATGCTGCCTTCTGGTTGGTTTTAAGCTTGTTTGTCCCTCCCCATGACAACATTGTCAGTCATTTGTGTCCTTCCACGGCTACTGGCCCCTTCACAGCACAGACTACTTTCTTCCCTATTGCATTGCCAATGCTTGTTGAGAGAGTGATAGCAATACAGAGTTGAGCATGCTCACCTGTAGACTCGGGCAAGGGGCTCAACAGAATGGTTTCTGTTTGTTGGGGTCTTATTGGGAGGGCAAACCAAGAAAGAAACAGACAATGGCTTTTTCTTCCCTGTAGAACTCTTTTACCTTTTTTCTCATTCCGTTCCATTCTGCTCTTTTTATACACTTTCCCTCTACTGCTTTAACAGCTGTGTCGATCATTTTCTTTCTTTTTTCGATCACTATCCCATCCATCTAACGTGCTTATTTTCATACTTACTGTCAGAGTTCTCAACACTTCCTGTTCCTTAACCCTTTATTTTTTATCATTTCCCTATCGTAATTTTCTCCATTTACACTTTAATCCTTTAATCCTAACTTAGTACTTTTCCCCCTACCAGCATCGTTTTTCTTATTTTCAATTTTTGTTACATTTAGCGCCTGATTGTCTTCGTGGGAAGTTTACACTTGGACATTAGGACGAAACAACACATACAGCTTGGAGCGCCACTAGGCAAAACCCATTCCAGATATCAGGCACAAATTAACCGTTCCCTACTTGGGTCTTGACCTGGCAAAATTAAAAACAGAAGGGGGCATTCAACAAAGTAGTGGGTTTGTATCTAGGATGACCAGATTCTGAGAAGCAAAAACCGGTCCTGATTTTTGATAGCCTTGTAAAAGTTCGTGCATGTATTAATCCACACATTTACAAGTTACGCCTTCATAATGTTAGCTAACTATGGCAAGACCCCTACTCTGAGCCCTTCTGCCTTCCTCCCCACTGCCTCCCCTCTCATGCAGCATGCATGAATCCGACCTCCCCTGCGCTGCTTGAAACAGATACATTACTTAATAGGATTATACCTATTAATTCTCCTTTGCAGGATGACTTGACCTTTGCCCCAAAAACCGGACATGTATTTAAAATTATGGAAAGCGTCAGGACACTGGGACAGTGCTCTGAAAATTGGGACTGTCGGGGAAATCCGAGACCTCTGGTCACAGGCCCCTCAAGCTAGTATCATACTAAATGAGAACTTACAATCAGCATCAAATAAAGAAAGCAATAGCCTAATTTGGGCCGAGCTCAGAACTGCTAGATTGTCAGAGGCTTGCGTGAGTCTCGCTTAAACTAATAACTTGCCAATTGGCATAAGCACATTCAAAGTATGAACATGTATCCTCCGGGGAACAGGAACAGGTATTCCTATTTTTTTTTCTTTAAATAAAGCATCTAGCGCCTTCTAGTGGATTTTCCATGTTAACCGCTTCATCATTAATAACAGAAATAGTAGGGTATGAGGAAATGTCATTGCAAAAATACAGGAGCATAATTCCCATACCCACTGTAAACATAGCATTACAACTGCAAAGTAGAAGTTTTGGGGATTTGCAAGTTGAAAAGTTGGTGCCTGAGTTTGATTTGGTTTGTTGTGTGTGGTATGTGCTGGCTTCCAATTGGTGCAGGAAAGAGCGCAAAGAAGCTGGAACAATTTTCAAAATGGGTGTACTGACATCAATGTTAGAAAGTATACAATTGGTTCTGTTGGGTATGTATTATTTCTTCAAATTGCATTTTAAAGTGGATTCGTCAAAGAACAAAGCAAATATGCATTTTAAGATGGGATTATCAATGAAGAAAGAATATCAATCCAAACAGACTTGGGAAATTCAAGGCACTTTTATAAATTCTTTTCATTTATAATTACCCTGTTTATACTTATAGTTAAGGCTGTATAGGGTGCAATACGGCGCATCAAGGTGTAAATAAAGTGACAATCAGTGCTCAGTGATATTTGTGACAACTGTACAATAGTGGTTTTCGAAAAGAAAAGAAGGGGGTGAGGGAGGGGGAATGGGATGGAATGGCCAGTAACACAATGTTTTTTATATAGGACCTCTGTAGACCACAGCCGTTGGTCTTTTTCATAGAGTCCTGACAGCTGGTCCAAAAGGAAATAATGTCAATGTTTAAACCCAAAGTACGCCCTCTTGTGGGGTCTATGCGGGTCTTCATCAGGACTGGGAGGGGGGGTGCGGACAGCCTGTGGAATGGAATGAGGATTGGTCAGGTTTGGATTTGATTGGACATGAAGTGCCAGAGCGATTCGTGGAGCACACAGGTCAGTAGTAACTCACCTCTACGGGTGCCCAGAGCCGCGCACCCTTGTGTGGTTAAGCAACAGGTGAATCTATGGCTGACGCTGTGTAATTGGCTCACTTGGGGAGTCTAAGAAAGAAAAACATGCGTAGGGATTACTAACCCATTTGTACCACACTATGGGGCTGATTATGATGGCGGACGGACCTGAGTCCGTCCGCCACCATAGAGTAGGAGGGACCGTCCGCAGGGGCTGCGGAGGTCCCTCCGTGCAGATTAGGATGTGACCGCCAGGGTGGCAGTCACATCCTCAATCTTTAACATTGCGGCGGGTGCAACTTCAAGCTGCACCCGCTGCAATGTTAAAAAAGCATGCACTGCATTTGCGTGCACAAAGCAGCAGGCACCGCGCGGTGCCCGCCGCTTTGTCCACGCAAATGCAGGGGGGTACCATATGTACCCCCCATGTGCAACCCCCACCCCCTCCATCACCAAGGGGGCCCCCAACGGGCCCCCGAAGGCAATCTCTGTATGCTTTTCCACGGCGGAAAAGCTGCCGTGGAAAAGCATATGTTTTCCGCTATCCTAATATGGCTGGCGGTGTCTGACAGACACCGCCAGCCATGTTAGGGCTTTTCCGCCGCGGTCGGAAGGCGACTGCGGCGGAATAGCAGCGGACGGATTTTGAGACACACCGCCATCCTAATTTGGCGGTGGGTCTTCTGTGCCTCCGCAGCGGTATTCCCGCATCCTCCGGGCCGGCGGTGGCTTCTGCCGGCCCGGAGGATGCGGTAAAACCGCAATCCTAATCAGGCCCTTAATGTACAGGTCTGTAGTCAGAAAGTCGCTGGCAACTCACCTAAGATGTTGTTAGTTGCTGAAAATTACTTTCAAGTTTGCTCAAGGAGGGGGGGGGGGGTTCAATCCGATCGCCCAGAGGTTTGTTCAAACCATTCAAAAGCCAGTTGTGGTCTAAAATTAAAATTAATGGTAGAGGGCACCGGTTACTTATCACCATCAAGCTATGTTGTGCTAGCAACATGAATATCCAGACTCTTGCCGGTCGTTCACCTTGTAGTGTTTCGTAATGAATACAAACATCACACGGGTTCTGCAATTTCTTCCTGCAATGCCCGTGCGCGCTGTGAAATTGACAGCCGATGCATAACCTGACTTGTTTAAGCCGGTTTCCAAAGCGCGAGGACGTTTCAGCTTGCCGCCTGGTTGCTAGGCAACCACCCTTCACGCTGGTGTGATACGTCAAGCGACGTTGGCAGGCCGGTCGAAGTTCAAGCCCGAAGGTTGATCCATTGAACTATCATTCGAAAAATGGCTGTGGTGCTAAATTAAGTAGCGGGGGGTTATTTTGTGTAAATTTCACGCCATGAAATCATTGTTACGTTCCATTATAAGCATGCACATGCATTGGATCGAGGACGACCATAACAATAATGATGCCTTATAAGATCCGTAAATGAACACAACCATGTGTATACAACATTTCATTTGTGACTTAATCATATGTGAGTGCATGGCGACATTCTCAAGTGCCTGATACATGTTCAATATTGTGCATGCTAGCACAGACCAATGATTAGTCCAAGCTTTTACAGTCTCACAATGCATGATTAACACATAGAGTTCAAATGCGTCAATTTAATATTTAGCATTACATTCACAAATTATTGTTACTACGGAACCCTTGGCAAGCACACAGCGTGCTTACAACTTGTCCTTCTATGAAGGGTGCCCGTATGCGATTCCTAGGCATTTAGTGAGCAGTTAAAAATATACATATGACCCAATCCAGATATGCTTGGCATAGGCCAATAAGTATATGCAAATAACACAGTGCATTTGTACAGGCCAACAAGTTAAAAGGTTTATGCAAACACCTTACGAAGGATGTGCGCCCGTGTTGTCAGTAACTTAAGTCCTATATACATTAGATAAAAGCAGTTCTTACATTGCCAATTGCGTTCACGCATTGATTCTATATCTGACATGGACCTAGGATCATGTTGTGGTGCATGGTGCTCAGTTAAACCGTTCCTTTTCTGCGACCAGTTGTGGGTAGACATATTACCAACATGGTAATGGGCAAACCAGTTAGGAGCTGAGACAGGTATCTTAACTAAAGTTGTCCCATTTGTCTAGAAATCTCCTCCATTCCATTCAATCCATTTTGGACTAAGTTGAGAGAATGTATCCATTTACACTCTTTATAATTCATAGATTTGGTGACCGATCCCCCTCTGGCATTAGGGCAGATCTTTTCCAAAACCCACCAAGTGATGTTATCTGGTGCGTGGTTATGTGTGATAAAATGTTCAACCAATGGTGCCCCCACTGTTCTGCATCTTATTCTGCTCATGTGTTGCAGAATCCTGGTTTTGACTCTCTGTGTTGTCTGCCCAACATATATTTTAATACAGGGGCAAAGGATAGCGTATGTCACCTGGGGGCTGTTACGGTTTGTAAAATGTGGTAATTTGAAGGTTCTGTTGTTGTGTGTAAAATCAGTGCCCTCCGTGTACAGATCACAGGCTTTACAGCTTCCAAATCTCCGGTGACCAGTTATTGTTGGGAGCCCCAGGTAGTCTCTCATGTCCGGTTGCTTTGGCGGTTATAGGAAAGCTTTCACAACAGTGTAATTAATGTGTTTTCCTCTTCTGAATGCAAACAATGGCTTTTGGGTAGTTTTAAGCTCCCCAGCCACGAGATTCCAATATTTCTGGACGATCTTTTTGATGTCGTTGCTCCTTGTGTTAAAGGTGGTTACGCAGACAATGTTGTTGGTCTCTACTGATTTGTCTTTGACTTCTAGTAGCTGGTCCCGGGGGCAGTACTAGGCTCATTTTTTGGCACGTTTTAAAAGACCAGTCGGGTATCCCCTGGCCTTTAATCGGGTTTTTAATACTTCTGACTCTTTGAAGAAGTTCTTTCTCATGGAGCAATTTCTCTTCAGCCTCAAGTACTCTCCATAAGGCAGATTGTCCCTTATATTGCGGGAATGATGTGAGCCATACATCAACAAGGTATTCCTCTCCATCGGCTTGCGGTAGAGATCACAATACAATAGTCCATCATAAATTCTAAACGTGAGATCCAGAAAATCTACTGATTCTTTGCTGAAGGCCATTGTGAATTGGATGTCAGTACTCCTGTTGTTGAGCCATTCGTGAAATCCCATCAATTCGCTTTCTTCACCAGACCATATCATTATCACATCATCGATGAATCTTTTCCAGACCTCAATCTTGTTGAGGTACGGGTTAAGCTGACTGTACAGATGTTCTTCTTCGTAGCTATCCATGAAGATATTCGCTAGACTTGGAGCATATGTAGCGCCCATAGCTACTCCTTTACATTGATAGTAGTATTGTCTCTAAAAATGAAATAATTCTTTTTCATTGCTATCTCAAGCAGTGAGATCAGGAAGATTGTGAGAATCCAGTGTGGTCCAGGTCTTGAGTCCAAAGTAGCTCTGATTATTTCCACTGCCTTGTTCTGGGGGATTGACGTATATAACGAGGACACATCTAGGGTGACCAATATCTGTTTATGATGGTCAAAAGGTTGTCTTTCCAGTAATTGTATTATGTGCATACTGTCTCTTACAAAGGATTTAGTTTTCGATACCCATGGCTGAAGGAAATGGTCAATAAACTGGTTAAGAGGTTCAAGAATTGAACCACAGCCCGAGATTATTGGCCTCCCTGGTAGTTTTTCTAGCCATTTGTGCACTTTGGGAAGGGTATAAATAGTTGGAATCCTTGGTTCCTTTTGGTTCAAGAAGTCATACTCCTGTCGACTCAGGAAACCTTCCTCAATTCCTCTTTGGGTAGCTTCTCTTATCAAGCCTTTAAGATCTTCAGGGGGGCCCTTTGCAATTGGATGATAGCTATCTCTAGCCCGACGTTGTATCTCAATCTCTTCCACATAGTCGTCTGTATTCTGCAAGACCACAGCACCCCCCTTGTCTGCTGCTTTTATGACTATTGAGTCATTCCTCCCAAGAGAATTAAGTGCCATGTTTTCCTCCTTACTAATATTGTATCGGATATATTTCTTCTCCTCCATGAGATGCATAGTGTCCTCTAATACAATTGTCTCAAATGCCAGAATTCTCTCACTCCTCATGAATGCCGCTGGTGTGAAGGTTGAGGCTGGTCTAAATGCTGTTGCTGCTGGTGTGGGCACAAAAGTGTTTTTAGCAAAGAAGTATTTTAATCTTATCTTCTGGAGGAAGCGCTGCAGTTCAAGCTTCACTTGGAATGAGTCAGGTATTGTGGTTGATACAAAGGAAAACCCCTTTGCCAGTATCTCCCTCCCTGCTTGGGTCATGATGTGACTGGACAAATTGATTATCGGGTCAGCATTGTCCAATGTGGTGCTAAGTTGGACCACCTCAGTAGGTGTATGTATATTTTGAATATTACCAAGGATTCCAACTATTTATACCCTTTCCAAAGTGCACAAACAGCTAGAAAAACCACCAGGGAGACCAATTATCTTGGGCTGTGGTTCAATTCTTGAACCTCTTAACCAGTTTATTGACCATTTCCTCCAACCATGGGTACCAAAAACTAAATCCTTTGTAAGAGACAGCATGCACATAATATAATTACTGGAAGGACAACCTTTTGACCATCACAAACTGAAATTGGTCACCCTAGATGTGTCATCATTATATACGTCAATCCCCCAGAACAGGTCAGTGGAAATAATCAGAGCTACTTTGGACTCAAGACCTGGACCGCACCATTGTCCACAAATGTCCACGGACTCGATAATTCTCGCCTCGGTGCCTATTCTAATCATGGGGTCCCACGCTGCAACTCTGGGCAATAGTTGCTTAATCTCCACTACGGCGGCCCACCCGCTGCGGGATGCCTGGCTTTCACCCTGGGGATACCCATTAGGGGTTATCTCACAGGGAAAAGCCAGGACGGGTTCCCAAGGCAAGCGCCTTGATGCCTTCGGGTGATACGTGCACTATATAAGTTGCAATACATTTACATTTACATTTACATTGGTTGAACATTGTATCACACATAACCACACACCAGATGACATCACGTGGTGGGTTTTGGAAAAGATCTGCCCTAATGCCAGAGGGGGATGGGTCACCAAATCTCTGAATTATAGAGTGTAAATGGATACATTCTCTCAACTCAGTCCGAAATGGGTTGAATGAAATGGAGATTTCTAGACAAATGGGACAACTTTCGTTAAGATACCTGTCTTAGCTCTTAACTGGTTTCCCCATTACCATGTTGGTAATATGTCTACCCACAACTGGTTGCAGAAAAGGGAACGGTTTAACTGAGCACCATGCACCACAACATGATCCTAGGTCCATGTCAGATATAGAACCAATGTGTGACCGCAATTGGCAATGTAAGAACTGCTTTTATCTAATGTATATAGGAATTGAGTTACTGACAACACGGACGTGCATCCTTTGTAAGGTGTTTGCATATACCTTTTAAGTTCTTGGCCTGTACACATGCACTATGTTATTTGCATATACTTATTGGCCTATGCCAAGCATATCTGAATTGGTGGATTGGGTCATATGTGTATTTTTAACTGCTCACTGAATGCCTAGGAATCGCATGCGGGCACCCTTCGTATAAGGACAAGTTGTAAGCACGCTGTGTGCTTGCCAAGGGTTCCGTAGTAACAATCTTTTGTAAATGTAATGCTAAATATTAAATGGACACATTTGAACTGTACGTGTTAATCATGCATTATGAGACTGTAAAAGCTGGGACTAATCATTGGTCTGTGCTGGCACGCACAATATCGAACATGTATCAAGCACTTGAGAATGTCGCCATGCACTCGCATATGATTAAGTCACAAATGAAATGTTGTATACACGTGGTTGTGTTAATTTAAGGATCTAATAAGGCATCATTATTGTTATGGTCGTCCTCGATCCAATGCATGTGCATGCTTATAATGGAACGTAACAATGATTTCATAATGTGCAATTTACACAAAATAACCCCCGGTACTTAATTTGGCATCACCGCCATTTTTCGAATGATAGTTAAATGGATCAACCTTCGGGCTTGAACCTCGACCGGCCTGCCAACGTCGCTTGACGTATCACACCAGCGTGAAGAATGATTGCCTAGCAACCAGGCGGCAAGCTGAAACGTCCTTGCGCTTTGGAAACCAGCTTAAACAAGTCAGGTTTTCCATCGGCTGTCAATTTCACAGCACGCACGGACATAGCAGGAAGAAATTGCAGAACCCGTGTGATGTTTGTAT